>NC_073236.2:87865000-88522250 GCF_029281585.2 Gorilla gorilla gorilla | reverse complement strand
TAGTAGTGTAATCTCAGCTCACTGCAACCTTCATCTCTGGGCTCAAGCAATCCTCCCGTCTCTGCGCCCCAAGTAGCTGGGACTACAGGCATATGCCACCATGCCTGCCTAATTTTTTTAATTTTTGGTAGAGATGGGATTTTGCCATGTTCCCCACGCTAGTCTCAAACTCCTGAGCTCAAGCAATCCACCTGCCTCAGCCTCCCAAAGTGCTGGGATTACAAGAGTGAGCCACAAGACCTGGCCCAAGACTTTTTTTTACATTGAAAAAAAATAATAAAGTACTATGTCAAAGAAGTGCAAACCAAAATTTAAAAAATAATTTTAAAAACAATGATAATAAAAATCAGTACATTCTAGAATCTATAAGATCATATTTTTAAAAGACATTATAGAAAAATTGATAGCAGCAATTACTTAGATCAATGAAAATACAAAATGAAAGAAAATGTTAATCATTTCAATGAAATATTGAAAGATTACATTGAAAGAAAATGAAAGTAATGGTATAATAAAGATAAAAGCAATGAGCGAGGATGAAAAGTCATGGAACTAGTGAAAAATTTAAAAAGTGAATTCTTTATAAAAAATCAAAATATGTACATTATTATTTAATCCAATTAATTAAAAAGGGAGAAAACATAACTATAAGAGAACATGACAAGGGGAAAAAACTACTGAAACAGTTGATTTAGAAAAAAATGACTACTTTTTGCAGTTAGAGTGTACTAAAAATAAGTCCTACAGACATGCATGTGGTATTTGTCTGATAATATCAATACCTAAAAAGCAAGTTCCAAATGTGAATACTTTGCACAAATACACAACTACATCAAAAAATACAATATGAAACGGATAATTTTGAAGGAAAAGTAGTTTTCCAGTATTGACCCAAAATAAAAATAAATTTAAACAATTTCAATTAAAAAATTGAAAATTTATCACATAATTATCTTAACAATGAATGCCAAGTCCCAGAGTCCAAAGGCCTGAGAACCAGGAGCACAGAAGTTTGAGGAAAAGATGGATGTCCCAGTTCAAGAAGAGAGAGATAATTTTCCCTTCTTTTATATTTTATCATTTCCAAAACATTCTCACAGACATACCTAGAAATAATGTTTTACCAGCTATCTGGGCATCCCTTAACCTAGTCAAGTTGACATATAAAATTAACCATCACAACAGGCTATACCAATCAGCTACTCAAGGCACGGCAGATAATACTGGGTTCAAATTGCCCTACTTCATTTTACTCATAAAACAGAAGTTTTACAAGAAAAACGACTTGAGAAGGCCAAGGGCTACTTCCCCAAACAGTGCCCCCTTGTAGTTTGGCAGTGTCACTTTGGCCCTGCCGCCAACTCAAGAGCAGTGACATGAATGTTCTCCCCGGGGGAAGGCAGATCATAAGAGCAGAGAGCTCCACAGCTCGCAGTTCTCACTAAGGGGACCGATTTTATCAAACGTGGAGTAGATTTAGTCTAAGGGTACTGTAGTAAACAATGGAAAATTTAATGGTAAGCAGTTAAGAAGGGGCTGGTATTTCCACTGGGCAGCAAACAAAACCATAGGGTCACTAGAGGTTTAACAGAGAGAATCAGGAAAAGAGACAGATAAACAATCTTCCTGAGGTCAGAACAAGGCTCAAAAAGTATGCTCAAACAGTACTCATTTAGAGAGATCAAATTTAATTTGATCAGACTGTGGAGTAAGTAATGACATTTATTTTCAAAAATTATAGAGCAATCAGCTAGCATTAGTGGAGGCTAACAAGTGAGAGAACTTTTCCCTAGCCAACCTCACTTACAAGAAATTGTAATAGGAATTCATTCTTCAGGGTGAAAGCAAGTAACAGAAAGTAAAAGGATAGAAAAAAGGAAACTCTGTAACAGCCAACATAAGAGAGCTGGGGTGGATATTTTATTAGACAAATGGATTTTAACAACAACAAAAAAACAGAAATAAAGGAGGACATTTTTAAATGAAAAAGGGTTAATCCAAAAGAAAGATATAATAATTATAACTATATATGCACCTAAAAAGAAGCAAAATTCTTCTAAATTCATGAAGCAAAAATTGGCAGAATTGAAGGGAACAATAGAAAACCAAAAATAATAGCTTAAAACATCAAAATTGCACGTTCAATAATGGATAGAACAACCAGGCAGGAGATCAACAAGAACACAGAAGCCCAGAACAACCCTATAAACAAGTAGATCTAACAAACCTCTGTAGAACACATCACCAAACAACAACAGAATATACATTCCTCTCAAGTGTCCATGGAACATTCTCCAGAATATGAGAGGCCAAAAGAAACGTCAATAAATTAAAAAGAATTGAAATCACATAAAGCATGTTCTTTGAACACAATGGAATGAAATAATAATTAATAAAAATAAATTTGGAAAATTTAAAAAAATGAGGATTTACCACTACACTTCTAAGTAAACAATGGGTCAAAGACAAAATCACGAAGAGAATTAGAATATACTTTCAGAAGAATTAATGAAATGAAATAAAAACAAAACATAACAAAACTTACAGGGCACAGCAAAAGGAGTGATTAGATGAAACTTGAAAATGGTAAATGTCTATATATAAAAAAGTTAAGAACATCTCAAATCAATGACCTGACCTTCTACCATAAGACACTGAAAAAAGAAGAGCAAACTAAACCTAAAGGTAGCAAAAGGAACGAAATAATACTACTGTTAATAATACATATGATAGTAAAATTAAGGAATTATAGAAATATATATAAATACAAAAAATCAATGAAACAAAAAAAGATTCATTAAAAAGATAAAATAAATTGACAAAGTATTAGCTAATCTGACCAGAAAGTAACAGAAAATATTCAAAATGACAAAATCAAAAACAGAAGGGGAAAAATTACCAACCTTATAGAAATAAAAAGGATTATAAAAGAATGCTACCAACAGCAAGGGGTATGTCATCAGATTAATTAGATGAAATTGACAAATTTCTTAGAACATGCAAACTACGAAAACTGATTCAAGGAGAAAAAAAATCTGAATAGGTCTATAATAAGCAAAGCAGTTGAATTAGTAATTTAAAACTTCCCACTAACAGTGCAGACACACAGAACTCATTTAAAGAGTAATTAATACCGATTCTTTATAAACATGTCCCAAAAATAGAAGAAAAAGGAATACTTCCCAATTCATTCTATAAAGTCAGTACCACCCTCATATCAAAGCCAGTCAAATACATTACAATAAAATAAAACTTTAAACCAATATCATATATGAATACAGATGCAAAAACCTCAACAAAATCCTAAGGAATGAATCCAGCAACATATAAAAATGATTATGCTCCATGACTGAGTACAGCGTATCACAGGATGTCAAGAGTGGTTAATTTCTGAAAATCAATTAATGTAATACACAATATTAACAGAAACATATAACCATCTCAGTTGACACATAAAAAGTACCTGTACAATCCAATACCCTTTCATATTTAAAATATTCAAAAAACTAGGAATAGAAGGAAACTTCTTTAACCTGATAAATGGCATATATAAAAAACTCACACCTGGCCAGGCACGGTGGCTTACGCCTGTAATCCCAGCACTTTGGGAGACTGAGGCGGGTGGATCACCTGAGGTCAGGAGTTCGAGACCAGCCTGACCAACATGGAAAAACCCCGACTCTACTAAAAATACAAAAAAACCTCACTGGGCGTGGTGGCGCATGCCTGTAATCCCAGCTACTCAGGAGGTGGAAGCATAAGAATTGCTTAAACTCGGAAGTCAAAGGTTGCAGTGAGCCGAGATTGCACCATTGCACTCCAGCCTGGGCAACAAGATCGAAACTCCGTCTCAAAAAAAAAAAAAAACAAAAAACAAAAAACAAAAACAAACAAACAAAAACCTCACACCTAAAATCATACTTAATGATGAAATACTGAACTATTTCTCCCTAAAATCAGGAAGAAGACAAGGATGTCTGCTTTTACCGATTCCTTTCAAAATTGTAGTGGAGGTTTTAGACAAGGCAATTTGGCAAGAAAAACAAAGAAAACACAAATTGGAAAGGAAAAAGTAAAACTCTCCCTATTTATAGATGATCTCATTTTGTGTATATCAAAAATCTTAATGAATCTAGCAAAATACAATTAGAACTAAAAAATGTGTGCTGTGATATGACAAGACATAAAATCTGCCATTATATAGGTGAATCTCATTCATTCACCTTTTATAAGTATTGATATGAAGAGAGATTTTTTTTAAATTTTATTATTATTATACTTTAAGTTTTAGGGTACATGTGCACAATGTGCAGGTTTGTTACATATGTATACATGTGCCATGTGTTGGTGTGCTGCACCCATTAACTCGTCATTTAGCATTAGTTATATCTCCTAATGTTATCCCTCCCCCCTTCCCCCACCCCATAACAGTCCCCGGAGTGTGATGTTCCCCTTCCTTTGTCCATGTGTTCTCACTGTTCAATTCCCACCTATGAGTGAGAACATGCAGTGTTTGGTTTTTCGTCCTTGCGATAGTTTGCTGAGAATGATGGTTTCCAGTTTCATCCATGTCCGTACAAATGACATGAACTCATCATTTTTTATGGCTGAATACTATTCCATGGTGTATATGTGCCACATTTTCTTAATCCACTCTGTCTTTGGACATTTGGGTTGGTTCCAAGTCTTTGCTATTGTGAATAGTGCTGCAATAAACATATGTGTGATAGCAGCATGATTTATAATCCTTTGGGTATATACCCAGTAATGGGATGGCTGGGTCAAATGGTATTTCTAGTTCTAGATCCCTGAGGAATCACCACACTGACTTCCACAATGGTTGAACTAGTTTACAGTCCCACCAACAGTGTAAAAGTGTTCCTATTTCACCACATCTGCTCCAGCACCTGTTGCTTCCTGACTTTTTAATGATCACCATTCTAACTGGTGTGAGATGGTATCTCATTGTGGTTTTGATTTGCATTTCTCCGATGGCCAGTGACGATGAGCATTTTTTCATGTGTGTTTTGGCTGCATAAATGTCTTCTTTTGAGAAGTGTCTGTTCATATCCTTCGCCCACTTTTTGATGGGGTTGTTTGTTTTTTTCTTGTGAATTTGTTTGAGTTCATTGTAGATTCTGGATATTAGCCCTTTGTCAGACGAGTAGGTTGTGAAAATTTTCTCCCATTTCGTAGGTTGCCTGTTCACTCTGATGGGAGTTTTTTTTGCTGTGCAGAAGCTCTTTAATTTAATTAGATCCCATTTGTCAATTTTGGCTTTTGTTGCCATTGCTTTTGGTGTATTAGACATGAAGTCCTTGCCCATGCCTATGTCCTGAATGGTAATGCCTAGGTTTTCTCCTAGGGTTTTTATGGTTTTAGGTCTAACATTTAAGTCTTTAATCCATCTTGAATTAATTTTTGTATAAGGTGTAAGGAAGGCATCCAGTTTCAGCTTTCTACTTATGGCTAGCCAGTTTTCCCAGCACCATTTATTAAATAGGGAATCCTTTCCCCATTGCTTGTTTTCTGAGGTTTGCCAAAGATCAGATGGTTGTAGATATGCAGCATTATTTCTGAGGGCCCTGTTCTGTTCCATTGATCTATATCTCTGTTTTGGTACCAGTACCATGCTGTTTTGGTTACTGTAGCCTTGTAGTATAGTTTGAAGTCAGATAGTGTGATGCGTCTGGCTTTGTTCTTTTGGCTTAGAATTGACTTGGCGATACAGGCTCTTTTTTGGTTCCATATGAACTTTAAAGTAGTTTTTTCCAATGCTGTGAAGAAAGTCATTGGTAGCTTGATGGGGATGGCATTGAATCTATAAATTACCTTGGGCAGTATGGCCATTTTCACAATATTGATTCTTCTTGCCCATGAGCATGGAATATTCTTCCATTTGTTTGTATCCTCTTTCATTTCATTGAGCAGTGGTTTGTAGTTCTCCTTGAAGAGGTCCTTCACATCCCTTGTAAGTTGGATTCCTAGGTATTTTATTCTCTTTGAAGCAATTGTGAATGGGAGTTCACTCATGATTTGGCTCTCTGTTTGTCTGTTTTTGGTGTATAAGAATGCTTGTGATTTTTGTACATTGATTGTGTATCCTGAGACTTTGCTGAAGTTGCTTATCAGCTTAAGGAGACTTTGGGCTGAGACAATGGGGTTTTCTAGACATACAATCATGTCATCTGCAAGCAGGGACAATTTGACTTCCTCTTTTCCTAATTGAATACCCTTTATTTCCTTCTCCTGCCTAATTGCCCTGGCCAGAACTTCCAACACTATGTTGAATAGGAGTGGTGAGAGAGGGCATCCCTGTCTTGTGCCAGTTTTCAAAGGGAATGCTTCCAGTTTTTGCCCATTCAGTATGATATTGGCTGTGGATTTGTCATAGATAGCTCTTATTATTTTGAGATACGTCCCATCAATGCCTAATTTATTGAGAATTTTTAGCATGAAGGGTTATTGAATTTTGTCAAAGGCCTTTTCTGCATCTATTGAGATAATCATGTGGTTTTTGTCTTTGGTTCTATTTATATGCTGGATTACATTTATTGATTTGCATATGTTGAACCAGCCTTGCATCCCAGGGATGAAGCCAACTGGTCATGGTGGATAAGCTTTTTGATGTGCTGCTGGTTTTGGTTTGCCAGTATTTTATTGAGGATTTTTGCATCAATGTTCATCAAGGATATTGGTCTAAAATTCTCTTTTTTTGTTGTGTCGCTGCCAGGCTTTGGTATCAGGCTGATGTTGGCCTCATAAAATGAGTTAGGGAGGATTCCCTCTTTTTCTGTTGATTGGAATAGTTTCAGAAGGAATGGTACCAGCTCCTCCTTGTACCTCTGGTAGAATTTGGCTGTGAATCCATCTGGTCCTGGACTTTTTTTGGTTGTTAAGCTATTGATTATTGCCACAATTTCAGATCCTGTTATTGGTCTATTCAGAGATTCAACTTCTTCCTGGTTTAGTCTTGGGAGAGTGTATGTGTCGAGGAATTTATCCATTTCTTCTAGATTTTCCTGTTTATTTGCGTAGAGGTGTTTGTAGTATTCTCTGATGGTAGTTTGTATTTCTGTGGGATCGGTGGTGATATCACCTTTATCATTTTTTATTGCGTCTATTTGATTCTTCTCTCTTTTCTTCTTTATTATTCTTGTTAGCGGTCTATCAATTTTGTTGATCTTTTCAAAAAACTAGCTCCTGGATTCATTAATTTTTTGAAGGGTTTTTTGTGTCTCTATTTCCTTCAGTTCTGCTCTGATGTTAGTTATTTCTTGCCTTCTGCTAGCTTTTGAATGTGTTTGCTCTTGCTTTTCTAGTTCTTTTAATTGTGATGTTAGGGTGACAATTTTGGATCTTTCCTGCTTTCTCTTGTGGGCATTCAGTGCTATAAATTTCCCTTTACACACTACTTTGAATGTGTCCCGGAGATTCTGGTATGTTGTGTCTTTGTTCTCGTTGGTTTCAAAGAACATCTTTATTTCTGCCTTCATTTTGTTATGTACCCAGTAGTCATTCAGGAGCAGGTTGTTCAGTTTCCATGTAGTTGAGCGGTTTTGAGTGAGTTTCTTAATCCTGAGTTCTAGTTTGATTGCCCTGTGGTCTGAGAGACAGTTTGTTATAATTTCTTTTCTTTTCCATTTGCTGAGGAGTGCTTTACTTCCAAGTATGTGGTCAATTTTGGAATAGGTGTGGTGTGGTGCTGAGAAAAATGTATATTCTGTTGATTTGGGGTGGAGAGTTCTGGAGATGTCTATTAGGTCTGCTTGGTGCAGAGCTGAATTCAATTCCTGGGTATCCTTGTTAACTTTCTGTCTCGTTGATCTGTCTAATGTTGACAGTGGGGTGTTAAAGTCTCCCATTATTAATGTGTGGGAGTCTAAGTCTCTTTGTAGGTCACTCAGGACTTCCTTTATGAATCTGGGTGCTCCTGTATTGGGTGCATATATATTTAGTGTAGTTAGCTCTTCTTGTTGAATTTGTCCCTTTACCATTATGTAATGGCCTTCTTTGTCTCTTTTGATCTTTGTTGGTTTAAAGTCTGTTTTATCAGAGACTAGGATTGCAACCCCTGCCTTTTTTTGTTTTCCATTTGCTTGGTGGATCTTCCTCCATCCCTTTATTTTGAGCCTATGTGTTTCTCTGCATGTGAGATGGGTCTCCTGAGTACAGAACACTGATGGGTCTTGACTCTTTATCCAATTTGCCAGTCTGTGTCTTTTAATTGGAGCATTTAACCCATTTACATTTAAAGTTAATATTCTTGTGTGTGAATTTGATCCTGTCATTATGATGTTAGCTGGTTATTTTGCTCGTTAGTTGATGCAGTTTCTTCCTAGCCTTGATGGTCTTTACATTTTGGCATGTTTTTGCAGCGGCTGGTACCAGTTGTTCCTTTCCATGTTTAGTGCTTCCTTCAGGAGCTCTTGTAGGGCAGGCCTGGTGGTGACAAAATCTCTCAGCATTTGCTTGTCTGTAAAGGATTTTATTTCTCCTTCACTTATGAAGTTTAGTTTGGCTGGATATGAAATTCTGGGTTGCAAATTCTTTTCTTTAAGAATGTTGAATATTGGCCCCCACTCTCTTCTGGCTTGTAGAGTTTCTGCTGAGAGATCCGCTGTTAGTCTGATGGGCTTCCCTTTGTGGGTAACCCGACCTTTCTCTCTGGCTGCCCTTAACATTTTTTCCTTCATTTCAACTTTGGTGAATCTGACAATTATGTGTCTTGGAGTTGCTCTTCCTGAGGAGTATCTTTGTGGCATTCTCTGTATTTCCTGAATCTGAACGTTGGCCTGCCTTGCTAGATTGGGGAAATTCTCCTGGATAATATCCTGCAGAGTGTTTTCCAGCTTGGTTCCATTCTCCCTGTCACTTTCAGGTACACCAGTCAGACGTAGATTTGGTCTTTTCACGTAGTCCCATATTTCTTGGAGGCTTTGTTCATTTCTTTTTATTCTTTTTTCTCTAAACTTTCCTTCTCGCTTCATTTCATTCATTTCGTCTTCTATCACTGATACCCTTTCTTCCAGTTGATCTCATTGGCTCCTGAGGCTTCTGCATTCTTCACTTAGTTCCCGAGGCTTGGCTTTAAGCTCCATCAAGTCCTTTAAGAACTTCTCTGCATTGGTTATTCTAGGTATCCATTCATCTAATTTTTTTTCAAAGTTTTTAACTTCTTTGCCGTTGGTTTGAATTTCCTCCTGTAGCTCGGGGTAGTTTGATTGTCTGAAGCCTTCTTCTCTCCACTCATCAAAGTCATTCTCCGTCCAGCTTTTTTCCATTGCTGGTGAGGAGCTGCGTTCCTTTGGAGGAGGAGAGGTGCTCTGCTTTTTAGAGTTTCCAGTTTTTCTGCTCTGTTTTTTCCCCATCTTTGTGGTTTTATCTACATTTGGTCTTTGATGATGGTGATGCACAGATGGGTTTTTGGTGTGGATGTCCTTTCTGTTTGTTAGTTTTCCTTCTAACAGACAGGACCCTCAGCTGCAGGTCTGTTGGAGTTTGCTAGAGGTCCACCCCAGACCCTGTTTGTCTGGGTATCAGTAGCGGTGGCTGCAGAACAGCGGTGGCTGTAGAACAGCGGATATTGGTGATCCGCAAATGCTGCTGCCTGATCGTTCCCTGGAAGTTTTGTCTCAGAGTAGTACTCAGCCATGTGAAGTGTCAGTCTGCCCCTACTGGGGGATGCCTCCCAGTTAGGCTGCTCGAGGGTCAGGGACCCACTTGAGGAGGCAGTCTGCCCGTTCTCAGATCTCCAGCTGCATACTGGGATAACCAGTACTCTCTTCAAAGCTGTCAGACAGGGACATTTAAGTCTGCAGAGGTTACTGCTGTCTTTTTGTTTCTCTGTGCCCTGCCCCCAGAGATGGAGCCTACAGAGGCAGGCAGGCATCCTTGAGCTGTGGTGGGCTCCACCCAGTTCAAGCTTCCAGGCTGCTTTGTTTACCTAATCAAGCCTGGGCAATGGCAGGCGCCCCTCCCCCAGCCTCGCTGCCTCCTTGCTGTTTGATCTCAGACTGCTGTGCTGGCAGTCATCGAGACTCCGTGAGTGTAGGACCCTCTTAGCCAGGTGCGGGATGTAATCTCCTGGTGTGCTGTTTTTTAAGCCCTTTGGAAAAGCACAGTATTTGGGTGGGAGTGACCCGATTTTCCAGGTGCTGTCTGTCACCCCTTTCTTTGACTAGGAAAGGGAACTCCCTGAACCCTTCCGCTTCCCGAGTGAGGCAATGCCTTGCCCTGCTTCGGCTCGCACACAGTGCACTGCACACACAGTCTGGCACTCCCTAGTGAGATGAACCCGGTACATCAGATGGAAATGCAGAAATCTTCTGTCTTCTGTGTCGCTCACGCTTGGAGCTGTAGACCGGAGCTGTTCCTATTCGGCCATTGAGAGATTATTTCTTCAATATTATCTTGTGTGTTCTATTATGAATGTCACCTTTTGTGTGTTTATTCTTCCACTTCTGTTCTGTACTAGCATGTTGAAATATGCTGTTTCACACTCCTTTCTCTACCCCACTTTTCATGCCTGTGCTGGGTTAAAAGCAATGCATTATATTTCTTTTGTGTTTCTTTGTTAACCTAACCAGTGAATTATTACATTTCATCATTCACATCCAAGTTGACATGCAAAACTCATTTGAATAACTATGAAAGGGTTGTGGAGAAGAGAGTAGGATTTAAGCTACAGGTGAAGGGGAAAAATAGTAATGATACAAGATAAATGAGAGGAACATGGTCCAGATGAATGGCTATTGATGGTCATGACCTGTTCGGTGTGATTAACTCCTCTGTATGCATGTGAGGTGCTCAAAATAAAATTATTCAGAATATATCTCTTCCTAAATATGAGATTTTAGCAATTTTAATTAACTTTCAAAGAATGCATTTTATTAACATTAGCTAGTTTAATTTTATCTTTTTAAAAACCATTATTTTCTCATATTTGTCCATTTCTGTTTTATTTTCATAATGTGTGTTTTAGACTTTCTTTTGAGTTTGCTCTGATTTTGCTAACATGTATGCAAAATGTTGGCAAGCTCGTAAAGTCTTTATAAGTCTGAATGTGTCTTTATTTTGCCCTCCCTCTTGAATGAGA
This sequence comes from Gorilla gorilla gorilla, assembly GCF_029281585.2. Taxonomy (NCBI): domain Eukaryota; kingdom Metazoa; phylum Chordata; class Mammalia; order Primates; family Hominidae; genus Gorilla; species Gorilla gorilla. The sequence goes on along the minus strand of NC_073236.2, from coordinate 88,511,152 downwards.
GTTCACCTCAGTAAAAGCTCCAGATTGTCAGTTAATTTCACTCTGCACTGAGAAGGTATCATTCCATTCTCTTTGGCTTCCGTTGTTGTTTTCCAGAAGTCTGTGTCAGTCTAATTGTTGCTCATTTGTAGGTAATCTCTTTTGTGTCTGTTAGCTTTTAAGATGTCTTCAAGCTTTTCTATTCTGCAGTTTCACTATAAAGTGTCTAGTTACAGATTTGAGTTTATTTATCCTGCTCCCTGCACAGAGTGTACTTTTGATCTGAGGTTCATTGTCTTCCTTCAGTTGTGGAAAATTAAGAGCTATTATCTTTTCAAATATTGGTTTCTTTCATTCTTTTTCCTCCTTTCTTGTCCTGAGAGAAGCTTTGGAATGGTATTGACTGGCTTCAAATTCTGTCTGCTTATTAACTCTTTGACAACCAGAAGATAGGTATATGTAAAGTTATGTAAACTTTCTGTGCATTGGTTGCATCATAGACAAAGTAGGGGAAATGCCCATCTTACCAGAGAATTAAATATCTATCAATGTATAAGTACTTAGATGTAAATATATATGTATGCATATACATGTGTGTACACACCCAGACATATATATGTATGTGTGTATATATATATATATAATATACTTACTGTTTATGAAACCATGTCTCTTTACTACTCCTTTCCATTTCTATTTCTGTATCTTTTACTATCTCTTCAGTCCTGTTGTGTTTAGAGTTTATCTTATCTTTCAGTCATTTCAATTATATCCTCTTTCGTTTGCAAGATTCTAATCATTTTGAGTCTGTTGTTTCATTCCTGCTTGTTTTTGTTTCATAATTTCTTATTTTTTTAAGTGGAAGATTTGTTCATGCATTTTATAGTTTGCAGACCTTCATGTTTTTAGATTGGAAGATGAATTCCAGTCTCTATTTCTGTGTTCACCCTGCCCTACAGAGCAGGTTTTTGTAACCTCTAATTAGCCCTAGGAACTCCCAGGCCTAAGTTAGATTGATGATATTTCTGGGTTTTCTCGGTAACAATAGTCTGGGATATCATAGACATATTCATTGAGTCAGTGAGCCATTTGGTTCATTTTCTAGCCACTAAGTAGGGTCCTTTTCCCTCCTACCTCTCTCCATCTACAACTTTGAATATGATAGAGCAAAATAAGTCAGTCAACAGATTTTTTTTTAGTTTGTATATTTTAATTTTTTTAAAAAAATATTTTTTGACTTTTTTTCTAGTGTTTCTCTCTTACCATGCTTGACTTCAAGAGGTAAGTCTACTTCTGATTCTGTGATTAGAAATGAATGTTACCCCATGGAGCTTATCTTCTTCTGGTCAACACTGTGTGATTCCAGATACAGAGCCCAACATGCCCACAGCATCGTATCTAGTCTCTGCTTTGTGTTTTGGTATAGTTTTGGTACAAAACAACCAAATATTTGTTTTTGACCCCAATATTTTCTTTATTTTTTCTCTTTTTATGTATTATTTGTCATTACTATACTTTTGAAGATGGGTGTGGGGTAGAAGGATAGCAGTAGAAATTCACATGCCATCTTGACTAGAATTCTTCTATCCCCTCCTTTTTAATGCTTATTATTTTGTGTAGTTTCCTATTTGAGGGCACTAATATTCTACTTACATTATTAGTTTAGTAATAAAATATACTGAATATAAACAGCATGCTATTTGAAAAACAACTGAAAAACTGAGACCGTTTAGTCCAGAAAAAATCGGCTTGGAATGGAGGGTCCTGAAAAACAGTGTTTAGATATTTGAAAGGGTGTCAAGTGCAAAGGGATTGATTTAATTCAGTTGTGTTGAAATTGAGAACTGTAGTTTGGCTAAATGAGGGAAAACAATTTGCATGGTCTACACTACAGAAAGATGGAATGACAGACAGCCTGCAGACACAGTGACTCTCTCAACCATACTCATAGACTGGGTGGCCATTCAGTAGCTTTTACTGTGGGTTTAAATATGGAATATGTAGGTGGATTTGAATACATGAATTGCAATTCCTTCCCACAACTGAGATTGGACTTTAATTTATTGGAAAAAGGAACAGAAAATTCTGAAGCTATCTTTTATATGGAAGTAGCCATAAGATTGAGGTTTCTGCCTACTCTTAAGAATAAATGGATAATATGTTGGGCATTTTGTCAATTAAAGCTATTAATTTCAGTTAGCTTGGTATATAATAAGATAATTGCCCCGTGCTTACATGCACAGCTTTGCTTTTGTAGATCATGGTTATTTACATTAAGGCTTAGTTTATTTATTCACTTAGCAAATTCCTACGTAGCACTTACTGTGTTCCAAGGACTGTTCTAAGTGCTTCACAAATATTACCTCATTTAATCTTCAAAAATTCATGTGAGGTAGGTACCAATACAGTCCCCATGTTACAGATGTAAAAACCTGGGGCATAGAGAAATTAAGTAACATGACTGAGATTAGAGCAATAGTAATGACAGTGCAAGGATTCAGGGAGTCAGGAACCCAAATCATTGGGCTTAATTATGACACTACTCAACCATAAAATCATTCAATGCATCACAAGTAGTATAAAGTTCCTTAGCAACTATGCGCTTTCTGTTGGTGCATACTGAAAATGTTATTTACATGTTACATTTGGAAATAATTTCTTTTATATATTAATATACAGGAGTTGTATTGGCCTAGAATACATTCTTTATATAAGATATATGACTGTGTGAATGAAAAAGGAAAATAGAAATGTCACAATAGACTATCAAGCTAAAATTTAATTATTTATTGGCATCTTTAAATTCATTGGTGATGTACTTTTCCAAATGGGTTTTGAGTGGTAAGAGCAGAAATTAATTGTTTAATGCATGTTTTCCTTTCAAAGGAGTGTTAAAGTAATCATGGGAACATATAAGTTTCATTAACAGACTCCAGGGTGATAAGTCACATTATTAGGAAACCTCAGCTGGCATTAACATTCCATCCATGACTTGTGTAACAGCAGCTATATTTGTGGAACAATTTGTATGTAAATTTTGAGAAATAAATTGATGTTGAGGTTATCTAAGGATGCTATTTTCTATGTATGACTTATGATCAATTCTGAGCACGGTGTTTATCATATAGACACAAGAAATAAATTGAAAAACCAATGCAAACCAGAAAAATAGAAGAAAAGTACCCAAAGAGTTTTGTATTGACACATGTTCCCAGAAAATTGTGTCTATTCATATTATCTCAAATTGCTGACATGTGCATAAAATCATGTCGCAGAATTTTTACCATGACTAATAAAGTATGCTACAGGTTTACTCTGTTCATAGGAAAGTGTTACAGGAAAGGGGTCCCAATCCAGACCCCAAGAGAGGGTTATTGGATCTCACACAAGAAAGAATTCAGGGCAAGTCCATAGAATAAAGTGAAAGTAAGTTTCTTAGGAAAGTAAAGGAATAAAAGAATGGCTCCTCCATAGACCAAGCAGCCCTGAGGGCTGCTGGTTGCCCATTTTTATGGTTATTTCTTGATTATATGCTAATAAAGGGGTGGATTATTCATGTCTCCCCTTTTTAGACCATATAGGGTAACTTCCTGATGTTGCCATGGTATTTGTAAATTGTCATGGTGTTGGTGGGAGTGTAGCAGTGAGGACGACCAGAGGACACTCTTGTTGCCATCTTGGTTTTGGTGGGTTTTGGCTGACTTCTTTACTGCCACCTGTTTGATGAGCAAGGTCTTTCTGACCTGTATTTTGTGCCAACCTCCTATCTCATCCTGTGACTTAGAATGCCTGACCATCTGGGAATGCAGCCCAGTGGGTCTCAGGCTTATTTTGCCCATTCCTATTCAAGATAGAGTTGCTCTGGTTCAAATGCCTCTGACAAAAGGACTTCCTAACCTTCACATTCATCCTTACCAGTTTAATTTTAAATGAAGATGTACTACAGAATAATTGAGTTGCTGCTTCTAGTTCTCTCGCTGGTCTTTTCTTTAAGTCACAGAAGTCTTTTAGGACCCATGGTGACCTCTACCAACAATAAAAAAAAATCCATTAACCACCTTCATAACAGTACAAATATTTCTGAACTTACATATTTTTGAGTACCTCTTGCATGTAGGCTTTAGGATATATTATCCTTCAAACTACCTCTTTGGTTTCTTTCGTAATCCCACAGTGACAGTCCTTAGGAAGAAAACAATATAAGAATATTTAAAGTTAAAAATAATTTTAAAAGTTTATAAGTAAAATTAAAATAAACAACACTAAAATGATTTATTTCTATTCAAAAGAACTTGGCTAGCACACTGTGTTTAGTGATTGTTAATTATATATTCCTTTAAAGAACCTTTTTGTGACTAAAGACCACCAAAATCACCTTTATTTTAGGCCAGAAGGCTCATTAATGAATGCAGCTCCTAAAGAATCAGATAGGCCTAATCCAGTTGAGATTTTATCTGCTTCTTGGCTTGGTGGGGGTTTAATTTGCAATCTTTATAGTTCAGAGTCTATAAAAATTAGCTGTCGATCATAAGACATTATTTGGTTTTATAGAATGGATATTACTTCCTTGACAGTCAAGTTCATCTATTTTTTTTTTCTCCTCTCTGAGTTCCACCGTAGCAAATGATTCCTTTCTGCTTAACATCTCTGTCATCTAATTGTGGTTGAGATTTCCCCCGGGATTGGTTATGAATGAAGGCAGACAATTGCAGCAGATTGCCATCTTAAATAACAATAGAACCCCTGGCTCACAGATGTTCTGTACACTTGTGGTAAAAGAGGAGTTCTAGTGGGAAAGTGGGAGTACAGGTTTGGATGGGAAGAAAATAATCAGGGACTTTCTTATTAGGCTAACCACGGACATTAGCCTAGTACATTCAGAGATTACTAACAAACAATGCTATACCTAACATATTGTCCTGTTGTCCTAAGACGAATCAGCAATCTCCTTTAAAGTAGTTTAATAAAAGGGATTTTATGAAAAAGGAATAGTGAAAATGCTTTCCCATGGCAAAGCTCTTGTATATTGTATTTCTTCTCATGGATGATTTGATTCAAAGAAAGGACATTGTAAAACATTTATGAAAAGACTAGTAGCAATACTGATGACTAGCATTTTACTGAACATTTACCATACAGTAAATATTGTGCTAAGTTCTGTGTATTTATTAACTCTGAAGTAGATATCAGAAAACCTAAATTGCAAGCTGCGCTCTTCCATTTACTTGTTAATGACATCAATATTCTCATCTTGTAAAATGGAGATAAAACCTACTCTACAGACTTCAGTGCTTCAACAAGGGTCAAACATATATTGCATGTAAAAAATAAAAAATTAAAACAACCCCACACACAGTAAATGTTAACACACATGTTGGGGCTCAGAAAAGCTCCAAAGTATGTACTTTGGCATGCTGAGTACTTTCAACCAAAGGACATTGGAAGGCCTCAGAGGCAGCCTCAGGACTAGGGTCTCTCTGACCTTCTCCTTCCTGCCTGTCATTGGCCCCTCATTCTTTCTAGAAATGAGTCATAGTAACCAGAATGCTTCTTCCCCAAGGTGGATCATAGAAACTAGGACCTGTTTCCCGCAAAGCCAGCTATAAAATCTAGAAATACTACTTTTACCTTCCTCTGCCTTTCTGTGTAGGAGCTGAGAATAAGTTCTTGGACTTACCTTGTCTGATTGTAGGTCATAAGATGCTCCTTCCAGAGGTGTCCTGCTCTCTGTACATGTGAGGAAATAATGCTACACAGAGAGGCCAAGAAGAATCTGAACACACAGGCCTTGTTGGGTTTTCCCACTCAATTAGCATTAGGTTATATTCTTGTCCAATCACATTTCTACACAGCTGCCCATTCTTCATCGAAAACAAACATAAAAATAGACAGTTTTTCTGTGAATCTTTGAGGTCTTCATTCTAAAGTCTCCGTCATGTAGAAGTTTGATTAAAGAGCTATGTTTTTATCTTGTTAACCTGTCTTTTGTTATAAAAGTGTTGGCTGTGACCCTTATGATGTGGAGGAAAAGTATTATACCCTTTTTGTTCCTACAAATGCTACCAATAAAGAGAATGATGATTGTCATTTTTATATTCCAATTATGTCTCCAGCAATTTTTGCATAATTTCCAAAGAAAAATAAACTCCAAGTCTCAAATATTACCCTCCAAGCAATCCTCTGCAAAGCTGACAAAAAAAAAAAAAAAAAAAGGAAAAGAAATTCTAAGAGAATTTACTCATTATTTCAAACTTCCCTTCTTCCATGACATTCTATGACGGTCACAAAGAGTTCTCTAGTCCCCAGGAGACCTGCAACCATATCTTTGTATAATAAAAGATGCTTTGTTTTGGCCAAGTTCTAAAGTATATTATTATTTATAGACGTTTTCATGAGTGCCATTTTTGATAGAGGTTGTTGTATTCACAATTGCTAATGGATAGAGGGATGGACATCATTGTTTTAGAAATTTGGCTTAGTCAAAAAGCAGACACATATAAAGAAGATTCTTTATATTTCTTTGCCCAGGATTTTACACATACACACATGCACACACATACACATTTTAAATCAAGTTTATTCACCACCTATCTCTAGCTTCCTGGAGTAATTCAACCGTTACAGAAAAAAACTCTAAAAATGTTCTTTCCTTTTGGATCTGAAATATATTGATATAATTCAGTTGCATCTACCCAGGCGTTCTTCAGTTCAATAGCCTGCTGAATTTGTTGTTATTGTTGCTCTGAAAGTTAATGGGGTGCCGAGTGAATAAAATGTATGTGTAGCAGTGAGGGTTACTAGAAAGAGGGATTCTACTTTTCCAAATATGTATGTAGGAGGTTTTAGTATTTGTGTTATTTCTGAGTTCTTATAGTGGTTTAGTGGAGTGATTAAAAATAAGGTCAGCCCAGAGTAGTTTCCGCAACATAAAGGATAGTTTTGTTGAAGATCAAGCTTATCCCCTGCTTCTTTTACTGCTACCCAATACAGCAGTCCTATTTCTTAAGAGTTCACATTTCCTTCTTTTACAATGTTAGAGGAAACATGTTTTTGGGGTGTTCTGTCAATATACCAGTGGTGAACAAAATCTAAACTTAAATATGGGAGTAATATTTCCAGTGAAACTGCAAAAGGAGTCAACAGCCAATTGAGTTGCAATTAGAATTTTATTTTCCACCATTTCCCGAAATAAATTTGCTGACAAGAATTCAAATTTTCATTGTCAATAACTGTAGACAACCAAAAATAAACCTAGTCATGGAACTCTGTCTTTCAATTTGAAATGCATTAAATCTGATTACATATTCATAGTCTTAGAAACTTTTCTGTTTTTATCCTCTGGTTATTTGAGAAATCATTGAGTAAGGTATTGTCAAAGAATTTTTGTTGGCGGAAAGGAGAAAAATAAAATAACTTTCTGTTGTGACTTTCCATTGTGTACATTCAATCACTTAATCACTTTTTACCACTGCCACATATAAAACGTATTGTGATAAAGCTATTTGGGCTAGAAAATGGTAATGGCATAAACTGAAGTCTTCTAAAGGTTTCTCTCTATAGTTCAAGAATCAAAACACGAACATATCCGTGACCAAGACGGCCTCGGCTTGGGTAAATTTAGACAGATTTCTTCCTGACTAAAGGCCCCAGGCCTCCTTTTCCTCAGAGCATCTGAGCATTTACTTGAGAAAAATTGCAGTCCTAAATTGTCTCTCTGTCCTTTTGAGATGTAAATCTTCTTCTAGCTTCTTGCCAGTTTTGAAACACAGGAATATGTTTCTTGAGGACCTGGGATCCAACATTTGAAATGTATTAATTAAGAGGAAAGACAGAGCCCCATCTCCCAGTCTATGTGAGAAGGTAGGAGCCTAACTTTGATAAACATCAATTAGCAAAGAGATTAGGCCACCGAAGGCCTCATCTTACTAACCAAATTCCCTGCTAACTTTCTCCAGTACTTTGCAACTGCCTCATCCCAGTGCTTAAAAATTCTCCTGCCTTTTGTTTCAGCGAAGTTGAGTTCAGTCTCTTTCCCTTATTTTTATAGTCTTGAATAAAGTCTTCCTTGACTGTTTCTCTTGCCCAATGCATTTTTTTATTTGACAATGCAATAAACACTTTTAGAATGTTTAGTGGATATTTCTCACTTGCAGCTGCACAATCTCTGAATGCCTTCTATTTGGGAAAATTTCAAGGAAGACAGACAGGGTTTTACCTTCCACAGTGAAAACTGAAGAGAGGGACATATTTGTTGTTGTCTAGGTAGGTGTTTGGTAGCTCTATTTGGGCTTCTGACCTAACTTCACCTTGGGCTACTCCTTGCTGGGGCTTTGAATCTGGAGTGGTTTATGTAAATAAGCAGGGGCCAGTCTGGAAACCATTCTAGGAGCAGTAGCAGATGCAGTGAAAGGAAAGACTGTAACTTGTCTGGAGGCAGGAGTGTCACCAGTGACCCTGTGGCCGTGGTTGTTTCCATAACTCTGCTGTGGTCTTGAATGGCGACAGGACTTTGGCAGTTATTCTGGGTGTCAACTTTCCACCAATTTTTGCATTTTGACTCTTCAACTTTCCACCATTTTTTTTTTTCAATTTGGCATCCCTTTCAAATAGTTTTCATCCTCTTTGAATAATCCAATGTTGGTTTATTTTGTTTGTAACCAAAATCATAACTAATAGAGAATGACCAAAGTATTAAATACCATAATGGCTATGGGAGATGTAGTGGACCTGTCACTAGAGTTGGGATTGGAAAGCCTTATTTCTAATTCTTGCTTTGCAATTCTCAGTTGTATGCGACATGGATCATTAGCTGAGCTTCGCTATCTTTTTGACTTTCAGTGGCTACTCCAAAAATAATCACACAAGGCAGGATTTCATCTATCCCTAATATTCTCAGAAGGTTAATCAGTGGCATGATGACAGAAAAAGTGCTACAAAAGGTAGGAATTGGGGAAAATCATTGTGAATTGAAATATCTGAGAAAGGATTTGCAATCCCAGCTTTTCTAGCATATACTTAGTTTTTTTTTTTATTAGATGCACATTCAAGGATCTTTCTGGCTACATACAGAAAATTTGAAAAATAAAAGAGAAATATTATTAATAGAGGCTTTAAAATATATTAGGGGGGTAAAAGGAGAAATTACAATTTAGAGCAGTTGCCCTGGCAATGGCAGTGCAAGCTGCATCCATTGTTTCCAGTATTAATCAATCAACTTGTTATTGAAAGCTTGCCACTAGAAAGACATTATGTAATGGGTGAGACAGAAGATATGCAATACTCTCCCTTCCCTTAAAACATAAATACATGATGACAGAAGCTATGAGTCAAATTTCTCCCTATTTATCAGTATATAGCTCTACCATGCATGCCCTGTGGCCCTAAACAGAAGGAGCCTGATTCTCATCCTGCTTTTGCATATGCCTTGATACAAAGATAAAACCTAAAACGATGGCTTTAGGTTACCTGGTTTAGGGCAATAACTCAGGGCATGAGTCTGGCATTCACAGAAATGAATTCAAGTCTTTATCTCATTAATGTATTAGCTTTGGGCCCTGATTAAGCCACTTAACTTCATGAAACTTGTTTCCTCCCTACCTATAAGAAATGCTAATAATTCTTAATGCCCATTATTGTCATATGTAGCAAATGAAATAATGCATATAATGCATTTAGCAAAGTGTTTGGTGTTCAATGACTTTTCCTTGAATGGTTCATAATTATTCTTTTACATTATACATACATTTAAAAATCATTTCTATGACTCATTAGGCAGCATAAGCTGGGAGTGTCATAAAGCTAGAAATAAGCACCCGAAGGCCTGTGGGAAAATTGGAAGGCAGCAAATCCTGCTTAAAAGTCGACAGATACAGATTGTGTGAGGAGGCAGGTGGCAAGAGGTAGTGAAGGATAAGAGGAAAATTTGATTCTGAAATTCATATGTTTTTTAGAATTCCCCCCCAACCCTAAGTATGAGTTCAAGGAAAGAGAAAATTTACAACTAAGTCTACACACACTGTTACCTAGGAAACCAAGCCATGTAGCATATGCAACAAACACCAGTAAAAATAAGCCTGAAGTATGTTTCCTAAACCTGGAAGAAGAGTTAAAGGGTTTAGACTTATGACGTCTCTCTTGTGTACTTCAAAGTTAAACAAAAATGTGCCATCTGACCTTGGCCTTAAGAATAATTGTAGATGGCTACAAAGTTGTGAAACTTGTTGATGTCACCTTAATACAAAAAAATCCAAGAAATTTCAAAATCATCTCTTTTCTTAGGTAAGTAAAACTGAGAACTGGAAAGCTGTAGGAAGACTAGCCAAGGTCCCCTGGTCTCATGCTCTTGCTCTGTCTTCTCTGCCTTCTCTGTACAGCTATTCCTTCTCTCCATAGACTGGCTTTTTCCATTTTTCCATATATAAAGCAGCTCCTCTCCACCTTCACTTCTCAGGTTTGCATCCACCTAAGTCCAAACAAACAGTCCTGATGGAATTACAGTCTTTCTCTTTCTCACTTCTAAATTCCTGGAAAGGAATTTCCAACTAGCCCAGGGCAGTTGCCTCCCCTTGATCATCTATGGCCAGGGAACAGGAAGGACCCTGTTGGATAGCCCTGGTAGTACTCTATTTTATTTTCCTGGAGCATAGGGATAGTGGGCAAGTTGAGTGAATCTGTTATCAGAAGAAAGAGTATTATTAGGAGAGGGCAGGAACCTCAAATGATTCAGACTTCTTGTAATTTGAGTAGAATGATTGTGCTTTTAATCATGTCAGACTATCAGGAATAATTTAATAAGTGGTCAAATGCCAATACTTTTTGACATGCAATAATTTTAAATTTAGTTGGGAAGATTATGGTTGTAAGTCATGGGTCTCCACAACTGAAACAAAAATAAGCATATAAGAGAAAAACGATTCTCAAAACAAACTTATCAGAAGATAATAAAGGCCTTCACTATCCGTTGCCTACATTATGCTTACAATCAGTATGTTAGCTTGAACCTTCTGCTGATTCACAGCACCCTAAAATAGAAAATGAGATATTTAATGTAATTTTTGTCCCTATTTTAGGGCTTTTAGCCAGGCAAAGTTGAATGATGATAACTCACTCAAATAATTTGGTGGAAATTCTCCCTGGGAGATGAATATAAAGACAAATTCCCTCAAGCCTATGAAGATCAATTAAAAGTGGAAGGAAATTGGGATACATTTCATCATGTATTCATTTTTCATTAGGCTATAAAACCATAAGAAAAAGTAAAAACTTGATTTTGCAACAGAACTGTTTCCTTTCTAAAAAAGTAATTTTTATTCAGGAAGGCTTTGTCACGATCAGTTCAGCTAAAATGCCAGTGTTATACGTGTTAAGTACAACCCATACAAAGTTTGGCAAACATTTGCATTACACGTGTTGTATTTAGTTAGGACAGCAATTAAAACAGGAAGTAAATAAACTGTATATACATATCTCTCTGTGCATAAATATAAGAGGATTTATTACCCATTCTGGGAAGAGGGTTGCAGGAGACATTAATATAAAAAATTAGAAAAGCATTGAAGATTATTTCAAAGAACATTTATGTTTCCTTGAAATGACTTCTTAATGGGATTTTCAGAACTCTCTGATGCTGAAGATGATCTAAGGCCCAAGATAGAAATATAATCACAGTGCTACACGCCTAGGCATTTGCTTACAAAGCGGGAAGTGGAATGTCTGTTCAGCACTGTCCCTAGTAGGAGAATAATAAGATTTCTGTGAAAGGCCCATTCAAATTTCAGCCACCACGCACAGTTTCTTTTCATCACTTATTGATTGGTATTGTAAGATCCTCATTTCTTTATAATGTGTAAAGGACTAGAGAATGAGAATTGTAGTTAGTATCATTTCCACTTACACTTACCAAGTGGATTTAATGGACATTAAAGATTGAACACAGTGTAATAACATATTTCCTCATTGTTTAATCATTAATAATACTTGACAGAACTTTGTACATGTTGTAGTGTCAAAATTAAATTTTAATGCTGGGAACATTCTATAAAGATCCAATAGTATCTTAAATAATACTTAACTAAGCACAGGAGAGCAGTACTTACAAAAGGAAATACTAAATTTTATGCTATACTGGCTTCACACCATGTTTTTAATCTTCTTGATCTTTGTTAACTACACAATTCTAATTTAGAATAAATGAGCAGATAGTTCATTTTGGCAAGAAGGCAATAGCAGGAGCTATAAAAGGTTTCTGAAATTCCCAGGCAATAATTATTTTACTATACTTGTATCTGCAGAAGGGATTTGCACTAAGTTCTAATTGGAACCTGAACCTCCAACTACCTTAAGCTTTGAGGTACATGATGAAATTTTTTTGAGAAATTGCATAAACCAATAATTTTGTATTAATGCACACTTGTAAATAGTGTAAACTTAGTGTTTTATAAGAATAACAGAAGTGGCTGGAAAATAGGAGTTTGCCAGTAATTAATAAAAAATAGTTGGGCCGGGCGCGGTGGCTCACGCCTGTAATCCCAGCACTTTGGGAGGCCGAGGCGGGCAAATCACGAGGTCGGGAGATCGAGACCATCCTGGCTAACCTGGTGGAACCCCGTCTCCACTAAAAATACAAAAAATTAGCCAGGCGTAGTGGCGGGCTCCTGTAGTCCCAGCTACTTGGGAGGCTGAGGCAGGAGGATGGCGTGAACCAGGGAGGCGGAGCTTGCAGTGAGCCGCGATCGTGCCACTGCACTCCAGCCTGTGCGACAGAGGGAGACTCTGTCTCAAAAAAAAAAAAAAAAAGGAAGAAAAAAAAGAAAAAAAAAAAGTTAAAACATACTTTAGTTAAAAGAGGATTCAAGCCGAATCAAGTAATACAGATATGGATAATTTATTTTGAAAAATTCCACTGACCATAATCCAGTACTGTGCATTACATTTCACTGAATAGTTTCCTATCCAGTGAAGGTCAGGACTGGGCTATACCCGTGGGGTATCTGGGTGTTTATTTGGTGAGCTTCAAGCAACACTAATACCTTTCAACATTCAGCTGTAGCATTTATTGCTTAGCATTTTCTAACATAAAAAGTGAAACCATGTTCACATAAAAATGTAAGCATACTTAATAGACAATACAAAATTAAAAATTTGAAATAAATTGTATTTTAGTTGACGTCAATGTATTCATGTAAGTACACAGTGAATATATTATGGGAGATTTTAATAACCTTGAGAAGACTGATCTTTCCATACAATGGCCAGGCACTACGGAATCTTTGACTGCCGTACTGATTAGGATTTAGTCAACTCAGGATCCTGCAGGGATTCTCAACTTGGAGTGCATGAAATCACAGTTCTGTTGAAAGAAGTTAAGGAGTTCATGAACTTGCGGAGTAAAGTTTTTACATCACTATTTTCTATATATTGCTCATTCACTGTGTAAACGTCGTGTATCAAGTACATAGGAAAAAATAAAGTTATGATGATTGTGGGGTTTACCTCATAGGATTTGGGGATGCCTATGCAAATATTTAAATCGCTTATCACAACGTTTTTCACATAATGAAAATTCTACAAGTGAAACCTGTGTTTATTATTTATAGTAATGGTAAGCCTAAATTGGAAACGTTTTTGCAATTGACACAGTCAAAACATATTCCAAGTACTCCAATAGGCACGAGTTTTCTAAAATTAATTAAAGGATGAAAATACCAATCAGTGCATTAAGAAGGGAAACAATATTAAGAGTACAGGGCTGGGTGCAGTGGCACACACCTGTAATTCCAGCACTTTGGGAGAATGAGCTGGAAGGATAGCTTGAGGCCAGGAGTTTGAGACTTGTGTGGACAACACAGAGCGATTCTGTCACCACAAAAAATACAAAAATAATAGCATTAGCAGGGCATGGTGGCATGCACCTGTGGTCCCAAGCTGCTTCGCTTAAAGAAGAAAAGAAAAGAAAAGAAACGTATATTTACCTTACAGTTCAGGGAAGAGGACCACTACCTTCTTTTGGAAATGATTACCATCATCACTGAGATAATTTAATCTGTGTTATACCATGGCTTCTTCCACTTGCTCAGACAGTCACATCCATGGATGTAAGATCATTCCTAGAGAAAGTTAAGGCTACAGTTGTGTTAGGATTCCACAGCTGTGATGCTGTGGAAACATAGACTATAAATTGAGCTATAGCCATAGTTACAGAAAATTTTATAGACCACTTTTTATCTTTTATCTGAACAAGTTGTTATTGCCAACCAATCAACTGGCTTAGATTAAAACCAGATTTTAGCTGGAATATTATCAGAGACATTACCACATAACCTTGAAATATATAAATAGGAAGAATATCAAATCTTAGTCTTAGACTGTCTTGATCTTTCCCCTTTCTCACTCCCAGGGGAAAAATATCAGGACTTCTATCTTTTTCGGTACTTGCAATAAAACCAAGAATACATTTTTAAGTAATTGTGGCTTTATTTTTGACATTTAACAAATAAAAATTAGAGTAAGATAATATTTCTTTATCTAGCAGCAAAATTTGTCCTGTTTCTCTCTCTTTCTCTTTTACTTCTATCTGAAAGACTATCCATTTAAGTTTTGACACATTTAAAAGGCTTATTGATGAATTTTCTGATTACCCAGATCTGGAACTGCAGTTGGGATAGGAGTGATTGGTTACATAAAAGAAGTCGCATTCTAAACACAGGGATTACAAATAGGAGAGAAATTATTTTTTAAAATAAATAAATAAATAAACCAGTGGTAAGGCCAAAATAATGGAAAATGAAAAATAATTAAGCTAATCAATAGATGTCCACTACTTAATTTATGTGACTAGTTGTTTAATTTAAATGTTAAAATATGTTGTTGGTTGCAATGAAAAGATACAATAACCTTTAATACATTTGCTAAAATATTGAAATTAAGAAGCTAATGAAGTAACTACTTGTTTGAGCTTTAGGCTGTGGCCACATATGTCAAGGAAATTATAAGGAGATCATTCCTTCTTCCTAACTCTCAGTGTTAAATTCCTAAATAGGCCATGTTCCTTGTGTCCCTTGTGGGAGGAGTGAGAAAGTAGTGATGATTTATTTCTGGTTCATATTTAGAGTACTGATCTCCTGAATGGTGGTTTCCTCCTGGAGTTTCTATTTTGGCTATATCTTGAATTTTGTCTGTTGCCTTCTGTTACTTTCAGGTTATTTAACCTGATTCAGCAAATGCTTTCAATAGTAAATATGCTTTTATGTCCTGCTTATCTATGTGGGTTTATATCTTTGTTTAGTTATAGCATCAGCATGCCTTACTTTCTTAGTTCATTGATACATTTGAAATGAAAAATATTTAAAATATTTTTCCCAGGAATTTTAGTTGTTTTCAAAGAAAGAGAGTCGGCCGGGCGCGGTGGCTGATACCTGTAATCCCAGCACTTTGGGAGGCCGAGACAGGCTGATCACCTGACATCAGGAGTTCAAGACCAGCCTGACCAATATGATGAAACCCCGTCTCTACTAAAAATACAAAAACTAGCCGGGTATGGTGGCATGCCCCTGTAATCCCAGCTACTTGGGAGGCTGAGACAGGAGAAGCGCTTAAACTTCGGAGGTGGAGGTTGCAGTAAGCCGAGATCATGCTGCTGCGCTCCAGCCTGGGCAACAAGAGTGAATCTCCGACTTAAAAGAAAAAACAAAATGAAAGCAAGCAAGAAAGAGAGTCTACCTTTGTACCTAGTTCATCGTATTACTAGAAAGTGAAGTCTGGAAGTCAATTTTTAACTTTGGTTTGTTGACCATGGCAACAGTTCTTTTTTTTGCACATGTTTCTTATGTTTTAGAAAAATTATCATTGACTGTTGTAGAAAGAGTTACATAGACACTTAGTGATTGAAGAAAGAGAGATAATTTAGGTAATAAATTCAATTGTCTAAGTAAGAGCTATTGAGAGTATAAACTAAACCTGAGTTAGATGAAATGAAGAAGAGGAAACAAATCCTAGAGAATCAAACACTTTTGAGTACAGAGATACAGGTGCATCAGCCCTAAGAAACTAAACACTTTATCTTGAATCCACATTTCTGGAAAATATCACGTAGTAGTTAGGCTATACTAAATTTAGCAGGAGGGCTTTTTGGAAGTAAATTATGTGTTGAATTGAATCATGATAAGTGTGAGCTGTTTCAAAGGTCTTTTCTTACTACAGTGGCATAGACTATTTAGTTCAATTACAGAATCAGAATTAACCTTACCAGGTGTCTTAGCAGATACAAAGTCTTGGATCTCAGCTAGTGGCAAAACTGTGGAGACTGGATGCCAATGGAATTACTCACTAGTGCCACCAAGATAAGAAAGTGTGTAATTTACCAAGTAAATATTGATTAGAGGTGTTTTGTAAAAATAATAATTTTTTGAAGACATTTAAAGATGCTCCTCAAAGCGAAGTGCACCATCTATCAGATGAAGGTCTGTCTTACAATTGTGTCCATCAAAATCGGAAATAACAAGAAAAAAATCTAGTTAATATCTGTTCCAAAATTTGTTCCCTGGGAAAGTCTTCCTAGTGGCTCCAGGATTTATTAATCTAACCATGTTTAATTCTTCTACGGATTTATTTCTGCACTACACAGTTAGTGTATTCTTCTAAAAGAAGTTGTTTTCTCACCACAAACATTACAAATTGATCTCTTTGGAGAGGCAGAGTAATGGGAAGAGTGGTAACTTTGGAGACATTCAGACTGTGACACATTTGCTGGGTTTGAATCCAGCTCCATCAAGTCCTAGTGGAAAGGCATTTTTCAAATGTCTCATTTCCTCTGGTCCTCAGTTGCCTAACATATTAGGGAAAAATGTTCTTACTTTGGGGGATTTTAAAAATTTGAGATAATATAAATCAACAAGTACAGTGGCTGACGTGGAGATTCTTGTAGGATGGCAGTAAGTCTGAAAATAAAATAATGGAAGTTATACAATTTCCTGAAGTAACAGTTTTTTTAAATCTGTTATTTGAGAGAATTAAACAATTGGATTTAAAGCCTAATTTACTTCAAAGTCTGTTTCTATGATGCTCCTGAATCCAATTCATATATACAATAATGCTAGATGTAAATAAATGACTGAATAAAAACATATTGACTATTAGTTGTTAAAATACAAACAGCTGAATTTAACTTTCTTAAATTAAATTTTGAACTTTGGTATTTTAAGTTCCTTTATGTGTACTGTGGATTTTTAAAGTTCTGCATACAAACTGATTTTTCATAAAATTTTTCCATTTAAATACTTCTATGTATGTGTAAACAGAAAAAATTCTGCTGTGGATAAGGACAATCTTTTCTATTTTAAAAATTTTGTCACATTGCTATGACAACCTAAATTTTAAAATTATAAAATATAGGATGGAGAATTTTTCTTCCATCTTTATTACCCATAAAGAGAGGTATTGGAGCTTATAAGATAAAAGGAAAGGGAAAGAGAAAAAGAGACAGTGAAGAAGAGGAGGAAAAGCTTAGTCAGGCAGTGCTAAGTGTGCGAATGTATATCATAATGACACGGTATAGAATGACGCACAGATTGAAGAGATCCTGGAATATGTAGAAGGAAGTAGCAGAAGAAGCAGAAAATGTCACTATTTGCGCTGGTCTGTGGAGAAATTAGAAGGAAAAGTTTTATGTTGAACAGGAAGATAATGTTTTTCCCAAAGCCATGAACAAGCAGTTATTGAATTCCTATTTTTTGCATATGCTAGGCATTGCATGTTGCACAATTGGATAAAAGTCCTTGATCTTAAGAAGCTCAAATTTAAGATATATGGGAAGGAAAGAACTAAGGAGAAATGGAGAAGGAAAAGAGAAAGGGAAAAATGGAGGAAAAGAGGAATAAGTGAATCAAGGGAAGAAGTAGAGATCATAAAATTAGGGGAGGATGTGCAAGAGAAAATGGAGAAACGTGTTTTCCATGGAGTAACATTCAATGCAGGACTAGAGGAAGCAATGAGGTAATATTAGTGTAAATATATTGAGGAAAATCTTCTCAATTATTAAATTACATAGGTTTTTTTTCTGCCTCTTTCCCAGTAAACTACTCTTCTATATAGAAAAAACAAAAATCCAATGAAGTAAGACAGTCTACTTTATTCCAAAGGGAACTAAGTCAGGCTTTGTCTCTCTTCATTTGCAGGTTTTGCTTGATAGAGTTTATTATGTCATGCTAACATTCATAATAAAATGTGATAATGCTACTAGACAAGTATTATGTACATAAAGGAAGCCTATTTTAATAGGTTAAAAACTGTAATACAGTAGTTGAAATCATAGGCCAGAATTTATGTTTCTACGGTAAGAGAACTCATCATAAATAGCATTAGTTCTGCCAATTTTCTGCATAATTTTCTATCATATCTTTTAAATAATCCAAGAATACTTTCTGGTGGAGAAACAAAATGAATACCTTAACAGTAGAGATCTTTGATCCATGGAAACTGTATGGTATAATGAGAAGTATGAAGTCCTTGAAATCTAAGTCAAATCCTGACATGACTCCATTCAGCTGAAGTCGTGTGTGATCTTGGGAATGTTACTTCACATCTCTGAGAGTCATTTCAACATTTGCTAAAAGTAAATGATAATATCTGCCTCATAAGATCCTGTAGGGATTCTAAATTATGCAATTTGCAAAAATCCCTAGCATATGATAAGCTTTCAATATGCGTTACACATTTTACTGTTACTCTTTGTCTCCATCCAAGCCTATTAATCATTAAATTTCTAATCTATTCCTTCATTTGAATAAGAAAAGAATGTAAAGCAGATTGTTCCCCTGCAATTTAAAATATATCACTCACATCACTTGGTGCTCACAACAAAATGACAGTTCTTCACCCTGCCTAATGACCTATGTGATGTGATACCCCCTTACTTTACCAAACCTGCCATCTACTACTGTCCCATGCACTGTCTTACAGCCTCTCTGGATGTCTTTCTGCATTTCAAATTTATCAAGTTCCTTTTCTCCTAAGGGCTTGTGCCCTTGTTTCTCCCTTCCTCCAAAATGCTCTTCCTTTAGTCCTTTCCATGGCTGGATAGTTCACAAAATTTAGATCTCAACTCAAATTTCATATCCTTAGTGATGCCTTTTTTGCCTGTGCAAATACAATGACTTCCTAGTTCATTCTGACCCACCAACTTGTTTGTTACATTCATGGTACTCACCATAATCTATAATCATGTACTTTTTTACTGGTTGATATTCTGCTGTCATTACTCATTAATAATATGTTAAAAGGTGAAAGACAAAAGGCAGGCCTGTGCCAATAGCTATAAAATTTCTCAAACTAAGGAATCCACAGCACACTTCAGATTTTTCTAACCCCAGAATGGGAAGCAATTTGATCAAGAAAAATTCTACTCCTTTGTTTTTAAGATACTAAAAGTCTAGAAGGTGAATGAACCAAAAGGAAGGAAAAAGGTTTCCCAAGCAGGAGAAGCATTTGCAAAAACTTTCTGTGGAGACAAGAGAGATGAGAGAGACCATGATGAATATGAGAAATTACAGAATTTAGCTTAGATGAAGGATGTTAGTGGAGAGGGGGCATAATATGAATTGATATTGGAGAATAAGCTGAGGGAAATGAGAGTCATGGGGTTACCTGTGAGCATCGAATAATAGATGTTAAAATAACTTCAGATAAGATAAAAATGATTTAAGTGTAAGGCATTCATTCATTTTAGAAGGAAAGAGAAGCAAAGAGAGGTGCAAATAACATTGGTTCCAGCAAAGTCTACTGAGATGATGGGTTTGACTCTGCTAGAAACAAGTGATTTTGAGTAAGTCACTTAAGGACTGAAGACACATGTATAAGGAATAAGCAACTGCATCGGTGATTTTTAAAGTTTATATTCTGCTTTAAAACTGTGGACATATACAGTACAGTCTAGCGCTTGCCCATCATTCTTTCTTGCAAAAACTTTCAAATAAATGATAATGAATATTTTGTCTTTTGTCTAATCTTAACCATCCTTGCAGATTTTCACTTCCTGTATCTCATTAATGTTTATCAACTCGTTATTCCTTTTATTATAAAATAGCACCTTCTTAGGTATGGCTTGTATGAAGACAATGATAAAATTTCTATGCCTAGTATATAACCTCATATTTGTTTTATGATTCTTTATATTAATATTTGAACCTGCCCTAAGTTCTAAACTCATATAGTAGTCTAGAAACCCTATCTATGTGTATAACATTTAGATTTCTGTTTCAAAAATATAAATGCATGTTTACTAAAGTGAAAAGAAACTGATGAACAAAGTAGAACAGAAATTGTGATTGAGGTCACATCAACAATTTCAACAGATCAACAAAGGCATTACAGGGAATGAACTTAGTTCCTTCCTAATAGCATTTCGGCTGGTTTCCATATTGCTCTTTTTTTCTGTTATTATGCGGTTAATGCAATCTAATTCAGTAATGTCTTCTGAATGATTAAGCCATTTATGATTGAACCTGACGAAGGAAATGAGAAAAGCCTCTTAAGCATCTAAATAGGATAATTTGTATTAACTGCTGTAAATCACAATCAGAATGCTATTGAAGTCAACATTTTACTCAGGTACAAATATTTCTAGAATTGAGACATGTTCATCAATATTTGTAATGAAACTTAGAAAAGAAATTAGGACTCTTGACATCATAACTATTTTTATAGTTTGCAGAGTTTTCTCTCTGAATATTTTGTGGTGCTATTAGTGCTCCCTCTTCAAGAACAGCAAGTGAAAACTTTAGGCTAAGCAGTGAATTGTTCATGCCAGTGCCCTTCCATATATCAAGGGGAGAAAAATAGACATTATAGAGAGATAGGATCTGATATACAATGTGTTGCAGAATAATTCATGTTATGAAGTGTGTAGGAAGGTACATCAATCTGCAAATTAGTTAGAATTTATCTTTTTTTAATTTACCACTTTTTAAAAATATATTTGTCATCATTTTTAATGTTAATGAACATTTTCCCTCATATACATTTAACAAATATTAACATATTTGAATAATAAACATGAATTAATTATTCTAGAATGTTTTCTTCTGTTAAAATAATCCCTGAATGTGCTTTCACAACTCTCACACTTTTAAATAATTTGTACATGGTCAAAGATGAGCACTGTACTGATTTTTTAAAAATTTAGAACGAGAATCTGTGTCGTAACCTATACAAACGGGGACATGACTCCAGGCTTTGGTTCCAGGCTCAGTTGATGCCAGGCAAGATTAATGCATATCTGCCACTGCACTTTGATGAATAGAATACTCATCAGTGTGGGTTGTACAATAACAAGGCTGCGTTGCGTTGTGATAAGGTGATATTATAGAATGTTTGGGGCTTTTTATTTAGATGCTTTACATGCTTTTGTGTGTATGTGTGTGTGTGTGTGTGTGTGTGTGTGACAGAGTCTCGCTCTGTTGCCCAGGCTGGAGTGCAGTGGCAAGATCTTGTCTCACTGCAAGCTCTGCCTCCCGGGTTTAAGCAATTCTCCTGCGTCAGCCTCCCACGTAGCTGGGATTACAGGTGTGTGCCACCATGCTCGGATAATTTTTGTATTTTTAGTAGAGACTGGGTTTCACCATCTGGCCATGCTGGTCTCAAACTCCTGACTTCGTGATTCTCCTGTCTCAGCCTCCCACAGTGCTGGGATTACAAACATGCGTCACCGCGCCTGGCCTTAGAAGCTTCTTATCTAAATATGTATTGTCTACAAATATTTATATAAATATTATTTTTAAAGTTTAAATATATGTGCAATGAATTACTTTAAAAGAGGATATTTTACCGAGGTAAATAAAATAATTTTCCTTGAACAAGATTTAAAAAATAATGAGGGGGTAAGGTCAATTAAGATTTGTATAAAGTGACACTACAAAGACCTGTTAATTCTTCAACGAGTGCTGATAGAACATAATCTGTATAAAATGAAAGAACACAATAAATCCCATATTTCTGCACAGTCTCTCAAAGCAAGCATGTGTGCTCTGTAGATTTTATGCAGTTCTGCCCTTAGACCTAGGCAAGTAGGACTTCTGTCTTGGATCCTATGCCTCTGGGGGCTTCATGTTTCAGAATACCTTCTTTGAAGTATTCTAAATTCCTTCCCCTTCAGTGTCTGGGATAGGGCCAGGCTAGTGGTACTTTCTGGATAGGGTACCTCATATTTGGACTAGGAGCCACATGGGCCCTGGGGAGCTCTTCAACCCTTTGTTCCATGTGTAAAGTTGGCCAGCTACCCTGGGAGCTTTGGGACACATTCATTCCTCTGGGGCTGTCCAAAGACCTTGCAGTCAGGTCTCAATTGTAGTACAGTACCGCTTTGACGGAACCATGTTAAGACTGAGTCACCAGTATGGTTCTGACAAGGTTAACTTATGTGGCTCAAGCTGTATATGTAGATAGGAACACCACAAAAAGTTCTTGTCCAGGGTCTTGAATACTCTAGGGGCAACCCTGATTACACGCCATTAGAGCTTAACTTTCCTGTTGATAAAAATTATACAATCTTCAATGTGATTCATGCTACACATTTGAACAATAGATCTGTGATACCTGACAAGGTACAATGTCATTTTGAAGCAAACACAGTGAACATAAAAATAAATCTCTTGGTTTCTTTCATCAAAAATAAAACAAGCTAATGTTTTGAAACATTATGCCAATAAATTTTGAAGGCAACAATGAAAATGTTATTTCAACACTACTCAGGGAAGTTACTACATCACGCATCAGGAAGAAGCATACACAATTAGGAAAAAATAAATATTGAATCTGTCCTAATGATGGAGTGGTTTTCTTGTGAACTTTTGTTACAAAACAAGCCAGTCCGAAACCCAGTGGCTTACAGCAACAGCCATAAGTTATTTTACTCACATGTCTTCAATTTGAGTAAAGTTCATAAGGAATGGCTTTCATTGTTCCACATGGCATCAGCTAAAGCATTTCAAATAGGGCTGAAGGATCCAATTCCAGGATGGTTCACTTACCCGGTTAGCAAAATTGATATTGGGTGTTGGCTGAAATCTCAGTCAAGGCTGTCAGCAGGCCTCAAATCCTCTCTATCAGGGACTTTTGCTAATTGGACTTACTCATAGCATGGCAGCTGGGTTTCAAGAGTGACTGTTCCAAATGATTAGAAATAAAAACAGTCAGTATCTTCATTTTGGGGACAAGAAATTGGCTCAGTATCATTTGTGGGATATTCTGTTGGTCAAGGGAGTTGCAAAGCTCCTACTTGTGATTCAAGAGGAGAGGACAGGTACCCCATTTTTCAATAGGAGCAATGTCTGAGTATCTGTGACTAGCTTTAATTTACTACAAGACAAGCAATTAACCATAAAAATACAGTTAGAATCGTTGTCTGATTTCAAAGAAATTGTCTAGAATCCAAAGGAAAACTTTCCATTCTAAACGATGTAGTGTGAATAAAAGTTTAAAAATGCCTTTGCTGTTAAGGGCCAGTGAAGACACCCAACCAGAAAATGATACTGAGTCTATGGAAATAAGTAAGGTAAGTAAGGAAACTATTGTTTCATGCCATTGCTGAGCTGTTTGGAAAACTTCACCTGGAGCTACACTGTGTCTGAAACTTACAAGTATATGAACAGCTACATTTCCCACATTGTTTAATTTCAGTGAGCTTTACTGTTAGTTGCAACTAAGGTTATACTACCTAGTACTGCCTTTTAAAATGTATAGAGCCAGGCTGGATGTGGTGGCTCATGCCTATAATCCCAGCACTTTGGGAGGCCGAAGTGGGTGGGTCACCTGAGGTCAGGAGTTCCAGATCAGCCTGGCCAACACGGTGAAACCCCGTCTCTACTAAAAATACAAAAATTAGCCGGGTGTGGTGGCAGGCGCCTGTAAACCCAGCTACTTGGCAGGCTGAGGTAGGAGAATCACTGGAACCTGGGAGGCAGAGGTTGCAGTGAGCTGAGATCTTGCCATTGCACTCCAGCCTGGGAAACAAGAGCAAAACTCCATCTCAAAAAAAATAAAAAATAAAATAAAATAAAATAAAATAAAATAAAATAAAATAAAATGTATAAAACCAGAGGGCCAGGAGTGAAAGTGACTCTTCAAACATTAAGCAACGATGTGGCAGCAGAATTAGTACTTAATCTAGTGCTCCTTCCACCACACTGTTGTGCTTTTCCGATTTCCATATTTCACACCTGGTATTTTCATCCTTTGCTACATTTCTGCTTATATCTTGAAGAAGTTGCTTGAAATATTTGCTTGAATAAGGCAGGTTTAAAATAAATAAATAAGTTAAACAAATTGCCACAACAAATTCTTTAGAAGTTAACACAATTACTTGAAGATCCATTTTTATAGTGAATTTTCTTACTTATGACCTCTGTAAAGACAAATCATACAAAGATATCTGGGTCAAATACCAGTTGTTGAATCAGTTGAAGGTCTGCAAAAGTCAGTAGTGCAGTGTTGCAATGAATAGTTTAGTGTTTTCCCTTTAAAATGTTGTCTGAGAATTGTTTTCAGATTTGAAAGTCCTGCCTAAAGCCTTTTGAAACAGATTCTTCTGAATGTAATATTTTTCTGTTCATCATTAATTGTCTTTTGGAAAATGATGTAAATGAGTTTTACCACAGGCAATATGGGGGCTCAATTACAATTCCTTCCAATGCTAATGGCAGATTTTTGAGAAAACAGTAATGCTTCATAAGAGGACTTTAAGTATCTAGAAAGAAATCGTGAAAATTCTTGAGTATTGAATTAATAAACCCTAATGCTAATATTATTACTATATTACTACTAAGTAAATGAATAATGATAATCCACACATTCATTCATTCATTCATTCATTCATTCAACTAGTGTTATTGAGCCCCTTGAGTTATAAGAGAGACCAAATTATGTGAAGAATAATGTACTAAGAGATTGAGGTGGGAAAGATCTTGGTATATTCCAGTATATTGGTTAACAATAGTAGCTAGCATTAATACCTTATTTATTATGTTCTTGAAACTTATAATTCTATTTGCAGGCATTTAATTCTTACCATCATCTTATCATTTAGTTTCTATGCCTATATTCTTTTTGGAGATGAAGAAACTGAAATGTTGTCCACTTCTATATGTATTTATGGTGAGACAAGTGCTTTATGGTGGTTAAATATATCACAAGGTAGTAAATAAAGAAGGCAGATTAAAAGCAAAAAGAATGTCAAAGTTTTGCTGTCTGAGGTAAATAAAAATTTTTACAATAATTATCTCTGATGGTAAGCCTATAGATAATATTTATTTGCTTTATAACTTCATGTATTTTCCAAATTTGTTTTTTAAATTCATTTCTTACATTTGTGTGATTTCTATAATAAAAATAGGTAGTATTTAAACACTTAAAATAGGCACACAAAACAAATGTAAAAACCTAAAACTTGGCTAGATATCCTTGGTATTCTGCCTACATGAGTCTAGCTTTGAGTACTGCTGAGAAGGAAGACGATCAAGCCACAGGGTCAAATTACACCAATACTCAATAAGTCTTGACAGGCTCAGGTTGGATAAGCCCCAAAATATTCAGCTGTGCAATTGAAACTTAACCCGTATCATCTAACCCTCTGAGGTTTATATTGTAACGCTGAAGATAAAATACGGCTGAAATGAGTAGATAAAAGCCAGAAGTATAAACTCATTTTTTTCTTATAGAATTTTGAATGTATTTGTGCCATTATTACTAAGGGCATTTTAATAATATAAATTAAAATATGAATTAAGTTATAAGCTGGAAAGTGTTTACGTTTTTACTTTTAATTACAGGTTAAAAATGGCATCAATATTTGTTTTTCCCTGTTGATATAATTGATAGGTATTTACGTAACCACACTTTCACACAGATATACACACATGCATATATATAATATATATTATATTATATATAATATATTTACTATTAAGTATTTATATAATATATATTATATTATATAGAATATATTTACTATTAAGTATTAATAGTAAATAAGACTACTATAGTTTTTAATCTCTTGTTGTTTGATTTAAAAAATCAAACTCTTGTTGTTTGATTTAAAAAATCAAATAAGAGATTAAAAACTGTAGTAAAACTTTATGCATATGGCGTATCATTCAGATACTTATTTGTATAGGTACACATACAGAGATAGCAGTTCAGCACTGTTATATGTCCATCTATTTCTCTCAGATAACACAACTTACATCAAACAAATATACTGCTTGCTCTTAGTATACATAAAATTCTGCTCTCCAAATTGATTTTTGACTAAAGGTAGTAAATATTTTTGCTTGACAATAAAGATAAATCTTTGTCATCAGTTTAAATACCTGCATACTATTTCATTATATGGCTAAATTATAATTTACTGAAATTTTCTTTTAATGATGTACATTTAGATTATCCATTACATGTCACTAGGTAAAGTACATTCCTAAAAGGAAGACAGAACAATCACCTGAAGAATTATTATGAAAATTGTTTAAATAAATGTATACCAAAAATTGGTACAATATCAGATGCATAGCAGCTAAAATATACATCTTTCAGATGAGGAATATAACCAAAGAGTCCACTATAAAGTAGGATATAATGCAGATGATCACCTTGACCACTTTCAAACTAGGACCAATGTAAGCAATTATACAAGTGAGAAATGTAGAAGATCTAAAAGCTGAGACCTAACATATATTATTTTAAAAATTAAGGGTTAGTACATAGAAGACAGATTAGGTCCTTGCATATAGTATCAGGAGATAAAGCTAAGATCAGCAGGGGAAGTTGCATAGAGAAAAATAATGGCTCTGAATTATAATGGTTCCAAACCTCTGTGGCTGAATCAAATTGCCTCAGCCACTCAGCTTCTGGCTGGAACGGAGTAACAGAGAGCCTTTTTGCTCTTTCATCTGAAGCAACCAAAAAGTCAATGAAAATAACTATTCAGTGGTTTGTAAGAAAAGGTAAATGAAACAACAAAGGACAGTGGTCACTACAAGACACGAGACACATCAGGTAAGCTCTGATTGCCCCAGCGTAAGGCCTTCAGAGGCAATATACTGTTTAAACATACAGGCAAAAAAGAAAATGTAATGTGTGATTTTTAAAAATACATTTAAAGGTAAAATGTATCCCAGTAACAACATGGACATGTGGAAAGGAGACATGGAAGTACATTATAGTAAAGTTGTTATATGTAAAATGGTATATCACTTGAAAGTAGACTGAAACGTTAAAGATGCATATATAAATGCTAAAGCAACTACATACATAACAAAGATTTATAGCAAATAAGCTATGAAAGGAGATAAAACAGAATTTTAAAATATTTTCAATTTCTTTCCAAACGTGACATAAAAACCTGCACAAAGTACAGCTGGGACAAATAGAAACAACTGTGTGCTGATAGAATAAAACCTAACAATACCAAGAAATCAATTAAATAGAAAATGTCTAAATATTCCAACGAATTTGGAGATGGTCAGATTTGATTAAAAAAAAAAAACAAGTCCAAGCCTATACTGGCTGTAAGTAATGCACTTTAAATATAGAGTCAAATATATTAAAAATTAAAGGATGGAACAAATGCCATGCCAACACCAATCGAAGGAAAGCTAGCATGCCTGTAAGATCAGGAAAAGATATCTTAGAGGAAAAAATATTAACAGAGACAAAAAATGTCCCTGATAAAAGGTCAGTTTGTTAACAGGACATAAAAATTCTAAATGTTTATGTACCTAATAACAGAACTTCAAAATACATGTAATTAAAACAGAACTTTCAGGAGAAACAGACAAATCCACACTTACACTAAGAAGTTTAAATAGCACCTTTCAATAATGGCTTGAACAAGTAAATAGAACATTAGTAAACATAAAGATTTGAGCAACACTATTATGCAACTTGACCTTATTGACCTTCACAGAACATTGTATTCAACAAGGATAAAATATATGTTACTTTCTAATGAATACACTTCAAATTGACCACATTTTGGGCTATAAACCAGTTGTAATAAGTTTAAAGGAGTTCAAGTTATTCAAAGTATATTCTGTGACCAAAATGGATTTATATTATAAATTAATAGTAGAAGATGCTTAGAAAACCCCAAATATTGGAAAACTAAATAAAATTCTATTACCATATGGGCAAATGAAGAAATCTAACTTCAGGGCCAGATGTATTTATTGGTGAAATCTATGCAACATTTAGGAGGAAATAATACCAGTTCAACACAAACTTTTCCAGAATATTGAAGAGGAGGGAATACTTTATAATTTATTGTATGATATCAGCATTACTCTGATATCAAAGTTATAAAAAGTCATTACAAACGAAGAAAAGTACAAACCAGTATATCCTATAAATATGAATGCAGGCCTGGTGGCACATGCTTATAATCCCAACAATTTGGGAAGCTGAGGAGAGATGATTGCTTGAGGCCAGGAGTTTGAGACTAGTCTGGGCATCATGAAGAGACTCTGTCTCTACGAAAAATGTAAAAATTTAGCCTGGCATGGTGGCACGTGCCTGTAGTCCTAGTTATTTGGGAGGCTGGAGTGGGAGGATTGCTTGAGCCCAGGATTTGTAGGCTGCAGTGAGCTGTGATCACCCCACTGCATTCTAGCTTGGGTGAAGGAGCCCCCTCTCTAAAAATAAAAAAAATAAAATAAAATGTTACTTAAAATTTTAGCAAATCTAACAATATATAAAAATGATACTACATCATAACCAAGTATGCTTTTTTTTTTGTTTTTTCTTTTTCTTTTCTTTTTTTTTTTTGAGACGGAGTCTCCCTCTGTTGCCCAGGCTGGAGTGCAGTGGCACAATCTCGACTCACTGCAAGCTCCGCCCCTCAGGTTCACGCCATTATCCTGCCTCAGCCTCCCAAGTAGCTGGGACTACAGGCGCCTGCCACCACGCCCGGCTAATTTTTTTTGCATTTTTAGTAGAGACGGGGTTTTACCGTGTTAGCCAGGATGGTCTCGATCTCCTGACCTCGTGATCTGCCCGCCTCGGCCTCCCAAAGTGCTGGGATTACAGGCGTGAGCCACTGTGCCCGGCCCCAAGTATTCTTTTTAATAAGATATTGGTTTAACAATTAGAAATCAATCAATGTAATATCAATTCTTGATGACACACACACACACAAACACACACACACACACACACAAACGTACACACACACCTCATGGCAAACTTGGAATAGAAAGAAACTTCCTCAACTTGATAAAGAGCATTTATGGAAAACCCATAACTAATATATTTAATGTTGAAAGACTGCCCTATCCTAAAAACTAGCAATGAGACAATAATATCTGCTTTCTCAATTCTATTCATTATTGTACTGGACTTTCTAATTAGTGCAATCAAGTAAGGAAAAGAAATAACAGGCATCCTCATCAGAAAAAAAGAAGTAAAATTGTCTATTCTTAGACGATATGAATGCTTTCTTAGGAATCTAACAGAATCTGCAAACAAACTATTAGGACTAATAAACGAGTTTAGTAAGGTTGCCAGATACATTAATATACAACAGTCCATTTGATCTCTTTGTATAAGGAACACACATTTTAAATTTGAAATTTGAAAAATATTATTTAGCATCAAAAAATGAATACTTAGGAAAAACTTGAAAACATATATAAAAGACGTATAATACCAGAAAACACAAGGCACTGTTTAGATAAGGTAAAGTGTACCTGAACAAACGGAGAGATATGTCATGTTCATGTGTCAGAAGATTCAGTATTGTTAAGATGTAAATTCTCTCCTAATTGATTTATAGGTTCAACAAAATCCCAATAACAATTTCAGTAGCCTCTTTTTGTAGAAATTAGGCAAGTGATTATAAAATTCATACAGAAATGCAAAGACCCAGAATATCCAGAACAATTTTGAAAAAGAATGAGGTTGGAGGACTAATACAACTTGATATTAAAAATTATTACAAACTTCTGGTAATCAAAACAATGCAGAATTAAGATTAAGGTAGACGAATGAAATGAAATAGAGAGTTCAGAAATAGATATTTGTGGATAAGTGTTTTGATAAATATGCAAAAAATCTCAGCGGAGAAGTGATAGTCTTTTGAAAAAATAATGTTGAACCAATTGGCCATTTACCATTTACATGCAAGAAGAAAGAACTTTAATTCATTTCTCATAGCATATACAAAAATTGAATGAAAATGGATCACAGGTCTTAAAATTGGGAAAAGCAAAGCGAAATGAAACATAAGAAACAACCATTATAATTTTGTGCTGGGCAAAAGTGTCTTAGCTATAACACCAAAAGTATTGTCACAGAGCTTTTGCTCTATAAAATATATGAGAATGACATAGAAGAAAAGGAAATATTTGCAAATCACATATCTGTGAAAAAGTTTGTAAATACTAGGTAAAGAACTCTCAAAACAGAATACAATATTAAAAACAGGCAAAAGATTTTACAGGAAGCTAACAGAGGAAATATTACAATATCAAATACACACATGAAAAGATACTCAACTTCATTAAACCCGAGGAAACACAAATTAATACAAAACTGAGGTGTGAAAACAAACTATTAAATAAATAAAATTAAAAAGTTTGTACATACCAAATTTGGCCAGGATATGGAAGAGCTGGAACCCTCATACATTTCTGGTGAATGTATAATGTTGAAACTAATTTGGAAATTATCTTGGTAACTTCCTGAAAAGTTAGACATAACATATCATATGATTTATGTCACCCCACTTGGAGATATTTACTCAGGAGAAATGAAAGCATTTGTACATACAAGGCTTATACAGAAATATTCATAGCACTTTTATGATAGCTGAAAAAAGAAACAAACCAAAGCCTCATCCACAGATGAATAAATAAACTGTTATCTGCTCATATAATGAAATGCTATTTAGCAATAAAAAAGGAATAAACTGTTGATATACACAAAATAACTGTGATTCATGAAAGAGGCAGGCCTAAAAAACATCATACCTCATGATTTCATTTACATGAAATCTAGGAAGTACAAACTATCATCTAGTGAAAGAAAGCAAATCACTGGCTGCCTGGGAATTAGGTAGGGAAAAGAGGGGAGGAAAGGATCACAAGAAGCCCTAAGAAACTTGTGTAGGTGATGGATATGTTCATTATTTTGATTGTTATTATAGTGTCATGGATGTGTACTTATTTTAACGTTTATCCGGCCGGGTGCGGTGCCTCAGTCCTGTAATCCCAGCAATTTGGGAGGCCAAGTCGGGCGATCTCCTGAGGACAGGAGCTCGAGACCAGCCTGGACAACATGGTGAAACCCCATCTCTACTAAAAATACAAAAATTAGCCAGATGTGGTGGCATGCGCCTGTACTCCCAGCTACTTGGGAGGCTGACGCAGGAGAATTGCTTGAACCTGGGAGGCAGAGGTTGCAGTGAGCTAAGATTGCACCACTGCACTCCAGCCTGGGTGACAGAGAAAGACACCATCTCAAAATAACAATAATAATAAAGTAATAATAATAATAATAAAGTTTATCCAATAGTACACCTTAAATATGTGTAGTTAACGGAATTTGGTTGTGCTTCAATGAAGCTGTTAAACATAAAACACTTCCTAGACAATGAAGTATGTTCAAAGATGGAGTAGACTGGTACAGCATTTTAAATTAAATGTGTTAGACATAAACAGTATGTGTCATATGACTATATTTTCCTTTTACATTTCCAAACAATAATATTCTAGGATTATAGCTGCATGCCACCATTTATGAGCTCATTCTTGTCAAATGCTCTCTCCATCAAAGATATGAATTTTCCTGTGGGTGAGGAAAGTTATCATTTTAGGAAAAATAAAAATGGTTCTGATCATGTGATACCAAAACCTACAATTCAGTCCAAATATATTCACCATGTAGTTTAGCCTCTGGTTTAAAACTGAGAAAATATAATGAGAAAGAAATGCCGTGAATCAAATAAAATGAAAGGAAAGAAAGAAAAAGACAGAAAAGAAAAAAAAAGGAAAATCCTCATCTGAGAGTCATCCACCTGTCTTCCTTGCATGACAGGGTACAGGTTATTTCTTCTTTCATCAGTGACCTAGCTATTTGGCATTATGAATGGAATATGGATCTAGTGGTCTTTCTGGATGTTATAGATCTCTCATATATCATTAGAGACTTGAATTCATGCCTTTTGTGTGTTAGATCATAAAAAAATGTGCAAACTGAAGATAACTTTCATATATTGGATACACAATATTATATTGTATAGTATAGAAATAAATTTTTTAAATTGCTAAGGAGAAATATGTGACCTAATTTTACATAAATAAGGTCTCTAGTTTATACAGCAAATTTAACTCTGGGTAATTCAATGATTCAGTGGTCTCCTTCCTGTTAAGACTTAAAAGTGAAAAGCTCAGACAAACCCATCAAGTCAGGCCACATTTTCTAATTCCTAAAGACCCTTTAGGTTCCCACTCAAATGTAAAGTGGTATCATCTGAATCTAAAACAGGTCATTATTAGGTCACTGTAGATATTAAGCCATCTCTAGGGAGTTAAATAATACAAAACACCCTTCAGATGTGAGGCTGGAAACTGTTTGACTTATGTTAATGCTGATGTGCACTTAGTGTTTTAGAAAAGGATTTTATTACTATCTAAAAGCAGCACTATATTAAACCCACAAATTAGCTTCTGTTCCATTAGAATCTAATTATCTTTATGTAGGGCAAGAGTCCGGCAAGCCAGGGGCAAAAATCTTACCTTTCTAAATGGAGACTTCATTGGGGAAAATGATGGACTGTTAAGCCAAACAGTATTTACTGCAGAGAGTCCACATGGGACTGGGGTAAGAAGACGTGAACAGTACAAAGGCATCTGTTGCCTGCTCATTGGTAGACAGGAGGATCCATTCTTTTTCCTTCGCATTTGGTGCTGCTTTCATCTTTCTAAAAATGTATTCAAAATTAATTTTTAGTTCCTTGCTTTTAAAAATTCCTTTTGGGTACTCAGTTCTAACTCAGAAACATATTCTAGCCATCACCTCTTTTCAGGCTTTTTGTAAAGATCAAGTCTTCATCTTTTCTGGGCATAGCATGAGATCACTGATTTAATACTTTGTATTTCTTTTATCTTTTTCTTTTATGATCTATCATTTATCCTAGATATTTCTTTAAAAGACCAATGGTAATAACCAAGCAAGTATGGAGAAGATATCCTTGTAAAATGTTCGTAAAAAACAAACCTGGCTAATTAAACATTATTCAAAGGAATATTTTTTACCTGATATACCTAATGTAAATTATTTGATGTATTTGTGGGGGCAGTTAGTCATCTATAAAAATGGCTAAAAGGCTTCTTTGTCCTATAATTCTGTGAAAAGAAGAATTAATTGAATATGATTAAAAACACATTTCAGAATTAAATCTACAAAGTTTGCTATTTGGTTAAATCAATATGAGAGTGAACCACAATAATGTTATATTTGGAGCTTTTATGTTATCCCCAAATACCTCTTAATTCTAGAATTGGCACTATATTTACTATAAATCAGGATTTTCTATATTCTTACTTTGTAAATTAAATGAATGTTTACTGAGCATTCTCTGCATTTTAGGTATGGTGATAACCACCAAGATATAATGGTGAAGAGGCATAAATGTTGCCTTTCTTGTGGAGATAAAGCTATTTTTTAATGGGGAAAAAGTATAAATAAATAAAGAATTAAATACAGTAATGGAAATCTATGAAAAGTGCTATAGAGAAGAGAAGGAAGATGCTGCAGTATATAATATCAAGGAGGGAGGCTTCTGTAGCAAGGGTGTTTAGAGAAGGACCCTTTGAAGGAGGTTAAGAAAATGATACGTAAGCTGAAACCTGATTGTTGAAAATAAGCTGGAAAAATGGTGAAAAGGGGAAGAGCAATCTAAGGAAAGACAAAAAAGGTTTGAGAATCCTTTTCAAGATGAGTTCTAGGCATTCTAGAAAATGAAATTAACGCACGAGGTTGATGAGTTATAAGCTTTGAAGAAGGGAAGAGCTGAGGTTAGGGAGAAGAAAGGAGGAGAAAGTGGCATGAGATGAGTAGGAGTTGGTCAAGAAGCAGATGCAAGACCATGCATGCTTGAATTTCTCTCTTCATCTACATGTGACCCTGGCCTTACTACTTTTCATTGTATGTCTCACTGAGATAAGGCTCCTTATTATCAATCCCTTTCTTAGTATTTGCATGTGCTAGCACACACCAGCATAACCTCCAGAAGGCAATTTAATCTATATTCACTATCAGTTTCTATTCACTTTAAGAAAATATACTTTTTCTTAACTATTTGATTAGGTAAGTTTGTTTTGTAAAACTGTTGCTGAGCATTTACTTCAAAAATTTACAGGCTCCCTCCTTCGTATCATCAGGTACCTAATGAAGATGAAATAAAAGCTTATCGAATG
Organism: Gorilla gorilla gorilla; assembly: GCF_029281585.2. Lineage (NCBI taxonomy): Eukaryota > Metazoa > Chordata > Mammalia > Primates > Hominidae > Gorilla > Gorilla gorilla. The sequence goes on along the minus strand of NC_073236.2, from coordinate 88,476,719 downwards.
AGTGGAAAAAATGGGAGGCAACAGCAGTAGATATCCACCTCCTCCATCTTCCTGCTGCCATCCCTTCACCCTTGGCCTTGAAACGGAAATTTCTCAAGGGCCTAGCTCCACTTCCCCTTAACTGAGCCGGATGACAATGCCTCCCTCTGAGCAATGCCTTAGTTGTATGGGTCACTCTCTTCCTGCACTGGAGAGGGTCAGAGGGCTGAGATTAGTTCTCACGATGACTCCTGATGAAAGTAATATAAAGCCACTTGTAGAAGCCCTTGCCTACATCAGGACTTCAGAGCAAAATCTCCCTCTCTCTCTGTCTCTCTCCGTCTCTCTCTCTCTCTATATATATGTGAAGGAAACAAAGTTGATAAGGTTAAGGCATATATACAATGTGAGCCACTGAACATAGCTGAAGGAATGAATAAAACTAGTTAGAAGATTTAACCACTTATTCTTGGGTTTTTAATACTTATTTGTTTCATGGCGTATACTTTTAGGTTACCTATTGATATGGATTGGCTCTTCCCCCACCCATAATTATCATCTTGAAGCTTCCATAATTATCATGTGTCATGGGAGAGACCTGGTGAGAGGTAGTTGAATCATGAGAGCATGTTTTTCCTGTGCTTTTCTTATTTATATAATATGTATATATATTTATATATGAATAAATATATATATATAATGTGTGTGTGTGTGTGTGTGTGTGTGTGTGTGTGTGTTTGGTTGTGTATGGATGATGATAATTTTCTTAACTCTCATTGGCTTATTTCCAGAGGAAAGTGAGGTCTAATTAGTAGGGACTCAAATAATTTACCTAAATTATGGAAGATGTTTAATAAAATAGAATAGATGGATGGCTGGATTGTGTTGGCTAGTACAAAATAATCTTTGATTCACAATATCAGAGTCAGACCATCATCAGTTTGATTTGTTTTCTTTCTACTCTAAAGAAAGAAAAATTCTCATAAACAGTTCACAGTCTGCTTCTCTTGTTTTTTCCCAAACCAAATTTGTCATAAACAGAGTTTTAAGATGTGTGCACTACATATTGTTTCACTAAATTCTTTTTCATAAATCCTCTTTCCAGCTATCTGCAAGGAGGGAATTACTTCTCTCCTTTCCATGGTGTGGAAGCTTGTATTTTCTCACACAAAAAATACAAAAGGAATTCACAAATATTCAAAGAGACTTCAGCATTAATAACCAAACCAAACCAAAACAAACTCTGACTATACAAAAATACTCTGTCTTAGTAAACTAAATGTTGAAAAGTAAAAATTAATTTTTTATACTCTCAAACTTATTCTATTATACTTTAAAAATATTGGCAAAAGAGATACTAAATTAGAAAGATATATACAAAAGCATCTTTAAAAACCCTCATGTTTTCCCAAGAGTCATGTATGTAGTGTGTATATACACAGCCTGTAGTTTAAAAGAAATCTTTTAAAAATGCAAGAGATCATGCCTGTAATCCCAGCACTTTGGGAGGCCGAGGCAGGCGGATCAAGAGGTCATGAGATCGAGACCAACCTGACTAACACAGCGATACCCCATATCTCCTAAAAATACAAAAAAATTAGCCGGGCATGGTGGCGGGCACCTGTAGTCCCAGCTACTCGGGAGGATGAGGCAGGAGAATGGTGGGAACCCGGGAGGTGGAGCTTGCAGTGAGCCGAGATCGTGCCACTGCGCTCCAGCCTGCGTGACAGAGCGAGACTCTGTATCAAAAAAAAAAAAAAAAAAAAAAATGCAAGAGAGGTAAAGCCAACAGAACCTGCATTTTGTTGCTTCTGCAAGTGTAGAAATGAACTCAAATAATTCTTCTGCTCTTGTAGGTAATCTACTGTTATCACTGCTTCTGCTCTCACAACCACAGTTAAAATTTATTAAAGTCTTAACATATGCCAAGCACTTCTCTAGGGCTTTACATATATATTTTGTACTAGGTACTCACAACAACCCTCCAGAGTAGGTACCATTATTATAACTATTTTCAAATCAGAAAACTGAGGCATATGTATTAGGGAAATGATTCAAGCAGTGCTATGAGGAAGTTATAAATTGAGGATTTACCTCAGGCATTCTGACTTGAGAGCCCAGTCTTTAAGTCACTGCACTATGACTGCCTTCCATTAGCAAAAAGAAAGAAAGCTGAGAAGGTAAATGCATGTGTGCAATGTGAGCCACTGAACATAGCTGAAGGAATGAATAAAACTAGTTAGAAGATTTAACCACTTGTTCTTGGGTTTTTAATATTTCTTTGTTTCGTGACATATACTTTTAGGGTACTAATTGATATGGTTTGGCAGTGTTGCCACCCAAATCTCATCTTGAAGGTCCCATAATTACCACGTGTTGTGAGAGGGACCTGGTGAGAGGTAATTGAATCCTGAGGGCATGTCTTTCCTGTGCTGTCCTTGTGATAGTGAATAAGTCTCATGAGATCAGATGGTTTTATAAATAGGAGTTCCCCTCCAAAGTTCTCTTACCTGCTACCATGCAAGACGTGACTTTGCTCCTCATTCGCCTTCCACCATGATTGTGAGACTTCCCCAGCCATGTGGAGCTGTGAGTCAATTTATCCTCTTTCCTTTACCCAGTCCTGGGTGTGTCTTTATTAGCAGTGTGAGAACAGACTAACACACCTGTGATTTAATGAAAATGCATAAAATCCATCTTTGATTGACTATCAATTACTTAAACAAATAATTTACCTTTTAGTCTCATCTGAATGGATATTTACATTAGAGAGGAAAATCACACATGCACAAATACCTGTCAATATTAGAGAATAATTTCTCTATTTCACCATGACATAATGATAGTATTTATTTATGAGGTTTAGTTATTCAACTGTTATTTTTGCATACTTACTAAGTGCAAAGTTCTATGGGAACATAAAGGGTAAAAAGAAGACACAGCTCATTCTTCATGCAATTTATTATGTAGGAAAGGTAATACATGTGCATGAAATTAGTACAGTCTAAAATTGAATATGTATCAATGATAAATGTGAATAAGGTAATATGGAAATTGCGTGGTTGATCTTTGCTCCAAGCAATCTACTATAGTTCTGATAGCACACCCTGCAACCTCTGATTGCCAAGATGTGTAATTCAATAACATCCTTCTGTAATAAGAACCTTATTTTTATTACATGGTGTGTGAAGTAGAATTTTATTTTATTTAGACTTCATTATTTTATCTGTCAGTATTGACAGATTTTAACTTTTTGATACATTAAACATTTTGTTCTACATGGTTTATGATGAGAAGTCTGCAGTTACTCTAAATTCTATGTTTTTTTATATAATGGCTGTTTTTTTCTGAGGCTGCTCTCAGGATATTTTTCTTTACCTTTTATTTTCAGCAATTTGTGGGAATCTAGGATTTTTTTTCATATTGATCTATTTTCGGGTTTGCTGCCCTTCTTTAATGTGTAAATTTATGTCTTTCACCAAATGTGGAAAGTTTTGACTGTTATTTCCTCAAATAATTGTTTTCTTCCCCTTTCCTGCTCACTTTTCCTTCTGGAGCTCCAATTGTGTTTATTTCTGGCCATGTGATACTGTCAAACAGGTCCCCGAGGCAATCTCTCCAACTTTCTCTCTCTAATGTATGCATAATAATACAATATAACATAAAATGCAATATAATATATACTATAATATGTAAATATCATAATATTAACTATAGCTATAGCTCTCAGTTTTACTCTTCTTCAGATTAAATAATTTCAATTGCTGTATCTTTAAGTTTACTGAATTTTTGATATTATGCCTCTCCAGTGATTTTTTTAAAACACTCATATTTTTCAATTCAAGAGTATTCATTTGGAGCTTTTTATAGTTTTAATTTCTGATATATCTTATTTTATTCATTATAAGCTTACAAACCTGTCTAGTTGAGAATAGCAATAATAGCAACTTTAAAGTACTTGTCTGATAATTTCAAGATCTTGGTAATCTTGAGGTTGACATCTATTAACTGCCTTTACTGTTTAGAAGAAGCATCATTTAAAAATATTTTTCATCTAATATTTTTGAATTATACTTTGGAAATTGTACAGGGTGTGCTATGGAGAATATAGATTCTTCTCCATCTCCCTGAAAAATTTCATTTGGTTTTAACAAGACAATAACTTATTTAGAATCAAACTGAAAACTCTGTTTTGTATGCAATGGGCAGCAGCTTAAATCTTACCAATTCTGTTTTCCTTAGCTAGTCTTTTTTAAGTCTCCCTTGTGCCCTGGTGCATGAGCAGCTCCAGAATCAGACAGAGGTTTGGGCACAGTTTGCAGTCTTATCACTTTCGTGTGGCAGTGGTTGTAGTGGTTGTCATAGACTCTGTCCTCTAGTTAATCAGGTTAATACAATGGTAGGTTTTTGTCTCAATGTAGTTGCTATTGCTGTACTGCAATCTGCTCTCAGAATAAAGCCATAACATGGAGAAATTCAATCCATGTTAATTGCTTCTTCCAAATTTCCATCCCCCTACAAAATCTGCCTGCTTTTGCTCACTCTTAAGAGCCTCAACATTCATAGGGTGTCTATTCTACAAAGTTTTTCAGGATTTGGTAAATGTTGCATAGTTCATTTAATGATCATTGAAGATATAGGTAAGAATCATCTTTCTCTTTAGTCTTTGTTTTTCTAAAATGTTTTTTATGAGTATTTTTTTGTTGTCTGATGGGTTTTCTGTACCCTATTTATTTATTAAAAATAGTGTGTAACTCTTTTGTGTCATGGTAAGACAAGGGTTTATCTTTCCTAAACAGTATAAATCTCCTAGATACCTTCCCTGAGTTGGGACCAACAACTGTAATTTACTGAGCTGACATAATTTACCGCAAAATGTATGGCTGTGAGTAAATATACATAAAAATTATTTTAAATTAGTAGTACTGAGGTTAATGTTTTCAGGACCACTGACTTACAAGGAATTAAAAGCTGCTGCTCTCTGTCAGGTTGTGCCAACAAATAAACTAGTGTTGGACAAAGCATTTTGGCTAATGATATTTTGATGACAACGATGATAGCCAAAACTTCAATGGGAATAAAAAGATTTGGAAAAACCTACCATTTCCATAAAGTTCATCTACATAATTCAAAATAACATAAAATGTAAAATTATATTCATTTATATTTGCCTATTAAACTCTGGATAAGGATAATCATACATGTTAGTTGTGATGGTGGTTTCTAATATAATATCACTTCAAGGAAAGGAAGTCTGCATTTATTAAGTGTTTTTTATCTTTTAGACATTTGTTCATCTTTTAGACTATGCTTTCATTTACTCATTATAACATCCTTGAAGTTTGTTATTAGCATTGTATGATAGATGGAAAAAACTCAGATTCACAGTAACTCAGAATCATCTTCTTAAAGTTGCCATGTGAGGAATTCAAACTCTTGACTGATGCTTTGCACCGTAACTTACGGCCTTCAAACAACCTTTAAAAAGCCTCCTTTCTACTAAATATTTTTACTTTGTTTCTGTTGTCTAAAATTCTTTGATCAGCACATTAAGTATTTAAAATTAGAAATAATTCTTAACATACAAGCATCCTTAGGAGAGATACTACATTGACTCAAATTCAAATTTACGGTATTCATGTCAGGTATCAGGATCTATCTTTTAATCATTACTTTATTCAATAAGTATCTTGTCTATTGTCTGGTCTGTCATGTTCAATTCACTGTGTAGATGATAGAAGCAGGCTTTAATGGAGCGAAGTGGATATGGTGATAGATGAGGATAAAACATACAGCATTGGGTATCACTGTACAACAGTATAACATTGATAAGAAGGCTTCAGATGGCAAATTCGTGCTTTCACAAATTTTCAGCTTTTGCTGAGACTGATCCAGTCCATTTGTACACTGGTTTAATGCAGTTATGAAGTAAAATTTTCCCTTGAGAGTAGCACAAGGCCTTTATTCTGAATGGGATTACTGAGTTACCAAAGATGCTTTCACTTTTATTTATTGAAAATATGTTAAAGATCAGATGGTTGTAGATGTGTGGTATTATTTCTGAGGGCTCTCTTCTGTTCCATTGGTCTATATCTCTGTTTTGGTACCAGTACCATGCTGTTTTGGTTACTGTAGCCTTGTAGTATAGTTTGAAGTCAGGTAGCGTGATGCCTCCAGCTTTGTTCTTTTGGCTTAGGATTGACTTGGCAATGCGGACTCTTTTTTGGTTTCATATGAACTTTAAAGTAGTTTTTTCCAATTCTGTGAAGAAAGTCATTGGTAGCTTGATGAGGATGGCATTGAATCTATAAATTACCTTGGGCAGTATGACCATTTTCACGATATTCATTCTTCCTATCCATGAGCATGCAATGTTCTTCCATTTGTTTGTGTCCTCTTTTATTTCATTGAGCAGTGATTTGTAGTTCTCCCTGAAGAGGTCCTTCATATCCCCTGTGTGTTGGATTCCTAGGTATTTTACTCTCTTTGAAGCAATTGTGAATGGGAGTTCACTCATGATTTGGCTCTCTGTTTGTCTGTTATTGGTGTATACATTCTTATACTTGTGATTTTTGCACATTGATTTTGTATCCTGAGAATTCGCTGAAGTTGCTTATCAGCTTAAGGAGATTTTGGGCTGAGATGATGGGGTTTTCTAAATATACAATCATGTCATCTGCAAACAGGGACAATTTGACTTCCTCTTTTCCTAATTGAATACCCTTTAATTCTCCTGCCTAAGTGCCCTGGCCAGAACTTCCAACACTATGTTGAATAGGAGTGGTGAGAGAGGGCATCCCTATCTTATGCCAGTTTTCAAAGGGAATGCTTCCAGTTTTTGCCCTTTCAATATGATATTGGCTGTGGGTTTGTCATAAATAGCTCTTATTATTTTGAGATACATCCCATCAATACCTAATTTATTGAGAGTGTTTAGCATGAAGGGCTGTTGAATTTTGTCAAAGGCCTTTTCTGCATCTGATGAGATAACCATGTGGTTTTTCTCTTTGGTTGTGTTTATATGCTGGATTACATTTACTGATTTGTGTATGTTGAACCAGCCTTGCATCCCAGGGATGAAGCCCACTTGCTCATGGTGGATAAGATTTTGATGTGCTGCTGGATTCGGTTTGCCAGTATTTTATTGAGGATTTTTGCATCGATGATCATCAGGGATATTGGTCTAAAATTCTCTTTTTTGGTTGTGTCTCTGCCCGGCTTTGGTATCAGGATGATGCTGGCCTCATAAAATGAGTTAGGGAGGATTCCCTCTTTTTCTATTGATTGGAAAAGTTTCGGAAGTATGGTACCAGCTCCTCCTTGTTCTTCTGGTAGAATTCAGCTGTGAATCCGTCTGGTCCTGGGCTTTTTTTGGTTGGTAGGCTATTAATTATTGCCTCAATTTCAGAGCCTGTTATCGGTCTATTCAGAGATTCAACTTCTTCCTGATTTAGTCTTGGGAGGGTGTATGTGTCCAGGAATTTACTCATTTCTTCTAGATTTTCTAGTTTATTTGCATAGAGGCGTTTGTAGTATTCTCTGATGGTAGTTTGTATTTCTGTGGGATCGGTGGTGATATCCCCTTCATCATTTTTTATTGCATCTATGTGACTCTTCTTTCTTTTCTTCTTTATTAGTCTTGCTAGCAGTCCATCAATTTTGTTGATCTTTTCAAAAAACCAGCCCTGGATTCATTGATTTTTTGAAGGGTTTTTTGTGTCTCTATCCCCTTCAGTTCTGCTCTGATCTTAGTTATTGCTTACCTTCTGCTAGATTTTGAATGTGTTTGCTCTTGCTTCTCTAGATCTTTTAATTGTGATGTTAGGGTGTCAAATTTAGATCTTTCCTGCTTTCTCTTGTGGGCATTTAGTGCTACAAATTTCCCTCTACCCACTGCTTTAAATGTGTCCCAGAGATTCTGGTATGCTGTGTCTTTGTTCTCATTGGTTTCAAAGAACATTTTTATTTCTGCCTTCATTTCGTTATGAACCCAGTAGTCATTCAGGAGCAGGATGTTCAGTTTCCATGGAGTTGAGCAGTTTTGAGTGAGTTTCTTAATTCTGAGTTCCAGTTTGATTGCCCTGTGGTCTGAGAGACAGTTTGTTATAACTCTGTTCTTTTACATTTGCTAAGGAGTGCTTTACTTCCAACTATGTGGTCAATTTTGGAATACGTGCAATGTGGTACTGAGAAGAATGTATATTCTGTTTATTTGGGGTGGAGAGTTCTGTAGATGTCTATTAGGTCTGCTTGGTGCAGAGCCGAGTTCAATTCCTGGATGTCCTTGTTAACTTTCTGTCTCGTCGATCTATCTAATGTTGACAGTGAGGTGTTGAAATCTCCCATTATTATTGTGCGGGAGTCTAAGTCTCTTTATAGGTCTCTAAGGACTTGCTTTATGAATCTGGGTGCTCCTATATTGGATGCATATATATTTAGGATAGTTAGTTCTTCTTGTTGAACTGATCCCTTTACCATTAAGTAATGGCCTTCTTTGTCTCTTTTGATCTTTGTTGTTTAAAGTCTGTTTTATCAGAGACTAGGATTGCAACCCCTGCCTTTTTTTGTTTTCCATCTGCTTGGTAGATCTTCCTCCATCCCTTAATTGTGAGCCTATGTTTGTCTCTTCATGTGATGTGAGTCTCCTGAATACAGCACACTGATGGGTCTTCACTCTTTATCCAGTTTGCCAGTCTGTGTCTTTTAGTTGGAGAATTTAGCCCATTTACATGTAAGGTTAATATTGTTATATATGAATTTGATCCTGTCATTATGATGTTAGCTGGTTATTTTGCTTGTTAGTTGATGCAGTTTCTTCCTAGCATCGATGGTCTTTACAATTTGTCATGTTTTTGCAGTGGCTGGTACCGGTTGTTCCTTTGCATGTTTAGTGCTTCCTTCAGGAGCTCTTGTAGGGCAGGCCTGGTGGTGACAAAATCTCTCAACATTTGCTTGTCTGTAAAGGATTTATTTCTTCTTCATTTATGAAACTTAGTTTGGCTGGATATGAAATTCTGGGTTGCAAATTCTTTTTTTTAAAGAATATTGAATATTGGCCCCCACTCTCTTCTGGCTTGTAGAGTTTCTGCTGAGAGATCCGCTGTTAGTCTGATGGGCTTCCCTTTGTGGGTAATGCAGCCTTTCTCTCTGGCTGCCCTTAACATTTTTTCCTTCATTTCAACCTTGGTGAATCTGACAATTATGGGTCTTGAAGTTGCTCTTCTTGAGGAGTATCTTTGTGGCATTCTCTGTATTTCCTGGATTTGAATGTTGGCCTGCCTTGCTAGCTTGGGGAAGTTCTCCTGGATAATATCCTGCAGAGTGTTTTCCAACTTGGTTCCATTCTCTCCATCACTTTCAGGTACACCAATCAGACTTAGATTTGGTCTTTTCACATAGTCCCATATTTCTTGGGGGCTTTATTCATTTCTTTTTACTCTTTTTTCTCTAACTTCTCTTCTCGCTTCATTTCATTCATTTGATCTTCAATCACTGATACCCTTTCTTCCAGTTGATTGAATTGGCTACTGAAGCTTGTGAATTCGTCATGTAGTTCTCAAGCTGTGGTTTTCAGCTCCATTAGGTCATTTAAGGACTTCTCTACACTGTTTATTCTAGTTAGCTATTTGTCTAATCTTTTTTCAAGGTTTTTAGCTTCTTTGCAATGGGTTCAACCTTTGACAAACCTGACAAAAACAAGAAATGGGGAAAGGATTTCCTATTTAATAAATTGTGCTGGGAAAACTGGCTAGCCATATGTAGAAAGCTGAAACTGTATTCCTTCCTTACACCTTATACAGAAATTAATTCAAGATGGATTAAAGACTTATGTTAGACCTAAAACCATAAAAACCCTAGAAGAAAACTTAGGGTTTTCTTCAGGACATAGGCATTGGCAAGGACTTCATGTCTAAAACACCAAAAGCAATGTCACCAAAACCAAAATTGACAAATGGGATCTAATTAAACTAAAGAGCATCTGCACAACAAAAGAAACTACCATCAGAGTGAAAAGGCAGCCTACAGAATGAGAGAAAATTTTTGCAATCTACTCCTCTGACAAAGGGCTAATATCCAGAATCTACAAATAACTCAAACAAATTTACAAGAAAAAAACAAAGAACCCCTCAACAAGTGGGCAAAGGATATGAACAGACACTTCTCAAAACAAGACATGTATGCAGCCAAAAGACACATGAAAAATGTTCATCATCACTGGCCATCAAAGAAATGCAAATCCAAACCACAATGAGATACCATCTCACACCAGTTAGAAAGACGATTATTAAAAAGTCAGGAAACAACAGGTGCTAGAGAGGTGGAGAAATAGGAACACTTTTACACTGTTGGTGGGACTGTAAACTAGTTCAACCATTGTGGAAGTCAGTGTGGTGATTCCTCAGGGATCTAGAACTAGAAATACCATTTGACCCAGCCATCCCATTACTGTGTATATACCCAAAGGATTATAAATCATGCTGCTATAAAGACACATGCACATGTATGTTTATTGTGGCACTATTCACAATAGTAAATACTTGGAACCAAGCCAAATGTCCATCAATGATAGACTGGATTAAGAAAATGTGGCACATATACACCATGGAATACTATGCAGCCATAGAAAAGGATGAGTTCATGTCCTTTGTAGGGACATGGATGAAGCTGGAAAACATCATTGTCAGCAAACTATCACAAGGACAAAAAAAACAAACACCACATGTTCTCACTCATAGGTGGGAATTGAATGATGAGAACACTAGGATGCAGGGTGGGGAGCATCACACCCTGGGGCCTGTTGTGGGGTGGGGGGAGTGGGGAGGGATAGCATTAGGAGATATACCTAATGTAAATGACGACTTAATGGGTGCAGCACACCAACATGGCACATGTTTACATATGTAACAAACCTGCACGTTGTGCACATGTACCCTAAAACTTAAAGTATAGTAAAAAAAGAAAATATGTTATAATGTTATGAAAATTTCCAAGCAAAGGAACCATAACAAAAAATTATTAAGTGTGACACCAGGCAGCTTTGGAGTCATAAGAGCAATTGATTGTCATTGTTATTTGGGAGCGGTAATAAAATTTATGTCTAGAAATAGCCCACAATTGGTGGACAGTAGGCTATATTATAGTGTTTTTTATTTGTTTTGTTTTTACTACATAAAGTTGATTGTTTCTAAAACACTGGTTTCACAACTAGTGCTAGAAACTCATTTTATTGTGGTCAATCCAAAAATTAAACTTTGGTAGGATGTGAAATATCCTCTTTTGCAAAAATACTGTAGGACACTACCTAATAAGTGTGGTTTTAGTCACCAACCTCCCCAACCCAACCCTAATTCCTACAACAGAATTATCTTGTCTAGAATTACCTTGTAGTTATATCTAATTAGAACAGTGTTTTTGAGAAACTCTAGGGAAAGTTTCAGCAAATAGAAAGTAGGAATAGACAGATGGTGATTATAAATATAATTAGACTATTTAAAGGCAGCAAAATTCCCTCTTTTGGAAATATCAGATGGATATGCTTTAATTATTTTCAGACCTCTGGCTCCAGACATGACTATTCATTTAGGGAGACAAATGCTTCAGATAATTGGTAGATATAAAGTAGAAATGAGAAAGAACACTTTCACTTTGATCACCTTAGGCTTTTGTTTCTACCATTTGTTTGTGTATTTACAGAATTGTTATATATGTTTTAGATAATGATTTAAAATGAGCAAATGCAAAATACGCATTTTGAAATCACTATGTTTTTGAATGAACTCTCAGGAGAAAGGAAATTTATTAAGATCAATTTTCTATCCAAGTGGGCTTAATATCACATTTTACTTCTGATTTCTAAAGAACTGGATAATTGTTTAATCTCATCTGAAAGAATATTTCCCATTATTTTAACATGGGCAATTTTTGTAATGAACTCTTTCAGTGTAAATAAAATTTACCTAAAGGGATAGCCGATGGCTCCAGTAATCTTGGATACTTTTAAACAAGTATCTCTATTGTTTTCTTTTACTAAAAATGGGATTATAAAATGTCTGTCCTTCTACATTGATCTCTGAATAGCCATCACTATGGCATTGGAGTATACACTAAATTGTTTTAATATTTTCTAATGAAAACCAAAAATCCCTGTAAAATATTGAAAGTAATAATTGATTTCCCAGAAATTGTTCAGATGGTGAATTGCCATTGCCATACCAATGTATGTAAACTAAACAAAAGCCACATAAGTTCAGTTGGTTTTATGCCTACAGCTTTTAAATTTCTCTCTTGACAATGGAACATTGCTATAAAACTAACAGCAGAGATCTAAAAGAACCACAAGTTCTTCATACAATGAATGAAGAATTAGCACATTGAGAGAGCTGGTTTATATTCACCCAAGAAATAAATGACATTTACTACATTTTCATAATAAAATAAAAGCAGAGATTTGGGCTTGTATGGTATTTTCACATCCATGCATATATTATATCTAGTGCACAAGCAGCGTATTTCTAGACATAGAGTGAAAAGTCAGCCACTAACAGTACATGGTTTGTGAGGTATAAAATATTTTTTGTCTCCAAATTTCTTTCTAATTGGATTGCCACTCTACATATATACATAATATAAACAAATACATATATAATAAACATATACATATTCATTTACATTTTAAATTACTAAATCCAGAAATTTCACATTAAAATGTTCCTGAGAGAACAATGTCACACATTGGTGATTTCTCATATTAGTAATGCACTTTGAACCTGAAAGGAAAAAGAAACTGAGGGAAAAAAAAAAACTGAGGACAAATTTCACAAACTTCTAAATGTTCCCTGAGAGCAAACTGAAAACCTATCTCTATATCTTTCTATATCTATATCATCCATATCTATATGAATATCATTATCATCTATATCTGAATACAGATAAAATATAGATATATGTTATCCCAGTTTTACTGCTCCCAGAAAATAAAAACTGTAAAGAAATTGAACAAACATACAAAGTAACAATCACGGTGTTATGTACTGGCACCAAAAAATAGGCTCTCCCTCAGTTTTATATTAGAGACAAGTATTTTAAGTTCCCATGGCATAAATAAAGTTGTAATTGCTTCCCATTTTAATTAAGAACCCATTTCAAACTCAGGAAGGCTGAGTAGCTGTTTGAAGTGTTTATGCCATAGGCAGCTGGAGGCATTGAACAGGGGTAATTAGAAGGACATTTTTGTGTGGTAGCTTTGGCCAAAATTGGTCAGCTTTGAAGAGCTGCTCCATTTCAAAAATAATAATTACATACACAAAAAGAATTCCTTTGAATATGAAGGGTTTCATAGACTTCATCCAGTTTTACTGTTGTGCTAAATAATTTATGACGAGGGTTCGTAAACATTTTTGTGCCATACTTCTTTTGCAGCCTGGTGAATCATTTGAACTGTTTTCCAAAATAATGTTTAAAAGTACAAAATAAAATATGATATTATAATGGATACCAATTATATTTTAATGTTACTATATTTGTAAGTAGATATTTGACATATATATGTGCTTCCTTATGACATTAAATACTAAGATCTAGCAGCAGATCTAATATGTACGGTAATTTTGAAGTAGTTATGAATGTACATTGCATATTGAAATATCTGCAACAACCATCACATATGACAATATCTGTGGCTTTTATTGGTGATAACATTATAGAGAATGATAGTCCTACCATAGCTTGTCACCTTCATTCATTATAGAAGGAAATGCTAAATTTCCACTAGAAATTAATTAATAAAGATGTAATATTTTTCTTATTGAAGTTCATGATCCCGTTAATTTCTATTCAAAATGTTTTGATGAAAAATTCCTAATTTATGCTGTTATAATAAATGCACTTTAGAGTTTTCATAGTAGTGTATGGCTATGTTCTATTGCATTCTGACTATGTACCAGAAAATATGGGCCTTAAACTTTATCTTATTCAATCTTTGTAACAATTATCTAATGTAGGAATAATTATTTCCTTTTACAGATTAGCAAGTGAAAGCTAAAACTAACACTATAGGTAGGTCACAAAACTAAGATGCCAATTTTAGATTGGAAAATAAAATATTTTAATCTCCATACCTACTTATGGAGACATATAGAAATATTCTTCTAATTACATTTTATACAATACATACAAACAAATTGAAATGGTGCCTTTTATTTTAAAAATCAGAACTAGAATTCAGGTCTTCAGAATCCCATTTTAGCATTCCCTCAGAAAAAAAAAAAAAAAACCCACAATGCTGTCTGGTGATAGTTGCAATTCAAGAAACTATTCCTTCCAAATAGCCCATGATAGAATGCCAATGCTCTGAAAACTGCGACTTGAGAAAGAAATTTGCTCAAGGGTTCATGGGAACAATTCCCCCATGAGAAAAGCCAGTGATAAGTGGAATTATCTCCATCTGCTGACTAAAGAGTACACAATAAGATTATATAACCTGAGCAAAAACTAGACAAGTAGAAAAGTGTTCACTTCTGAGAATCAAGTTCAGGCAACTAAGCCTTGCTGCAGTTTTGTATAGAATCTCCTAAACTTAGAGAGGAAAGCAATAAAAAGAAGTTATCTTAGTATCATCACAGCCTCAAGATTGATCTTATAACCAAAACTTTGTAGGCCAGAGGTGCCAATATTAACTGATTCACCATACAATTAATACAGACGAACACAGAGGTTTCAAAGATTCAATTCAACAAAGTCTTAGGAAAAGTAAGTGTGTCAAGAACGGTATTGTTACTTGAGATTTGTGCCATCAAGAAATTTTACAGCACTATATGACATGTTTTAGTAAGAACTCTAATTGAGCTATTGTCTTAACTGGATAGAAATCCCTTCTGACTCAAAACCTCAGAGAAGGCTTCATGAAGGGCTTGGCCTTTGCCCTAAATCTTGAAGACTAGAAAGGATTCTATTAGGAAAAGAGACATTTTAGAAAAATTTAGATAATATTACACATGAAAGACAGGACTTTAAATGATTGATATTTAGAATTTTAATCTAAATTATAGAAGACATTGGAGCGATAGACTAAAAGGACAAGATATTTTGTAATGAAGAAAATTCAAGTAGCAATCTGGTAGAATGTAGGGAAAAAATGATAGGTATCAGATACACTTACAATCTCATCTATGAAGTTTGTTTTGGAATGGAATAAATAAGTCACCAAGACACTCGGGAGACATAGACTTTACAGCTTGACAAAGATTGTATGTGGGGTTAAAAGAAGAGACAGTTTTCAAGGAGGACCTCAAGATCACTAACTTCGTTAACTTGGTAAATTAGAAGAGAATTTTGAACTCAGAAAATGAAAAACAGCAGATAAGGAAGATAATATTATTATTTCATATGTGAAGAGCAAACATTTTCAGTGGCAATGGGAGAACTTCACAAACATTTTCAATAGAAATTTGGAAATATGGTCTTAGACTTCAGAGGAGGTGCTAGAATCTGTAACAGTGGTTTGGCCATTATAAATAAATGTCAAAGGTATGTATAAAACATTGCAAAGAAAGGAAGCAGATAAGAAGAGAAAAATTGATACAATGAAGAACATAGAGTGATGTCAGATGAGAAAGGGAAGCCAACACACATACTAGCACCTAACATGGAAAATGCTTTAAATAAATATTCAAGTAATGAACGCGTGTTTGAAAATTGGGTAAGAACATCAGGAGAGATAAAAGGAGAGGAATCTTTAATTATTGTCAGAATTAAAGACGAAGTGAGTCTCAAAAAGCTACTGACAAACAGCAGCAATTTTATAGGAATGAAACCTAAGAAGGGACTGGTTGATTTTGGCAACTTAGAGGTCATTAATTTCCCTTGTAAGGTCAATTTATGGGACAAAATAAGATTGCAGTATTTTGAGGAATTAGTAGAATATGAGAAATTGAAATCAGAAAAGCTACATTCAACTTTTGAGACTTTTTTTGTAAAAGATAAAAGTATGATATTTGAATTAGAAGCAAGATTAAGATACTTTTTTTAGAATATAAAAGAATTGAACATTTTTATTGACCCTTTGGACTGGTGATAGATAAAAGCAGAAGAGAGAAATGGAAAGAATAATTGGACAAAGTCCCAGAGGACAGAAGAGGAATAGAATTGAGAGCAAATTAGAAAGATCATATGTGAAGAGGCATAAGAATAAGATGTCTTATGGAGGGAGAAATGTATTGAACTCCTATGCTACTCCCTTAGAGTAGGTTTAACTCACTCCTCCTTGACATTAGTAAGCGATTGGGAGAGCAATGAAGGCACCAAGCTGCCCAAATTGTGAGTAACTTAAGTCAAATCATGAAACCAGCAGGAGAATATGCTCTGCAATGTTCCAGTCCAGTGGCAGACCTGTGAGGCAGTCTGACTCACAGAAATTTGTTTTGTTTTTGTTATTAGATGTCATGCCAGTGGGGGGAAAAATGATAGACAGGTACTATGTTTAAATATCAGGTTTCTCTTGATCTTTCATGCTCAGTTTATGCAGGTCAATAATTGCATTCCAATATATGCAGACCAAGATACGTGCTCTAAAATCCAATTGTTGTTTGAAGTTTCATTTATCTCAAGGTACAAAATATTTACCAGCTTATCTAACAATAGTATCAATCTTTATAAACACTCTATTTTTAAAATTTTCATATTACATATTTATATAAATATATACATATTTAGTATAGTAAATTTTTTGCTGCAGTTTTTCCAATGTGATCTATAGTGTTTAAGGTATACTTTATTTACTAAGAATGATTCTGAGAAAGTTAAGGGAGTTTTCTGAATGGGAAAATATAAAGAGAATTAGAAGATTAGGTACAATACTGAAAAATATGCTTCCAAAAAAAGAAAGGTGTCAAATGCATAAATACAAAATGTATATCAAGCCTTATCAAAGAGCCCACTCTGATTGGAAGGTTGGCAATGTTGTCTCTATAAAATCATTTGGCAAGTGATAGTAACTAACCAATATTATATTGTGTATCTACTGATATTTTCACTGTTCATCAACTAGTACTCTATACACCACCTACCAACCATCAATGCCAGCAAAGACTCCCTACTCATTTTTGAGTAGGGAGGAGGAAACTTCATATTCTCAATTTCAATGGTGAGATTTGAGTGGGATTCCTAATCTTGAGTTTCCACTACTCAGGCCTGAACAATCACAGTCTTTTGGACCCCTTGCCTCATTTATTGACCAGGGAGTGGCAGTGACAGTTCCTGACAGTTCTGCTCCAGGAATTCTCTCACTTTGTAATGTGGACCTGAAGGAGAAGATTGTGCAAATTAGCCCCAGAAAAGGGGAAGTATATTGGGAGCTGCTGGAAGGGGTTACCTGTGGACCTCATCAAAATGAAGAAAAAAAAAAAAGCCTACTACAGATGAATAGCTGATAAAAGAGAACCCTGGAAGTGTATACTCAAGTGTTAAGTGCCTAAATGTTTCAGAGCTTCTCTGATTACTGCAGTGGTCTTTTTCTTTTTAACAACTAGATATATCTTTGTATTTTTCTTCTAAGTTATTTTGAGCAAGGACTTTTCCACTTTTAATACATTAACTAAAATTAAATTGTTTATTGTTTGGAATTTAGCTTCAATTCAGCTTATTTGGCTCCTATGGAAAATAAATCATTAATTCATGAAGCTCTGATTCTGTATTTATGATAGTCACAGTAGAGTAAATGTTAATATGTGATACGATATACATAATCTTCAAAATTAAAAATGATAAAATGCAGCAGTAATGTTTTAACCAAGGAAACAAACTATTTGCAAGTAGTTTGCATTCAAAAAATGTGCCAGTTACAAGTGATTCTTGGTGTTTTATTACAATATATCTCACTGAACACCTTTGTGGAAATCAGCTTGTAATTTCACTGGACGGTGTTTGATAATTAAAAAAATAAAAATATCATTTTTGTTTTATACATGATTAGTACATTCTTATTTTTAAGTTTCTAGACGCAACAGCTTAAGTTTATATTTCTGTTGATGTACACCCACATGTACACAGTCCAAAATCAGTGTACTGCCCAGAGATAATCACTATTTTAAATCTAGTATTTATCTTTCCAGATGATATCGTATTTCCATACTTCTTATAAAAATACTTATGAAAATTTATTATTAAAATATTTAGAATTATTTCTATTTGTAGGTGTGTTTCTCTGATTCTCTCATGTATTTTATTTTATTTTATTTTTTATTTTTTTATTTTTTTTTTTTTACATTTTTTTTTTTATTATACTTTAAGTTTTAGGGTACATGTGCACATTGTGCAGGTTAGTTACATATGTATACATGTGCCATTCTGGTGCACTGCACCCACTAACTTGTCATCTAGCATTAGGTATATCTCCCAATGCTATCCCTCCCCCCTCCCCCAACCCCACAACATTCCCCAGAGTGTGATATTCCCCTTCCTGTGTCCATGTGATCTCATTGTTCAATTCCCACCTATGAGTGAGAATATGCAGTGTTTGGTTTTTTGTTCTTGCGATAGTTTACTGAGAATGATGGTTTCCAATTTCATCCATGTCCCTACAAAGGACATGAACTCATCATTTTTTATGGCTGCATAGTATTCCATGGTGTATATGTGCCACATTTTCTTAATCCAGTCTATTATTGTTGGACATTTGGGTTGGTTCCAAGTCTTTGCTATTGTGAATAATGCCGCAATAAACATACATGTGCATGTGTCTTTATAGCAGCATGATTTATAGTCCTTTGGGTATATACCCAGTAATGGGATGGCTGGGTCAAATGGTATTTCTAGTTCTAGATCCCTGAGGAATCGCCACACTGACTTCCACAATGGTTGAACTAGTTTACAGTCCCACCAACAGTGTAAAAGTGTTCCTATTTCTCCACATCCTCTCCAGCACCTGTTGTTTCCTGACTTTTTAATGATTGCCATTCTAACTGGTGTGAGATGATATCTCATAGTGGTTTTGATTTGCATTTCTCTGATGCCCAGTGATGATGAGCATTTTTTCATGTGTTTTTTGGCTGCATAAATGTCTTCTTTTGAGAAGTGTCTGTTCATGTCCTTCGCCCACTTTTTGATGGGGTTGTTTGTTTTTTTCTTGTAAATTTGTTTGAGTTCATTGTAGATTCTGGATATTAGCCCTTTGTCAGATGAGTAGGTTGCGAAAATTTTCTCCCATGTTGTAGGTTGCCTGTTCACTCTGATGGTAGTTTCTTTTGCTGTGCAGAAGCTCTTTAGTTTAATTAGATCCCATTTGTCAATTTTGTCTTTTGTTGCCATTGCTTTTGGTGTTTTGGACATGAAGTCCTTGCCCATGCCTATGTCCTGAATGGTAATGCCTAGGTTTTCTTCTAGGGTTTTTATGGTTTTAGGTCTAACGTTTAAATCTTTAATCCATCTTGAATTGATTTTTGTATAAGGTGTAAGGAAGGGATCCAGTTTCAGCTTTCTACATATGGCTAGCCAGTTTTCCCAGCACCATTTATTAAATAGGGAATCCTTTCCCCATTGCTTGTTTTTCTCAGGTTTGTCAAAGATCAGATAGTTGTAGGTATGCGGCATTATTTCTGAGGGCTCTGTTCTGTTCCATTGATCTATATCTCTGTTTTGGTACCAGTACCATGCTGTTTTGGTTACTGTAGCCTTGTAGTATAGTTTGAAGTCAGGTAGTGTGATGCCTCCAGCTTTGTTCTTTTGGCTTAGGATTGACTTGGCGATGCGGGCTCTTTTTTGGTTCCATATGAACTTTAAAGTAGTTTTTTCCAATTCTGTGAAGAAAGTCATTGGTAGCTTGATGGGGATGGCATTGAATCTGTAAATGACCTTGGGCAGTATGGCCATTTTCACGATATTGATTCTTCCTACCCATGAGCATGGAATGTTCTTCCATTTGTTTGTATCCTCTTTTATTTCCTTGAGCAGTGGTTTGTAGTTCTCCTTGAAGAGGTCCTTCACATCCCTTGTAAGTTGGATTCCTAGGTATTTTATTCTCTTTGAAGCAATTGTGAATGGGAGTTCACTCATGATTTGGCTCTCTGTTTGTCTGTTGTTGGTGTATAAGAATGCTTGTGATTTCTGTACATTGATTTTGTATCCTGAGACTTTGCTGAAGTTGCTTATCAGCTTAAGGAGATTTTGGGCTGAGACAATGGGGTTTTCTAGATATACAATCATGTCGTCTGCAAACAGGGACAATTTGACTTCCTCTTTTCCTAATTGAATACCCTTTATTTCCTTCTCCTGCCTGATTGCCCTGGCCAGAACTTCCAACACTATGTTGAATAGGAGTGGTGAGAGAGGGCATCCCTGTCTTGTGCCAGTTTTCAAAGGGAATGCTTCCAGTTTTTGCCCATTCAGTATGATATTGGCTGTGGGTTTGTCATAGATAGCTCTTATTATTTTGAAATACGTCCCATCAATACCTAATTTATTGAGAGTTTTTAGCATGAAGGGTTGTTGAATTTTGTCAAAGGCTTTTTCTGCATCTATTGAGATAATCATGTGGTTTTTGTCTTTGGCTCTGTTTATATGCTGGATTACATTTATTGATTTGCGTATATTGAACCAGCCTTGCATCCCAGGGATGAAGCCCACTTGATCATGGTGGATAAGCTTTTTGATGTGCTGCTGGATTCGGTTTGCCAGTATTTTATTGAGGATTTTTGCATCAATGTTCATCAAGGATATTGGTCTAAAATTCTCTTTTTTGGTTGTGTCTCTGCCTGGCTTTGGTATCAGAATGATGCTGGCCTCATAAAATGAGTTAGGGAGGATTCCCTCTTTTTCTATTGATTGGAATAGTTTCAGAAGGAATGGTACCAGTTCCTCCTTGTACCTCTGGTAGAATTCGGCTGTGAATCCATCTGGTCCTGGACTCTTTTTGGTTGGTAAACTATTGATTATTGCTACAATTTCAGCTCCTGTTATTGGTCTATTCAGAGATTCAACTTCTTCCTGGTTTAGTCTTGGGAGAGTGTATGTGTCGAGGAATGTATCCATTTCTTCTAGATTTTCTAGTTTATTTGCGTAGAGGTGTTTGTAGTATTCTCTGATGGTAGTTTGTATTTCTGTGGGATCGGTGGTGATATCCCCTTTATCATTTTTTATTGTGTCTATTTGATTCTTCTCTCTTTTTTTCTTTATTAGTCTTGCTAGCGGTCTATCAATTTTGTTGATCCTTTCAAAAAACCAGCTCCTGGATTCATTGATTTTTTGAAGGGTTTTTTGTGTCTCTATTTCCTTCAGTTCTGCTCTGATTTTAGTTATTTCTTGCCTTCTGCTAGCTTTTGAATGTGTTTGCTCTTGCTTTTCTAGTTCTTTTAATTGTGATGTTAGGGTGTCAATTTTGGATCTTTCCTGCTTTCTCTTGTGGGCATTTAGTGCTATAAATTTCCCTCTACACAGTGCTTTGAATGCATCCCAGAGATTCTGGTATGTTGTGTCTTTGTTCTCGTTGGTTTCAAAGAACATCTTTATTTCTGCCTTCATTTCGTTATGTACCCAGTAGTCATTCAGGAGCAGGTTGTTCAGTTTCCATGTAGTTGAGCGGTTTTGAGTGAGATTTTTAATCCTGAGTTCTAGTTTGATTGCACTGTGGTCTGAGAGATAGTTTGTTATAATATCTGTTCTTTTACATTTGCTGAGGAGAGCTTTACTTCCAACTATGTGGTCAATTTTGGAATAGGTGTGGTGTGGTGCTGAAAAAAATGTATATTCTGTTGATTTGGGGTGGAGAGTTCTGTAGATGTCTATTAGGTCCGCTTGGTGCAGAGCTGAGTTCAATTCCTGGGTATCCTTGTTGACTTTCTGTCTCGTTGATCTGTCTAATGTTGACAGTGGGGTGTTAAAGTCTCCCATTATTAATGTGTGGGAGTCTAAGTCTCTTTGTAGGTCACTCAGGACTTGCTTTATGAATCTTGGTGCTCCTGTATTGGGTGCATATATATTTAGGATAGTTAGCTCCTCTTGTTGAATTGATCCCTTTACCATTATGTAATGGCCTTCTTTGTCTCTTTTGATCTTTGTTGGTTTAAAGTCTGTTTTATCAGAGACTAGGATTGCAACCCCTGCCTTTTTTTGTTTTCCATTTGCTTGGTAGATCTTCCTCCATCCTTTTATTTTGAGCCTATGTGTGTCTCTGCACGTGAGATGGGTTTCCTGAATACAGCACACTGATGGGTCTTGACTCTTTATCCAACTTGCCAGTCTGTGTCTTTTAATTGGAGAATTTAGTCCATTTACATTTAAAGTTAATATTGTTATGTGTGAATTTGATCCTGTCATTATGATGTTAGCTGGTGATTTTGCTCATTAGTTGATGCAGTTTCTTCCTAGTCTCGATGGTCTTTACATTTTGGCATGATTTTGCAGCGGCTGGTACCGGTTGTTCCTTTCCATGTTTAGTGCTTCCTTCAGGAGTTCTTGTAAGGCAGGCCTGGTGGTGACAAAATCTCTCAGCATTTGCTTGTCTGTAAAGTATTTTATTCCTCCTTCACTTATGAAGCTTAGTTTGGCTGGATATGAAATTCTGGGTTGAAAATTCTTTTCTTTAAGAATGTTGAATATTGGCCCCCACTCTCTTCTGGCTTGTAGGGTTTCTGCTGAGAAATCCGCTGTTAGTCTGATGGGCTTCCCTTTGAGGGTAACCCGACCTTTCTCTCTGGCTGCCCTTAACATTTTTTCCTTCATTTCAACTTTGGTGAATCTGACAATTATGTGTCTTGGAGTTGCTCTTCTCGAGGAGTATCTTTGTGGCGTTCTCTGTATTTCCTGAATCTGAATGTTGGCCTGCCTTGCTAGATTGGGGAAGTTTTCCTGGACAATATCCTGCAGAGTGTTTTCCAACTTGGTTCCATTCTCCGCATCACTTTCAGGTACACCAATCAGACGTAGATTTGGTCTTTTCACATAGTCCCATATTTCTTGGAGGCTTTGCTCATTTCTTTTTATTCTTTTTTCTCTAGACTTCCCTTCTCGCTTCATTTCATTCATTTCATCTTCCATTGCTGATACCCTTTCTTCCAGTTGATCGCATCGGCTCCTGAGGCTTCTGCATTCTTCACGTAGTTCTCGAGCCTTGGTTTTCAGCTCCATCAGCTCCTTTAAGCACTTCTCTGTATTGGTTATTCTAGTTATACATTCTTCTAAATTTTTTTCAAAGTTTTCAACTTCTTTGCCTTTGGTTTGAAT
The DNA here is from genome assembly GCF_029281585.2 of Gorilla gorilla gorilla. NCBI lineage: Eukaryota > Metazoa > Chordata > Mammalia > Primates > Hominidae > Gorilla > Gorilla gorilla. The sequence goes on along the minus strand of NC_073236.2, from coordinate 88,453,529 downwards.
GTCCTCCCGTAGCTCAGAGTAATTTGATCGTCTGAAGCCTTCTTCTCTCAGCTCGTCAAAATCATTCTCCATCCAGCTTTGTTCTGTTGCTGGTGAGGAACTGCGTTCCTTTGGAGGAGGAGAGGTGCTCTGCGTTTTAGAGTTTCCAGTTTTTCTGTTCTGTTTTTTCCCCATCTTTGTGGTTTTATCTACTTTTGGTCTTTGATGATGGTGATGTACAGATGGGTTTTCGGTGTGGATGTCCTTTCTGTTTGTTAGTTTTCCTTCTAACAGACAGGACCCTCAGCTGCAGGTCTGTTGGAATACCCTGCGGTGTGAGGTGTCAGTGTGCCCCTGCTGGGGGGTGCCTCCCAGTTAGGCTGCTCGGGGGTCAGGGGTCAGGGACCCACTCGAGGAGGCAGTCTGCCTGTTCTCAGGTCTCCAGCTGCGTGCTGGGAGAACCACTGCTCTCTTCAAAGCTGTCAGACAGGGACATTTAAGTCTGCAGAGGTTACTGCTGTCTTTTTGTTTGTCTGTGCCCTGCCCCCAGAGGTGGAGCCTACAGAGGCAGGCAAGCCTCCTTGAGCTGTGGTGGGCTCCACCCAGTTGGAGCTTCCCAGCTGCTTTGTTTACCTAAGCAAGCCTGGGCAATGGCGGGCGCCCCTCCCCCAGCCTCGCTGCCGCCTTGCAGTTTGATCTCAGACTGCCGCGCTAGCAATCAGCGAGATTCCGTGGGCGTAGGACCCTCTGAGCCAGGTGTGGGATATAGTCTCGTGGTGCGCCGTTTTTTAAGCCGGTCTGAAAAGCGCAATATTCGGGTGGGAGTGACCCGATTTTCCAGGTGCGTCCGTCACCCCTTTCTTTGACTCGGAAAGGGAACTCCCTGACCCCTTGCGCTTCCCAGGTGAGGCAATGCCTCGCCCTGCTTCGCCTCGCGCACGGTGCGCGCACCCACTGGCCTGCGCCCACTGTCTGACACTCCCTAGTGAGATGAACCCGGTACCTCAGATGGAAATGCAGAAATCACCTGTCTTCTGCGTCGCTCACGCTGGGAGCTGTAGACCGGAGCTGTTCCTATTCGGCCATCTTGGCTCCTCCCTCTCTCTCATGTATTTTAATGTAAATGTAGCATCTTATGTAACACTGAATCCTTTTTACTCATTAACACTCTTGGAAGATTTTCCTATGAAAGCAGTCATAAAATTTAATCATCCTTTTAAATGGTATATATATATGTGTGTGTGTGTGTGTATATATATATATTTTTTTTTTTTTTTTGCAAAGGAATCTCACTTTGTCACTAGGCTGGAGTGCAGTGACACGATCTCGGCTCATTGCAACCTCTGCCTCCCGGGTTCAAGTGATTCTGCTGCCTCAGCCTCCCGAGTAGCTGGGACCACAAGTGTGCCACACCACGCCCAGCTAATTTTTGTATTTTTAATAGAGACGGGGTTTCATCTTGTTGGCCATGCTGGTCTCGATCTCCTGACCTTGTGATCCACCCCCTTCAGCCTCCCAAAGTGCTGGGATTACAGGCATGAGCCACTTTACCCAACCTAAATGGTCTATATTATCTGTAATATTGCTGTATCATAGTTTACTTAACCCCATTCTCTACTGATGGGCTTTTAGATGGGATGTGGATTGGTGAACAGTTGGCAGTATTTTTCTGCTAGTGATCAACAATAAACTAAACGATGTTTGTTGCTGTGGGACCCTGGTTACTCTTATTATCCACCCCTTATGCCATTGTCAACATCACATGGGACCAGTATTCCAGGAAGAAACACACACACACACACACACACATCCCACATACACACATTATATCCTGAAAACAATTTAAAAACTCTAAAGTTTAAAAAGAAAGTTATTAACTTGTCTAACATAAATAATCAAACAACAAAAAACTGATAAGTTTTAGAAACAGGATTTGGGGGCTTATCTTTATTATTCCAAGACAGCATCAAGTAATTCCTCTCAAAAGTAGAATTAATTAAAATAAAAATTTCCCATGCTAAGATAGGTCCTGCCTCACAGACTGTACTTATAATCTAATTGAAATTTTTGTGTATTTTTTACATCATATTCATATTTGGAAGGAGTGATCTGTGAATTGATTTTAGATACTTTTAGACCTGTATTGAAATCTGAATTATTGCCTTGTGTGTGCTATGTCTGTGATAATAAATTAAGTAAGCCTTTGATGGAACTGGTGTGTAATAATTATTTTCTGAGGGCCTCCTAAAAGTAGGATGTTTGCCAATGTTACCGAAGGATAAAATTTTCTGGTGCATGACCTGATCTAAGGAAAGAAATAATAACTCTGTAAATAAATGAAATACTTTTTAATTGTGCTAAGAAGCTTGGCCAGTATGCAACTTCATTGACATTTTGGGAATGCTATTTTTAAAACTATCAATAAGAGTTGTCAGTGTGTCTCCAGTTGTTGTGTTAATAGCAGATAATCATTGTGAGCAACAATAAAACCTAGTCATATCTGGAAAACAGAGAACTGGAAAAGCTAAGAAGTGGTGACCATGACAACAAGCGGAAAAATTATATTCTGGAAAGTTGAAAACATTCGCTGTTGGTATTATTAAAATAATATTTGTTAAGCAGGGCACCTTGAAAACAGAAAGTATTCTCTTCTCAGACTGTGAATCTGTGCCATTCACTGAAGTAGCACAGGTGCTGAATTTAAGAGACGAGGCCAGGCGCAGTGGCTCACGCTTATAATCCCAGCACTTTGGGAGGCTGAGGCTGGTGGATCACAAGGTCAGAAGTTCAAGACCATCCTGACCAACATGGTGAAACCCCGTCTGTACTACAAATACGAAAATTAGCCAGGCATGGTGGCGTGTGCCTGTAATCCGAGCTACTCAGGAGGATGAGGCAGGTGAATCACTTGAACCTGGGAGGCGGAGGTTGCACTGAGCCAAGATCATGCCACGGCACTCCAGCCTGGGTGACAGAGCAAGACTCTGTCTCAAAAACAAAAATGAAAACAAACGAAAAAAAAAAAAAGAGAGAGAGAGGAACGTCCCGGCTTCCTACTCTATTACAATCCCATGCAAGAAGGTTGGATAATTAAAGTACACGACAGCATCTCTAGAACTGAGTACTTTGGTTTTTACCTATGTGGACTAGGCTTATTTGTAGTGTAAGTGAGGAATAAACGTTTATATTTTGATAGAATAAAATACCTTTTAGACAAGTAAAGAAGCATTTTACTGGGCATGGTGGCTCATGCCTATAATCCTAGCAATTTGGAAGGCTGAGGCTGGAGGTTCGCTTGAGCACAGAAGTTTGAGAGCAGCCTGGGCAACATAGGGAAACCCCATCTCTACCAAAAAAAGCAGCCTGGGCAACATAGGGAAACCCCATCTCTACCAAAAAAAAAAAAAAAAACAAAAAAAAACAGGCATGGTGGCACCTCCCTGTGCTCTCTGCTACTCAGAAGATGGGAGGATAGCTTGAGCCCAGGAGTTCGGGCTGCAGTAACCTATGATCACATCACTGCACATTGCACTCCAGACTGGGTGACCAAAAAAAAAAAAAAAAAATTGATGAATTGCTAGGAAAAAAATGGGGAAAACTCATGCTATATTTTTCCAATTTAAAAAGTACTGAGCCAATTTATCCAAACTAGGGCAATAAAAATAAGTTCAGACTGCTGAGTTTTCTCTAAAATCAAGAAGATATTGAATGTTCTGCATATCTTAAGTAATTAAGTCATCTAGGAATCTATTATATTTATGAGATATAAAAATCTATTTTTATGCTCTCCTGTTTCAGATTTAATCTATGCTGTATTATAGAACCTGTATTATAAAGCATAACATTTTATGAACTGAACAGATGGTTCTGTTAATATAACACAGTCGAGTTATTTAAACTTGCATCATTGTTTATACAGAAGTGATCTTAAATGCACCTCAATAAGGATATGAATAGCATATTTTAATTACATTTAATGAAATGTCAAAAAGCTATGCATTATCCAGAGACATGTGAAATAAAATGTCAGAAAGCTACACATTACTCAGAGACATGTAAAATAAAATTTCAAATAATATTAAAATAAAATTTTAATAAATTAAATTATTGGTATAAGAAATCTTTGATACTTATTATATAAATTAAGATTTTTAAAATTAATAACAAACATGGTATCAGTTAATATCTAAAACTTAAATATGTGTATTTTAAGGATAAATGTTATTTATTACTTTAGGAATATCTTAAGGATAAATACACAGTTATGTGTATTTTAAGGATAAATTGCCACATTTTAATTTCCAAAGTTTCCAGATATTACAAGAAAATTATGAGCAGGCAGTGTATTGTGAAGGTAAGGACAAGGGGAATTCAATTCCTGTAATGTTAGGATTGACCGAAAGATCTTAAGATGAATAGCGAAGAGAAGATAATTCACAGATGGACTTGATAGCTGTGTGAAAACATTTATGGAATCAGCATATGGAAGAAATAGTAGAATTTAACTCCAAAAATTCAGACACTTAGGTGTAGAAATCAGATATGAACTAATTTAGTTGATATATAAAGATGTTCTTGCTGGCTGTTAGGAAATGAGCAATATGAGAGTGGCTGCATTGCAAAGTTTAAATTCCCTGTCATGGAGGCACTCCTGCACAGTTCAATGACGCTAGCTAAAAGAAGAGAAACATGGTATACCGACTGTGAGTGGATTGGACTCCCTTTTTGGTCTTTTCTAATTATGAGATTATGACAAAATGGAAGTGATATTGTTTGGCTGTGTCCCCACCCAGATCTTATCTTGAATTGTAGTTCCCTGAATCCCCACATGTGATGGGAGAGACCAGATGGAGATAATTAAATCATGCGGGTGGTTTCCCCCATCCTGTTCTCATAAAAGTGAGTTCTCACAAGATCTGATGGTTTTATAAGGGGCTTCCCCCTTCACTTGGTACTCATTTTCTTCTTGCTGCCACATGTGAAGAAGGAGGTGTTTGCTTCCCCTTCTGCCATAATTGTAAGTTTCCTGAGGCCTCCCAGACATACTGAACAGTAAGTCAATTAAAGCTTTTTCCTTTATAAATAACGCAGTCCCAGGTATGTCTTTACTAGCAGTGTGAGAACAGACTAATATCGTAAATCAGTACCACAGAGAGTGGGGTGCTGCTGTAAAGACACCCAAAAATGTGGAAGTGACTTTAGAACTGGGTAAAGGCAGAGGGTGGAACTATTTGGAGGACTTAGAAGAAGACAGAAAAATGTGGGAGAGTTTAGAACTTCCTAGAGACTTGTAGGGCTCAAAGGACAGGACAATGTGGGAATGTTTGGAACTTCCTAGAGACTTGTTGAAGAGCTTTGACCAAAATGCTGATAGTGATATTGACAATGAAATCCAGGCTGAGGTGGTTTCAGATGGAGATGAGAAAGTTCCTGGGAACTGGAGTAAAGTTCACTCAGCATTTTGCCCAAGCCCCAGAGATCTATGAAACTTTGAATTTGAGAGATGATTTACAGTATTTGGAGGAAGAAATTTGTAAACAGCAAAGTGTTCAAGAGGTGACTTGGGTGGTGTTAAAAACGTTGGTTTTGTGTATTCATAAAGATATGGTTTGGGAATGAAACTTTTGCTTAAAAGGAAAGCAGAGCATAAAGTTTGAAAAATGTGCAGCCTAATGATATATGTGATAGAAAAGAAAAACCCATTTCCTGAGGAGAAATTCAGGCTGGCTGCACAAATTTGCATTAGTAAGTTGGAGTCAAATATTAATCACTAAGACAATGGGAAAAATGTCTCCAGGGCATGTCAGAGGCCTTTATGGCAGCCCGTCCCTATCACAGGCCCAGAGGCCTAGGTGGAAAAAACAGTTTTGTGGGCCGGAGCCAGGGCCTTGCTGCTTTGTCCAGTCTTTGGGCTTGGTGCCCTGTGTCTCAGCCATGGCTAAAACAGACAAAGGTATAGCTCTGGCAATGACTTCAGAGCATGCAAGCCTCAAGTCTTGGCAGCTTCCGTGTGGCCTTGTGCCTGTAGGTACAAAGAAGTCAAGAATTGTGTTTTGGGAACCTCTGCCTATATTTCAGAGAATGTATGGAAATACCTGGATGTCCAGGCAGAAGTCTCCTGCAGGAGCAGAGCCCTCATGGAGAACCTCCGCTAAGGCAGTGTGGAAGTAAAATGTGGGTCTGAGCTCCCGTATAGAGTCCCCACTGGGGCACTGCCTAGTGGAGTTGTGAGAAGCAGGTCACAGTCCTCCAGATCCCAGAATGGTAGGTCTGCTGACAGCTTGCACCATGTGCCTGGAAAAGCTGCAGACACTCAACGCCAGCTTGTGAAAGTGGCCAAGAGTGGAGCTGTATCCTGCAAAGCCACAGGGCAGAGCTGTGCAAGGCCATAGCAGCCCACCTCTTGCATCAGTGTGACCTGGATGTGAGACATGGATTCAAAGGAGGTCATTTTGGAACTTTAAGGTTTAATGACTGCCCTAATGGATTTTGAACTTCTGTGGGGCCTGTACCATCTTTGTTTTGACCAATTTCTCCTATTTGCAATGGGTGTATTTACCCAATGCTTGTACCCCCATTGTACGGTAACTAATTTGCTTTGATTTTACAGGCTCATAGGCAAAGGGAATTGACTTGTCTCAGATGAGACTTTGGACTTGGACTTTTGAATTAATGCTGGAATGAGTTAAGACTTTGTTGGACTGTTGGAAGGGTATGATTGTGTTTTGAATTGTGATGATATGAGATTTGAGAGGGGCCAGAAGCAAAATGATATGGTTTGGCTGTGTCCCCATCCAAATCTCATCTTGACTTACAGTCCCCATGATCCCCATGTGTCATGGGAGGGACCAGTGGAGATAGTTGCATCACAGGGGCGGTTCCCCCCATCTGTCCTCGTGACAGTGAGTTAGTTCTCATGAGATCTGATGGTTTTATAAGGGGCTTCTCCTTTCATTGAACACTCATTCTTCTTCTCGTTACAGCCATGTGAAGAAGTGCATGTTTGCTTCCCCTTCTGTCATGATTGTAAGTTTCCTGAGGCCTCCAGAGCCATGCTGAACTGTAAGTCAATTAAACCTCTTTTTTTAAATAAATTACCCAGTCCCATGTATGTTTTTATTAGCAGTGTGAGAATGGACTAATACAGGAAGGGAGAGTACAAGTAAAACTCCATAGTATTTAGAGTTTAATGCCACCAAAATTGGTCTACCTATGCCATTATAAGTAGACTGATGCCTTTGTTTAGTTTCAAGAACATTTTTAAGATGATCAATAATGGATTCAGCATTCTATGTGTATGGTAGAAACAGAAAAAGTAGATGGTTTCACCCTATTTGTAGACTACTGCAAAAACTTTTTTATTTAGTCTTATTTTCTCCTCTAAAAACTTGGCATTAGCTTCTCCAATAGATTGACTATGGTTTCAACTGCCAAAACAAACAATAAACCTCTACCCAAATTAAGACCATATTATACATTCCATTTTATATTCTTAATAAGTTATTTGCAAGCAGCTAAGTGCTAAATCAGTGTTTGCTCAAGAGTAAAGTATAAGAATAAGAAAATAGGGAGAATAAAAATTAATATTTGCCTTAGATTTACTCCAAATATCACCTGATGAATAAGCCAACAAATATTCTAGAACAAATTCTAGTTTTTTTCTGTTTTCCTTTTTTACTATTTATCACCTTTCTTTATGTTCTTTCCATTTTTCCTTCATGATCCTTGGCTTTTTTACTCATCTCCATTCCATTATGTTGCTGTTCATTAGCAATTCAGAGTCACAGCAATGGTTTATCAGTTGAAATTGAGCCCACTTATGGGAGACTTAGGTGGGAAAAGTTTCTTCCACTGCCATTTGAGAAAGGAGGACCATAGGAAAGAGGGTAGACACCAATGATGATGCTAAAGTAAAAGATTCTCTTCTGGAGCTTAAAAATTTATATATAACTCTCCTAGCAGAATTTCTAGAAACATTTGGATCCTCACTTTTTTGTTACCAGAACACCATGAACCTCATTTATCAAGTGCAAAATATCTGAGAAAAAATTAGAGGATGAACTGCAATTACAGTAGGAGATTTACTTGGATATTAATTATCATTATTTTTATTTTGCTTTTGTAGAATAATCAAAATGTTGTTTGGTATATCATAATTATTCTCATCCCTTTACCCCCTAATTACCCCCTTTTCCTTTGGTGTTATATTATTTTGGAAGCTTTCGTAGAAAAAAATTAAAAGTTGCTTATAGGTGAGCTCTCTTCCTTTATCTTGTGAAAGATGCAAAAAAAAAATAATAATAAGAGAATGTGTTAGATATTCCAAATGAGAGGAGAGATAAAGGGGGCAGAATTGAATTGGAGTAGAAGTTAAATTAAATGTATTTTTTGAATGGGCAGTGAAAGCTAGTGTGTATATCCGGAATAGTATATACCCATGTTCCAGGTAAGTGGCAATTACTCAAAGGTCTGCTATTTCTATGTGCACCCAGGTAGGCTGGATCCCAGAAAGCAGGGTACTTAGATTACCAAAAGCCTACCACATTCCTACTTGGAAGGAAAGCAGGAAAGCAACTGCTGATGCCAGGGGACAACATGGATTCAGATAAGGAAAACAATAGCAACAGCCAGGTGTTTGAAATTTACCTGGTTTCTGCCTCTGTGTGAGATATAAACTTCTAGAGATTTATCTCACATTCCTAAAAAGAACTCACTTGTGCAATAAAGTACTGTGATTGAATATCATGCCATTTCCATAGGATAAGGGTCAGAGTGAGACGTAATAGATTACCGGCAATAGATATATACAGAAGAACATGTTACAAAAATATTTAGCACGTCTCAGGTGATGAACCAAGATCAATAAATGCTACATAAGACTATGTAAGGCAGCAAATCTGAGCTGGACAAAAGGTCAGGATTCTGTGGGAAAGAGTTGTGCTAAGGCTAAGTGTCAATCCGCCCTATAAAAAGCCATGGAAACAGATTTCATATCAATGATGAGGTATCTTTTTTCTGGAAGGGTTAACAAAAGAGCTGTTCTATACCTTCACTTTTTCACAAACGGTATGTATAATGCATGTTGTCATTTAATTAATAATGAAAAAAGGCTTCAATAAATGCCATGCTAACTTGAACTTCAAACTCTATGAAATGTGGTCTACACACAAAACTATCCAACAAAAGTACAAAGAAACAAACAAAAAAGTAAGCAAGCAAGCAAGCTAGCAATAATGATAGCCTTTTAATGACTCTTAGAAGAAAAATGAAACCAATCAATCTTAATGAACCAAAATACACATTTATCAAAATTAGAGATGTGGCATTTCATTTCACTTTGATGTCTTGATCTCTTGGGTTTGTCATATTATTGAGATGCAGGGCAGATATAAAAAATCTCCTAATGGTCTTTATGTTTCTAAAATGAGGATGAGATTGTAAATCCTTAGGATGCATATATGGCCTCAGTTGGGTTTTATTGTACTGCCTTAGAAGAACTGATTAACTATAGGGCATGATGATTTGTGTGTCTAATATAGTTACATTCATTCAGTACCAAAGGAAAAAATTACTCTTGGGATTAATGTAACAGTTCCAATTAATCCCACCATGCTTTAGTAGATAATTTATGAGACAGTAATAGAAAGCCCAGCAAGCTTCCAATTACATATACACTAAATAGTCACTTAGTATTTTTGTTATTGATATATTTATTTTCTTAAAGGTGCAGAAAAATTTGTAAAGGGTTTCTTTGAAGTTAACGTAACAGATTTGAGCAAAATAATATTTATGTGAAGAAATGAAATGACAAGTTTGGAAGGGTAGAATTGTATTGTTTGAACATGATATTGATCCATTCTGAGGTGCTTAAAGAAAAATATAATTGAAAGCAGATTTTGTTTTATTGACCTTTAAGTTATAAATCAGAAGTACTGTTTCAAGTGTTTTTCTATATTTCTATTTTAAAATGGAGCTGTGAATACAGATCTTTTTGCTGTTCATTAGCCTTCGTCTAGTTTTCCCAGGTATTCTAAAATCAGACAGTTGACTCATAGCTCACACACCAAATCAAGCAAAATTTGGAAGAACACTTAGATTAAACTCTGGGTCTCTTTTCTATTCCTTTTGTAAAAACTGACTGTTTATGTAAATTTAGATGTAAAAATGTCAAGGGACTCTGAAGTCATTTTTGCATTCAAAGATGAGACCTGTCAAAGCATTATGACACATTTGAGTGTCAGGATATGAATGGATAAGGTAACAGTATCATTAAAGCTTTGCTAATATTAAAGTGGGTTGAATATTTCTTGAATCACCTTAGTTCATCCTCTCATCATGGATTTGTAATATGTGGGAGCTAATGTATAGTTTAAATATAATTCTCATTTGCAGAAGAAAATTACTCATAATCTTTTACTATCATATTTAATCTGCATTTTAAACTTCAGATAAAACACTGAATTAAGAAAAAAAGAAAATTATATTTAAATGAGAAAAAAATAGAAAAATTAATGAAAATTTTTTGTGTTATAAATTACATATTGACAGATTCCATAGTAGTTAATACAGATTTTTAAAAAGTAACTCCTCAAAGGCATGTAATTAATCTTACAGTTAGGTACATTATGATGACTGAGCAGGTCTTTATATGAAGCCAATAGCAGACATCTTGTCAGTCACTTATTTTATTTATTTTTCTCATGAAAATAGGTGAGTACTAAAGGAATATTTGAAAACAAATTCCAACAGTAAAAAGTGAAAGTTCCTCAGCCAATTTTGATTAATTCCATTAACCTCCCAGATACAACTACTGTCCAATAAATGCATATTTATTTACTTACACATACATAGGTTTATTTATATCTATCTCCCATCTGTCCACACATGTGTATACACACACACACTTATAAATATTTTGAGATTAATGGAATTATACTGTACATATGCTTTGTAACTTTTTTCAATTAACTACATGAAATAAGGAGGTCTATTCATATTATTATCTTAGATCTACCTTATAAATGGCAGCATTTTTCATAGAATAAACATAGCAGAACATTTAACTGCTTCTAAGTTTTATGTCTTACAAAATGATGCAATAAATATTTGTGTATTCTTCTTCAGATGTAACAGTATTTTTCTCAGATAGGTATATAGAAAAAAGAGTTTCTTTTTTTTAACTTTTTTTTGTTTGTTTTGTTTTATTATTATTATACTTTAAGTTTTAGGGTACATGTGCACAATGTGCAGGTTAGTTACATATGTATACAAGTGCCATGTTGGTGTACTGCACCCATTAACTCGTCATTTAGCATTAGGTATATCTCCTAATGCTATCCCTCCCCCCTCCCCCCACCCCACAACAGTCCCCAGAGTGTGATGTTCCCCTTCCTGTGTCCATGCGTTCTCGTTGTTCAATTCCCACCTATGAGTGAGAACATGCAGTGTTTGGCTTTTTGTCCTTGTGATAGTTTGCTGAGAATGATTTCCAGTTTCATCCATGTCCCTACAAAGGACATGAACTCATCATTTTTTATGGCTGCATAGTATTCCATGGTGTATATGTGCCACATTTTCTTAATCCAATCTGTCATTGTTGGACATTTGGGTTGGTTCCAAGTCTTTGCTATTGTGAATAGTGCCGCAATAAACATACCTGTGGATGTGTCTTTATAGCAGCATGATTTATAGTCCTTTGGGTATATACCCAGTAATGGGATGGCTGGGTCAAATGGTATTTCTAGTTCTAGATCCCTGAGGAATCGCCACACTGACTTCCACAATGGTTGAACTAGTTTACAGTCCCACCAACAGTGTAAAAGTGTTCCTATTTCTCCACATCCTTTCCAGCACCTGTTGCTTCCTGACTTTTTAATGATCGCCCTTCTAACTGGTGTGAGATGATATCTCATTGTGGTTTTGATTTGCATTTCTCTGATGCCCAGTGATGATGAGCATTTTTTCATGTGTGTTTTGGCTGCATAAATGTCTTCTTTTGAGAAGTGTCTGTTCATATCCTTCACCCACTTTTTGATGGGGTTGTTTTTTCTTGTAAATTTGTTTGAGTTCATTGTAGATTCTGAATATTAGCCCTTTGTCAGACGAGTAGGTTGCGAAAATTTTCTCCCATTTTGTAGGTTGCCTGTTCACTCTAATGGTAGTTTCTTTTGCTGTGCAGAAGCTCTTTCGTTTAATTAGATCCCATTTGTCAATTTTGGCTTTTGTTGCCATTGCTTTTGGTGTTTTAGACATGAAGTCCTTGCCCATGCCTATGTCCTGAATGGTATTGCCTAGGTTTTCTTCTAGGGTTTTTATGGTTTTAGGTCTAACATTTAAGTCTTTAATGCATCTTGAATTAATTTTTGTATAAGGTGTAAGGAAGGGATCCAGTTTCAGCTTTCTACATCTGGCTAGCCAGTTTTCCCAGCACCATTTATTAAATAGGGAATCCTTTCCTTTCCCCGTTTCTTGTTTTTGTCAGGTTTGTCAAAGATCAGATAGTTGTAGATATGCGGCATTATTTCTGAGGCGTCTGTTCTGTTCCATTGATCTATATCTCTGTTTTGGTACCAGTACCATGCTGTTTTGTTTACTGTAGCCTTGTAGTATAGTTTGAAGTCAGGTAGCGTGATGCCTCCAGCTTTGTTCTTTTGGCTTAGGATTGACTTGACGATGCAGACTCTTTTTTGGTTCCATATGAACTCTAAAGTAGTTTTTTCCAATTCTGTGAAGAAAGTCATTGGTAGCTTGATGGGGATGGCATTGAATCTATAAATTACCTTGGGCAGTATGGCCATTTTCATGACATTGATTCTTCCTACCCATGAGCATGGAATGTTCTTCCATTTGTTTGTATCCTCTTTTATTTCATTGAGCAGTGGTTTGTAGTTCTCCTTGAAGAGGTCCTTCATGTCCCTTGTAAGTTGGATTCCTAGGTATTTTATTCTCTTTGAAGCAATTGTGAATGGGAGTTCACTCATGATTTGGCTCTCTGTTTGTCTGTTTTTGGTGTATAAGAATGCTTGTGATTTTTGTACAATGATTTTGTATCCTGAGACTTTGCTGAAGTTGCTTATCAGCTTAAGGAGATTTTGGGCTGAGACAATGGGGTTTTCTAGATATACAATCATGTCGTCTGCAAAGAGGGACAATTTGACTTCCTCTTTTCCTAATTGAATACCCTTTATTTCCTTCTCCTGCCTAATTGCCCTGGCCAGAACTTCCAACACTATGTTGAATAGGAGTGGTGAGAGAGGGCATCCCTGTCTTGTGCCAGTTTTCAAAGGGAATGCTTCCAGTTTTTGCCCATTCAGTATGATATTGGCTGTGGGTTTGTCATAGATAGCTTTTATTATTTTGAGATACATCCCATCAATACCTAATTTATCGAGAGTTTTTAGCATGAAGCGTTGTTGAATTTTGTCAAAGGCCTTTTCTGCATCTATTGAGATAATCATGTGGTTTTTGTCGTTGGTTCTGTTTATATGCTGGATTGCATTTATTGATTTGCGTATGTTGAATGAGCCTTGCATCCCCGGGATGAAGCCCACTTGATCATGGTGGATAAGCTTTTTGATGTGCTGCTGGATTCGGTTTGCCAGTATTTTATTGAGGATTTTTGCATCAATGTTCATCAAGGATATGGGTCTAAAATTCTCTTTTTTGGTTGTGTCTCTGCCAGGCTTTGGTATCAGGCTGAAGCTGGCCTCATAAAATGAGTTAGGGAGGATTCCCTCTTTTTCTATTGATTGGAATAGTTTCAGAAGGAACGGTACCAGTTCCTCCTTGTACCTCTGGTAGAATTTGGCTGTGAATCCATCTGGTCCTGGACTCTTTTTGGTTGGTAAGCTATTGATTATTGCCACAATTTCAGATCCTGTTATTGGTCTATTCAGAGATTCAACTTCTTCCTGGTTTAGTCTTGGGAGGGTGTATGTGTCGAGGAATTTATCCATTTCTTCTAGATTTTCTAGTTTATTTGCGTAGAGGTGTTTATAGTGTTCTCTGATGGTAGTTTGTATTTCTGTGGGATCGGTGGTGATATCCCCTTTATCATTTTTTATTGCTTCTGTTTGATTCTTCTCTCTTTTCTTCTTTATTAGTCTTGGTAGCGGTCTATCAATTCTGTTGATCTTTTCAAAAAACCAGCTCCTGGATTCATTAATTTTTTGAAGGGTTTTTTGTGTCTCTATTTCCTTCCGTTGTGCTCTGATTTTAGTAGAAACAAGAGTTTCTAAGTAAGAGTATCATTTTTAATTTGAAGAATTTAATCTCAAAAGCAGCTGGACTTCTACAGCTTCCTCGATAGGACGTGACTATTCATTTTGTCAAAATCTCCTCAACACTGGATATTAATAATCTAATTTTGATCAATCTCTTTGAATGCATATTGTATCTCATTTTAATTTGCATGTTCTGGATTATTAAAAGGCTTGACAATCATATCTCAGCTGCATGTTTCTGAAATGTATTGACATTTTCCTTGGCATTTTCTTGATGGGTTCTTGTGCTATTTTATATTCTTTTTAGAAAATTAAATATACTCAAAATTTTAACCTTTCATATTATATAGTTCACAAATATATTTTCCAGTTTGTCGCTTAACTTCATATATGGTGTTTTTAAAATAATTTCATTTTTTTGTTTTTTACTTTGAGATAGAATCTTGCTATGTTGCCCTGGTTGGAGTGTAGTAGTGCATTCACAACAATCACTGCAGCTCAACTTCTTGGGCTCAAGCAGTCCTCACACCTTAGCCTCCTGAGTAGTTGGGACTACAGGTGTGCACCACCATGCCCAGCTAGTTTTAAAAAACAGTTTTTTTTTTTTTTTTTTGTAGAGACAGGGTCTCCCTATGTGGCCCAGGCTGGTCTTAAACTCCTGGGCTCAAGTGATCCTCCCAGTTCAACTTCCCAAAGTGCTGGGGTTACAGGCATGACCCACCACACCTGGTTTTAAGACTTAATTTAAAGCTTATATACAGCCAGACCTGTCTTTCCTTTATTTATAGCTTTGGGTTTTGGATTTTCCTCAAAATTATCTTTGCCAAACTAAATTTTTAAAAATACACTACTATTTCCTCCTCTTCTGGAATTCCTTCTCTCTAGTAAATAAGAAATAAATAATTTATGTAATAACTGATAATATATGTATAGCTATAATGTCACCATGATATAAACTGTGAGGAAAGAGTTTGAGTCAGTTAAGTGGCAAGGATGAGTAGAGAAAATCGTTATTTTCTATTAGTTGGTTACAAAACCCTATATGCATAAGTGACATTTGATCTGAAACAAAAATAAAAGAAGAAAGGAGCCATACAGGTTTTGGTAATGGCGTTTCAGAGAGAGAAAATAAAAAATGCAAAGGCCTAGAGTCCTGAAAATATGCACATAACAAGGAGGATAGAGTGGTTGCAGCAAATGAGAGAGTGAGCAGTATCTGGATTTGGTTATTCAGGCACCTGATACAGCAGGGCATCATGGGCACATTGGGGACTTATTCTAAGTGTGATGGGAAGCCACTGCAAACTTTGAGAAAATAATGAAATGATCAGACTTGCATTTGAAAATATTATATCAGGTTATTTTGTGGAAAACAGACTTTGCAGAAGGTGGCTCAAGATAGGGGAGCAAGAAAGGAATAATGTATTAGGGTTTTCTGGGGAATCAGAGCCAATGAGATAGACACAGGTATGTAGAAATAAATTTGTTCTGAGGGATTGGCTCATGTGACTATGAAGACTGAGAAGCCTAATGATCCTCCATCTGCAAGTGGAAGAACCAGAAAAGTTGGTGGTGTAGCCCCAGTCCAAACCTGAAAGCCCTAGAACAAGAAGCACTGATATCCTAGGGCAAGAGAAAACAAATGTCCAAACTTAAGCAGAGAGAACGAATTTGACTTTCCTCCACCTTTCTTTTCTATTTGAGCCCTCGAAGAATTGGATGATGTGGCCACTCACATTGGTAAGGGTGATTTTCTTTACTCAGTCTACCAATCCAAACGCTACTTTTTCTTTTTTCTGAAAATACTCTCACAGAAAGCCCCAGAAATAATGTTTTACCAGCTGTCTGACTTCCTTTCACCCACTTAAGTTGACATAAAATTAATCATCATAAGCTTATCCCTTGTCACCTTGCCACCCATATAAATCTCTTTATACCATACTTAATCTCCAAATAAAGACAATAACAAGGCCATAATTCTGCCTAACATAATACAACTATTTTGTATACAACTGAAAATGCACTGATTCCTTCACCACAAGAGGAGATAAAGTCCTTAAATGATGTTTACTTTTCTCTTGATATTCCATAACTTAAATACCATAATGTTAAATTAATAATATATAAACACTATGATACAAAGTCAGTATATCTTATGTTACATGATAAGGGAATAAGGGAGAAAGAAAAAAGATACTTGCTTAATATATGCATATAGACACAAATGTATTCACAACAAAATAAGGAGGAAACACTCATGACAATTATTTCTGTAACTGATCACGTGGTCATAGCTGGTATTTATAACTACCTTCTTTTTCTGCCTATTCTCTATTCCCTTCTTCAGCAAGGAGCTCAGCAGATCATGGTTCTATACCTGGCAAGATAACCCAAACTTTCATTCACAAAGGGTCTGAGCCATTAATAGTCATGCCTGAATTGGGCTGTTGAAATTTTCCATTGACCTCAATCACAGGGAATAGTAATACTAAGAGATAGCCTAAGGTATCTCTTGGATTTCAGATATACTTTCTCTTACCTTCCTTTCTGAAGTAATAGTCCAACTTACTTTTATTAGGATCAGTCACCGTAGTCAACATCACAACTCCCTTCTTTGGCTGTTGATTTAGGGGAATGGTGAGGAAGGGTGACACAATAGCCAGGTGGCACTCTTAACTTCTAGTTCAAGGGAATCGTTGTGTCTGCTGGTGGAAATGTAGTCCTTTTGGAACTAAGCCCTCCAGGCCAGCAACCATTATGGTAAAAGGAAGCAAAAATTTTACTAGTGTGTCAGTAGAGGTAATAGTGAGTGGTGCCACTCCCATTTCCATCCCTTGATCCTTAGATCTGTGATTCCTGGCTATTAGAGAAATAACATCATATACTGGATGCTGATTTGGAGCATATATACAGCCTTCTGGAGAACCTTGCCTCAGACCTGCAATGTATTGCCACCTATCTGGCTATGTAACTGAGTCTTCAAATGGCCATTCCCCTGTTCGATCAAGCCAGCTGCTTTAGCATGGTCAGGAACATGGTACAACCAGTGAATTCCATGAGCATGCCACACTCCCTTTTCTGCGAAGTGAATTCCTTGATCAGAAGCAATGTCATGTGGCACAAGGCATTCCACAAGTCTACTGATGGTAGTTTAGCAGAAGCATTCCATACAAATAGCAAAACAGTTATTAGGCTACTGAAGTTGTCCAGGCAAGAGATGTTAGTGGTCTAGCATTAGATGAGTGGCCATCAGGCTCAAAATATATCTTAGAAGCAGAGACAATAAGATTTGCTGCTGGATTTTATGCAATATATGAAAGAATGAGAGTAGTTTAGAAGAACCACAAGAATTCTGGCCTGAGAAACAGAGTGGGTGGAATGCTACTTACTGAGGTAGGGAAACATGGATATGAGTTAGATTTTAAATTGTGATCTAATACCACAAACATTTAATTCCTAATAGTTTTATGGTATTTATTTATATTGAGTAGAGATACACTCGCACAATTATTTTGTTCTGAAAATCTTTTGCTTTTATTATTTAATATATTCTACTCAGTAAAATATAGAATAATCTTGTCAAGTTTTACTTAAGGGGAATAAAAACACGTTATTGAGGGCTTAATAGTTAACAATTAGCTTATACATTAATTTTAGGAGAATTGACATTTACGCAGTATTCTCAGAAATAATTATGTTGTATAATTTCATTTACGGTATTTCACTGAATCTAAACCACCAGTCACCACTGGTTGTAAAATATATCAGATTTTAATACAAATTATTAAAATGTGGAAAATTTTAATAAGAATTATCAAAATGTGGAAAAAAGAATTTTAGAACAGATGAAAAATGACAAATAAGATTGTTTACAATCACCATTAAAACTTTGTAATTTTCTTCAAGCAGACATTTCCTTTTTAATGATGGATTTATTCTTTTTTAAAATTCAAATTAAAATATTTTTGAGTACATAGTAGGTACATATATTTATGAATTACATAGGATATTTTGATATAGGCGTGCAATGAGCAATAACCACATCATGGAAAATGGGGTATCTATCCCCTCAAGCATTTATACTTTGTGTCACAAACAGTTGAATTATACTTTTTTAGTTTTTTTATGTGTAATTAAATTATTGACTATTGTCACCCTGTTGTGCTATCAAATACTAAGCCACATTCATTGTTTCTATTTTTTTTTGTACCATCTCCTCCTCCCCCCCATTACCTCACTACCTTAACCAGCCTTTGGTAACCGTCTTTCTATTTCCTGTCTCCATGAGTTCAATTGTTTTGATTTTTAGATCTCACAAATAAGTGAGAACATGTAATGCTTGTTTGTCTGTGCCTGGCTTATTTCTCTTAACATAATGACCTCCAGTTCCATCCATATTGTTGCAAATGACAGGATCTCATACTTTTTATGGCTGAATAATACTCATTTTGAATAAGTACCACATTTTATTTATTCGTCTGTTGGTGGATGCTTAGGTTGCTTGCAAATTTTGACTATTGTGAACAGAACTGTAACAAACATGGGTGTGCAGATGTCTCTTTAACATACTGATGTCTTTTATTTTGGGTGTATATCCAGCAGAGGTTGCTGGATTGTATGGTAGCTCTATTTCTTAGTTTTTTCAGGAATCTCCAAATTGTCTTCCATAATGGTTGGACTAATTTAAATTTCCACCAGCAGTGCATGAAGGTACCCTTTCCTCCACATCCTCTCCAACTTTTGGAATTGCCTGATTGCCTGTTTTTGTTGTTTGTTTGTGGGTGTTTTTTTTTTTTTTTTTTCTAGATAAAAGCCATTTTAACTGAGGTGAGATGATATCTCACTGTAGGTTTTGGTTTTTTTTGTTTGTTTGAGATAGAGTCTCACTCTCTTACCCAGGCTGGAGTGCAATGGCATAATCTCAGCTCACTCTGCCTCCCGGGCCCAAGTGATTCTCATGCCTCAGCCTCCTGAGTAGCTGGGATTACAGGCATGTGCCACTATGCCTGGCTAATTTTTGTATAATTTGAAGTCAGGTAATGTGGTTCCTCCAGGTTTCTTATTTTTGCTCAGGATGGCTTTGGTTATTCTGGATCTGTCATGATTCCGAATAAATTTTATAATTTTTTTTTGTTTTTTCTGAATACTTTCTCTGTGTTATTTTGAATTTCTTTGAGTTTCCCCCAAAACAGCTATTTTGAATTCTCTGAAAGGTCACATATCTCTATTTCTCCAGGATTGATTCCTGGTGCCTTATTAGTTCATTTGGTTAAGTCATGTTTTTCTGGATGATCTTGATGCTTGTAAATGTTCGTTGCTGTCTGGGCATTAAAGAGTTACGTATTTATTGTAGTTTTCACAGTGTGGACTTGCTTGTGTCTGTCCTTCTTGGGAAGCCTTTCCAGGGATTCAAAAGGACCTAGGCCTCAAGCCCAATAATGCTCTGTTCTTTGCAGATACCCTTGGTTGTCTTGGATAAGATCTGGAAGAATTCTCTGGGTTACCACGCAAAAACTCTTGTTTTTTACCTCACTTTCTTCCAAACAATGAAGTCTCTCACTCTCTCTCTTTGTCTGTGCAGAGGTGCCTGAACTGCGGGTATGATGATGCAAGCAACTCTGTGGCCACCACCATTGGGATTGCCCTGGGTCAGACCTGAAGCCAGTACAGCACTGGGTCTCACCCAAAGCCCACTGTAACAACTACCTGGCTACCACCTATGTTCACTCAAGGCCCTAAGGCTCTATGATCAGTAGGTGACAAAACCAGTCAGGTTTGTTTCTTTCTTTTCAGGGTGGCAAGTTCCTCTAGGCCCTGGCTGAATCTAAACATGCTGTCTGGGAGCCAGGGATTAAAGAAAAAAACTAATAAATTTAGCTGATATTCTATTCCACTGTGGCTAAGCTGGCAATCAGACTATAATACAAAGTCCTCCCTGCCCTTCCCTCCCCTTTCCACAGGCAGAGGAACCTCCCTGTGGCCATCATCACCAACAACCCATGGAGGGTTCTGCCAGGCCACCACCAATGTTCACTTAAAGCCCAAGGGTCTTCAGTCAGCTTGTGAATGCTGCTAGGTCTGGGACTCACCCTATAGGACAGTGGGCTCTCTCTGGCCCAGGGCAGGTCCAGAAATGCTGTCCAAGAGCTTAGGCCTGGACTAAGAGTCCCCAAGGGCCTGCTTGTTTCTCTACCCCAATGTGGCTGAGCTGGTACCTAAGTACAACAGAAAGTCTGCTTTACTCTTTCCTCTGCTGTTC
This sequence comes from Gorilla gorilla gorilla, assembly GCF_029281585.2. Taxonomy (NCBI): domain Eukaryota; kingdom Metazoa; phylum Chordata; class Mammalia; order Primates; family Hominidae; genus Gorilla; species Gorilla gorilla. Next base: position 88,433,069 of record NC_073236.2, on the reverse strand, counting down.
TCAAACTGGAGTCTTTCACCATAGTCACAATAGCTGAGACTGTGCTAGATCACACCTGAAGTCAGGATGTCTCAGAGTCCAAGGCCCATGGTGTATTATCTGGGTATTGTTGCTGGCTATTTAGGACCAAAGAGGTCTTTAGCCAGAAGATGATGAATGTGGCCTGGACTGGGTCCTTTTCTTCAAGGCAGTGGATTCCCTTTTGGCCCAGGGTGTGTCTAGAAATGTCATCTGAGAGCTAGGTCCTGCAAGGGAGGCCTCATGGTTCTGCCTGGTGCCCTATCCTACTGTGGCTGAGCTGGCATCCAAGCTGTACAACAAAGTCCTCTTCACTCTTCACTCTCCTCTCCTTAAGCAGAAGGAAGGAGTCACTGTTGTTGCTGTGAGCTGCACTACCTGAGGTTGGGCAAGGAATGGCACAAGCACTCCCGTAGCTGCCCAGCTGGTATCTCAGTAGTCATGTGCTACCTTGGTCCAGTGGCTCTGAGCCCAGTCCAGTACTACTAGGACTTGCCTAGGAATTGCTGTCCCTGTGTTCTAGACTGCCTTTCATGTTTACCTAGGACCCTAGAGAACTTTGGCCTTCTGTGAGGAGGCTTGCCAAGAAACTCATGTTCCAGCCACTGGGGTGGGTGATTCTAGGGCTAGTCCAAATGTTCCCTCTGTGTGGGTTCAGGCTGAGCCCAGAATGCCTTTGCTCTCTATTGTCACAGGGAAGCACCGAGTTCAATGTAAAATCCCCCAGTCACTGTACTCTCCCTCACCAAGTGCCCAGATTCTCTCTCCACACCATGTAGCTGCTGCTGGGAAGGGAGGAGGGGTGGTGTGAGCAATTCAAGATTGTTTCTCCAATTCTCTTCAATGCCTCTTTCAGCAATGTAAAGTGAAACCAAGTACTGTCGGGAGAGGGGCTGGCATGATGGCCAAATAAGAACAGCTGTGGTCTGCAGCTCCCGGTGAGACCAATGCAGAAGAAGTGTAATTTCTGCATTAGTGACTGAGATACCTGGTTCATCATATTGGCATTGGTTAGACAGTGGGTGCAGCCCATGGAGGGTGAGCCAAAGCAGGCTGGGGTGTCGCCTCACCCAGGAAGTGCAAGGGGTTGGGGAACTCCTTCCCTTAGCCAGGGGAAGCCATAAGGGACGGTGCTATCCAGACCCAGATGCTAAGCTTTTTCCATGGTCTTCACAACCCGCAGATCAGGAGATTCCCTCGGGTGCCTCCACAACCAGGGCCCCGGGTTTCAAGCACAAAACTGGGTGACTGTTTGGGTAGACACTGAGCTAGCTGCAGGATTTTTTTCCTTGTACTCCAGTGGTGCCTGGAATGCCAGTGTGACAGAACCGTTCACTCCCCTGGAAAGGGGGCTGAAACCAGGGAACCAAGTGGTCTTGCTCAGCAGCTCGCACCCCTATGGAGCCCAGCAAGCTAAGATCCACTGGCGGCAAAGCACTGTAGCCAGGCTGCCTCTCTAGATTCTCCTCTCTGGGCAGGGCATCTCTGAAAGAAAGGCAGCAGCCTCAGTCAGGGGCTTATAGATAAAACTCCCATCTCCCTGGGACAGAGCACTTGAGGGAAGGGGGCGGTTGTGGGCGCAGCTTCAGCAGACTTAAATGTTACTGCCTGGAGGCTCTGAAGAGAGCAGCCAATCTCCCAGCACAGGGCTCGAGCTCTGCTAAGGGAAAGACTCCCTCCTCAAGTAGGTCCCTGACCCCCATGCCTCCTGACTGGGAAACATCTCACAGCAGGGATTGACAGACACCCCATACAGGAGAGCTCCGGCTGGCATCTGGCAGGTACCCCTCTGGGATGAAGCTTCCAGAGGAAGGAGCAGGCAGCAATCTTTGCTCTTCTGTAGCATCTGCTGGTGATACTCTGGCAAACAGGGTCAGGAGTGGACCTCCAGCAAACTCCAGCAGACCTGCAGAAGAAGGGCCTGACTGTTAGAAGGAAAACTAACAAACAGAAAGCAATAGCATCAACATCAACACAAAGGATGCCCATGCAAAAACCCCATCCAAAGGTCATCAACATCCAAGACCAAAGGTAGATAAATCCATGAAGATAGGCAAAAACTAGCACAAAAAGCCTGAAAATTCCAAAAACCAGAATGCGTCTTCTCCTCCAAAGGATCAGAACTCCTGGCCAGCAAAGGAACAAAACTGGATGGAGAATGAGTTGGACGAATTGAAAGAAGTAGGCCTCAGAAGCTGGGTACTAACAAACTCTCCCAAGCTAAACAGCATGTTCTAACCCAATGCAAGGAAGCTAAGAACCTTTATTGGAAATGCTAACTAGAATAACCAGTTTAGCGAAGAACATAAATGACCTGATGGAGCTGAAAAACACAGCATGAGAACTTCGTGAAGCCTACACAAGTATCAATAGTCGAATTGATCAAGCAGAAGAAAGGATATCAGAGACTTAAGATCAACTTAATGAAACAAAGTGTGAAGACAAGATTAGAAGAAAAAGAATGAAAAGGAATGAAAAAAGCCTCCAAGAAATATGGGACTATGTGAAAAGACCAAGCCCACATTTGATTAGTGTATCTTAAAGTTACAAGGAAAATGGAACCAAGTTGGAAAACACACTTCAGCGTATTATCCAGGAGAACTTCCCCAACCTAGCAAGACAGGCCAACCTTCAAATGCAGGAAATTCAGAGAACACCACAAAGATACTCCTTGAGAAGAGCAACCTTAAGACACATAATCATCAGATTCACCAAGGTTGAAATGAAGGAAAAAATGTTAAGGGCAGCCAGAGAGAAAGCTCAGATTACCCAGAAAGGGAAGCCCATTAGACTAACAGTGAATCTCTCTGCAGAAACCCTACAAGCCAGAAAAGAGTGGGGACCAGTATTCAACATTATTAAAGAAAAGAATTTTCATCCCAGAATTTCATATCCAGCCAAACTAAGCTCCATAAACAAAGCATAAATAAAGTCCTTTACAGACAAGAAGATGCTGAGGGATTTTGTCACCACCAGGCCTGGCTTACAATAGTTCCTGAAGAAAGCACTAAATATGGAAAGGAAAAACCAATAGCAGCCACTGCAAAAACATACCAAAATGTAAAGACCATCAACCCTATGAAGAAACTGCACCAACTAATGTGCAAAATAACCAGGTAGCATCATAATGACAGGATCAAATTCAAACACAACAATATTAATTTTAAATGTAAATGGGCTAAATGCTTCAATTAAAAGACACAGACTGGCAAATTGGACCAAGAGTCAAGACACTTCGTGTGCTGTATGCAGGAGACCCACCTCATGTACAGAGACCCACCTAGGCTCAAAATAAAGGGATGAAGGAATATCTACCAAGCAAATGGAAAGAAAAAAAAAAAAAAGCAGGGGTTGCAATCCTAGTCTCTGAGTAAACAGACTTTAAACCAACAAAGATCAAAAAAGACAAAGAAGGGCATTACATAATGGTAAAGGGATCAATGCAACGAGAACAGCTAACAATCCTAAATATATATATGGACCCAATACAGGAGCACCGAGATTCATAAAGCAAGTTCTTAGAGACCGAAAAAGAGACTTAGACTCCCACACAATAATAGTGGGAGACTTAAACATCCCACTGTCAATATTAGACAGGTGAACAAGACAGAAAATAAACAAAGATATTCAGAACTTGAACTCAGCTTTGGACCAAGCATACCTAATAGACAACTACAGAACTCTCCACCCCAAATCAACAGAATATACATTCTTAGCACCACATGCACTTATTCTAAAATTGATCAAATAATTTGAGGTAAAACCCTCCTCAGCAAATGCAAAAGAATGGAAGTCATAACAAACAATCTCTTAGACCACAGTGCAATCAAATTAGAACTCAGGATTAAGAAATTCACTCAACATCGTACAACTACATGGAAACTGAACAACCTGCTCCTGAAAGACTACTGGGTATATAATGAAATGAAGGCAAAATAAATAAGTTCTTTGAAACCAATGAGAACAAAGACACAACATACCAGAATCTCTGGGACACATTTAAAGCAGTGCGTAGAGGGAAATTTATAGCACTAAATGCCCACATCGGAAAGCTAGAAAGATCTAAAATCAACACCCTAAAATCACAATTGAAAGAACTAGAGAACAAAAAGCAAACAAATTCAAAAGCTATCAGAATACAAGAAATAACTAAGATTAGAGCAGAATTGAAGGAGATAGAGTCATGAAAAACCATTAAAAAAATGAATCCAGGAGCTGGTGTTTTGAAAAGATTAACAAAATAGATATACCGCTAGCCAGACTAATAAAGAAGAAAAGAGAGAAGAATCAAATAGACACAATAAAAAATGGTAAAGGGGATATCACCATAGATCCCACAGAAATACAAACTGACAACAGAGAATACTATAAATACCTCTACACAAATAAAATAGAAAATCTAGAAGAAATGCATAAATTCCTGAACACATACACCCTCCCAAGACTAAACCAGAAAGAAGTCTAATCCCTGATTAGACCAATAGCAAGTTCTGAAATTGAGGCAGTAATTAATAGGCTACCAACCATAAAAAGCCCATTACCAGACAGATTCGTAGCTGAATTCTACCACAGGTAGAAAGAGGAGCTGGTACAATTCCTTCTGAAACTATTCCAAACAATAGAAAAAGAGGGACTCCTCCCTAACTCATTTTATGAGACCAGCATCTTACTGATACCAAAACCTGGCAGAGACACAACAAAAAGAAAAAAGAAAATTTCGGGCCAACATCCATGATGAACATCGATATGAAAATCCTCAATAAAATACTGCCAAACCGAATCCAGCAGCACATCAAAAAGCTTATGCACCACGGTCAAGTTGGCTTCATTCTGGGATGCAAGGCTGGTTCAACATATGCAAATCAATAAATATAATTCATTACGTAAATGAAACCAATGACAATAACCACATGATTATCTCAATAGATGCAGAAAAGGCCTTTGATAAAATTCAACACCCCTTCATGCTAAAAATACTCAATAAAGTAGGTACTGATGGAACATATCTCAAAATAATGAGAGCTATTTATGACAACCCCACAGCTAATATCATACTGGATGGGCAAAAGCTAGAAGCATTCCCTTTGAAAACCGGCACAAGACAAGGATGCTCTCTCTTACCACTCCTATTCAACATAGCATTGGAAGTTTTGACCAGGGCAATCAGGCAAGAGAAATAAATAAAGGGTATTCAAATAGGAAAAGGGAAAGTCAAATTGTCTCTGTTTGCAGATGCCATGATTGTATATTTAGAAAACCCCATCATCTCACCCCAAAACTCCTTAACTAATAAGCAAATTCAGCAAAGTCTCAGGATAAATTACAGGCATTTTTACCCACCAATAATAGACAGAGAACCAAATCATGAGTGAACTCCCATTCGCAATTGCTACAAAGGGAATCAAATAGTTAGGAATACAGCTTGCAAAGGATGTAAAGGACCTCCTCAAGGAGAAATACAAATCACTGCTCAAGGAAATAAGAAAGGACACAAATAGAAAATCATTCCATGCTCATGGATAGGAAGAGTCAATATTGTGAAAACGGCCATACTGCCCAAAGTAATTTATAGATGCAGTGCTATTCTCATCAAGCTATTGTTGACTTTCTTCACAGAATTGGAAAAAGAAAAACTACTTTAAATTTCATATGGAACCAAAAAAGGGCCCATATAGCCAAGACAATCCTAAGCAGAAAGAACAAAGCTGGAAGCATCACACTGCCTGAATTCAAACTATACTACAAGCCTACCGTAACCAAAACAGCAGGGTGCTAGTACCAAAACAGATATATAGACCAATGGAACAGAACAAAGACCTCAGAATTAACACTACACATCTACAACCATCTGATCTTTGACAAATCTGACAAAAACAAGCAATGGTAAAAGAATTCCCTTTTTAATAAATGCTATTGGGAAAACTGGCTAGCCATATGCAGAAAACTTAAAATGGAGCCCTCCTTACACCTTACACAAAAATTAACTCAAGGTGGATTAAAGACTTAAATTTAAGACCTAAAACCATAAAAACCCTAGAATAAAACCTAGGCAATACCATTCAGAACATAGGCATGTTAATACACTTCATGACTAAAATAGCAAAAGCAATGGCAACAAAAGCCAAAATTGACAAATGGGATCTAATTAAACTAAAGAGCTTCTGCAAAGCAAAAGAAACTATAATCAGAGTGAACAGGCAACCTACAGAATGGGAGAAAATTTTTGCAATCTATCCATCTGACAAAGGGCTAATATCCAGAATCTACAAGGAACATAAACAAATTTACAAGAAAAATACAAACAACCCCAACAAAAAGTGGGCAAAGGATATGAATAGACACTTCTCAAAAGAAGACATTTATGTGGACAAGAATCATATAAAAAAAGCTCATCATCACTGGTCATTAGAAAAATGCAAATCAAAGCCACAATGAGATACCATCTCATGCCAGTTAGAATGGTGATCATTAAAAAGTCAGGAAACAACAGATGCTGGAGAGGGTGTGGAGAAGTAGGAACACTTTTATGCTGTTAGTGGGAGTGTAAATTAGTTTAACCATTGTGGAAGACAGTATGGTGATTCCTCAAGGATCTAGAACCAGAAATACCATTTGACCCAGCAATCTCATTACTGGGTATATACCCAGAGGATTATAAATCATTCTACTATAAAGACTCATGCAGACATATATTTATTGCGGCACTATTCACAATAGCAAAGACTTGGAATCAACCCAAATGTCCATCAATGATAGACTGAATAAAGAAAATGTGGCACATATATACCATGGAATAGTATGCAGTCATAAAGAAGGATGAGTTCATGTCCTTTGCAGGGACATGGATGAAACTGGAAACTATTATTCTCAGCAAACTAACACAGAAACAGAAAACCAAACACCCCATGCTCTCACTCAAAAGTGGGAGTTGAACAATGAGAACATATGGACACAGGAAGGGGAACATCACACACTGGGGCCTGTTGGTTGGTCGGAGCCAAGGGGAGGGATAGCATGAGGAGAAATACCTAATGTATATGATGCGTTGATGGGTGCAGCAAACCACCATGGCACATGTATACCTATGTAACAAAACTGCACATTCTGCACGTGCGTGTATCCCAGAAGTTAAAGTGTAATAAAAAATAAATAAAATTTGTTTAAAAAAGAGTGAATGATGCATGTAGGAGAATGAAACTTGATCCTCCTCATCTGTCATCTTATACAAAAATCAACTCAAGATGGATTAAGGACTTAAGATCGATTAAGGCCTTAAACCTAAGACCTGAAGCTATAAAAATTCTAGAAGATAACACTGGAAAAGCACTTCTAGATGTCAGCTTAGGCAAGGATTTCATGACCAAAAACCCAAAAGCAATTGCAATAAAAACAAAGACAAATAACTGAGACCTAATTAAACTCAAGAGCTTTTGCATGGCAAAAGGAACAGTCAGCAGAGTAAACAGACAACCCACAGAGTGGGAGAAAATCTTCACAATCTATACATCTGACAAAGGACTAATATCCAGAACCTATGATGAACTCAAACAAATCAGTAAGAAAAAAAAATCAATACCATCAAAAAGTGAGCTAAAGACATGAATAGACAATTCTCCAAAGAAGATTTACAAATGGCCGACAAGCATATGAAAAAAATGCTCAACATCCCACTAATGATCAGGGAGAGGCAAATCAAAACCACAATGTGATACCACCTTACTACTATAAGAATGGCCATAGCCAAAGAATAAAAAAAAAAGTGGATGTTGGCATGGATGTGGTGATCAGGTAACATTTCTACACTGCTGGTGGGAGTGTAAACTAGTACAGCCGCTATGGAAAACAGCGTGGAGATTCCTTAAAGAACTAAAAGTAGAACCACCCTTTGATCCAGCAATCCCACTACTGGGTGTCCACCCAGAGGAAAAGAAGTCCTTATTCAAAAAAAGATACTTGCACATGCATATTTATAGCAGCACAATTCACAATAGCAAAGTGGTGGAACCAACCCAAATACCCATTAATCAACGAGTAGATAAAGAAACTCTGGTAGATAGGTAGATAGATAGATAGACAGATAGATAGATAGATAGATAGATAGATAGATAGATAGATAGATAGATAGATAGATAGATAGATGGAATACTACTCAGCCATAAAAAGGGTGAATTAGTGGCATTTGCAATGACCTGGATGAGATTAGAGACTATTATACTAAGTGAAGTAGCTCAGGAATAGAAAACCAAACATTGTATGTTCTCACTAATATGTGTGAGATAAGCTATAAGAACACAAAGGCATAAGAATGATACAATGAACTTTGGGGAGTTGGGGGAAATATTGGGAGGCGAGTGAGGGATAAAAGACAATAAATATGGGACAGTGTATACTGCTTGGGTGATGGGTGCACAAAGTTCTCATAAATCTCCACTAAAGAACATACTCAGGTAACCAAATACCACCTGTACCCCAATAACTCATGGAAAAATAAAATTTTTTAAAAAAAGAAAAAAAAACAAAAAACCAAGTACTGTCATTACTCACCTGATTTTTGGTTCTTGTGATGATTCTTTTCTGTGTGCAGATAGTTATTAATATTTGGTGTTCCTTCAGGGAAAGCAAATGGTGTAGGCTTCTATTGAGCCATCTTGCTCAACTGTATCAATGGGTTTATCGTGGAACATTTAATAGGTACTTTTGCTGTGGTGAACTGAATCTCATTCCTTCCTTCCTTCATCCTTCCCTTTCTCTGCTCCTTCTTTCATCCCACCTCACTTAATCTTTTGCTTCCCTTTTTAAACATTTTGGTACTAATCATTGTATTTTCTTGTTCCTCACTGATAATCTACAGGAAACCTATTGATTTATGTATTTTATAAATTTCTGGCCACAAAACATTTTTTCCAATTTTTAATTAATCTCTTGACTTTTCCAGGCAACTAATGAAAAATACTTCAAATACTGTGTGCTTATTCTCTTTCTTTAAAATATTAATAAATCTTATTTTTAAATTATCTTATTGCATCAAGCATGGCTAAATATTATTAGTGCTAGTAGTCACTTTGTTCAAATTCAGACATTAATGGGGTTGTTTCAAATGTTTTACTCTTACATTTTCTTTTTGTTGCATATTACTGGTGGATACCTTTTATAAAATTAAGATAGTAGTTTCGGTCCCAAGCTTGATAAGAATTTATGATTTCTTAGCCATTTTACTTTAAAATCAGGGATCTGTGTTAAATTTAACAGAAGCTATTATAGAGAATCTAGTAAGATAGTTATCCGAGAGTTTATTACTATGTTAATATTATTTAGCTAATATATTTGCTGATTTAAACAACTCATGCATTTCTGTAATACATCCTACTTGGTTATAATATATATTTAAATCACTGTTATATTAAATTAGCCTACATTTTATTTATAACTTATTCATTGTTTTATAAAATCTTGATTTTCTTCCACTGTCCTTTTCCTGGAAAATAATATATTTTTCATTTCTCTGAGTGGGTTTTTATAATACAGAAAATTTTAAAGATAAAATGAAAAGAAATCACTTGGAACTATGCCTAGGATTAGTATGTTTTTAGGGATATGTCCTTAATTCCTGATATTTTCTTCTAAGGTAACTGGACCGTAGATGTTACACTTCCAGTTCCAACTAATTTTGCAAATTACTATTTTTGAAAAAAATCCATTTCACTTAGCACATAAACTTTTATTGGCATAAAGGTTTATTCATTGATATTAATATCTTTAAATATCTGCTGCATTGTATAGTTACATTCCTTTTATTAAATGTTCTTTTAAATATAACTTTTAATTTAAAAAAATTTTTAAATCACTAATCAATGTTTTATCTATTTCATTGACATAAAGTGACTGATGTTGATTTTATTTTAGCAACTATATTGGTTTTTGTGTTTCTTTTATAAAAACAATTTATTGTGTTTATTATTTCATCACCTCAATCTTTGACCATATATGTTTTCACTTTATCTTCCTGGAATAAATGCTTACTTCACTCATTTTTATTCTTACTTGTTTTTTAATGAAAATACTAATAAACATTATTTTTGTTTTGAATACTTAGGAGAGTACCCCATTTATAACATTATTATTTTTATTAAAAATTAATCTAATTACAAAAAATGTGCCATCTGTGTAAACGTCTCTCCTCACCATTTTTCTAGTCTTATGATTTCAAGTTTTTCATTTTTTTGTAAAATTTTATCTTTTTAAGTCAGTACATGGTTGGAACACTGGTTTGATTTTTTTATTTTGCAAAATTTTTGAGGGAAATTATATAAATCATATTTATTATGATTAATAATATTCTAATAAATTTTATTTTTAAGTTTTCTATTGAATATTCTTTTATTTTTTCTTTTACCTTTTTTTGCATTTTATTAATCCAATACTTTTATTGTAGATGTTTGACAATTTTACGTCTTCCTTCAAATTAAGTATTTACAGTTAAATTTATATTTGGCAAATTTAAATTTATAGTAACGTTTTATTCATATTCTTCCCTCAAAAGCAAATGAAGAACAACAAACTAGTACATTTATGCTTTTCTATGTTACATCTCTTGTATCATAAATTATCTATTATATATTTTCAGTTTTTAGTTACTTAAAAAATATTGCTGAACAATTCTTCTTTAGATTTAAATGTAGTCTTTAAACTTTTTTTAATCACAGTTTTCCAGTGTACTTTGCCTTCTTTTTCTCTTGAATGCCTCATTTTTTTCCTTATAGGACAAATTTCCGTAATTATTTAAAATAAAGTCTTGGTGATAAATACTCTGAATCCTTACGTATTTGAAATACCTACAATTTGCTATCATACCTGAATGCTAGTTTGTCTGGCTATGAAATTGTGGATTCAAACTTCTTTTCATTTTGCACTTTGAAAGTGTTTATCTAGTACATTCTACAGCATAATATATGCAATAAGAATTTAAAAACACATTTACAAATATTTACTCAGTCCTACTCATTCTCATTCTACAGTTCTCTGTCTCTGTCTCTCATTTGTCTCTAAGAATTTGAAATTTTCTCAAGATCCATGGGTCTCTTTATCACATTCACGTTCATTCTACTCTATGGAGTACAGCAAGGCAGAACTAGTCGGCACTACACTTCTTCTCACCATTGGTGTCAGATGGCTGTAGCAGAAATCTGAGCCTCTATCTCCATGCTACAACACCAAAGCAGTATAAATCAGGCCTCCACGTTTACCCCTTTCTTTTCATAGGGAGGCCTGGTAGCAAGCTCACACCTTCACTCAAAAGCAAACAGATGGTGCAAAGTTGTACAAGCTGCTTCCCTGTTTTTGCTGGGAAAATGTTAGAAGGGCCAAGAGAGTAGCAAAACTTACATTCTACTCCTCTGCAATGAGGCAGTGTGAATCAATGCCCCACTTTTAACTGGAGTGTTGTCAATGGCGCCCAGAGGAGGTGGCATATATACACACCACCAGCCCTCATGCTGAAGCTCAACAGTGAAACTTTGTACTAAAAAATAGATTAAATAGGATCCATAGCCCCATAATATGATCTAAAAAGTCTCTGAAATACAATAAAAACATCATTTGTTGTATTAAGAACAGGAAAGTTACAACATGAATGAAAAAAATTAATAAAGAAATGACCACACCAAGATGAATCAAATGTTGGAATTTTCTGACAGGGATTTTAAAGCAGCCAACATAAAAATGCTTTAAAATGCAATTGCAAGCCGGGCATGGTAGCTCACTCCCAGCACTTTGGGAGGCCGAGGCAGGCGGATCACGAGGTCAAGACATCGAGACCATCCTGGGCAACATGGTGAAACCCCGTCTCTACTAAAAATACAAAAATTAGCTGGGCATGGTGGTGCACGCCTGTAGCCCCAGCTACTCAGGAGGCTGAGGCAGGACAATCGCTTGAACCTGGGAGGCGGAGGTTGCAGTGAGATGAGATCATGCCACTGCACTCCAGTCTGGTGACAGAGCAAGACTCCGTCTGAAAAAATAAAATAAAATAAAAAATTAGAAAATCTCAGCAAAGAAATGGATACTATAAAATATGAAAAATTGAAATTATAGAAATTTAAATATATATAATAGCCAAAATAATTTTTAAAACCCAATTTACTGAATGGGCTCATTAGAGAGTAGTTATGAGAGTAGAGTCACTGAACATGAGGACAGATCAATAGAATTTACCCAGTCTGAACACAGAGAAAATAAACTGGAAAAAAAAGACTCGCACACTGGTGGAATAATAACAAAATATGTAATATTAATATCATTCACCATTAGAGTTCCAGAAGAAAAGAAAAGAGAGAGACTGCACATGTATTAAAAAGATTATGGCTAAAACTTTGAAAATTTGATGAAAGAAATAAACTAACAGATTCAGAATATGAGTAAACCCCACAACATACAAACCTAACGAAATCTTCACACAGGCCCATGATTAATAAATGTCTGAAAAGTAAATATTTTTAAAGATCTTGAAAACAGCCAGAGAGAAATCAACATTACTTATGTGAAGCCATGCAGGCCGGAAGGAAGGGGCACAGTTTTCCAAGTACTAAAAGAGTAGACTGACAGAATTGAAGAAGAATATCTGACTCATAGAATGAGCACAAATAAATTCATGTTGTCACACTCAATGAGCGCAGAAATATATGGACTTCATTGTCATCAAAGTAAAATGTAAAACTCTGTATTAGTCTGTTCTTGCACTGCTGATAAAGACATGCCTGAAACTGGGTAATTTATAAAGAAAAAGAGGTTTAGGCCGGGCGCGGTGGCTCACGCCTGTAATCCCAGCACTTTGGAAGGCCGAGGTGGGCGGATCACGAGGTCAGGAGATCGAGACCACGGTGAAACCCCATCTCTACTAAAAATACAAAAAATTAGCCGGGCGCAGTGGCGGGCGCCTGTAGTCCCAGCTACTCGGGAGGCTGAGGCAGGAGAATGGCGTGAACCCGGGAGGCGGAGCTTGCAGTGAGCCGAGATTGCACCACTGCACTCCAGCCTGGGCGACAGAGCGAGACTCCGTCTCAAAAAAAAAAAAAGAAAAAGAGGTTTAATTGACTCACAATTCCACGTGGCTGGGGAGGCCTCACAATCATGGCAGAAGGTGAAAGGACATCTTACATAGTGGCAGACAAGAGAGAAGTGAGAACCAAGAGAAAGGGGTTTCCCCTTATAAAACTGTCAGATCTTGTGAGGCTCACTCACTACCATATGAACAGTATAGGAGAAACTGACCCCATGATTCAATTATCTCCCACTGGGTTCCTCCTGCAACACATGGAAATTATGGGAACTACAATTCAAGATGAGATTTGGGTGGAGACAAAGCCAGACCATATCATTCCTCCCTGGCCCCTCCCAAATCTCATATCCTCACATTTCAAAACCAATCATGCCTTCCTAACAGTGCCCCAAAGACTTTAACTCATTTCAACATTAACTCAAAAGTCCACATTCAAAAGGCTCATCTAACACAAGGCAAGTCCCTTCTGCCTATGAGCCTGTGAAATCAAAAGCAATTTAGTTACTTCCTAGATACAATGAGGGTATAGGAATAGATACATACGCCCATTCCAAATGGGATAAATTGGCCAAAACAAAGGAACTACAGGCCCCAAGAAATTTTGAAATCTGGAGGAGGGGGAGTGGGGGCAGTCAAATCTGAAAGCTCCAAAATTATCTCTTTTGACTCCGTGTGGCACATCCAGGTCATACTGATGCAAGAGGTAGGTTCCCATGGTCTTGTGCAGCTCTTCTCCTTATATATTATGTGTTTGGACAAATACTAATGACATCTGTCAGTCATTATAGTATTATACAGAGAGTTTTCACTGCCGTAATAATCCTCTGTGTTCCGCCTATTCATCAGTCCCCCAATCCCTGGTAATCACTAAACTTTTTGCTTTCTCCATCGTTTTGCCTTTTTCAAAATGTCATATAGTTGGTATTGTATAGTATGTGACAATTTCTGATTGGTTCATATCACTTAGTAACATGTATCTAAGGTTCCCCCATGACTTTTCATGACTTGATAGTTCATTTCTTTTTGGTGCTGAGTAATATTCTATTGTCTGGGTGTATCACAGTTTATTTATCCATTTACCTACTGAAGGACATTTTATTGGCTTCCAAATTTTGACAACTAAGACGAAAGCTGCTAAAAGCATCTGTGTGCAGCTTCTTGCATGAACATAAGTTGTCAACTTCTTTTGGTTAATACAAAAAAGCGAAATTGCTGGAACATATGGTACAAATATGTTTAGTTTGTCAAGAAATGTCTTGCCAAACTGTCTAACTGAGTATATGGTTTAAGATTCCCACTAGCAATGAATTAGAGTTCCTGTTGCTCCACATGCTCAACAGCATTTGGTGCTTCAGTCTTCCAGATTTTGGCCATTCTAGTAGGTGTGTAGCATTATCTCACTGTTATTTTAATTTGAATTTCCCTGATGACATATGACGTGGAACATCTTTTTATACGAGTATTTTCCATCTGATATATATGTTCTTTTATGAAGTGTCATTTAAGGTCATTGGTCCATTTTTTAATTAGATTGTTTGCTTTCTTATTGTTGAGTTTTCAGAGTTCTTTGTATATTTTGGATAATAGTCCTTGATTAGGTGTGTCTTTTGAAAATATTTTTTCTATCAATATATGGCTTGTGGTATTCTGTTTACATTTTCTTTCACACAGAAGTTTTAAAATGTAATAAAGTCCAATTTATCAATTATTTATTTCGTGGAGCATGCCTTTTTTGTTGTTTCTAAGAAGCCATCACCATACTCAAGGTTATCTAGGTTTCATCCTATGTTATCTTCTAAGAGTTTTATAGTTTTGACTTTTACATTTATATCTATGATCCATTTTAAGTTAATTTTTGAAAAGTGTTTAAAGTTTATGTCTAGATTCATTTTTTTAAATGTGGATGTCTAGTTGTTACAATACTATTTGTTGTAAAGACTTTTTGCTTTATTGTATTGCCTTTGCTCTCTTAATTATATTTATAGGGATCTATTTGTGCAGTCTCTATTCTGTTACATTGATTTATTTGCCTGTTCTTCCGCCAATGCCACACTATCAAAATTATTACAGCTTTATAGTACATCTTGAAGAGAGACAGTGTCATCCTCCAACTTTTTACTTCTCCTTCAATATGTGTTGCCTATTTTGTAGTTTTAGCTCTTCAAATAAACTCTAGAATAAGTTTGTTAATCGCAAAATATCTCAGATGGATTTTCATTTGGATTCCACTGAATCTATAGAGCAGGATAAGAAGAACTGACTTCTTGACAATATTGAATCTTACAAGCCATAAACATGGAATATCTCTTTATTTAGTGCTTACTTGATTTCATTTGTCCATTTGTCAGAGTTTTCTAGTTTCTTTTTTTTTTTTTAATTTTTTTTTGAGACAGCGTCTCGCTCTGTGGCCTAGGCTGGAGTATGGTGCTGCGATTTTGGCTCACTACAACCTCTGCTTCCTAGGTTAAAGCAATTCTCCTGCCTCAGCCACCCGAGTAGCTGGGACTACAGGCACATGCCACCACGCCTGGCAAATTTTTCATATTTTTAGTAGAGACAGCGTTTCACCGTGTTAGCCAGGATGGTCTCTATCTCCTGACCTCGTGATATGCCCACCTCGGCCTCCCAAAGTGCTGGGATTACAGGCATGAGCCACGGCGCCCGGCCCAGAATTTTCTAATTTCTATCATATAGATCTTATATATATTTTATTAGAGGTTTTCTTAAGTGTTTTATTTTTTGGTTTGCTTATGTTTTCAATTTCAAATTGAACTTGGTCATTGCTGGTATATGGGAAAGCAACTGACTTTTGTGTATTAATCTTATATCCTGTAACCTTCCTATAATCATGTATTCGGTCCAGAAGATTTTTTTTGTCTATTTCTGAATGTTCTAAGATGATCATGCAATCTATAAACAAAGTTTTATTTCTTCCTTCCCATCTGTACACCTTCTATTGACCATTATTGCCTTACTGTATTAGCTAGTATGTCTAACACAATGTTGAAAAGGAATAATGAGAGAAGACATCCTTAACTTCTTCCTGATCACAGTGGAAAACCTTTGAGTTTCTCACTATTAAATATGATGTTACCAGTAGTATTTTTGCAGATTTTAAAATATCAAGTTGAGGAAGCTCCCCTCTATTCCTAGTTTACTGAAGGTTTTTTTGTTGTGTTTTGTTTTTCATCATGATTCTGTGATGGGTTTTTTCAAATACCTTTTCTGCATCTATTAATATAATCATGTGTTTTTCCTTTGTAAGCCTGTTGACGGTGTGGATTATATTAATTGATTGCTGAATGTTGAACCAGCTTTGTATGCCTGGGATAAATCTCATTTGCTCATGGTGTGTAATTATTTTTATACATACTGATTTTTATTTGCTAATATTTTGTTGAGAATTTTTGCATCTATATTCATAAGAGAGATTGGTCTATAGTTTTTTTTCTTAGATTGTCTTTGGTTTTGGTATCAGGGTAATGTTGGCTGCATGTAATGAATTAGGGAGTATTTCCTCCATATTAACATGCCACGTAGGTTTGTAGTGTAGTGTGTAGCAGGCTATACCATCTTGGTTTGTATAGGTGTACTCTATGATGTTTGTGCAATGACAAAATCGCTTAACAATGCATTTCTTAGAATGTATCCCCTTTGTTAAGTGATGCATGACTGTAGTTGAACTAATGTCTATTATATTTGTCACAGTTTTCCATTATTTCCCATTTTTATTTGTTCCTACTTTTGTCTTCACTCTTTTTCTGTATTTTGTGGTTTCAACTGAGTATTTTATATAATTTCATTTTTTCATTTCTGAAGCATATCAGTTATAGTTCTTTTGTATTTTACTTTTTAAAGAGGTTTCCCTACAGTTTGCAGTATCCACTTACAGCTAATTCAACTCCACTTTCACATTAGACTATACTGCTTTATGAGTAATGCAATTATCTTATAAGAAAATAATTATAGTTTCTCCCTTCTGTTCTTTGTGTTATTGCTGGCATTCATTGTAACTACATATAATTACATAAGCACACACATACATATATATGCACAGGATATATACATAAACATATATAATTAAATGCATTCTTACTATCATTATTTTAAACAAACTCTTATCTGTTAGATCAATTAAGAATGAAAGAGTCAAACTTTTTATTTTTACCTTATTCTCCCTTCAATCCTCTTTCATTCTTTATGTATACTAATGTTCCCGAGCTATATTATTTTTCTTCTCTCTAAAAATCTTCTTTTAGCACTTCTTGCAAGTCAGGTCAACCAGCAACAAGTTCCCTTGTTTCTGGAACAAGGAGCTTTTCCCTGTAAAACTTTCCCTGTAAAAGTCTGGATTTCTTTTTTTTTGATGAGAATTTTGCAGGGCACATATTTCTAGAGTGGTGAACATATTTCATCTATTCTCTTCTTGCTAATATGGTTTCTGAGAAGTGTAATGTAATTCTTCTTACTCCATAGGTGAGGTGTTTTTCCCCTGCTGGCTTCTTTCAGGGTTTTTCTCCACCTTTGATTTTTCTGTAGTTTGAAAATGATATGACTAAGTGTAGTGTCTTTGGCAGTTATCTTGCTTTGTGTTCTCTCAGCTTCCTGGATCTGTAGTTTCATGTCTGACATTAACGTGGGTAAATTCTCAGTCATTGTTTTAAATATTCATTCTGTCCCTTTTTTTCTTATCCTTCTAGTATTCCTATTAAACTTGCGTTATACCTTCTGTAGCTGTCCCACAGTGCTTGGATATTCTGTTTGTTTTTTCAGGCTTCCTTTTTTTTTTTTCTTCCAGTTTTGGGGTTTTTATTGATATAACCTTAAGCTAGTAAGTCCTTCTTCAGCCATATTCCTTGCACTAATACGTTCATAAAAGACATTCTTCATTTCTGTTACCATTTTTGGTCTCTAGAATTTCATGTAGGTCCTTCTTAGGCTTTCCATCTCTGTGCTTACACTGATCATCTGTTCTTGCATGCTGTCCACTTTGTCCATTAGAGCCTTTAGCTATTAATCATAGTTGTTTCAAATTCCCAGACTATTAATCACGATATCACTGCCAGGTCTGGCTTTAATGCTTGCTCTGTCTTTTCAAATTGTGTTTTTTGCTTTCTAGTAATTTTTTTCTTGATAATCAGATACCATGTATCGGGTGAGAAAAACCACTATGAATTAGAAATGTAGAAGTAAGTTCTTGCGGGAGGGAAGCATTCTATAGTCTCTATGCTTAGGTTTCAGTCTTTTAGTGAGTTTATGCTTCTGGACTATACATTTTATTATACAATTATTTATTCAATTTATTTTCTCTCCTTATGTGGGACTGAATGGCTAGAATGAGGTAGATTTGAGCACTTCCCTTCTCTTACATAAACAGCTGGAGCTAACCTGAGTTGGATATTTCCCTCCTTCAAGGTCTGTTAGGCTCTGATAAAATCCCAGCAAATTAGACTCTGATTAACTAGTTCTTTTCAATGAGAAACTGTGTTTTAAGTCACCAGATTTGTGATAATTTGTCCTGCAATACATCACAAATATAGTTAGTTTTCATACAAAGTTTAGATAGTCATAGATTTTCCCCTCTTCAGAAAATGAAAGAAGAGCAGAATTCAACGTACTACTTCAAAATGTGTGAGAGAGAAAGTAATAAAATTTTATAGACAGTATATCTGTTTGCTAGGAACTATTGTGTATTTTTAGTACACAATAATGACTGTACAGCATGCAAAACTCTCAAGCTTAATGTATATTCCAAAATCAAGCATGTAGAAGTCTTGTCGAATTTAGTTGCTGCCAATATTGTCCTTAGAAATAGTAGGTTGGCTTTGCAACTATATGTAGAAAATGGTTATAGTAAACAATTCCTCTCCGATGTTTGCCATGAAATTGAATCACGATATCAAGAATATGTCTAGTTTGCTGATGTACAAATGGCTTACTGCTCAGACGGAAGGGAATGGAATTATATCAAAAAAGGGCTAAAGCTTGTAAGAAATGGATGAGAATGGGATAGAAAAAGCCCAGTGTTAGCAAGGAGATCATCATGTACAAGTTTGATTTGGGGAGATGTAAAGGAGAGATACCTTTAAGTTTTTTATATTTTTTATTTGCCTTGGGAAAGATATCTTTTAAGGAAACGATTTTGGAATCTGAATTCTTCTTACTTTGTCATATAAATAAAAATGCAGACAATTGAATATTTTGATTTTATTTCTTTTCTGTTCTAAGGTGCTTCTCAAATAAACAATTGTGTTTGTATCAACGGTTTATTAGAATATTGCTTTCAGCCATGATGTAGTAACGTAGACCAGGTTTGCCCTACAGCCCAGAGCAAGCAATAAATCTGAAAAAATATTGGAAATCATGGTTTTAAAGACAGTGGACATCAAGCTACAATCGATAGTGATCTTAAAACATTGAAAGCAAAAGAGGAGAGCTCTAAAATTGCTCTAGCTTACTACACTGCATTCTCAATTTCTACCAAGGAGGAGGAAACAAGGCAAAATCCAGTGGACTCCGTATACTTACATTGCTTACTTTTTGTAGCATTTCTCAGATTGTTGTTTTTTTAATTTTCATACTTCTTCCAAAAGTACTATTATTGCATGACTTAGAATAGCAAAACTGGTAAGTGGAAAAATAGAAGGGCTAAAGATTTAATGCTAAAAGCTAATCAGCGCATACATGTTTATGGGATATTTCACATATGCTGGTTTCTGTGTTCCCTTGATTTTACGTCTATGGACACTGGCACTGGACTGTGGTATCACTTTCTTCAGTTACACTACAGCCAACGATTGTCCAAACATAATGGGTAAGTGAAGAGGAACGAGAAGATATGTTAATTTTTTTCCCAATGTATTCCTCAGTGGTATTTTTCCATCAGCCCCTGTTCCCGGGTGCAGCCTCAACTGCTTCTGCTTTCCCCTCTGCACTGTTCTCTCTCCTGCCTCCTCAGAGTTCACAGGTCTTCTCTGTTCCCAAGGCATGTGTTGCTGTTCTTGTTCTTGTCATTATTTTATGCTCTCATGTTAATATTCAAAAAGGTAAAATTATTACTTTTATGCAGATGTAAAAACAAAAAACCTTTTGAAGTTCTTATTCTACTGAGTAATTAATGAGGGATCCAGGGAAATGTTTTAGCTGGTTCAACAGAGAATCTTGTGAGCAAACACATTTAGAGATCAGTACTAATTCCATGAATATGCAAATGGAACAAAACTGTTTGTTTCTCATGGGAGTGAAGCCAAATGAACCTCCATTGTATAGGACAGGATTTGCTTGTCTATAGAAAAGAAATATTTTGCATCGTTATTGGATTATCTACAACTTAAAGAGTTCTAAATAGCCTCCATAAAATAGGAATCAGGCAACCCTGAAAGGGATCCTCTAGAGTTTTAAAAATTCAGTGAAGCACAAATATTATCCTGCCCTGGCTTTCTTATTTCCTTTTACAGTTGCTATAGGGTTAATCCCTGAAGAGAAAACCAGCAGCCCATGGTGAGTCACCGAGATGAATTGGATGTGAACTTCCGCAAATTTATCATTGTTTCTCTTTTACTTATTTTCCGGCAACATTATGGAATAATTTCCTTAGAAAAAAATGCAAAAATAAAAATAGCATCATTTATCCAGTCTTCTAAGGGACTTGAAATTTATGTTCAGTAACAAATTTTAAAATGATAAACCAGGTAATTATCTTATAAATTTCACCTCTTTTTCCTTTAAAAAATGAAGCACCAATATAATACACATTTTGGCACAATCTGATGATTTTGATTTCCATATTTTTGAATATTCTATGTTATGGCATTAAGATGTAAAAACTTTACATTTATGTTGGTATCAAGTAGATATTGTCTTAGACTTGAAGATATTTTACATAAATAAGAATGATTGAATATTATACTGAATGCTGCAATATAAAAATGTATAATCAATCTGATATATCACATACTATCATCATTTGATCATTCAACAATATCATCATTTGATTATTCATCATTTTGCCCCTGGTTGATTTGATGGCTTTCATAGCTACACATGCGCACACACACACACACAGAGATACATACATATGTATACACTTCTTTATATTTACTGATATATTTACATATATATATATCAGTCACAACTACTAATGATTTTCCTCACTTGTTTGCACCTTTAAGTTTTAGTCATATTGTAAATTTATTCCCTTTATGAAGTATGCAAATTAAATCAGAATTTGCACATGTGGAAAGAACTCATGTACCTAGAAACAGTAAATGTCACATGAGATTTTTAATACGAAGAACAAATACTACATAAATAATGTGGTATATTGATTATGAAAACTATTTTCTTGGAGCACAGTAGTTATTCTGGAATATTCCTTTGTCAGTTAGATCCTGGTAAATTGCTAGATTATTTTTTCCTGCAACCCCCCTTCTCCATTCCCCATGCCCACTATTCCAAAACATGAGAATGATACAAGACCACATCATTGAGTGTGTTTTCTGTTTATCTTTACAGCTAGGTGAAAAGACAAACCTTAAACATGAAAAATAAACAAAATAAGCAGTGTTCATAAGTGATGTTCGGAGACCCTATTCCAAAGATAGCGCTGACTTGATTTTTTCTTATTTAAATGCAAATACTTTATCTTGCTGAAACATTCACTTTCTGTTTCAGTGGCAATTACTGACTGTGCACAGCTGTGCCCCACCCCTCAATTGTCAATAATGTACTATTTCAACCCTAGGAAAAAATTATTCTTTAACTGTTATAACCACACTATTTTTGAATGTATTAGCGTCATCCTCTTCCATGTCACAGGCTTCACTGCACTCCAATTCCAATTGGTTTTGTGACTGCTATGGTCAATTCTACTCAAGGCACCTGACCATAGCTAAGGTTTCCAAGACAGGGATTTCAGCTATGAACTGTTTCTTTCCATTTCAAGTTTCTCCTCCACTTGTTCAAAATCTGAGCTATCCTACCACATATCTTTAAGCTCTGTCAGTGTATTCATTAGTATTCTCAAGAAATACTAAGAAGTATGTGTTTCTCCTAGAAGTATGTATAACTTATATTTAGTATAAAATTCATTACATGACTGCTATTCTTGAAGAGAGAAGACTTTTACTTGGTAGGACTGGATTTTTCAGGAAAGTGTTCATGATATAGCTTTGACATATGTTCCACTAGAGTAGCCTTCTCAAGAACCAACTAATTCCCAGCTTCATTAGCTGATTAAAGGATGAAATCCACCTAGGGGTTTAGAGTCCTTTTTTGTAAGTTAATGGCCTGAAAGGATGGAAATATAGGGAAGAATAAAATGGTTTCTCTTCAAACTTAACAAAAGAGAAGGTTTGAATTTGTTATTTTAATTAGGGCACCATTTGTCGCATGATGACTGCATTTATTATTATACAGAGAATTGATTCTCAGAAAAAAAACAAAAGGTTCCAGAGAGGCAACTGTGAATTAAAATTGATGATGGTGACAAAGATGATGATGATATAATGAATATCACATTACACAGCATTTTACATGCCATATGAAATTTATAGTGCTTTATTTCATTCTCACACATTTTCCTAGCGGCGTCATGATAGGAGTATCTTGATGTAGCTTCCAGAGCCAGATGGTGTTGGTTTGACTCCTCAGTTCACAACTTCCTAGCTGAGTGACCTTGTAGGTTTTTTTTTGATCATCCATAAAATGGAGACATTAATATTAAATAAGATAATGTGTATAAAGTACTCGGTACCTTGTAAATTTTTAATTTATTATTACCACCATCATACAAGTCAGAAAATTTAGAATTCAAAGCGTTAAATAGCATACTTGAAAGAGCCAGTAAATGGTTTGATGGACTTCAATCCCAGGTGTTTATAATTTCAGTCCAGAGTGATTCTGAGTCAGAATGTTTAAATTTAATCCTGCCTTCCACCTACTAGCCATATGCTTTAGGAAACATTATAAAATCTGCTTGAGTCCCAATTGATGTCTTCAAAATCAGAGTGATAATAATATAAATATTTTAAGAGTTATCCTAAAATGTAAATGACCTGATATATATATCATATATATCATATTATATATATCATATTTTATATATTATATATGATGTGTGTGTGTATATATATATATATATATATGGCAAGAGAGATCTATGCACATAGAGACCACTCAATTAATGTTTAATACAATTATTATGTATTATACTTTGCTGTCTCTCTGATATTTTTGTGTAACTATTATTAAAATAATTTAATTTTATCAATATAAATTATAATATATAAATTATATTCCTTTAATCAAGTTACCTTATTTTTGCATTCAGATGCATGATCTGTTTTGAAATAATCTCTATTGCAATCTACTCTTACTGGATGCCAAGTTACTTCTAAAACTATCATAATGTTTTCTTGAATAGCACAGTCTATGGATATAACTTAGATTGCCTGATGCATGTTGATTCTTTTATGTGCGTCCAAACGTAAAACACAATCAAGATTAGGGCTGTGTTGACTTCAGATGGAGGGCTCATAAGTGTTTCGCTGTTTTGCTTTAAACCAAACAGCCCTTCTAATACTACCTTGAACTTAGAGGAATGGCTTTATTTCCAGACTAATTAATATGACTCCATACCACCAGAATTATTCAGTTTGAACTAAGTCAGGTAGTTCAAGTGATAACTTTGAAAGCCTCAAAGTATTTGTTAGTCTCTGTACAAATAAGTCAGTTGTTAGTCACCTACTGGTATTTAGAGTGTGTTCAGAGTATGATGAGTCTCAACAGAAGAACACGTGGCTCCTGGAATTGGTAACAATTTCCAAATTGTTGAGGAAACAGGGTCAGACATATTTATTTTTGTTTATTTTTTAGACACAGGGGAGAATAAACAGTTAATACTTTTTTTTAAACAGAAATAAAACTAAATTTAAGAGGCTGATAGAGAAAGGATGCAGAGGGAAGAAAAAGGGGAAATTAGTGATTTGAGTGAGGCAGAAATATTTGAGAATATAAACTTCCAAAGCCAAAAGCATGTAGATGGAAAGAAGAAGAAAAGAAATTTTTCAAAATGAAAACACACAAAGGAACAATAAGCATGCACAGATGGAAAGACAAAATATTGACTTCCGTTATTCAAACCAAACATCCCACTGAAAACAATGAAATATGCTAAAGTGTGTGTGTGTGGTGTGTTAGCTTGCAAAATGACCTGATTCCTTCAACTCTTCTTATATCCACAACTTTTCATACACATGTACAGCTTCTTATATTAAAACATAGAGTCTATTTCCCCTGTCCTGCTTGTAAGACTTGCTTTGGCAATACAATGCCACCAAAGTTGTGGTGTGTCAATTCCACACCAAAACCTCAAGATGCCTTATGCACTTCATCGTTTTCAGAACACTGCCATTGAGAATGAACATTTGAACAATACCTGACTAGCCTGTTGGATGATATGAAACTATGAGAATTAGATCTGAGAACACTAATGTATCCCAATAGAGGCACCAGGCATGTGGGAGACCCTAGCTAATATGAACAAAGACAATTCACAGTTCACACACTGTCTGACTGCAGATGTATGATCAAAGGCATCCTAGACCAGTGGGGTCCAAGTGACCGAAGATTCATGAGCTAATTTGATATTTCTCCCTCCCTCTCTCTCTCTAGATAGATAGGTAGATAGATAGATAGATAGATAGATAAAATGTGTGTATATATATAGAGATATATAGCATATATAGATCTATAAATATATATATATAATTTCTCTCAAATATCTATGAATGTTGGCCAATTTTTATAAGAAATTCTGAACCCAGAGACATAAATTGATGACCAAAACAGAGAGCCTATTTCTACTGTGAAGATGTTTGCTGGTATCACCTCAGTTTTGGTTTCACAGCTTTAGTATGCCAGGGACCCTCATATAAGGGAACCCCAAAGCCCACTGAAGAGTATTCATATAAGATATTCTCTTCATTGATCAGAGGGCTCAAATAGCTACAATCTCAATATAGATATACATGATCCATATTAACTAATTATAGCATCTCAATGTAGATGTATGAATGAAGTAGAAGTAAATGTGTAGCCCTAAATATGTATCCCTCCCACTTGCCCTCCCTAAACTCAAGGTGTCACAGAGAAGGATGTCTTAACTTGTCCTTGTGTGTAGATGCTCCCCAAGCATGAATAGCTTAGGCAAGTTTAAGCATTTTCAGCTAAAACTTAAGACCTTGTTGCCTGAGAGTGCCGACAGGCACGTTGTGGAACTAATATGAAGTATCTCTGAAGGAAACACATCATTGTACGCATTCGGAAATACCTATACATAGTTTCTTAAGGACTATATGCAGAAAATGGTCAGAATAAAAAGAAAGGAAGACAAGAAGGAAGAGAAAAACAAAGCAAAATGAGGAAGAAACAATAAATATAAGAGACAGCATAAGTAGACTCATACATAACCTCAGATGCTATAATTAGTTAATATGGATCATGCTTAATTGGTTTAAAGAAATAAGTAATGAGCTTGAAATTAACTATAAGGAAAAGGTAATTATAAAATGTGGCACGTTCAAGTTCTAAAAGGACCAAAGAAATATTCTAAAAATAGAAAATGAAATAACCAAATTTAGACATCAGGAAACACAATGAACATATTTGTCAGTATATTGGACAAAATTGAAGAGAGAATATAAATCGAAAGATGAATCAGAAATTATTCATAAAGAGCATAGAGAGGTAAAGAAAGAAAATACAGAAGAGTGTATAAGAAATACAAAGTGTACAATCAGAATGTATACAATATATTGGATTGTAGTCTTGGGTTTGGTGAGGGAGAGAAAGATGTAAAGACTTTATTTAAAAAGATTATGGCAGAAAATTTCTATTAATGATGAAACAAAAATCCAAGATTTATAGATTCTCAGAGGCTCCTAAGGATGGTAAAGAAGGAAAAGGAAGGGAAGGAAGAAGAAGATGAAGGAGAAAAAGAAAAGAGAAAGAGGCAGTGAATTGAAGTAAGGACAAAAAGCATTAATGTGTTTTTTTTAAAACTGAAAAAAAATTAAATAAACTGGAAAAAAATTTTTTTAAACAGAAAAAGAATTAAATTAAGTCTTTAAAAAAATTAAATAAAAAATCTTAAAAGAAATAATTTGAAAGGAATAGCAGCTAGACTAAAAGCATCCTTTTAAATAGCAACCTAAAAAGCTAAAGGTGATAGAAGATATCTTCAATGAGCCGAACTAAAATAATAGCCAACTTACACTTTCATATACTGGAAATATTTTTCAAGAATGAGAGAAAAGCAAACATGTTGCAGAAAAAAAAAATGTTTACCACCAACAGATATCCACTAATGGAAATGCTAAAGGAAGAAAAAGAAAGTAAAAAGTAATGGAAAATCTGAAATGGAAAAATAAAACAGACAAGAGAAAATTTAAATGTTGACAATTTTTTTTAAAAAAATTCTAAGTTAAACAGTGTTGGGGATCAGAAAACAATACTCCAAAATGAAGCCCCCAGGAGCAGCCTCAGAAGCAAAAGACTGTTTCTTACTCTCTCCTACCCTCTTGTCTCAGGCCCTCATTCTCATTAAAGGCTAGCCATAGAAACTAGAATTCCTCTTCCCCAAGGCAGGTAATAAAAATCAGAACCCCTTTTTTCCTAAGCCAGCCATAAAGCCTGAAAAATATTATACTAAGTTCCCTTCCAACTTTCTGTATGGAAACTGGCCATAAAGAAATTATCTGACCTACCTTGTTTGATTGTAAGTCATAAGACCCCCCCATTCCAGAGAGGGTCCTGCCCTATATGCAGAAAAAAAAAGTGCTGCACACAGAGGCCAAAAGAGAATCTAAACAGAGAGTCTTGGCTGGATTTCCCCACTCAGTCTATGAGCACCAGCTCATACTCTTTTTGTACGAGACCAGCGGGGTCCAAGTGACCGAAAATTCATGAAAATTCCTATTTCTACATGCTGTCTGAATTTTGTTCAGCCTGAGCATAAAAATGGACAATTTCCCCAGTGTGTTTGGGTCTTCATTCTGAAGGCTCCTGAGTCACATAAAACTGGTCAAATACATTTGTATGCCCTTTTTCCTTTATTAATCTGCCTTTTGTAAATGATCTTCAGTGTCACTTCAGAGGGTGAAGAGGAAGTGTCCCTTGGTTCCTACAACAGAAATACTCATACACAGTATTTTAAAAATAAAGTATGAATTAAAATGAGAAATGTTAAAATATTGGTCAAAATTGGTATAATTGAAAATCAAATGTTTTAAAGTACTTTCAGTTTAAGAGAGAAAAAATAAAAATTATATTTAACTTTAAAGTTTCACTGAGTGCTTTCTAGATAAATGCTGAAAGAATGAGAATTTAATATTTTGAAACCATTAAGAGAGTGAAAATGAAATTATTAAAAACATAGTAATTATAAAAATGATAAAGAGACATACAATTTATGCAATAAATACATAGGACAAAATAAGATTTTAGATTATTCTAGAATGTAAGTATTTACATTAAGTAAAAAGAAAAGGATTACATGCTTCAGTTGAAGGATAACAGCTTGAGGAAATAAGCTCAACTATATGCTGTTTATAAGAAACATGAGAAACCTAAAGATACAGAAGAATTGAAAGTAAAAGGATGGTGAGAAACATAGTACAAAAATGTTATAAAAATTGATACCACCATATTAATATTGACAAGTTAGATTTTGACAATGTATGACAGATGTTGCTACAAATATAGAAATTGATTTCATAATGACAAAGGCTTAGCAAGCAAAAATGCCATTTTAAAATGCATAGACTAATAGCATAGATTCAAATAGCATACTCAAAAATGTAAAGTGAAAATTGATAGTAAAAAGGAAAACAAGTCACATATACAAATATAGTGTGTATATTTTCACATATATATCTAGGAAATAAATTAAGAAACAAAGAATTGTCTCAGCCCAAAATCTCCTTAAGCTGATAAGCAACTTCAGCAAAATCTCAGGATACAAAATTAATGTGCAAAAATCACAAGCATTCTTATACACCAATAACAGACAAACAGAGAGCCAAATCATGAGTGAACTCCCATTCACAATTGCTTCAAAGAGAATAAAATACTTAGGAATCCAACTTACAAGGGACATGAAGGACCTCTTCAAGGAGAACTACAAACCACTGCTCAATGAAATAAAAGAGGATACAAACAAATGGAAGAACATTCCATGCTCATGGGTAGGAAGAATCAATATCGTGAAAATGGCCATACTGCCCAAGGTAATTTATAGATTCAATGCCATCCCCATCAAGCTACTAATGACTTACTTCACAGAATTGGAAAAAACTACTTTAAAGTTCATGTGGAACCAAAAAAGAGCCTGCATCAGCAAGTCAATCCTAAGCCAAAAGAACAAAGCCGGAGGCATCACACTATCTGACTTCAAACTATACTAGAAGGCTACAGTAACCAAAACAACGTGGTACTGGTACCAAAACAGAGATATAGACCAATGGAACAGAACAGAGGCCTCAGAAATAATGCCGCATATCTACAACTATCTGATCTTTGACAAACCTGAGAAAAACAAGCAATGGGGAAAGGATTCCCTATTTAATGAATGGTGCTGGGAAAACTGGCTAGCCAGATGTAGAAAGCTGAAACTGGATCCCTTCCTTACACCTTATACAAAAATTAATTCAAGATGGATTAAAGACTTAAACGTTAGACCTAAAACCATAAAAACCCTAGAAGAAAAGCTAGGCATTACCATTCAGGACATAGGCATGGGCAAGGACTTCATGTCTAAAACACCAAAAGCAATGGCAACAAATGCCAAAATTGACAAATGGGATCTAATTAAACGAAAGAGCTTCTGCACAGCAAAAGAAACTACCATTAGAGTGAAAAGGCAACCTACAAAATGGGAGAAAATTTTCGCAACCTACTCATCTGACAAAGGGCTAATATCCAGAATCTACAATGAACTCCAACAAATTTACAAGAAAAAAACAAACAACCCCATCAAAAAGTGGGCAAAGGATAGGAACAGACACTTCTCAAAAGAAGACATTTATGCAGCCAAAACACACATTAAAAAATGCTCATCATCACTGGCCATCAGAGAAATGCAAATCAAAACCACAATGAGATACCATCTCACACCAGTTAGAATGGCAATCATTAAAAAGTCAGGAAACAACAGGTGCTGGGGAGGATGTGGAGAAATAGGAACACTTTTACACTGTTGGTGGGACTGTAAACTAGTTCAACCATTGTGGAAGTCAGTGTGGCGATTCCTCAGGGATCTAGCACTAGAAATACCATTTGACCCAGCCATCCCATTACTGGGTATATACCCAAAGGACTATAAATCATGCTGCTATAAAGACACATGCACAGGTATGTTTATTGCAGCACTATTCACAATAGCAAAGACTTGGAACCAAGCCAAATGTCCAACAATGATAGACTGGATTAAGAAAATGTGGCACATATACACCATGGAATACTATGCAGCCATAAAAAATGATGAGTTCATGTCCTTTGTAGGGACATGGATGAAATTGGAAACCATCATTCTCAGTAAACTATCGCAAGGACAAAAAACCAAGCACCGCATGTTCTGACTCATAGATGGGAATTGAACAATGAGAACACACGGACACAGGAAGGGGAACATCACACTCTGGGGACTGTTGTGGGGTTGGGGGAGGGGGGAGGGATAGCATTAGGAGATATACCTAATGCTAAATGATGAGTTAGTGGGTGCAGCACACCAGCATGGCACATGTATACATATGTAACTAACCTGCACATTGTGCACATGTACCCTAAAACTTAAAGTATAATAATAATAATAATAATAATAATAATATAAAGAAACAAAGAATTAGTGAGGAGCTATGAAATACGAACAACACATTTAACAATCAAGACCTAATGGACATATGTTGAACATTTAACAACTACTGCAGTGTACACGTTATTTTCAGTTGGAAACATTTATAGAAATTAACCATTTACTGATCTATAAATAAGTGAAATTCAGCAAAAGGAAAGAGCAAACTTTTATGTAGTACATTTATGTTTATTTAAGCACAAAAACTTTCAAAAAAAATCTTTCTCAAATTTCTGAGAAACTGTTAATATTGCATTTTCTCTAAAGAAGCTATTCATTAGATCTGCTTTATTGGGCCTTTATTACTGTGTTTTATTTTAATTTTTCTTTTCTATTCAAATGCTATTTGCATATCTGTCACAATGTGTGGCATCATTCTAAGGCAGAAATGTGAAGACAGCTGAAAGTAATCACTGATTAAGAAAGATGCTTTCACAAAAATTTTCACTTTTATATCATTTTGGAAAAATCACCCATGAAGCTAGGCAGAGTTGAGTCTGAGTAATGGCTGTGTTGCTTGCTAATCTCTGTCATTTGACAAGCGTCTTTTATCTCACTGAGCTTCCTTCCCAGCGTTATCTATAAAATTTAGATAACAATGTCTCTCTTCTTCCCTCCACCCCCAAGCATTAGGTTAGTAATATACCTCACATAGCTTCTTGCCAAGAGTATATACAGTTGAATAACATGGGTTTGAACCGTGTGGGATGCACTTACATGCAGATTTTTTTCTTTTCAACCAAACTTGGATGAAAAATACAGTATTTGGCTAGGTGCAGTGGCTTGCCCTTGTTTTCCCAGAAATTCAGGAGATTGAGGAGGGAGGATTGCTTCAGGCCATGAGCTGGGGACTAGCCTGGGCAACTTAGGAAGACCCCCATCTCTAAAAAAGTAAAAAAGAAAATTACTCCTGCTGGTGGCATGTGCCTGTGGTCCCAGTTACTTGGGTGGCTGAGGCGGGAGGATTGCTTGAGCCTAAAATATCTGAGGGGGCAGTGAGCTATTATCATGCCACTGCACTCCACCCTGGGCAACAAAGCACGAACCCTTCTCTAAAAAAAAAAATACGGTATTAGTGGAATGCAAAACCTGTGTACAATGAGGGGCCAAATTTTCATACACACACATTCACAGGATTGACCGGAGAACTTGAGTATGCACGGATTTTGGTATATGTGAAGGTCTTGAAACTTCTCTGGCACATACCAAGGGACTATTATATGTTTGTGATGTATAGTAATAATACTATTAGTATTGTGAGACCTCTAGGTTAGCTATTACTATTAGTAGCTATTAGTGATGATAGCTATTACTGTTAGTATTGTGATACCTCTCCATGGGTCTTAAACACAACAGTTTATTTTAAACATAAAATAGGATACATTTTATTAAACATAAATTTAGTATCAACTTGAAACCTGAAAGAACAAAGTATTTTTAAATCAACTCTGAAAAGCAAAAGTTCAGATGGAAAAACTGACTCCCAAAGGCAATGTCAAAGATTTTCTATCTCTTAGGTCATTAAAAAATAGTCTTTTTAAGACATTATAGTCAACACAGTGTGGTGTGATTCTGGGTTGTCAAGGAAATGAACAAGATAACCTAAACGGCCTTTCTATCTTTAAAACTTCTATGATCTTCAGTTACAAGAAGACTTTTTTCTTCCTCTATTTTTCTTCATTACCATTTTCATTTATCAGATTTCAGTGAGAATGGACAACTTTAAATTTCTATAACTCATCTATTCAATCATATACTTTCAAATGTCAGTTATTTTTTATGGTATTTTTCAAAGGAGATGGTTCACTACTCACCTCTCAAATGCGTGCAGAATCAGAGAAGAAAATTTGGTTGCATATAATAACAACTACATCTCACAATTGCCTCCTATTAATGGCATATCTGTGGATTCAGTTGCACATTTAGTTTCCTCCAGTCTATGTATGAGAATCATCCTGTGACCTTTTTTAGTAAGATATTTAACATCATCCTCATCCATTAACATCAAGCTTTGGAAAATTCTTACTGAATAGATTTTAGGTTAATGTTATACAAAGTTATGTTACCTCCTATATTCCCAAGGTCTACCATCTATAAAAAATATCTTGATACAGAAGCAATTGACTAAGCAAATAAGACGTCAACAAGGTTATCATTTCCCAAGATTCTACTAAAACTCAGAAAACATAGCAAACTCCGGATGAGTAAAAACATAGATAAAATAAACATATTAAGTGTAGGTTAAGGTTAGAAGCATTAGTGGGAATCACGCATTTGGAAGAGTTGGGAGAATTTTAGTTTTTTATTGTGTGAGTATGGGCAAGTTATTTCTCCTGCTCAATTACCTCTTTGGGATAGTTGTGACCAGTTTTGTCTGGCTCTACATCCTTTTCATTTATGGTGTTTAAAGTAGCATTTGGATGGAATAAAACTTAAGTCTAATTTTAAGAAAAAGCCCCAATACATTTTTTTGACTCTGCAGATAAACTGCAGATAACATTGGTATAATCCACCCATTTTATATAGATCGGGAAAAAGAGAAAAACCCATGACATTTGCTAAGTAATAACAATTCATATTTGAAAATTCAAACATGATAAGTACCATAGAAATGACAAACCACCTAGAATATACTCCATGTAAAAAAAGGATGTAAACCTAATGACACTATATTACACAATATACACACTCTGTCTCTCTCTATATGTAATATTGGACATATGTATTATACTGTATATATGTGTGGCATTATACAATACTATAAACCCAAATCTGTCTGTAAATTGCTATATTTCTTTGGAAAAATCTTGAAGGTGTGTCTGTATTTAAACTTTTATATTTATTGATAACCTGTATAAAATTATTAAGCCTTCACAATAGACAATTACTTTAAAAAGATAATTTCTAAAACAGTTATATGTTTAAAGTAAACCTTAAAAGTTTGTAGTTTTAAGAATTTTATTATTACAAGCTAGCTAGATTGTTAAATGTTTCTCTGAAAGAAAACCTTATCAAGATCATGACGTTCGACAATAGAAACTAAATCAGGTAAGTTGTCTAAGTTTCTCAGACTCTTAATTCATCTTCTTAAGTCATTGTCTAAAACTCCCTAAATAGTAATGCAGAATATGAAATTATTAGTTCATGAGCTTATTCACCTAATTTTAACAGTGTTTGATAAATCAAAGGATATTTGATTTCCTTAACCACAAACTTTCTACAAAACCAAGTTCATTAAGCAATACGTCCAAGCAGGAGACAATTGATATTTGGGCCCTCTAGATCTATATAATTGAAGAGACCTGCTTTAAGAGAATTAATACAAAGCAACAGTATGCCAATAAACTGGAAAATTAGAAGAAATTCACAAATTCCTAGACAATGTTTGATAAACCAAAGTGTAAACACATACAACCTACCAAGATTGAACCAGGAAGAAATACAAAACCTGAACAGACCAATAACAATTAACGAGATCAAAGCCATAACAAAATTCTCCCAGTTAAGAAAAGCCTGAAACTTGATGGCTTCACTGCCGAATTCTACCAAACGTTTAAAGAAGAACTAATACCAATCATACTGAAACTAATCTGAAAAATAGAAGAGGAGGGAATATTTCCAATGCATTCTCTGAGTCCAGTATTACCCTAATTCCAAAGCACACATTATTGCAGATTGAAAAAGAAAACTACAGGCCAATATGTCAGATGCATATTGATGCAAAACCTCAATAAAATACTAGCAAACCAAATTTGACAATTCATTAAAAAGATTATTCATCATGACAAAGTGGGATTTATCCCCGGGATGCAAGGATGGTTCATATGCAAATTAATCACTGTGATACATCCTATCAACAGAATGAAGGAAGAAAACCATAACATCATTTCAATTGATGCTGAAAAGCATTTGATAAAATTCAACATCACTTCATGATAAAAACCCTAAAAAATCTGGGTATAGAAGGAACATAACTTATCATAATAAAAGCCATATGTGATAGACCCGCAGCTGGTATCAAACTGAATGAGGGGAAACTGAAAGCCTTTCCTCTGAGATCTAGAACACAACGAGAATGCCCACTTTCACCGCTATTATTCAACATAGTACTGAAAGTCCTAGCAAGAGGAATCACACAAGAGAAAAAAATAAAGGGCATTCGAATTGAAAATAAATAACTCAAATTATCCTTGTTTGCAGATAATATGACCTTGTATTTGGAAAAACCTAAAGACTCCAGAAAAAAAGTGAAACTATTAGAACTAATAAATACAGTAAAGTTGCAACATACAAAATCAACATATAAAAATCATTAGCATTTCTGTATGATAACAGTGAACAATGTGAAAAAGAAATTGACACAGGATTTTTTTGGTGTCACATCACCAGCCAGAAATCTCCATGGCTGCTAGCACCTCTGCCCAGATTTTACTCGGGCCTGCTGGGCTTGCTGCACTCATTCAGCCCAGCAGGCTGTGCTCTGCTCACACTACCAATCTGGAACCTGCACCTGCCTTGACTCTGGGCTCAGCCCACAAATGGTCTGACATGGTGCAGCTTGCTATCGCCTTGGGCACCACTGTCTGGACAAGTGGGACACAGGGGCACCTGAAAACTCAGAAATGCCAGCATTCACAGAGCCCCAGGGGTATTACAGCTTTTGTGGGGCAAGTCCCGAGGTCTTAGCCCTCAGGAAGTGTCACACCTCATTTGGTCCTGCCTCTGCAGCTTGGTTAACTGTGACATGTGGTGCCAAGCAGCTTTCTATCCCCCATGGCTCAGCAAGCAGGAGCATGTGTTACAGCTCTTTTCACATCTGCTGTTCAACAGGTTCCAGGTTCTAGTCCCACAACCAGGAGGAATGAGGTATGTGGACCCTGGAGGATGAGCAAGGCAGAGAATAATATTGTATTAGCAACAGAAAAGCTCTGGACAATAGGAGGGGACCTGAAGTGGGTAGCCCTCTGTGTGAGAGGGGGCCTGAAAGCAGGTAGCCATCTGTGAGGCTGAGTCTGGGGTTTTTATTGGCTCAGAATGGGGGATTGCATGCTGATTGGTCCATGGGTGGGCCTAGAAAAAGCACCATTTGATTGGCTAAAAGGCAACAAGGAAGTATTCACTCCAGTCATGGAATCAACTGGAACCGGCAGCTCTGTTTTCAGACTTCAGGCTGTCTTTGGCTTGAAGATTTGGTTTCACCAGGGACCTGTCCCTGTATGCCTAGGAATTTTGTCTGTATCCTGCTGCTATGAAAATCATAAACGTAATCCCATTTACAAGAGCTACAAATAAAGTTAAATACCTAGAAATTAACTTAAACAAAGAAGTGAATGATCCCTGTAATGAAAACTACAAAACCCTGATGAAAGTAATTTAAAAGGACAAAAAAATGGAAACATATTTCACATTCATGGATTGGAATAATTAATATTGTTAAAATGTCCACATTATCTAAAGCAGTCTACAGATTCAATGCAATCCTTATCAAAATACCAATGACATTCTTCAGAGAAATAGAAAAAACAATCTTAAAATTTATTTGGAACCATAAATGACCCAGAATAGCCAAAGCTAGTCTAAGCAAAAATAACAAACCTGGAGGAATCACATTACATGACTTCAACTTATACTACAGAGCTATAGTAACCAAAACAGCATGGTTCTTGCATAGAAACAGACACAGAGACCAATGGAACAGAATCAGAACCTAGAAAGAAACCCATACACCTATAGTGAACTCATTTTTGACAAAGCTGTCAAGAACATACTTTGGAGAAAAGACAGTGTCTTCAATAAATGGTACTGGGAAAACTGGATATCTGTATGCAGAAAAATGAAACTGGACACTTATCACTTGCCATATAAAAAAAATCAAATCAAAATAGATTAAAGACTTAAATATAAGATCTCAGATTATGAAAATACTACAAGAAAACATTGGCGAAACTCTGCAGGGCATTGCTGTGGACAAAAACTTCTTGATTAATATCCCACTAGCACAGGCAACCAAAGGAAAAATGGACAAATGGGGTTTCACCAAGTTAAAAAGCTTTCTGCACAGCAATGGAAACAATCAACAAAGTTAAGGGACAACCCATGGAAAGGAAAAAAAAATTTGCAAACTACCCCCCTGACAAGGGATTAATAACCAGCATATTTAACGGGCACCCACAAATCTTTAGGAAAAAGTCCAATAATCTGATTTAAAATGGGCAAAAGATTTGAATAGAGATTTCTCAATAGAAGACATACAAATGCAAGCAGGCATATGAAAAGCTGCTCAACATTAATGATCATCAGAGACATGAATCAAAGTCATCTCATCTGTGTTAAAATGGTTTATATTTAAAACGCAGGCAATAAAAAATGCTGGCAAGAATGTGGAGAAAAGGGAACCCTCATATACTCTAGGTGGGAATGTAGACTAGCTCAACCACTATGGAGGACAGTTTAGATCAGCATATCCAAGAGATATCTGCACTACCATATTGTTGCAGCTCTATTCACAATAGCCAAGATTTGTAAACAACCGAAGTTTCTATCGACAGATGAATGAATAAAGAAAATGTGGGAGTTACACACATTGGAGTACTATTCAGGCATAAAAAACACTGAGATCTTGTTCTTTGCAACATCATGGATGGAACTGGAGGTTATTATGTTAAGTGAAATGAATCAGGCACAGAAAGACAAACATCATATGTTTTCACTCATTTGTGGGATCCAAAAATCAAAACAATTGAACTCTTGGAGATAGAGAGTAGAAAGATGCTTACCAAAGGCTGGGAAGGGTAGTGGGAGAGTTGGGGGAGGTAGGAATGGTTAATGGGTACAAAAAAAATAGAAAGAATGAATAAGGCCTAGTACTTGGTAGCACAATGGGGTGACTGTACTCAATAATAATTTAGTTGTACACCTAAAACCAAAAGAGTATAATTGGATTATTTGCAACACAAAGGATAAATGCTTCAGAGGATAGATACCTCATTTTTTCATGATGTGATTATTATGCATTTCATGCCTGTATCATAACATCTCATGTACCCTGTAAATATATATATACCTACTATGTACCCACAAAAATTAAAAATTAAAGAAACAGAAAATGAGTACAAAATTAGACATGAAATACATGTTTATTTAGAAAAGATTTTTTTTTTTTTTGAGATGGAGTTTCACTCATGCCATCCAGGCTAGAGTGCAGTGGCGCAATCTCGGCTCACTGCAACCTCCACCTCCCG
Source organism: Gorilla gorilla gorilla (assembly GCF_029281585.2). Taxonomy (NCBI): domain Eukaryota; kingdom Metazoa; phylum Chordata; class Mammalia; order Primates; family Hominidae; genus Gorilla; species Gorilla gorilla. The sequence continues at coordinate 88,395,847 of NC_073236.2, read as the reverse complement.
GGTTCAAGTGATTCTCCTGCCTCAGCCCCCAAATAGCTGGGATTATAGGTGCCTGCCACCCTACCTGGCTAATTTTTTTTTGTATTTTTAATAGAGATGGGGTTTCACCATGTTGCCTAGGCTGGTGTCGAACTCCTGACCTCAGTTGATCCACCTGCCTCAGCTTCCCAAAGTGCTGAGATTATTGGTGTGAGCCACTGCACCTGGCCAGAAATGAAATATTAATAGTAGGTTACAAATTTCAACAGGCTGTCTTTGCCATAACGTCACAAGACCCAAAAAATAAAGTTAACCCGAAACGCATAAATTTTGTACTAATTATCTACTAAGAGAATTCTATCATCTTTTTTTCTAATATTTTCACTGCATGGTTTGTTTTCATGTGCTAATTTTAATATATTAATTTCTTCTTGGCAAAAATAATAGAAAGATACTTTTCCTCTGGCCTTGTTGACCCAAATAATTTTTTTCTGTGCTTAACAATTTTGAAAAGTTATTTTTTTCAGATTTACAACACATTATGGTAGCGTTACAAAAACTTTTAGGATTGTCATTCAATTTGGAAATGGCTATCAATTTTCTTTCTTTTATGAACTGCTATAGTGATGTATATACTCTTTCTGATACATATAGGTTTGTGCCATACAAAAGAAAATCGAGTCAATACTATAATGCATGATTCCTTTAGTCGGTTGGATAAGATTTTTTTAAAGTTATGTTCAAGTTCTAATACCTGGTAGCAGTGATTATGAGCCTATCTAGAAATGAGATCTCTGCAGATGTAATCAAGTTAAGATGAGGTCATACTAGATTATAGTGGGCCCTAGATTCCATGATGAGTGTCTTTATCATCATCCTGAGCAAACTGTTGCAAGGACAGAAAACCAGACTCACAATAGCAAAGACTTGGAACCAACCCAAATGTCCATCAGTGATAGACTAGATTAAGAAAATGTGGCACATATACACCATGGAATACTATGCAGCCATAAAAAATGATCAGTTCATGTCCTTTGTAGGAAACCATCATTCTCAGCAAACTATCGCAAGGACAGAAAACCAAACACCGCATGTTCTCACTCATAGGTGGGAATTGAACAATGAGAACGCTTGTACACAGGAAAGGGAACATCACACACCAGGGCCTGTTGTGGGGTGGGGGGATGGGGAGGGATAGCATTAGGAGATATACCTAATGTAAATGAAGAGTTATTGGGTGCAGCACACCAACATGGCACATGTATACATATGTAACAAACCTGCACGTTTTGCACATGTACCCTAGAACTTAAAGTATAATAAAAAAAAAAAAAAGGAAAGAGAGATTTGGACACAGGCACATAGAAAAGACAAAGAATAGAAAGCTATGTAGTAAAGTCAGAGGCAGAGGCAGAGACTGGAGTGTTCCAAATACAAGTCAAGCAATTCCAAGAATTGCCAGGAGCAAACTGAATCTAGGAAGAGACTGGGAAGGATTCTTCCCAGAAGCTTTCAGATGGCGCATGGCCCTGCTGAAACCTTGATTTAGGACATCTAGCTTCCAGAACTGTGAGAGAATAAGTGTCTGTTGTTTTAAGCACCCAGTTTTTAGTACTTTGTTATAAAAGCCTTAGTAAACTCATCCAATTAAAAAGAGAGAATCTTTAATACCAAATGTGGTAGTTTTAAAATATGTCTACAAAGTATTTGATATTCCTCTCCTTCAAAACACGGAGCTTAATTCCTCTCATTCTCATCCCCTTGAGTGTGGATAAGATTTAGCAACCCACTTCTAATGATTAGAATAAATGGAAACTGGCAGTGTGAGACTTTGGGAGCTACTTTATAAAATACAGTGGAACTTCCTTCTTGCTGTCTCTCAGATCACTTTCTCTGGGATAAACTAGCTGCTAAATCATGAAGATATGCAGGTAGCCCTGAAGAGAGGCCTATGTAGTGAGACCCTGAGGCCTCCTGCCAACAGCTATGGGAAGTGAGCCATTTTGGAAGTGGATCCTCCAGCTGTAGTCAAACTTTGACTGAAAAGCATCGGAGACAAGAGCCAGAATACACAAGTAAACAGCTCCTGGACAACACAGCCTTGCAGTCTGTGTGAGACAGTAATCGCTGTTGTTTCATGCAATTAGTTTTTAGTATGTCAGAGAGCAACAAGAGATAATGAACATTCTGAGTATAGTCGTGATAAGAAAGAAGTTTCATTTGTCTACTTGCAATGACAATTTATTATAGCCTTCAATTCTGTACATTTGATAATTAGAAGATCTTTCACAGATTTATTTCTGGCTCTACATATTTTGCACTTTGTTTTCTCTCTACTTCCTACATGTTTCTAGTCGTTGGTGCTAGAGGATACTATAAACTCTGGCCAGCATATTATTTTAATAGCAGGAAAATCCACAGAAGCCAATGCTATAACAGGATGGCTAGGAATTACTTAAATATGTGCCACAGTGAGTGCAAACCATGTAAACAGATTTCTGAACCTAATAATGGAACAAGGGAGAATGATAGGAATTAAAAGTGGAATAAGACTAGTCCTAACTGGGTATGATTAAAATATTTCATTTTACAAATTTTACAAAAACACGTGACTAGGTGAACAAATTACTAGGTTTCTCCTAGAGCTGAGAAATTACCAGGTTTCTCCTAGAGCTGAGAAATTACTAGGTTTCTGCTAGAGCTGATGGCCTTCAAGTGAGGCACCATAAAGCTAAAGTTTCATTAGCTTCACTGTAAATCTACTTCTTAGACCAAGACAATTTAAAAGCCATGTATTTTCATCTGTATGTATTAAACCCAAGGGTGGTATTTTATATATTAGTTAAGTTTCTAAACTTACTGGAGATCAATATGAGGCCATTTTAATACATTTGTAAAATGAAAATACCAGACTCAACTAGAATGCCAAATGAATATTAAACGGTATTTTAAAAACGTTACAGCAAACTTTGATTCTTATAAAAATAACCATCACAGAAATGAGCCTGCCAACGATTTGTTAAAACTCATTTGCTTTTAATTGTTTTCTGCTGAATGATAAAATATAGAACAGAGGAAATGCCATCTGCTAGTTCATATTTTCAAGAAATGATAAAGGGCTCACCATCACCCCCTTTTCATAGTGCTGCTCTCAGCATTAAAATGTGCATGACACCAGATTTTCATAGCAAGGAGAAACAGCATTTAGAATAAAAGAGAATTAAATTGACTTTTTTCTCTTCTGTTTGACAGTACAAAGAATATACAAAAATGTGCACACTAATCAAAGCAAACATGAATATCTGAGATATATTAAAAATACAAAAAATTAAAGTACAATAGTTTCCACTTTAATTTATAAAATACTTAGATGTTATCACTCCCATCATTAAAGCAAAAAAAAAAAAAAAAATAAGAATGCTGAGCAATCTAAGAGAACAACTCTTCTTAGATCGATTACAGAACTGAGGTCACAGGGCAAATTATCACCTCAAAAGCTAGAGGGACAGGTGAATACAGAGACTCACAGCTTATTGAGAGCAGAAGTCCCTGGAGTCATCAAATATTAGGAACACTAAAATGGTAACTGATGTGTTACTGGAGGTTGCTGCCTTCAGTAAAATTTAAAATCTAAGGGGGTCAGTCATAGGTGGAAGGATGCACACTTTACTGAGTTTTACTTCCAGGAGCCTTACAAGGTTTGACAATGAAAATCAGAGAGAAATCCCCTAATGTTTTGGACAAGGAGAGGGGATAGTAACCATTTTAAAACATGTCCATGGGAATAGTTGCCATTTTGAAATATGCTCATAGCATTCTATGGCAAGGGCTTATTGCCAGGAGACATTACTTTGCTGGGACCCTGGTGATATGGTTTGGCTATGTTCTCACCTAAATCTCATCTTGAATTCCCATGTGATGTGGGAGGGATCCCGTGATGGGTAATTGAATCATGGGGGCAGGTCTTTCCTGTGCTGCTTTTGTGATCATGAATAAGTCTCACGAGATCTGATGGCTTTATAAAGAGGAGTTCCCCTGCACAAGTTCTCTCTCTTTGCCTGCTACCATCCATGTAAGACATGACTTGCTCCTCCTTGCATTCTGCCATAACTGTGAGGCCTCCTCAGCCATGTGGAACTGTAAGTCCGTTAAACCTCTTCGTTTTGTAAATTGCCCAATCTCTGGCATGTCTTTATCAGCAGTGTGAAAACAGACTAATACAGTAAATTGGTACTATGAGTGGGGTGCTGCTGAAAGAATACCCATAAATGTGGAAGCAACCTTGGAACTGGGTAACAGACGGAGGTTGGAAGAGTTTGGAGGCTTAGAAGCTGACAGAAAAATGTGGGAGAGTTTGGAATTCCCTAAAGACTTGTTGAATGGATTTGGCCAAAATGCTGATAATGATATGGACAATGAAATTCAGGCAGAGGTGGTCTCAGATGGAGATGAGAAACTTGTTTGGAATTAGAGCAAAGTGACTTTTGTTAGTTTTGGCAAAAAGACTGGCAGCGTTTTGCCCCTGCCCTAGAGATGTGTGAAACTTTGAACTTGAGAGAGATGATATAGGATATCTGGTGGGAGAAATTTCTAAGCAGCAATGCATTTAAGAGGTGACTTGTGTGTTGTTAAAGGCATTCAGTTTTATAAGGGAAACAGAGCATAGAAGTTTGGAAACTGCAGCCTGACCATGTGGTAGAAAAGGAAATCCTATTTTCTGAGGAGAAATTCAAGCCAGATGCAGAAATTTGCATAAGTACTGAGGAGCCAAATGTTAATCCCTAAGAAAATGGGAAAAAAGGTCTCCAGGACATATCAGAGGTGTTCATGGCAGCCCCTCTCAACACAGGCCCTGAGGCCTAGGAGGTAAAAGTGGTTTCATGGGCTGGGTCAAGGGTCGCCGTGCTGTGTGCAGCCAAGGGACTTGATGCCCTGCATCCCAGCTGCTCCAGCTGTGGCTGAAAGGGGCCAAGGTAGAGCTCAGGCCGTGGCTTCAGAGGGTGCAAGCCCTAAGTCTCTGCAGCTTCCATGTGGTGTTGAGCCTGCCAGTGCACAGAAGTCAATAATTGGGTTTGGGAACCTCCACCTGGATTTCAGATATATGGAAAGGCCTGGATGTCCAAGCAGAAGTTTGCTAAGGGGCAGGGCCCTCATGGAGAACCTCTGCTAGAACAGTGCTGAAGAAAAGTGTGGGATTGGAGCCCCCGCAAAGAGTCCCTATTGGGGCACCACCTAGTAGAGCTGTGAGAAGAGGACCACCATCCTCCAGACAACAGAATGGTAGATTCACTAACATCTTGCACCATGTGCCTGGAAAAGCCACAGACACTCAATGCCAGCATGTGAAGGCAGCTTGGAGGGAGGCTGTACCCTGCAAAGCCACAGGGCTGGAGCTGCCCAAAACCATGGGAACCCACCTCTTGCATCAGTGTGACCTGGATGTGAGACATGGAATCAAAGGAAATCTTTATGGAGCATTAAGATTTGGCTGCCCTGCTGGATTTCAGACTTGCATGGGGCCTGTAGCCCCTTTATTTTGGCCAATGTCTCCCATTTGGAACAGCTGTATTTACCCAATACCTGTACCTCCATTGTATCTAGGAAGTAACTGACTTGCTTTTGATTTTATAGACTTATAGGCGGAAGAGATTTGCATTGTCTTGGATGAGACTTTGGATCGTATACTTTCGAGTTAATGCTGAAATGAGTTAAGACTTTGGGGGACTGTTGGGAAGGCATGATTGGTTTTGAAATGTGAGGGTGAGATTTGGCCAGGGCCATTAGTGGAATGATATGGTTTGGCTATATCCCCACCCAAATCTCATCTTGAATTCCCACATGTTGTGGGAGGGACCCAGTGGGAGGTAATTGACTCATGGTGCAATTCCTTCCTGTGCTGTTTTCATGATAGTGAATAAGTATCATGAGATCTAATGGTTTTTATATTGGGAGTTCCCCTGCAAAAGTTCTCTCTCTTTGCCTGCTGTCGTCCATGGAAGATGTGACTTTCCCCTCCTTACCTTCCACTACGAGTTTGAGTCTTCCCCAGCCATCTGGCACTGTAAGTCCATTAAACCTCTTTGTTTTGTAAATTGCCTAGTCTTGGGTATGTCTTTATCATCAGTATGAGAAGAGACTAATACACCTGACTAACATAAGAGAAGAGCAATTGGATGTGTCTAGACCCCTTTGTCCTTCCTATCTAATATAGGGCAGAGATAAAAAGCTAAGAAATGCTTCTGAAGGTCACAGCATAGGGACTCTGGATTATTAAAAATGTGGAGATTTAATCATAATATTATAGAATGCTTTTCTTAATACCACATCACCATCTCAACAGAGCTAACATATGATAACAGTGAAATACAATTAAGAGACCTGCAAGATACAGACTCTGTTTAAGAAGTAGTTTCTAGAAAAATTCAAAGAAAGCAAGACAAAAGCAGGACATTAGAAATTGTAGCTTCTGTCATCTATAGCTACAGCAAACATTAAGCGAACCTAAATGCTACTAGTTAACAATAAAAGCACATACTACAGGCCTTGTTATTTGAGTTCCTATTACCCAATACATCATTTCCCTTTTTCAGCAACAACAACAAAGAAATTGAAAAGCATTGTAAAGGGTCAAAAAAAAAAAAAAAAACAACAATATGAAGAGACAAAGCAAACGTCCAAAGCAAATTCATATCTGACAATACTTGTGAATATTAGACAGAGAATTCAATATCAGGATGGTTAAAATGCTAAGTGCTAATTTAAAAAAGCAGAAAAAACATGCCAGAACACATGGGTCATGTAAGCAAAGAGATGGAAATTCTAAAACATAATCAAAAGAAAATGCTAGAAATAATAAAATTGGGTAACAAAAATGGAGAATGCTTGTGATGGGCTCACAAGTAGACTAGACACAGCTAAAGAAAAATCAATGAACTTGAACATATGTCAATAAAAACATCTCAAACTGAAATGCATAAAGAAAACAAAATGAAAAAATCCCAGAATATCCATGAAAAGAGCAAAACGAGCAGGAGGAGTATTTGAAGTAATAGCTGAACATTTTCAAAAAATTAATGAAAGATACCAAACCGCAGATCCAGGAAACGAAGAGAAAATTAAGCATGATAAATATCAAAAAGCCTACACATAGGCATATCATATTCAAAATGCAGAAAGCAACAAAGGGAAAAACTTGAAAGAAGTTGAAGGATAACATATCCTATCTATAGAGTAGAAGGGCTAATAATTAGATAGGACTTTTTTTTCAAAAGTCATGCAAGTAGGAAAACAGTAAAGAAAAAGAAAAACCAACCAACCAACAAACCTGAGGAGTTTTGTCACCTATAAACATGACTTGCAAGAAATGCCAAAAGAACTTTTTCAGAGAGAAGAAAAGTTATATAGTTTAAAAACTTGGACTATGTAAACAAAGGAAGAGTGTTAGAGAATAAACAAATGAGAGTTAAAAGAAAACCTATTATTTTTCTGATTTCTAGTTGATTTAATAGAAAACTGCTTAAAATATTAATGGTAACAATTTATTGGGTGATTATCGGTATGAATAAGTGAAATGTCTGTAAGCAGTATTATAAAAGATAAAAGAGATAGATTGGGAGTACTTTGTTATAAGGTGCCTCTATTACCTATGAGGTGGTAGAGTGTTATTTAAAAGTATTTAGATTTAGGTGTAAATGTATATTGCAAACTCTAGGGCAAGTATTAAAGAAAATTTTAAAAGAAGTATAATAGATACCCTACAAAATGAGAAAAAATAGAAATAATATGAGGTGTTTAAACCAGAGAAGGCGGAAAGAGAGAAGATTAAAAAAAAAAAGAAAAAATGGATGGAATGAAAAAGAGTTACAAATATGGTAGATAATAATCTATCTCAATAATTATATTAAATGTGAAGGATTAACACACATCAATTAAGAAGACAGACTGAGAAGAGAAATTAAAACAAAAAGTCCCAGCTGTATATGGTCTACAAGAAACCCATTTAAAATATAAAGACACAGATTAAAAGTAAAGGGATGGAGGCTGGGCACGGTGGCTCACACTTGTAATCCTAGCATTTTGGGAGGCCAAAGCAGGCAGATCACCTGAGGTCAGCAGCTCGAGACGAGCCTGGCCTACGTGGTGAAACCCCATCTCTATTAAAAATACAAAATTAGACAGGGGCAGTGGCAGGCACCTGTAATCCCAGTTACTTGGAAGCTGAAGCAGGAGAATCGCTTGGAGTCAGGAGGCAGAGGTTGCAGTGAGCCAAGATGGCACCACTGCACGCCAGCTTGAGGGCGACAGAGCAAGGCTCTGTCTAAAAAAAAAAGAAAAGTAAAGGGATGCAGAAAAATATGCCATGTTAACACTAATAAAAGAAAGCTGAAATAGTTGTGCTAATTTCAGTCTAAGCAAACATCAAAACAAAGAAAACTGGCATGGATAAAGAGAATTGTTTACATTATGATAAAGAGATAAATTCTGTAAGAAGATATAACAATTTCCCATGTATATGTGCCTAACAACATATATGTGTCTCAAGTATATGTGCCTAACAACAATTTCTCATGTACATGTGCCATCATTCTTAATGGCAAAATCCACAATTGCTTTTGCACCAACCTAATAGAATTTAATAACATAAATATAGCTGGGAAATCTCAAAATATTTAGACATACACAGCACACTTCAAAATAATGCAAAGGTCAAGCAGAAGTTTCAAGAGAAATTAAAAATATTTTGAACTCAATAAAAATAAAAATATAACAAAAAATAGGGATGCAGAAAAGCAATCTTTAGAAAAAAATTTATAGTATTGAATACATATTTTGAAAGACAGGAAATTTGATCTGTGAGGCCAGCATTACCCTAATGCCAGAACCAGATATAGACATTGTTACATGAAAGGAACACTAAAGACCAATATCTCTCACAAACATTGATGTAATTATCCTCAAGAAAATATTTTCAAATCAAATATAAGAATAGTTAAAAAGAATTACGCATATCAACGAAGTGGGATTTATCCCAGGTATTTGGATCTGGTCCAACATTTGAAAATCACTAATGTAACCCATCATGTCAACAGGCTAAAGAAGAAAAATTATATCATTATAACAATAAATGCAGAAAAAGTATCTGACATAATTTAATATCCATTCCAAATAAACACACTCAGCCAAGTAGGAGTAAAGAGGAGCTTCTTCAACGTGATAAAGAACATCTACAAAAAACCTACAGCTAACATAATACTTAATGGTAAGAAACTAAATGCTTTCCCCCTAAATTAGTAACAAGGCAAGGGTGTCCACTCTTACTCAACATTGTACTTACAGTCCTAAAACAATAAGATGTGGAAAGAAAATAAAACATATGCACATTGGGAAAAAATAAATAAAATTGTGTTAGCTTACAGATTATATCATGGTCTATGTAGAAAATCTCAAATAATCTACAAAAATAACTTGGAATAAATATAGTGAAGTTTCAAGATAAAAATTTACTATACATAAATTAATTGTTTTCACTTAGGCAATGAACAAATGGAATTTGTAATTAAAAACATAATATCATTACATTAGAAACAAAAATATGAAATATTTAAGTGTAAGTCTTAGTAGATATACACGATCTATGTGAGGGAAACTAAAAAACTCTGATGAAAGAAATCAAAGAAGATCTGAGTAAATGCAGAGACAATCTATGTTCATGTATAGGAATACACTATATTGTTATTTTAGAATGTCACTTCTTCTTAACTTGATCTGTACATTCAACTCAATCCTAATCAAAATCTCAGCAGGTTATTCTGTGGATATTGGCAAACTGATTCTAAAGTTTCAATGGAAATTCAACATATCTAAAATAGCCAAGAAAATACTGAAGAAAAACAATATAGAGAACTGAGACTGCTCAACTTCAAGATTTGCTATAAAGTTACAGGAACAAAAACAGCATGATACTGGTGAAAGAATAAACAAATATATCTGTAGAATACAATAGAAAACCAAGAAATAGATCCAAACAAATACAGTTAAATGAACTTTAACAAAGTGCAAAGGAAGTTTAAAGGAGAAAGTGAGACATGAAGCCAGCTGGCTTCTGGGTCAGAGGGGTGGGGACTTGGAGAACTTTTCTGTCTAGCTAAAGGATTGTAAATGCACCAATCAGCACTCTGTGTCTAGCTAAAGCTTTGTAAACGCACTAATGAGCACTGTGCATGTCTAGCTAATCGGGTGCGGATTTGGAGAACTTTTCTGTCTAGCTAAAGGATTGTAAATGCCACAATCAGCGCTCTGTGTCTGGCTAAAGGATTGTAAATGCACCAATCAGCACTCTGTCAAAACGGACCAATCAGCACTCTGGAAAATGGACCAATCAGCTCTCTGGAAAATGGACCAATCAGCAGGATGTGGGTGGGGCCAAATAAGCAAATAAAAGCAGGCCACCAGAGCCAGCAGCGGCAACCCACCCGGGTCCCCTTCTGTAGTGTGGAAGCTTTGTTCTTCTGCTCTTTGCAATAAATCTTGCTGCTGCTCACTCTTTGGGTCCGCGCTGCCTCTGTGAAGTGTAACACTCACTGCAAAGGTCTGCAGTTTCACTCTGAAGCACGAGACTACAAACCCACTGGGAGGAATGAACAACTCTGGACGGGAGCAAAGAACAACCCCGGATGGGAGGAACGAACAACCCTGGACGTGCTGTCTTTAAGAACTGTAATACTCGCTGCGAAGGTCTGCAGCTTCACTCCTGAAGCCAGGGAGACCATGAACCCATCAGGAGGAATGAACAACTCCAGATGGGAGGAACGAACAACCCCGGACGTGCCGCCTTTAAGAGCTGTAACTCTCAAGGGTCCGTGGCTTCATTCTTGAAGTCAGCGAGACCAAGAACCCAGCAATTCTGGACACAAAAGAACAGCTTTATTTTTAATAAATGGTGCTATATTAGTCTGTTTTCATGTTGCCGATAAAGACATACCCAAGACCGGGCAATCTACAAAAGAAAGAGGTTTAATTGGACTTACAGTTCCACATGGCTGGGAAGGCCTTATATTCATGGCAGAAGGCAAGGAGGAGCAAGTCACATCTTAAATAGATGGTGGCAGGCAAAAAGAGCTTATGCAGGGAAATTCTCATTTTTATAACCATTAGCTCTTGTGAGACTCATTCAGTATCACAAGACAGCACAGGAAAGACCTGCTCCCCTAATTCAATCACCTTTCACTAGGGCTCTCCCACAACACATGGGAATTGTGGGAGTTACAGTTTAAGATGAGATTTGGGTGGGGACACAGTCAAACTATATCAGATGCTAAAACCATTGAACATCCACATGCAAAAAAGAAGAAAAAAATGAACCTTGCCATCGACCTTATATCATCCTTATAAAAATTAACTCAAAATAAATCACAGACCTAAAACACAAAACTAAGACATTTAGAAGAAAACATAAGAGAAAATCTAGTTGACCTTAGGTTTAGTTTTGAATTTTTAGGAACAAAATCCAAAGCATGACCCATGGAAAAAAAAATGTTATATCGGGCTTCCTTAAAATTATAAACTTCCGCTCTGAGAAAAACACTGTTAAGAGAATAAAATGACAAGTCACAGACTGTTAGAAAATATTTACAAAACACACATTTGATTAAAAAACTTGATATCAAAAATATACAATGAATATGCAAAATATGTTTATAAAAGATATATCCAAAATATAAAACGGTTATATATGTGTGTGTATATATATATATTCATTATTAAAGTGTGAAAATAAAAAACAAACAACCCTCTTTTTAAATGGGCAAAATAACTGTAGAAACACTTCACCAAACAAGACATGCAGATGGAAAATAAGCATATGAAAAATGTGTTAACATCACATGTCATTAAGGGAATGTGGAAAGCTACAGCCACGTTGGAAGACAGTTTGGCAGTTTTGTACAAAGTTAAACATGATCTTACCGCATAATCCTGTACTGTAATCACACTGCTATATGTTTACCCACATGAAATGAAAATGTTTGTCCACATAGAAACAAACTCACATGCAAACGTTTATAGTAGATTTGTTGACAATTACCAAAATCTGGAAGCAACAGGATATCTCTTAATAGATTAATGGATAAAAAAGTTGTACTACATCCATACAATGTAATATAATAAGGTGCTACAAAGAAATGAGTTATCATGTCATGAAAACACATGGAGGAAACTTAAATGTGTATTTCTAAGTGAATGAAACCAATCTGAAAAGGCTACCTACTGTACGATATATGATTCCAATTACATGACATAAAACTATAGAGGCAATAAAAAGATTAGTACTTGCCAAGGATTCAGGGGACGGGGTAGTAGGGTAGGGAAAAGGAGTTAAAGTAGACAATTTTCAGGGTGGTGAAATTCTTCTGCCTGATATATTAATGGTGGTTACATGATTTTATGAATTTGTAAAGACCAACAGAACTGTACAAGAAGAATGAACCCTAACATAAACTAGAGACTTTACTTAATAATCGTGTGTCAATATTAGTTCATCAGTTGTAATAAAGGTACACCACTAAAGCAAGATGTTATCAATAGGGGAAACTGTGTGTGCAGTGGGTGGAGGGGAGGAGAGTGGGGAGTATATGGGAACTCTCTGTACTATATGCTAAGTTTATTTGTAAATCTATAACTTCTCTAATTAATAAAGACCACTAATTAAAACAAATAAAAATAAAATAGTTAAATAAGATTAACTCGGCTTGGTATATTTCTTTTATAAATATAATAAATTATCTTGGCTAGGTCTAATTCTAGACTGTTAGATTTGCCTTTTGTTGCTAAGAATAGCTCTCAAAAATTTAAAAAGGTAATTTGGTGTATGCAAATCACAACATTCTATGTCTAAAAATACAATGATGATTTTACAATGATTTAAAAGTCACTCTGGAAATTGCACTACAAGGAACTAAATTCACACATACAAGACAAAAGAATGCGCAATATAGGTGTGTGTGAGGATGACATATAAATATTCTCATATATATACCTATATATACACCTATATATACCTATATATATATACCTATATATGTGTGTGTATATATGTACATATATATGTATAACATCTTAATGTTATATATAACATATATAATTATATATATTAATGTTATATATAACATCTTAATGTTATACGTGTATATATAACATTAAGAGGGAGAAGAGTTGAATAAAAAAGAGAGAGATATGTATATATGTATATCTCTTTTTTACTCAACTCTTCTCCCTCTTAATGTTATAGTCTACTTAGGACTTCTGAAGAAATCTGATAAGATGATATTGGACAAACTAGAAAAATGACAATGTGCCCAGCAACCTAAAATATATCCCGGATTGAAAAAGAACATAAAGAATCTGAGAATACAAACTGCTAAGGAAGTGTCAGGCTTGGAAACCAATAACTGAATTGTCAAAAAAACTGCTTCTTTAAACAGGTCATGCCAGCCAATCCAACACGCTTTCCTAGGTAAAAGACACATACACTATAATGTGTTAGTTTCTGGTAAGGCAATATAATTATTAGAGTGATGTGTCAACTGTTACTGAATGTTCTTATAAAGTCTTTCTTGGTAAAAAACATAAAATATCCATGATTAAGTTGAGGTGACTATTTGTACATTTCAAATGAGTTATTTATTGAGAGACCTCTGTCCTTTGAAAAGAAATGCAAGAATGCTATCAGACTGATGATCAGGCAAGATTTGGATTAACAACAAAAATAAAACACAGTTCTTATTACTCTAAGAAGAAATGAGTTTACTGCACTCATTAAAATAGTAAGATGTTGCAACTTAACATAGTATTATGGGTATAGTGCTCCTTTTTCTGCTGTCATATTTTAATTTTTCTTGTAGATAGAAATTCAATACTTATTTTAAAAGACCTTTGTCCCTTGAAAAACAGCAATTTGTGAAGACTCAGATGGCAAAAATGCAAACCTCTAACCTTCGTACAGTGTAAATGAGATTATAATTGAGAGAAACACATTTACAATTTTCTTATAATTTAATTCTTTGTAGTCATTTCCATTAGGATCATTTCCATTTTCTAATCATAATGATGCTGGCTCAGAAAATACTAAGAAAGGATACATTCTGGATGTCAACTCAACCATCGTATTGACGTTTAGTTTTCTGAGAACCCAAATCTCTTTCCTGATTGAGAAATCATGGAAATAATCTTTCCAAGGTATGATATTAGTAACTGGATTATGTAAAAGGACAGAGATCTACTTTTTTTCTAAATTGTATAGCCACTAGAGGAGTATTCTATATAAATATGGGTCAGAACTAATGGTCTACTCTACATGCCTGGAGTGACCGAGGCAAATCTCTACAAGTTCTCACTCAGAATTTTTCAGAATGAAGAGCTTCATAAAAATGATGACGTTTGACCAAAAATACAAACAGTATTTTATAACCTTGTAGACTCTTTTTCTGAACTTTTGTGGCCCTTTGATTATATATATGTGTATTATACCAGTTCTATCTTTAAGCACTTGTAATCTTTATTTCTGAATGGGTCTTCTATATTTTACCTATCTCTTTAAATACTGATGCGGGTAAGAGTTTTTAATAACTTTATCTCCCATTTCGTCCAGCATATTCATTTTCACAAATAGCTATTCAATACATATGTATTGAATGGGTGGGTAAATTCTTGAGAATATAGTCCAAAGAAGTATTTAATCCTCCTTACTCTATAGAAGAAAACTGTGATAAATATAAGTGTTAAGCTCAAAATGCCTATATTTATGGATCTTAAAATTAAGAGAGAGAAGAAGCAAATATAAAAACACGACGGAAAAAAGTATGGTACCATACATTCACAAAAGCTGTCCTAAGAAGCAAATACATATTGTTAAATGATAAAAATCTGATTAGATCACACTTTGCATAAAACCCTTTGAACTTAGCTGATTGTTTTAAAAATACATTCTAAAGGCATTAGTATTGTTTCAAAGATCTTAGATCAGACCTCTCTTACCTACACAGCCTCATCTACTGTCACTCTCCACTTTATTCATTTCATTTATTTATAATTAGTTAAAAATATTTATTGAGTAACTTTTAAGTGTCAAGCATTATACTAAACACCAATGATGAAGTTGTTGAAAAAAACAGCAAGATTACTGTTCCTTTGAATATTATATTCCACTATACACACGTGGCAAGGGTGGAGGAAGAAATTAGAAGGGATGCAATGAGGAGTCAAACAAGTAAATATGTAAGTAAATGAATGGAGATAATTTCGCATAATGATCAGGAATCAAATGGAGTACCAGGACAGAAAGTGACTTCTAGGACTGTTCAAGTTTGTGTGTTCTAGATGGCTTCTTGAGGTATGGATTAGAAAGAATTTCAGGCGACGAGAATAGCCAGCTGCTTAGAATACACCAAAATGTGTATTCTTGTTTGAAACCAATGAGGATGAATATGACAGTAAGGGAGAAGTATCCCACAGCTGTAGTACACAGCTTCCCTTTAAATCAGTAGAAATTATTAGCAGCTGCCTTCTAAATTGCAATGTTTGATTGGACTTTCTGAAAATTCTGAAAGGAGAAATCTGTGCTCCATAGAAAACATAATAAAAAAATTTCTGTGGGCAAATAGAAAGACATATAGCAATAGTGTGTGCATATATATATATATATATATATATATATATATATATAGTTGTACAGATTTCCTTAGTTTTTTTGTTTGTTTGTTTTACTTTAAGTTCTGGGATACATGTGCAGAACATGCAGGTTTGTTACACAGATATACATGTGACATGGTGGTTTGAGGATAGCATATTTTCATCTGAGAGTCACAGAGATAAAAATGAAAACTGAAGTGTAACTTAATAGGGACCTCATGATGATAGATTTTAACAACAAAGTTGCTCATGCCCATAATTACTGTGACCCAGGAGGCCGAGGTGAGAGGATTGCTTTAGCCCTGGAGTTCCAGACCAGCCTGAGCAACATAGCCAGACCCCAGCTGATATGGTTTGGCTGTGTCTTCATCCAAAATCTCATCTTGAATTGCATTCCCTGTAATCCCCATCATCCCCACGTGTCAAGGGAGAGACCAGGTGTTGGTAATTGAATCATGGCAGCAGTTTCCCCCGTTGTCTTCTTAGGCACAGTGAGTAAGTTCTCACGAGATCTTATGGTTTTATAAGTGTTCGGTAGGTTTTCTGTTGCTTTTTCTCACTCTCGCTGTCTTCTGAAGTTCCTTCTGCCGTGATTGTAAGTTTCCTGAGGCCTTCCCCAGCCATGATGAACTGTGAGTCACTTAAACTTCTTTCCTTTATAAATTACCCAGTCCCAGGCAGTTCTTTATAGCAGTGTGAAAATGAGGAGTAATGTACCATCTCTAGTAAATAATCAAACAATTAAAAAATAACAGGTAAGAGTTTTTGAGTCACGCAAGATTGATTTGGGTTCTGTTGAAAAAAAATTTTAGCAAAATGATCCATTGCAAAATTTTGAGTAATATACTGTGTGGTATAGGTTTTTGTCTATTTTGGGAGCTTGAAATGTGAATATTTTTTGAAAATACTTTTTCACAATTAAAATATGAAAATTTTCCGTAAGCAAAATCTGTTAACATATAGAAGACTTGGTAAATCAATAAGGACATTAAAAATAATTAGAAGATTATTTGTAATGTTACTTTGAAAGTTACGTGGCTAAATTCTTCAGATATTTGAAAGTTTAAAACTTCAAATGATTATAGTTTTGAATTTCATTTGCTATGTTTTGTAGGTTAGATTTTTTCTCTTCAAGAGGAGTAGGAAGAGTGTGAAGCTCTAGAAAAAAATGTAGATTGTACGTGATTTAGTTATATTTCAGTACTTTTGGTGCTAGCCTTTTTCTTATAACTATTGAGTGTTTATATATCTTCAGCGAATTTAATAAAAAATAGTTTTCTTCATTGACAGAGAACATTATATCACCAAGTTAAGATAACAAAGTTATTAATAATTCCCAATCCCGATTGAGTTCTTTACTGTAGTAGTAGCAGTTTTTAAATTTAAAACACACACACACTCATACACACACACACACACACACACACACACACACACACACACACGTATATACAAAAGTACTTTATGGATAACCTCCCAATTCTCAATCTGGAGTTTCATAATCCACAGACTAGGTTAATTGGTAAGGAAAATTGTCACATATAAAAGATACTATTTATAAAAGATACTACTTGTATTTGAAAACTTCAAAATCATCACAGTGTAATCCTTTTGACTATAGACCTCGAATGTAAGAAAAATGTGTATTAAGAACAAACGAGAAGGAATTATGGCAATTAGAAACCGATGAGCAAATGCTAAGTCTCGGACTATAATGTTTCTAAATAAATACCAATTCAGTTCAGCTGTGGGCAGCCATCAGCACCATTATTGTGATTTCCATTTGAGCTCTACTTTTCCTAACACCAGCTGATTCCCTCCATATTGCATTCCAACAAACACAGGTTTGACTGTGCTTCTTCGCACAGCTTTCAGTCACCATGCACAATGAACTTCCAGGGTACATTATTATGGTCGAATAAGACAACTGGATGGAGTTCTAAATCCATGATTATTTTATTACTGCTATTCAGATATTTGCAAGCCAAGATCACAGGGAGGGTAATCTAATCATGTATTTAAAGTTGCTGCTGGAGGGCTGCTATTGAAGAAAGGGTTGGACATTTCCTTGGATAGAATTAGCAGCAAACTGCAATTTCCTAAGCACTGTTTTGCCCTTAGTATTTCATTGCTATTTAGTTAGGATACAGTAGATACAGACCAGTCTTATTGTTCATTAACGAAATATTCTTTCTCAAAATATTTCATTTAACTATAAACTATTCTTACTGGTCATTTCCATATGCAGAAGTGTTTCCTTTCCCTTGAATTTCACAACCTTTTATATTAATTCAGGATATGTATATTGGACGTTTACATTCCACTTATTAATAGAACTAAGCAAACCACACTTTCAATGAATAATCCAAGGAAGAAGTATTGATTAAGTAGTTTCATTTGGCTTGGCAATTCTTTTTTCTTGTACATAAAATTGGCATTTTGAAACGTGAGTTTAAATTGAATTACTTTATAGCTACATCCAATGTTCTGAATGACTATCTGAACAAGACCCAAAATCTATATATTACAACAATTTAATATCTCAGGCATTTTTCATATTAACTGTAAATCACTTTAAATCTTATAAGCGCAGGAATTTTCAAGGCTGTTAAATAAGCTGCTCACTTGAAGTATTAAAGTCCAAACTGTCATATTTTTATACAATGTTAAGCTCGCATTGGCCTCAGTCTGATGAAATGACAGCATTCTTCACTGGTAAACTGAAGACATGTTAATTTATTAGCTTAATTTCTGCTGGTGCAACCATTGTATGTGTCACAGGGGTACTTGAAGCAAAGAACAGAAATATGAAGTACATACTGAGATGAGTAGAATCCAAGGATCTTGTATAAATTAAGGGTGACTGGATTTCTACTTAAAAAAAAGAGCAATCTCTTTTTACTCGTCATTAAAATGTTAATGTCTTGTGCAAAGTCCTGCTATTATAATTTTTCTGTATATTCTTGTCTAACAGTGATTTTTCTTAATTAATTACAATTTAAAAGCATTGATGTGTTCAAATATGTTAATATTTTATTGTGACCTAAAATGTCCATCTTAATTCATTTACAAATTTCAGAAAGACTGATACTATCCTAAATGCCCATTAATAGAAGAATGGGTAAATAAATAGTGGTATCTAATGGAATAAAATAGAAAAAAGAAAATAACAGAGTAATAGTCCATGTCCTTGAAAGATGAGTAATGCTGTGAGGGGCACAAGAGGGTTTTTGGAGGTACCTGAAACGTTTTCTATCTTGATCTGGGTGCTGGTTATGTGTTCACTTGTAAAGTTCATCACATTTTATTTGTGTCTCTTTATTGATGTATCAGTAAAAAGTATTAAATATTTTATTTTTGAATAAAATGCGTTACTTGTTCTCTGAAAGGGGAAACACCGGTTTCCTCAGTATATTAAAAAACCTATTAAAGTATAAAAAGTTAAATTACATAAATTTTGATAAGCTCCTTTAATAAGCTCATTTAAATAATACCAATGTTTGAGAATAGTGGCTAGATGAATAAGATATATTTTTAACCATACTTGGTCTCTAGTAAAGCCTCCATAGTGCCAAGATCTTGTTGTGTGAAATTTCCGGTTAAATTAGGGAGGAAAGAGTGAAGGTGGGACGATAATACAACTACTGAGATCAGTTTTGGGATATCAGGAGAAAGATTTCTGTCCTATCCCTGGAAACTCACCTTGTATGTATTCCATAAGCTAGTGAGTTTAAGTTAAAAATGAATACTTTCCACTTAAGGTAAAATTATGATGGTGAATTTAGGTTCATTTCTCCTGTTATATGGATACAACTAAAAGTCTGCATCATGTACATACCAAATGAATAACTGGCCAATCACACGGACCCATCTTCAAATCTTTAGAAGCATCAAATCAGATGAATGAAAAATGATGGGTCAAACCAATAAGAGCATTTAACAATCAGAAAAGTAGGTTATTTTCTTCTTTAGAACATGTTATTAAAAATGGTTAAAAACAACTGTCAGAATGGAAGGATGATTCTTAAAGAACAAAGAAATCAATATTTTTCCTTTTTTAGAATGGATGGAAATACATTTTCCGGAAGAGGAGAAAGCAGGCAGTAATATCCTCCTTTAAATTTGTATTGTTTTTGAGTGACTGCACATTCTCACATATTTACATTTGATGTGATAAATCATCACCATTCATTGGATATAAAATTCCAGTGAATTCCGGGTATAAAATTGTCATCCTTTTATGTAAGGAAAGAATGGACTAATTTACTTGGTTCATTTTTGAGGTTTACATGGGTCTGTTAATTTGTCTTACGAATTTTACATATTAAATTATATTTGTATGAATATGAACCAAAATAACCACTATATATAGGCAGTTACACATATTGAAATACAATTGTGACAATTTGTGCTAAAATATATATGTCAAATTGGACATGTATATTTGTTACTCATAAAAGTTCTATACAGAAAATTATCAAATTGTTACGCATAATGTGTATAACTTCTTTACAAATTTACTGAAACATAATTTACAGACCATAAAATTCCACATTTCAAGTTTAAAGTTCAGTGTTTTTTAATACATTCACAGGGTTGTGCAAATAGGACCACAATTTAATTTTAGAACATTTAAATAAAAAATTCCTGGGATGAGAGTTGTTTCTGGCTCCTTATTTTGAGTAGGACTCGTTCCCTGACTCCTGAGTGAGAAGTCTTTCTTCCTGACTGTTTTGAGAGAGAATTTATTTCGTAACTCCATGAGCTGAGTTTATTTCTTCATGGCTCGCTCTTTTGAGTGGAAATTTATCCCCTGATTCTGTGGGCTGCAAGCCTTTTTTTTTTTCTGGGTCTCTGTGTCAAGTGGGATTGCTCCCTGACTTTTTTGGGTTAGAAGATTTTTTTTTTCCAGGCTCTATGTGAGTACTTCTGTTTCTTTATTTGATCCTGTTTCTCACACGATAACTTCTAGTCAACTCAAATCACCTTTGTGAATCCCTCTTCACTGTATGTCCTGCCAACTCTGTCCATGTTCTTTTTTTTTTTTTTTCTTTGAGATGGAGTCTGTCTCTGTCACCCAGGCTGGAGTGCAGTGGCGCCATCTCTGCTGACTACAGGCTCTGCCTCCAGGGTTCACGCCATTCTCCTGCCTCAGACTCCCGAGTATCTGGGACTACAGGCGCCCGCCACTATGCCCGGCTAATTTTTTGTATTTTTTAGTAGAGACGGGGTTTCACCGTTTTAGCCAGGATGGTCTCGATCTCCTGACCTCGTCATCCGCCCACCTCAGCCTCCCAAAGTGCTGGGATTACAGGCGTGAGCCACCGCGCCCGGCCTGTCCATGTTCTTTTTGTTGGCTTGAATTTACTAAGGATAAATTGGAATGTCTTTAGCCTCTTTGGAAAACTTATGATCTCCCCAAACTAGCATCTCCAATACCTCTCCTTTCTCATTCTTTCTACTCTTCCTTATTTCTTTTACCACCTTGGGTTCTCATTCAGTTCTCTTGAATCCTTTAATGTGTCCTCCTTCAAAATCCTACCTCTAACATCCTTCTGGATGTTTCCAATTTTGTCCCTGCCCTTTAGTTTTCTAAAGACACTTGAAGTTTAAACTCTCTACTGCATAAGGAGCCCCTCAAGGATCTGCCAAAAGCAGCAACCTAAGACTGAAAAGGGGAAATGCTAAGTGGAAACAGTCTGAACATTGTATCAACTCAGGTAAGTTTTAGAGACATCTGGGTAGCTGCTAGGTGTTTCCTCAGTCACTCGTCTAAAATGTGGTCCACAGCCTCTGTAAGATTACGTATCAGGGCAAAAGAAAATCTTAAAAGTTCTCTCTACAAATAATGATTTTTTTAAAAAAGCTTTGGCTCTTATTCAACTTGTCTTATTTTTGTCAGAAACACAATTTGCATAAAATGCAAAGTGGAAATAAGTTTTGTATGACTGTGTTGCCTGACTTATGACTAAAATTTTCAAATACAATCTATAAAATAACTTTATGTCTCTATGAATGTACCTATATGTGGTGTTTGTACATATGCATATATACACATATGTACATATATTTTTTTCTTTCTGGATGATATTACCAAATTATAAAATCCCTTAAAGAAATTCTACTTAAATTGGCTTAAAAATAATTGAACACTTATATAAGTTAAATACTCCTAAAATTCATAGAAATATGAAACTTACCCATCGCTTTTCAAGTTTACATGATTTGAGTAAATGTTTAGTAAATAAAATCAGTTTAATATTGTTGGTTTAATACAAACAGCTGTATCTTCTGAGTTATGAGCTTTAAGTATAAGACAAGCATAAATTTTTATTCCGTTTGAGTTTACTAGTTGAATAAAGTAATAATGTATGTACTTGATGTTTGAAATTGTAAAAATTTAAATTCAACCTAAAACAAATGTATAATTCCACCTACAGGAGAAATGAGTTACTTGATATCCAGTACTTCATATATATCAAACACAACAGTAAAACAAAGAAACTTGTGTATTTAACTTATTAAAGTTTTCTATTTGCTTTTATTTAGTCTAGCCTGCATATGCTGTGAAAATAGTTAACCAGAAAGTAGCTTGAGATTATGGCTGACTGTGTCTGGTGTTACAGTATATATGCCCAAAAACAGTTTTCAAAATCTTCTTGCTAATTATCAAGCTTAGTGTTACGTTAAGTAATACATATTCATTAATAATTAATTAGGATACACTACTAAAATATTCATTACTAATCACACATTTAGGTTTATATAGTTTTGGTGTCTTGTTTTTATACAATATACAGAAGTTGAATATATTTAGGTCTGTTAAAAATGAGAAATGTACTATGAGGAAACAGCATATAACTATAAGAAATATGAGATGGTATATTCATAAAATTTGCAAGTCTGTTATCAAAATCCTGGTATATGACAGATAATTGTCTACTTTGTCTATTTCTTAATTTTCTCAGTGAAAGAATGGCTGCTAATAGTTAATAATTACAATCAATATATGTAATTAAAACTACTAGAAATAATAAGAGTGACGGGAAACAACTCATATGAAAAGTGTGCAAGGAATGTCGGTTTTTTTAATATGAAAAGATACACAGAGTAGGAAGGATGTGTTTTTTGTTAAAGGAATATAAAAGAGTAATTTTCTTCTAAAGTAAGATGACTGGTGTTCCAGAAAGAGAAAAATGTAGGAGAAAAAAAAAATTGAATGGATATAAGAAGGGTGTAGAAAGTTTGCAGAAAAAAAGATATTATCTAATGTATTCAAGCTGTCTAATGATTGGAAGATATTTATTTATGTGTTTTATTTTTATGAGCCTCACATCAAAAGTGTATTATGTTAAACTAGTATTTGGTTTTATCTCTGTCAAAATGGCAACATTTTCTTGGGTTATTGGTCTGTTGTAAATATTAGATTTTTTTTTCTTTGACTCAAGTAATCTGAGAAAAAAGATTCTGTGTTTTTTAAAAAATAATATGTGCTTTATATTAACCTTTAACCAAGGACTTGACTAGAATATCATATTTTAGGATGACATAACCATTCAGCTTTAAAGAACTAAGGCCTACTTTACTGAGCCAATGCTTAAAAAGCCCTCCTGGAAAAACTGGCCTGGTATCTGGCTTATGGGATTTCCACTTTTACAGATGAGTAAGTAAGGTTCCTGGCAGGCTCAGGAACATCAAGATATTTGGAGGACTTTAAGAAAAAAGAATTTCATCTAAATCTATATGTACTGCAAGCAAAATCTGGTGGTGAGTTCTTGGCTTTGCTTCCTGGTCTTGAGAGATTTATAAAAGTCCAATCTGAGATTCCAATGAAAAGTTCCAGGAAGACAAATTCAAAAAGACCTATGTAGTCAGTTACCATTCTTGCTGCACGTATGTAAATAACCAAGCCAAATCTAATGAGACCAGATTTATTTTGTAAGCAACAATCAAAAGGGGTCGGGGGTGAGTGTAGGGAGAAATGTTCTGTTTCAACAAAAAACTATAGCGTACACTGTGCGTTACTATCTGAAAACTGGACTGTATCAATTCTAGTTTCTTCCAATATTTGGCTATGACTCTCCAAACCAATGGAGAGTTTCCATTTTTTTTTCTCCCACCTTCCTGACTTGGCATCACTGAGAACTGAAACTGCCCTTTTCCCCAAGCTCAGCAAGCTGAAGCTAGATGTTTTGATACAAACTTCAAAGAAACCACCACACACGTAAAAAAATATGTATGGGCAATCTACATGCTTGCTGCTGTATGGGCCACTAAGAAAGGTTACAGAAATACCCAGTGTCATAACCAAAGACATTAATACTGCAAACCTGGAAATTAATTGGATTGCCACTACCAACTTTGAGCCCAACATCCAGAAATCTTACTGACCGGCTACCCTCTGAACTCAGACTGGGTTTACAACTATTAATATTTTTCTTCTTTTATTGTCATAGAAATCCTCTTCATTAATGCCTGACTGCTTGTACCAGCCAGCACATATCTTCTACTACTGACATGGTTTGGCTATGTCCCCACCCAAATCTCATGTTGAATTCCCATGTGTTATGGGAGGGACCTGGTGGGGAGGGAGTTGAATCATGGGGGCAGATCTTTCCCATGTTGTTCTTGTGATATTGAATAAGTCCCATGAGATTTGATGGTTTTAAAAATGGGAGTTTTCCTGCACAAGCTCTCTTTCTTGCCTGCCACCATCCATGCAGGATGTGACTTGCTCCTCCTTGCCTTCTGCTTTGTGAGACCTCCCCAGCCATGTGGAACTGTAAGTCCAATAAACACCTTTCTTATGTAAATTGCCCAGTATGTCTTTATCAGCAGTGTGAAAAAGGCCTAATACAATAAATTGGTACCAGTAGAGTGGGACATTGCTGAAAAGATACTTGAAAATGTGGAAGTGACTTTGGAACTGGGTAACAAACGGAGCTTGAAACAGTTTGGAGAGCTCAGAAGAGGACAGGAAAATGTGGGAACGTTTGGAGCTTCCTAGAGGTGAATGGCTTTGCCCCAAATGCTGATAGCCATAAGGACAATAAAGTCCAGGTTGAGGTGCTCTAAGATGGAAATGAGAAACTTTTTGGGAGCTGGAGCAAAGATGACTCTTTTTATGTCTTAGCAAAGAGACTGGTGGCATTTTGCCCCTGCCCTAGAGATTTGTGGAAGTTTGAACTTGAGAAAGATGATTTAGGGTATCTGGCAGAAGAAATTTCTAAGCAGCAAAGCATTCAAGAAGTGACTTGGGTGCTGTTAAAGGTTTTCAGTTTTATAAGGGAAGCTGAGCATAAACATTTGGAAACTTTGCAGCCTGACAGTGTGATAGAAAAGAAAATCCCATTTTCTGAGGAGAAATTCAAGCCAGCTGCAGAAATTTGCTTAAGTAATGGGGAGCCAAATGTTAATCCCCAAGACAATGGGGAAAATGTCTCCAAGGCATGTCAGAGGTGTTCACTTCAGGCCTTCTCATCACAGGCCTGGAGGCCTAGGAGGAAATAGTGGTTTTGTGGGCCAGGTCCAGGGTCACCATGCTGTGTGCAGCCTAGTGACTTGGTGCCCTGCATCCCAGCTGCTCAAGCTATAGATGAAAGGGGCCAATGTAGAATTTTGGCCATGGCTCCAGAGGGTGCAAGCCTCAAGCCTTGACAGCTTCCACATGGTGTGGAGCCTGCCAGTGCACAGAAGTCAAGAATTGGGGTTTGGGAACCTCCAACTAGATTTCAGAAGATGTATGGAAATGTCTGGAAGTCCAAGCAGAAGTTTGCTACTGGGGTGGGGATCTCATGGAGATCCACTGCTGTGGCAGTGTGGAAAGGAAATAATGTGGTTGGAGCCCCCACACAGAGTCCTTACTGGAACACTTCTTAGTGGAGCTGTGAGAAGAGGGCTAACATCCTCCAGACACCAGAATGGTAGATCTAGTGACTGCTTGCACCGTGCACCTGGAAAAGCCATAGACACTCAACTCCAGTTCGTGAAGGCAGCAGGGAAGGAGGTTGTGAAGCCACAGGGGTGGAGCCACCCAAGACCATGGGAACCCACCTCTTGCATCAGCGTGACCTGGATGTAAGACATGGAGTCTAAGGAGATCATTTTGGAGCTTTAGGATTTGACTGCCCTGCCAGATTTCAGACTTACATTTCACTTCTTGAAAATATTTTCAGTAGCCCCTTTGTTTTGGCCAATTGCTCCCATTTGGAACAGCTGTATTTACCCAATACCTGTACCCTCATTGTATCTAGGAAGTAAATAAATTTCTTTTGATTTTACAGGCTCATAGGCAGAAGGGACTTGCCTTGTTTCAGATGAGACTCTGGACCGTAGACTTTTGAGTTAATGCTGAAATGAGTTAAGACAACTTGGGGACTGTTGGGAAGGCATGATTGGTTTTGAAATGTGAGGATACGAGATTTGGCAGGGGTAGATGATATGATTTGCCTGTGACCCCACCCAAATCTCATCTTGAATTTGCATATGTTGTTGGGGGGAGCTGGCGGAAGGTAGTTAAATCATGGGGACAGGTCTTTCTCTTGCTGTTTTTGTGATAGTGAATAAGTCTCATGACATCTGATAAAAATGGGAGTTTTCCTGCACAAGCCTTCTCTTACCTGCTGCCATCCACGTAAGTAGTGAATTGCTTCTTCCTAGCCTTCCGCCATGATTCTGAGGCCTCCCCAGCCATGTGGAACTGTAAGTTCAAGAAACCTCTTTCTTTTGTAAATTGCCAGTCTTGGGTATGTCTTCATCAGCAGTGTGAAAATGGACTAATAGAACTACCAAATCCCAACAAATGATTTAGCTGCTTCTTAATGAACAGAAGAAATGAATTTATATTGTTCAAAGGACTTCACATTTGTTCAAATGAAAAGACTAACAAGTGCCTTTCTCCTTCATTAAACTAGTCAGGCTCTTCTGAATCCTCTTCCCAACTAAGCTTTAACTTTTATACTTCTGTTCTTCTTTGCATTGCCTAATTTTGGAAAGAGTCCTGTTAAATCAAGTCAGTTAGGCCAGAAGAACAACGCTTGATACATAATTACCCTCAATTTCCCACTAAATTTCTCATCGTCCACCATCACCCAGGTGATATCTGATCACTCTGGCCTGCCTTCACCAAGAATCCTGTTAGGTCATTTTAGCCAGAATCCTCCCTTACCCCTGGTGTTTCCTCTTAGTAATGTTCTTTGCACTGACATCCCCACCCTACTCCTTGGCTATAAATTCCCACTTTTCCTTGTTGCATTTGTAGTGGAGGCCAACCTCTCTCCCCCGCTGCAGAACTTCATTGCAGTAGTCCCTATACCTATTGTGATAGTCCCTCTGAATAAAGTGTGCTGTAACTGTGTTTTTAACACCTTAGAAATATTTTTCACAGGTGATGGTAGGTATGGAAAAAAATCAGTTTAATGTGTGAAAACCATAAAGTGCTTGGTTACTAAACATAAGGACTACAGAAGGGAAGGAAATAAGGAAATCTTCTGTTTCAACTCTAAGTCAAAAGAACAGTGGTAGAGCAGACAGAGTTAAGAAACTTCCAACAGGACTTAGAAAGACATGTAAATATTTAAGTCATAAGTATCTCTCTTTAAATGGAACTGTCTCTAAAATATATCTGAAAACAAAACAAAACAAAAAAAAGAATCGATTTCCTAACACAGAAGGCATTCAAAAGTTTTCCCTTGATATTCAGTCTTTTCCCACTCTTTTTTGTAATCACGAAATTCAGTATTGTGATTCGTTGTTTATCATATCTGCCTTTTCTACCAGCCTGTAATCTTCTAGAGATCTTCTTAATAACTCTAGTATCTAGCACAATATAAATTCTCAATGAATTAAAACAGTATCTAAGACCAGGGTGATTCTCTAATTCTTTTACCAAATGAGGGAGGGTAAGATATTTTGGACCCATATTTTGAGTCCTACCAACTACCCAGAATGCTATAATAGCCTGGGAAGAAGAAATCTTTATATTCCTTGAACTCTTAATGTAGTCCTCTAAAAAACTCCTGAGGTGGTTCTGATACTTGCCTATTGCCTTCTGCCTGCCTTCCTCATTGAGTCTCTACTGGGTCACTTCAGTCTAAATTGAATATAAAACTTCTAAACACTGTCTTCACAGCGACTATCAATTTTACGTATTTTTTGGCATGCAAACTCTCCATTAGTAAAAATTCATCCTGAATAATCTATTCAAAATACTTCTTATATTTGATGCCTCGCTGTCATGAATCAAAATCACTAATTATTCTGACTCCTTTAAATTTATTCATAGCTCATGAATTGATCCTTCAGTATACTGACCTCATAGTAGTTCTTGAAATGGACAATGGATTATCTTGTCCTTGTGTTAGAAAAGTAACTTCTAGGACTTCTACCTCAAGTCGGCTTAGTAGAAATCCCATGTTTTCCCATGCAGGAAAAGAAAGTGATGTAACTATCTGTTTCTGGTGAATTAAATTGCATAGTCTTCATATTGTACAAGGTAATAGGACATATTTAAGGTGTATAATATTTATTTTTTTAAACATCTTCCTCAATGAAATGAGAATTCATTCCATAATTTAAAGCCTCTTTTTTGTTCAGGCTTAAAACATTTCCTGTTAAGACTCTAATTTTCGTAAATAAACTGCCTCCATTTCTTTTATATGTAATCTTGCAGTAAAAGAAGGATAATCTTCTAGCCAAGAAATTTCTTAGAGACAAATTTAAATACTGGTTATTCAGTTGGGTTTTAGCAAAAGGTAAATTTCTAAACTATAGGACAATGCATTTATAACTTACTTGGTTTTGACAGTGGTCTGATCCTCCTGGCAAATTTAAAAGGTGTCAGGTATAAAGTAACATGCATATTTTCTGGAAATGTGTGTATCATCTCCCTGTTATTGAGGATCAGCTTGGCATCATTGCGAAATTTATATTTGAAACGTATTCTTTGGTTGTCACAGTAATGTTTGGAAATTCGAAAGCCAGAAGAACTGGCAGTACTTTTCCAAAGCTTCATTTCGAGGAAGTATAAATATAGAATATTACTGCCCTGTAGGCCATTTCTGGAGGGATAACTGTTTAAATAAGAAGAAAACACCTGGGCAGAGTCCTTGATCGTTACAATTAGAGACTTTAAATGACAACCTTAGGGACAGGTCTAGCGAGAATTTTACTTGCATTTCCAATCACTTAATAGTCAGACCTTTATTACCTATGTATATTTTTTACTCATAAAACATATATTGCACTCCTACAATTTTTAAAGCCTTGTTTAATAACTAAATACACAGATAGTTCAGTTGTGGTCCCTGTCTCTGCCTCTTTGTTCTTTTCAAAACATTTTAACAGAGCTATTTTTTTCTTACATTAAAAGGAAACTGAACTGATTTTATGTTTAAAAATGAATGAAGTAGTAATTCCATCATCCAAATGCAATTTATTTTTTAAGCTGTAAAGAAGTACACATGACAAAGAATTTGCCATCTTGACCATTTTTAAATGGTCTATGATTCAGTTAAGTGTGTGTTGCACAGCTACCCCTAGATGTCTTTTCTTCCTGTAAAACTGAAGCTCTCTACACATTAAACAAAAACTCACCTCTCCCCCAGCCCCTGGCAACTCCATTCTACTTTATTTCTCTGAGTCTGACTAATTTAGGTACCTTATATAAGTGGAATAATACTGTACTTGTCTTTTTGTGACCACTTGTTAAAATATAACATCCTCAAGTTTCATCCATGTGTACCATGTATCAGACCAAATGCAGTTTCTTCTAGTATTTTATTTTACTTCCTTTCAGTCATATTTATTTTAATTTTACAAATATTTTGCTGTCTGCAGTGTTCACTTAACCTGACAAGTATTTTCTTATGTGTTAGAAAATCTTGGGAGTGTAATTTTTCATGACCGCATTTACACATTTATAGCACATGTATTTGCTATTTTGAATTCAGGTTGACTCTGTGACTTTTAATTGGGGAGATCAATTTTTATATATTTTGGCATAATTTTTTTTGGCATTAAAAAAAATTTTTTTGAGCCATGGAAAGCCACTGCTGGGTTTTACACAAAGGATTCACATTTTGAATTTGTGTTGTAAGAAGCTCACACTGATTGAAGGACAGAGAAAGGATTGGAGAGCAGCCAGAGGGAATGCAGAAAGTTTAGGTAGATAGCTATTTTTGTGATCCAGAATTGAGGTAATGGACACTTCTATTGATGATATGGATTACACAGATGAAGAAAGTAGATGGGAGCTAAAAACTCACTGCATTTATTAGATTGGAACTAGATGATGGGAGATAAGAAGGTGACAAGGATGATTCTTGGAATTCTGCATTGCATAACTAACTGGATGCTGGTGCCATTTGTAGAAATATTGGGACTAAGTTTGTTGGGAGGAAGACTACACATTTTTTATGGGACATATTAAGTCTCAGCTGTCTTTGAGACATCTATTGAGAGATGGCCAAGTGGGCTGGGTGCAGTGGCTCATGCCTGTAATCCCAGCACTTTGGGAGGCCGAGGCGGGGGGGGGTGGGTCACCTGAGGTCAGGAGTTGGAGACCAGCCTGACCAACACAGTGAAATCCTGTCTTTACTAAAAATACAAAAATTAGCCAGGCCTGGTGGCATATGCCTGTAATCCCAGCTACAGGCATGGGAGGCTACAGGCACTGGGAGGCTGGGACAGGAGAATACCTTGAACCCAGGAAGCAGAGGTGGCAGTGAGCCGAGATCATGCCACTGCACTCCAGCCTGGGTGACACAGTTAGACTCTGTCTCACCCCCCAAAAAAAAAAAAAAAAAAAAAAAAGAGAGATGGCCAAGTGAAGAGTTGGCTGTGAAGATCTGTTGCTTAGTAATTAGTGGTTTTGTTTTCTTACTGTTTCATAATGATCGTTGTTTTTTGGTGTAGGCTATTTGGTTTATATTACCATTTAAAATGGTTTAGAGCAGTGATTAGCAAACTTTTGTTTAATGTCCACATAGTAAATACTTTAGTCTCATGGAACATATGGTCTGTCTCTATGCAAGTACTCAACTCTGTCTTTACAGCACCAAAAACAGACAGTAGATAAATGAATGGATATAACTGTGTTTCAATAAAATCTTACTGCAAAAACAGGTGAGTTTGTTGACCCCCTAATTAGAGAAGTTTTTACCCTTTAAATCCTTGGAGGTACCCTAGTTTTTATGTTCATATCCCTATCTGTGTACTTTATCTATGGTTCTCAAATTGTGAATCTTGAACTGGCACCTTCACCATCATAGTAGAAATGCAATTTTCCAGAGTATCCAGACTTACAGAACCAGGAACTCTGGGGAGTGGAGCCCAAGGATCTGTTTATCAAGACTTATACACACACACACACACACACACACACATATACACATAAGACTTCTAAGTGATGCTGATGCATGCTAAAATCTGGGAACCACTACAGCAGAATAGTAGTTCTTGATCCTGGCTACATATTAAAATTACTTGTGAGGTTTTACAAAAAAACTTATTCTAAGAACACTATCCAGAACAATTAAGTCAATATCTGGCTATGAAGACCAGCAAATATGTCATTATTTTTAGAATGTTCTCAGATCATTTTCATTTGCTGCCAGCATTTAAGAGTCATTGTTTTTATATAAATATCCTGTAATAGGTGATCAATTTCTCTTGAAATTTAAGTTAATTTCAACAATGCGCCTAAGGAATTAATATTAGGGGAGTTAAAGTGGAATTTAAGTGGAAAGAGAGTTTTCCTGATTTGACAGTCATGGGCAAAATTCTTGTTATAGGATATGGTTTTTGTCTAAAAAAATTGATTATAGGCTTGTTGAAACTAACCTATAGGTCATCTGAAATTTGTTTTCTTTGTTTTGTTTTTGAAAAATTTCTACAAATCCCTTTAAATTCTGGCAAAGGTTGGGAGAAGAAACTTAAAGTTTACCTCAAGTCATTCAAAATTTATTAGGAGGTGACTTTTTTTTTCAAATTTAACCATTAAAAATTGAATTGTAGAAGACATTTAAATGATCTATTTTGGCCTCAGAAATCACAAAATTCTGTATGGATATTGCCACAGAGTTTGATTTTTTTAAAGTGCAGATGTGTAGCAGTTATTTCTGATTGTACAACTCACATAATTTAATTATACAGTCCTATCATTCAAATTTACTGACAGCTAATTAAATATGATCTCAATTGTGAAGATTTAACATTCATTCTACTTAAATCATTTGCTTGAATCAAAAATACTAAAAATTTCAATCGTAGTCATCTTGTTTCCTTGAATTCATGAAATGAAAACTCTTAGCATATTTAAAGCTAGTAATATGCTCAAGAGACATATTCCACATAGATCCATTTGTTCCATTCACTTGAAAGCAAAAATTCCTAACTTCTCTGTGTAGTGTTTTTAATTAACAAGGATTATAAAAATTTTATAAAAATTTTAATATGTATCATGTTCACAATACATTACAAAAACTTATTTCCCTAAAAATAGAAACATTGATTAAAAATTTGATTATTATACATAAAGGGCTTCAGATCTATTGCAGTTTCCATGTCAAACTGGCTTGAGGAGTTACTAGTTCCATTTAAATCTGCTGCAATAATGATGGTTTGTGTGAGTTATTCAGAAAGCCCAAATTGCCAGATTCTACTCCACTTTGATTCATTTATCTCAACGGAGTTTAAGAGATTGAGGGGTCATTGCAGATGAACAGTGAAAAATTTGTGAAGCACTGTAAATAGTCAAAGGGCAGGCTGGGTGTGATGGCTCATGCCCATAATCCCAGCACTTTGGGAGGCTGAGGTGGGTGGGATCAGTTGAGGCCAGGATTCAAGACCAGCTTGGCCAACATGGCGAAATGCTGTCTCTATTAAAAATACAAAAATTAGCCGGCCATGGTGTCAGGCTTCTGTAATCCCAGCTACCCAGCAGGCTGAAGGTGGAGAATCACTTGAACTGGGGAGGCAGAGATTGCAGTGAGCGGAGATCACACCATTGCATTCCAGGTTGGGCAACAGCAAGACTCTGCCTGAAGAAAAATAAATAAATAAAAGGGCAACAACTTGGAATAAATTGAGGGATATGTTGGAGGAAATAGATTAATAAAACTCTTCAGATTAATTGCATCTTAATCTGGACTAAGAGTGAAGCATTAGACAAGTTTCTTTGTTAGGAACAATGACATTATCAAAGTGTAAGGTTCTTCTCAAAATCATTTGAATCTTGTAAAATCCAGGGCATAAAGACTAATATAAAATTGCCATTTTGATCAATCATACTTATTTTTCTTTGGGTATGTCAAGTAAAAATACTCTTTGGGTTAATCTCTTGAGATTTCGTTTTTGACATAACTTTTCCTATAAAATCTAAATCTTCACTCATTTTTTTTTTTTTTTTTTTTTTGAGATGGAGTCTCCTTCTGTTGCCCAGGCTAGGGTACAGTGGCATGATTTCGACTCACTGCAACCTCCACCTCCTAAGTTCAAGCGATTCTCCTGCCTCAGCCCCCTGAGTAGCTGGGACTACAGGTGTGTACCCCCAGGCACGGCTAATTTTTTTGTATTTTTAGTAGAGATGGGGTTTCACCATGTTGGTCAGGCTGTTCTCAAAATCCTGACCTCAAATGATCTGCACACCTCGGTCTCCCAAAGTGCTGGGATTACAGGGATGAGCCACGTTGCCCAGCCTGTTAAGTCTCTTAATTAGTGGATACTTCAATGGCAGATGTAGTTTCCATTTTTGTTTTTATCACCCACTAATGTTGAATAATTTCAAAAAGGATGGGAAAAACTTTTAGGTAAGAGTATGAGGTGCGATCATGTTAAAAAACAGTCATGCAATTCTGATGTTCTTGTTCCTATATATTTCTTATGTAACTTTTTAAGCCAAAATGTAATTTGTATAAAGGCAAATCATCTTGTCTCATTATTAATTCAATACCTACATCTATGGTTTTAAAAGTATAGTGTGCATCAAAACCACTCTGATTCAGTAGGTCTGAGACAGAACCAATAATGTGCATTTCTAACAAGTTCTAAGTTAATGTTGATGCTGCTTTGAGACCCTTCCTTTAGAACTAACAGACATCATCAATAAACAAGGAATAGACTATTTAATTTTATTCACTAGGACAAAGCTTACAACTGATTTAAGAATGTGGCTAATTGAGGGTCATAAAACTTTTGTTTTGTTTTTGGCTCTTGGAGACTAAACAAAAGTCTTTGGCTCTTATAGCCTGAGCATATATGGGAATTAAACTCTGATCCAGAACCTTTGCAGCAAACAGCTTGGAAAACAAAATCGTATATTCTGCAGCAACCAGTCCAAGAAGCTGAACCAAAACCTCTGTAATAATTGATAGCACGATTCGTTAGATTGGTTAATATTTGGCCAATGAATGCCAGCGTCCTTCTTTTTGGCCCTAGCTTTCAAGTCAGGACCAACTAGAGAAAGCCAAATATGCTTCCCAAACCAGTCACATAAGACTGTCTTGCTTCAGGTTAGCATACCTCCAGCTTCCCCATGCCAAAACCTTCAATCAGAGCACACCTGAAGCCTTCCCTATTTTTTTCATTGCAAAGTTGTCTTTCCTACTCTCCTGTCTGATGCTGAGTCTCTGCCAAATACAAGTGATGGTAGCTGACCCCCTTCATATAGCAAAGTCTGAATACATAACCTCCTTTCTAATTTTTGTGTTCCGTTTTATTTTCACAGCTCCACCAGTTACTAACTGATCTTGGGTAACTTAGTTAAATTCTTTATGCTTCAATTTCCTCATGTAAAAAATAACTATGGTAATAATTGTGTTCATAAGTTGTTGCAGTTTCACATATATCATTATAAGCATCTATAAATTATATTCAATTGATCAGCTTTATAGAGGATCACTAAAAACAATATTCCTTGGTTTAATATACCTGCATTTTTAAAGATTATGTTAAAAGTATAAAATCTATCTGTTCTCTCTTGAAAACTATGCCAGGATAATAGTTAATGAACTTTAAGTGCTGTTCTACAAAATATGTATATACACCAAACTAGAGTTGTTTCTATTTTTGTAATGCTGCTGAGAAACTCAGAACTATTACTATCTCTACATTTCTTTAAGGCAGATTTTGTTTCTTCAAGGATTTTTTTTGTCAGTGTCGTTGTTTAAGAAGCCACCTCAAGTTACTTTAGAGACAGGCAGAGTAAAAACTGAGGCTTATATATAAATGCTTTTTACAAGTAATCTTAATTATATAAGAAATGTATGTTAAAATGAACCATACAGATAAGAAAAAACATTCTTTTTTTTTTTTTTTTTTTTTTGAGACGGAGTCTTGCTTTGTCGCCCAGGCTGGAGTGCAGTGGCACGATCTCGGCTCACTGCAAGCTCCACCTCCCGGGTTCACGCCATTCTCCTGCCTCAGCCTCCCGAGTAGCTGGGACTACAGGCGCCCACTACCACGCCCGGCTAATTTTTTGTATTTTTAGTAGAGACGGGGTTTCACCGTGTTAGCCAGGATGGTCTCGATCTCCTGACCTCGTGATCCGCCCGCCTCGGCCTCCCAAAGTGTTGGGATTACAGGCGTGAGCCACCGCGCCCGGCCGAAAAAACATTCTTTTGACTACCACCATAAATCTTCGTATCCCTTCCACAGGTGACCACCAATATTTTTTTCATAGAAGCAGCGATGATGCAAGGTCTGATTTTTTATCTGTAGAGATAGTAGATAAATTGTTTGGAAGAAGGAAGTATAGTGGGGGAGATGATAAACTGCAAATGATGACTGACTTAAACAAATTAGCTTCACTTGTGTCAATCTCTCAGTGAAACTTGTATAAAAATAATGGCTAACACTTATTAGAGCTTATTTATTGCTTTCTACATATTAATGTTCATATCAACCTTATCTTACAGATAAGGCTCCTACCTAAGATCCAGAGAAATCAAGTGAATTTCCGAAGTTTACACAGCTAGTAAGCAGCAGGTGGGATGTGAACACAAGATAAACACATTCGGATACTAAACTCTTAACTTCTATACTCGACTGTTTCTCAAAAAAAATAAATACTCTTCCCCAAATACCAACAAGAAAAATAAAAAGCCTTATGGGAAACATTAAAACAGGTCATGAGAACCTTCTTTCCTTTCCTCCAAGCAACTACTCCTCCTGTATGGCTGAGGAATGATATCACCTGGTTCTCGATATCATTGCAATGGAATTGGTCATATTTTCCATAGATAACAGGACAGCAGTTTCCTCCTCCTCATGAATGTGCTATATAGACTGGCAGCTGTAGGATTTCAAAAAAGCATTCTGTTTTAATCCAACTCATAAAATACATGGTAATCTGCATCAAAATGAGCAAGACTGAATATGGAACACTCTTAGCCAAAAGATGGCAGGCATAACTGAAAAGGCCCTCTCGGTGCAGTCGGAATTTAACATTTAATTTTGTTATTAGCTCCAGAAGGGCAGGCTGATTTTTCACAGGTGTAAGCAATATACATAATTAATGCCACACCTCAGGACTCCCAGAAAGATCACTGGCCAGCATTAACTGCATACATGCTAGGCTGAAATTAGATCATATCTAGTATGCAATTTTGAAATTACAATTATGAATGATGGGATTCATATATGCATTTGAAAGATGTTATTTCCTTTTGCTTTTAAAAGCAGCTTTAGAAAGCCAACATAACATTCTCTTGAGAAAAAAGAAAAAGCTCTCATTAATCCATGAACAGGAATCACGTAGACTGTTAAAGCTGCAGTGAATGTGAATAAAATTGGGCTGAATAATGACATTTAAAGTAAAACAGAGCTACAATTTATTTGCAGTTGCTGAGCCCTGAATGCACAGTTAAATTGCAGTTATTTGAAACACAGGGTCTTTTCAAAAACAATTGTTTAGCATCAAAACTATTTTCAGACTTGAATTATGTGCAATGAAGATATTTTCTATTTTTTGGTTGGAAGAATGGATTCAAACCATAATTCTTCAGAAGGAGAAAGGGCTCCTAAATGCCAAGTTCAATTTCCAACATTGCAGCAAATAGAACAAAGGAGGACCAACTGGAATTTCACCTGAGTTTTTGTGACCCTACAGCAGACCTGTCTAGCTTTGAACATTATATGATGCCTCTCTTCTTATTACTTTCACCATATTATTTCATCAACCCTGACTTCTTCAGGAAGATGGTATGCCAAAATTCAGTAGGTTGATCTGAAACCAGTAGAGACCCAAGTGGTATGCTCTCTGATTATCTTTGGGAAGAATTCTCTCCCTTGCTCAAATGGGAATCTAAAAGTAGCCATTGTGATTGGATAGGTCAATTGTAAAGTGAAACTTTTCCCCTTGTAATTTCTCTTATTCCTGTAAACAATCCTGGTGCAGAAGAAATACAGTGATATTACAGATCAGCCAATTGGAGATAGTTTGCTATTACTGGAAATAGATTAGTATTGTTCTAACTAAACGTGAACAAGAGGAAATCATTACAATATGGGTGATTGGAGCATGCTAAATTTTGTGGCTATAGTATAGGGAAAATTTAATTGAACACATGCAGATCAAAGCTGTGGCTGATGCCACTTCATTAAAAGAAATCCCACCTGGTTCACTCTCTGTCCAACTAAGTCAGTTACAAATAATCACTAACACTGACAAATTATATTTATCGAAGGTCTTTACTTCAATAACGTTATCTCTATCGTATTTTAACTTTTTACTTTAATGAGATAATTGTCACGTAATATAAATGGTTTTATAAAAGATTCATTGATTTATGCATTTATTAAAAATATTTTAGAAACTTAAATTTTTCAAAAAACCTTCCTGAGTTCCAGGGACTGTTCTAAATGCTACCGACATATAAGTAAAATATCAACAAGTGCTAAAAAGAAAAGAAAACAGGGTTTAGGAAATAGAGTGATGTGGGCCAGGGCTATTTTAGATTAGTGTCAGGGAAGTATTCTCTAAAAAAGTAACATGAATTACATGTCCCATGAATGGGAAAAATACTCCAGATGAAAGGAATAATAAGTTTAATGTCCCTGGCATGGAAATAAGCTACATATTTAGGGAAATTAAAAAAAAAAAAACAGAATTCCTGGGAGGCAGGGGGATAGGGTAGAGAGACATAAGAATAGGTTGTATAGGTTTTCTGAGGCAAAATCTTATATGACCTTGTCAGCTTTGAAAAGAGGTTTCAATTGTATCTGAAATGCAGTGAGAAGGCACGTAAAAAGTGACAAGATCTGATTTATATATTTGGACCATCAATCTGATTTTTATTTGCAGAGTAGACTTTGGGTTGGGGAGGCAAGCATGCAACCAATGATACCAATTAGAAGGCAAATAAAGTAGAGTTCTCTTCTGATTTCTTGTATCTCTGCAGTAAAATAAAAGCAAAACATTGGGTACTAGTGGGAGGAGGGAAGGATCATTGCAGGTATAAGGAGAGAGGAACAGGAATAAAGGGATTATTTGGGAAACTGGAGTGGTGAGTTGATCAAGGAGATATGGTAGATCTATCTATGCTGAAGGAGATTTAAGAATAGAGATTATAAAATTAAAAGGATTATAGTCAGTTCCTCCAATTCATTTGTTACTGGAGAACAACTGAGAAAAACAACAGCAAATTGAGTCCAAACTGATAAACTTGCTTGAGTCAATGATTTCTCTCCCTTTTGTGATCCTTTCGAAGGTAGTATCAAAGAGCCCTCCTCGAGGGCTCTCTGGTCAGGTCTAAAAATTCAGAAGTGAGTCCCATCCAAACACTCAAGATGTTAAATGTAGTGTCACTACATGGTAACATTCCATGTCAGGCCTCTTCTATACTATTTCTGTCAGCTCATCGTTTCACTAGAGTTCATGGAAACTCATGGACAACCTATTGGCTGGTCACATGGCACAGTGAGTCAGGATTCCTGCCTCAAGCCTGTCTATCAAGGTGTCTCTCACAGCAATTTCCATTTCATTGCTTCTCAAATATCATGGTGCATATCCACAATCTCAGTTTCCAAAGATATGTAGCCTCCTCACAGTGTGCCCCCAAAAAAACAATTATCTTCAGTTAATATTTACTTCCCTATATTTATATAGATATTGCCAAGCCCTTCCCTTTCAAGCTGCAGTCTCACAGAAGAGCAATGGTGATAAAGGTTGGAGCTGGTGGCAGGAACACTGACATTTTCTCTAATTGCTCTTCTTCACACTGGCCTAAAGTTAAACTGTAATTTAGTTACCAGATTGGACTCTTGAAATATTAAGGGAATTGAACATATTCAGAAACTCTTTAAAATATCTAAAGAAATAAACAAAAAAGTGCTTTTCAAGACTCTTATGTGTTACTAGCGATATTTAGAAACTCTGCTTTGAACTTTGAGCTGGTCAGTGGCCTCTTAGTTCCATGGTATATAAGCATTAGAGGTGGACATATCCAAGGAATTATGAGTTCAGTAGAAAATAATATATAGTCTTTTTTGTAAGGCCCTGAATATTAACCCCTTTTCAAGGATATAAAATTTGAGGGTTTTTTTTTTTCCTATTTAAGTTACAAAATGAGAAGAAAGCTGGAAAAGAGCTGGTATTTATTGTATTAGATTTATTTTTATTATGAGCAAAGAAAGTTTATCCCAGTTGCTAATTGAATAAGTATTCTATATTTACATGCATGGCTAAAACAGAAATAGGAAGAATTGAGCATTTTGTAAATTAGACACAAGGAATAAATATATACATAAAAGCATATTGCAACATTAAATGAGATCATACAGCACAGAAGCACAGCCTTCTGAATCTTTCACCTTCTTTTAATATTCCATCTCTGTCAATTATTAGCTCTGTATTTTCAGCAAGTTGATTCACTTTTCTTGACTAGTTTGTATGACTCTTAGAAGGTATAGTGATATTGTGAAGATTAAATGAGCTAAATAGAAATTACTGCCACCAGAGTTGCTGTCATTATTATTAATTTATCATAATTTAAAAGACATCATCTATCAAAGATTTTGAAATTTAATAATGTAAATAAGGCAAACATTTGGCCAACACATTAGTGTCAAATGATCCATTGTATGAGATATAAAAGAAGAATTAATAGGAAAATAATTCAAGACTCTCATAGATATGCTAAAAGATAAATTTGGATCAAAGACACAATCAGTAAACAACAAGCCCACCCATGCCATGTGTTAACACAGAGCTAGTGAAAACCTTTCACAGAGGGCTATAAACAAATTTCAAACCCATAAGGTTGCCAGACATATTCTTTCTTATATGAAGACGGAGGGTTATGAAAGGCAGAAGCTTTTCTTCCGTAGCAATATTTGGACTCTGTTTTGCCTGCAGCTCATTGCTGCTTTAAATAGAAAGTCAGGGAGATGCTCTCCTTAGGCAAGAGCATCTTGGCCAGGAGTTTTTCAGTGTAATCATCTTTGTTTATGAGGACCCTAATTATGTGACATACTCTTAATGGCTCTTCTTTCTCATTACTGTTGACCCCAATCCTCTCTGACTTGTCCCACCAGCATCATAAAGCTTTTCTAACAAACTCCCCCGTGGCTGAATTTCCATGGCTTTCATTCTGGTATTCATCAATGCAAGGAGCATAGTTGTGTTCCATGGAAATAGTCTTTTATTCCACTGATATCATGTAAATTCTGAAGGATGAAATGTGATCTTTTAGTGATCTTGCAGAGCTGAGAACCCAGAATGATCTAATATATTTTGTTGAGTGAGCTTCATTGAACCATTATTAATTTCTTTATATTTTTCTCATGCTCTAAATATCCTCAGAATTCCCTGAATTATTATTCTACCTATTTTCTAGTGAAGAAGAGAGCATGTTGTAGAACAATTCAGTTTTCTCTTGTTGCATTTGAAGTTCTTTGCCTTCTATAAGAACTCCAGACATAATTTATGAGCACGAGGCTTGGAGTTTGATTATTTTAAAGCAGAGCAGCAATGTGTCTGCACAGAATCCACAGCTGCTGTAGCTGCACATTTGCATCTGGACTCACCTCACCCACACTAAATTTGCTGCACCATCAAGCTCATTTGAAGTCGCAGTTCTTTGGGTGTTGGTATTCAAATCCAAGTCACTGGAATAATTTAAACATAACTTAAAAAACATACTGTTTTACATGTTTTCCTGTAGCCCATACTAGGGATCATACATAATTCATATGTTATTGTATGATAAGTGGAAATAGACTGTTGCTCATTTCTATAAGTGAAACACCGAATTAACAAAGTGATTAATTCTCTTTCCTATACTGATTATCACTGTGACATTATGTTTCAGAGAACATTAGGCTTAAATTGATTTCTCTTTGCATGGGCTACTGTGTGTTAATTTTCAACATATTGGGGTTAAACATTTAAAAATGTATTTTTAAACTTGAACATTCAATAACCTAACAGATGTTCTTCAAATATATGGAGTGAAGAGATTTGGATTAAAGAAAAGGCACCAAGAAGCATATACACACATACATGTTGCAGTCATATTAGTATAGTAGTGGATTAAATAAATTGTGATTTACCTTAAATATGCCTCAAGGTGTCATTCCACTGTAACTGAACACAGAATCCCCAATGCATTATGGCTGTCAAAGAGCAAAGCAAGGCTATCAGTTCTCATCCAAAATTGGGGAGTATAATAATATTCATGTGATATGCATACTGTATTTGAATAGAAATATTGACACACCGGAACACATCCAGTGGAGAAAAGTCAGGGTGAGGAGCTAATGGAAAGAATTAAAACCTGCTTATTTCTTTTTTCCAGGAAGAGAGAAGGCTCAGTACAGACATGATAGCTACCTTTTATATATTTGAAAGAGTATTGTGTGAAAAAATAATTTATATGTCTCGTTAAATTTTGAAGGAAAATCTAGGACAAATAGGTAAGTGTTTGAATAAAGCAGATTTAAGGAAAAAATAACCATTGCAAACAATTAGAGTTGTCCAGTAATGCAATGTATGAAAAGACACTGAGTTTCTTATCACCAACAGCATTTAAATTTGGACTTCAGAAAATGCTATTGAGTATATTCAAACATCCTAATGGGAAGCTGGCCAAGATAACCCCTAATGTTCCGTGTGACCCTGAGATTTGTTTATTTAGGATGAAGCCTGTTTGGTAACAATCTAAAATATTGCACCCGTCTGGGGTATGAATATTTTAATCCAAACATATTTACGGATCAATTACTCTCTTTTGTCTGGAATAGACCAAGTGTACAAGTTTATAGTTAGTCTTCTAGCACAGTTATAAATAGGGAACAGTTTCACTTTAAATACTGTTAAGATTGAACAAAAAATCTTACGGCTACACTAATTATATTGGTCGTTATTTCAAAGGATTTAAAATATTTGTATTCACAAGA
Organism: Gorilla gorilla gorilla; assembly: GCF_029281585.2. NCBI lineage: Eukaryota > Metazoa > Chordata > Mammalia > Primates > Hominidae > Gorilla > Gorilla gorilla. The sequence goes on along the minus strand of NC_073236.2, from coordinate 88,353,790 downwards.
TACGATAAATTATTCATAGCCCCTGGTGCCTAGCATGTTAAAATAATGGATATACTTAAAATTAATATTTATGTTAATATAAGAATAATATACCATATATTTTAATACTTTTACCTATGGGAAGTAATAATATCACAATGATTATTTTAAAATCTCAAGGTAGTCTTTTATTAAGAACTTTAATGTATGTAAAGTCTGCAAAATGCTTAGGAAAAAAGTGGGTAATATTTTACCTATAAAAACTGAAATTTTAGAGATGTTAGAAGAATGGCCTATAAAATATTCTGTCTGGAAACAGATTTTGGATGGAGGTATAGAAAAACAAACTTTTTTGTCCAAGAATTTCCATTTTTATCATGGTGCTTCAGGGTTTAGGATTTACTTAGTCTGTACACCAGATGTACTTATAAACAGCCACCTAAACAATATTCACTTCTACTGTATAACGTCTTTATTCATTTCCCCTTGGTACACTTTTAGCATTAATAATGTAGAATAAAGTTACAGTTCGATTTGTGAAGTAGGACTGATTGAAATATCAATTGCCGAAAGACTTAAAAGCAAAAGGAACTGTGGGATCACTTGATGATATTGAAAGTAGAATTGGTTTAATTAACTAAGTAAAATTTGGAAAGGCTTTTTTTTTTTTTTTTTTTTTGAGATGTAGCATTGCTTTGTCGCCCAAGCTGGAGTGCAGTGGCGCGATCTCAGCTCACTGCAAGCTCCGCCTCCCTGGTTCCCGCTCCTGCCTCAGCCTCCCGAGTAGCTGGGACTGCAGGCACCCGCCACCACACCCGGCTAATTTTTTTTGTATTTTTAGTAGAGACAGGGTTTCACCGTGTTAGCCAGGATGGTCTCAATCTCCTGACCTTGTGATCCACCCACCTCGGCCTTCCAAAGTGCTGGGATTACAGGCGTGAGCCACAGCGCCCGGCCTGGCAAGGCATTTTTAAAAACATAAGAATGATTTTACTCTACACAGGATGTTTGATATCGTAAAATTAGATATTTGATGTTTTCTTTATATAACATATATAATACATACACTTTCAAGAGAGTTTACTTTTCAATATGAAAAATAATAAAGGAATAGCGAACAAGCAAGACCTGTTTAAGAAGTCTTTATGAAAAAAAAGATACTTCTCATTCTTTGATTTATTCATTCGATAATATTGCATATCCTCCTTATGCCTGGCAGTATCCTAGATGCTGAGGTAATAACTGAATACTCTGGGACACATAATATAATAATTTACATACATTAACTCTTGTAGTCTATATAGAAATACTGCATGAGAACATACTAAGCTGCTATTTAATCTTGGACAGTATGGCTCTAAACTCTATATTGTTAAGTAATTTTGCATAGCTGTAGTTTCATACAGATGAGACCACAGTTTCGAGTACTTGCTTAATGTGTCTTATAATTTATGTGTATATCATTTCTTCAAATTATTTTATTATCTTTCTGAAAGGCTGCAGCAAAGGTTGTTCTGTGGTTGTTATTGTGTGTTGCTGGTTTATGTGTATAACTTGGAAATATTTGGTAAAACTTACAATGAAAAAATAGAAATGCTATATTGAAATGTCTGTAGGTTAGTATAATGTGAAATATTTTGTGAGTATAAAATAAATGAGGAGGAAATCTCTATCAAAGGGTAGAGAAAGGCCAAGAATAAGAATGGGTCACAGAACTAATGAAAGAGCAAAACAATTCATTGTATGTATTTGCCATGTAATATTTTGCCATATTCAATAGTGATCAAATTTTGCTGAGTAACCATATCTTAACTGTGATCACATTACATGAGGTTAAGAATGAAATTACAATGAAACATGCTTGAAAAAGAATATATTAGGCTTAGAACCTATTGCATTTATGACAATTCAATATGCATATGGAAGAACTGACAGAGTTCTTAATAAAAATGTGACCAAGTGAGTGTACAATAAAAGAACACATTATCGTTTCAGATACTCATTAGTGATGCTTTCTTGACTGTGATGAATGAAATTGGTAGTGCAATTATAGGTTGCAGAAATATAACTGGACAGATCAGAACTGGAATGTTAGATTCCATAATGGTCACTCTATTTTAGAAGGGAAAGAGACAAAACTACTTCTATTCAAAACCCAATTAACAAGGTAGTTTGAAAATATAAAACTGTAGCACGTGAGGACTGGTTTAAAGAAGAAAAAACTCAGGGATCACGAGAATTATATTCAGATGTTAAGAAGATACATGTATAAATACTACAATGAGATAAAATGTAACACTATTAAAAACTTATTAACTGTTTAAATTACCTGAAATTGTGTTTGGTTTCTTCAAAGTGAGGGAGTTCCAGTCTAAAGGTATCTTAATGGCCACTCGTTTGGATGCTGTGAAGAAGATTCAAGCATTAAAATGAGTGGTAGAGCCATAGACTAGTACAATTGTTTTTCCAAAGAAACGCTATGATGGGCAAAACATTGAAAACGGAGGGATTCTCCAACTGGGGATAAATTGAATGTGATGAGGAGGAGCAAGCGCTAATCTTTAAAAAATGTTTTCAGTTGGAAAGTATAAATGAAGAAAAGAAATATTTTAAAGAAGTGAAGAGAAATGAACATGTGGAAGCAAAATCAGGAAAATATAGTTCCCTAAAAGTCAAGATACAAGAGAATTTTGAGAAGGATATCATTGAAAGCCTTCAATTCTAGAATAATATAATTCCTTCATAATTCTTCCATTTTCTTTTTTTTCTTTTTCTTTTTTTTAGTCAACAAAGACTTACGAAACTCTTACTGTGTGTGCAAGGAACTGTAAAGCATTGGGCTTTAATATTAAAACAGATAAATGCCTGCTCCCTGATAGCTTTTAGCCGTTGTGGTAGAGATTATACAACTAATTTCATAATTTATTACTTAACAACAATAGTACAACATAAAATGTAGGAATTGAAGTTGTTAGGGAAAAAAATGTAAGGGTTTATGAAATAATGGAGTATCTAACCCAATCAGGTTCATCATTTAAGGCTTCTTTGAACATAGAACAATTAAACTAAGCACTGATGTATGAAAGGGAGGCAGTTAGGCAAATTAAGTGGAGGGGAGAGTTTGTTCAGGGAATGGAAAAGATCCAGTGTCAGGGAGTTCAGAGAATGAGAGGAAGGATGGCTTGAGGTGAAATGGTAAGATCAGGGATTTTACCTTTACTCTAAATGAAAAGTCCTTTAAACAGGAGCTTGAGGTCAATCTGTATTTTTAACAACCACTCAGACTGCGTTTGGGGGAATAGTAAGGTGGAGAAGTAGGAAGGGGAAAAAGGTGACTGAAGAAAAACTAGCTAAGATATCATTTTAGAATTTCAGGGAAGAGACTGATACTTTGGCCAAGGAAAGTAACAGTAAAAGTGGAATAAGTGCACCACCTTCAAGAGATTTATAAGAAGAAATTTTAATTGAAAAGAAAGAAAAAAGACAAAAAGGAATTATAGTTGCTGAAAAGAGAAGTGATAAGATTGGAAATGCGGCTTCTGGGAAGGCAGCAGGAGACGAAATGCAGAGCTTTGAAATATACAGGCAAGAAAAATGGGTGGGTGGTTAGGTGATTTAAAAAAGAATTATTCACTTTACAAAATGAATTACAGTATGTTTTCTTTTCTGGAAACTGCTCTTTCATGATGTTCAGAAGAGGACAGGGTTTATAAACATTCCAGCTGTATACCATAAAGGCAAAGTAAGGCACACCCACTACCTTTTCTGTTCCTGCATTGAGTCACCAGAGGTTTGGAGAGCAATGTATGACCAATGTATGGAAAGACTGGTACCATTTCTTATAGTACCTGAGTTATCACTATCATGTCCCTACATAAATGCTAACGTAGAATCACTCTGGCTTTTGAGTTCCAACTCAATGAAATCTTTAAATGATGTGGTTCTAGGACCAGTGCTTAGAAAAGGAAATTGAATACATATTTGAAGAAGGCTGATGTAGAGAGGGACGATGGAGAGTGCTTGATGAGAGAAATGTAGATAACAGGGATAATAACATATAAAGGCATCATCAGTTGTACAAACCACGATTTCAGGAAATTTTCAGTGACTGAGCCCAACAGAAGAGTTTAAAGGGAAATATCAAGAGCTTCCTTCACCTATGGCAATTTAAATTGACCATGTGCTAGAAAACAAAATAAATACCTACAAACAAAAATATGAAGGAATTGGACTTTACATAGTGTTATAAATGATCATCTTGAAAAAGAATTCACCTAGTATGAAAGATAACAACTAATTATTTTAACATTGAGTTTCAGATAAAAGACGATACAACTATACACTACCCTCCCAACCCCCATCACAAAAGCATCAGAGATATACCTGCCTTTCCTGGTTCTGAGTGTAGTCCACATAGTTTCAAACCTCAGCTATTCCACGTCTTTCTTTGCATCTTCTCTTCTGCCTACATAAGTCCAGAGGTGGGCACCATAGGGCACATCTATATGACAATAAAATCTGATTTTGCCCTTTTATTTCAAGATGCAGATGAGTCAGCACAGCGAGGTGTTCTCGAGGAACATGTACCTACACTGGCTGGCTAGCAGCAGCCTAACTGTAATTGGTAATCGTTACGAACCGTTAAGATGTATTTCACTAATCCTAAATTTACTGTGTCCACATTATCGACTTCTCTTAGTTGGACCTCCAAAATGACTTTAGCCACTTTAATGCCGGCAGAGATAAGGGGAAGAACTGTGACAAAAGGGCCGTCAGAGTAGAAAGATGAGAGGTCTTCAAAAACAAAAAAAAATTGGGCTGAGGGAAGAAGCCAAAACGTACAAATAAAAGCTTTAATTCAAGCAAACTGTAAAAAGACAGTATTCAGGTTATTAGGCAAAGTTAAATGAAAACTTGGCCTATGTGGCAAATATGTATGACATCACCCACTTTTGATTTCTTGTTGTTGTTGAGACAGAATCTTTCTTTGTTGCCCAAGTTTAGTGCAGTGGTTCAGTCGCCACCTCCATTCACTGCAACTTCTGCCTCCCCAGCTCAAGAGATCCTCCTGACTCAGCCAGCTGAGTAGCACCATCATGCCCAGCTAATTTTTGCGTGTGTGTGTGTATATATAAAATATATGTATATGTATGTATGTATATAGGTATGTATGTACATATGCCTATATACATACATACATATACATATATTTTATATATAGACACACATGCAAAATGTATGCATATATATACACACACACACACACACACACACACACACACACACATATATATATATATATATATATATATATATATATATTTGTAGAGAGTTTTGCCATGTTGCTCAAACTGATCTTAAACTCCTGGACTCGAGCAATCTGCCTGCCTCAGCCTCCTGAAGTTTACTACATTTTTAAAATGCCCTACATTATCTTCTGTTTTGTCAAACTCATCTTACGCCAATTTTTTTATTGCTCCAATGTTTTAGCTCTAGGGAGTTCTTTGCGTTCCGACAAACTGCTAACGTCATTCTTGCATCACCGTCTCCCCCAGTGCCGTCTCTCTTTGGTAACTCTCACACATGACACTGAACCCAACTTTAATGTTTCAGCAAGATCTTCTGCATATTTCTCAAAGCTATATTTTGTTACTTAACGTTTCTCATAGCACATTTTTACATCTGAGAACTTATCGCTTGTTATTGCTATATCTTTGTTTTATGTTTATTTTATTTTTTGAGGCACGTGTCACCCAGGCTGGAGTGTGATGGCATGATCTCGGCTCACTGCAACCTTGGCTTCATGGGTTCAAGAGATTCTCGTGCTTCAGCCTCCTGAGTAGTTGGGATTACAGGCGTGTGCCACCATGCCTGGCTAATGTTTTTGTATTTTTAGAAGAGACTTAGTTTTGCTATTTTGGCCAGGCTGGTCTCTAACTCCTGGCCTCAAGTGATCTGCCTGCTTCAGCCTCCCAAAGTGCTGGGATTAGAGGCATGAGCTGCCACACTCAGACTATTTTGTGTTCAGTTCTAAGAATCTGCACTAGAATAAAAGGTGTCTTAGGTGGAGGGCCGTGTCTCTTTTGTTCTTTGTTATATGACCAGTACCTAGAACAGTGTTGAATACATAAAAAGGTGCCCAATAAATATTTTCTTGAAGAAACAAAATGACATTTTATAAAACATACCTAAAAGTGATGTTAAAGTGAGGACACATGATTAATACAAAATGCTTTTGGAGATGAACTAATTCGCCTCCTCTACTTCACTATACAGTAGTCCCCCTTTATCCATGAGGGATACTTTCAAAGGCCCCCAGTAGAGGCCTAAAATGTGAATATCACTGAACCCCACATATACTGTGTATGAATTTCTTTTTCCTCCTTCACAGTTTCAAGGATAGAAGATGCATTCTTACCATAGATCTCAGCAACATCAGCATACGATTTCTTCTTTTCTTATTATATTGAGAACTTTTGCCTTTTCACTTAAAGGAAGCTTAACTTTTTGAAGCTTCTCTTTGGTATATCTGATTTGCCAGTGTCACTACTCTCATCCCTTGGGGCCATTACTAAGTAAAATAAGAGTTGCTTGAACAGAAGCACTGTGAAGCCCCAACAGTCAACTTGATAATCCATGAGGCTACTGCGTGAATAAGGGGTGGATAGCATATACAGTGTGGATACGTTGAACAAAGAGATGATTCACGACCCTGGTGGGACACAGTGAGATGGTGTGAGATTTCATCACACTACTCAGAATGGCATGCAACTAAAAGCTTATGAATTTTTTATTTCTGGAATTTTCCACTTAATATTTTTGGACTGTGAAGTAACTCAGGAATGGAAAACCAAGCATCGTATGTTCTCATTGATATGTGGGAGCTAAGCTATGAGAACACAAACGCATTATACGGATACAATGGACTTTTGGGGACTTGGAGGGAAGGACGGGAGGGGGTGAGGGATAAAAGACTACAAATATAGTGCAGCATATACTGTTCGGGTGATGGCTGCACCAAAATCTCAAAAATCACCACCAAAGAATTTATTCATGTAACCAAATACCACCTGTACGCCAATAACTTCTGAAAAATATAAAAAGAAACGCAAAACCACAGATAAGAGGTGACTACTATATTCTAAATATTATGTTGGCATCATCACAAAAAGCAGGTCTGGTAGTATGTGGAAATATCTTTCTAAATGTAATTGTTTTCTAAGTTTTAACATAAAGGTTTCAATAATAAATGCCCAAATCGTTTTTGGAGATGGAAACGTTGAATATTCCATTTTGAATGCATACACATCTCTTCCTTCCCTGCTTCTTTATAGACTGAGCACCAACAACAAATTATGGGACAAAAGTTATTTGCAAACATACATATCTAGGCTTGCCAGAAATTTAAGGAAATGGAAATGAAAGAGACCTCTTATCTTCAGTAAGAAATGGATTGAAAACTCCCACAAGCCCTCTTTATTTTCCTTTCATTGAATAGGTTTTTGTGAATGTGGCTTCAGCTGGGGCAAAGAATAATTCCTTGTTTCGTAGAAGCTGGCCTGACATGACAGAGATTTTTGTCATGGGGAATGGGAACATGCTACTTGGTCTGCTTTAAAGAATATTGATTTAGAGCATTTTCTCCCAGAGTCACCAGGTGGGACACTTACAGAAGGATGTGGACAAAAGCACAGGTTGCCCTAATACAACCCTGCAGAAAGATAATTAGTGGTCATGGAGGAGGGAAGTGAAAATGAGATGGAGAGGAATCCCTGCCCTGTAAATTATTCTTGTCTTTGCACTTGAAATTATTTGGTTGTCAGAAGAAGGAGAAATCTCATGGGTACTTGCAGTCTTTACAAAGACACATTCATATGAGCTCCCTAGACAAATGAAATAACCACAAACCACCCAAGGAAAGTTTCACATATTAGTATAATGTAGATAATTAAGTAATTTCAATGAGACCTATTTGTCTTTATACCCCAAATTAGAACTTCTGGACATGTCGACTTTCTGGAAATTATATTTCTTTTTTATTAAGAAAATATGGAATGTTCAAAGTGGAGCAGAACTGTTATTTTGGTATATTTATTATTGTATCTAACAATGTACTCATTTATTCCAGTTATATATGGTTTTTTTCATGAAAGAAAATTTGCCCACTTAAATTTATAGCTCACTAAATTCTGGCAAATGTACACAGTGATGAAACAACCAAAACAAAAAGATAGAATAGTTTCATCATTCCATCCATCTATTATATGAAAAAGTTCCATATTTTTATCTTGCCCATTGGCAATGAATTCCTTCCCAACACTCTAGCCCTAGGCAGCTGTTAATTTGCTTTCTGTCACAGTAATATGGCCACTCTAGAATTTCATATTAAGGGAATTATACATGTGCTGTTGTTTTTAATTATTTAGCTTAATTTTTATATTTATCCATGTTGTAGCATTTATTAATACTTTGTTCTTTTTATTTTATTGGTGAATAGTACTCCTGTGGGATGTGTGAGTGTGTGTGTGTACCAATTTGTTTATTTATTCACCATTTGATGAATGTTGTTATCCCTAATTTGAGATGAATATGAACAATGCTGCTAAGACTAATCATTAAAACACCTATGTACAGTCATATGCTTTTTTGCCTTTGGTAGTTGCTAAGAGTAGAATACCTCTGTGGTATTTTATATGTATTTAACTTTAAAATACTACCATAATGTTTTCCAAAATGGCTGTATTTTATATTCTCACTAGTAGTGCTGACTTCATAAAATGAGGAAGTATTCCCTCTATTTTTTGTGAGAGATTTTGTAGAATTGATATTGTTTCCTTCTTAAATGTTTGATAGATTTGCCAGTGAAACCATCTGAAATTCGAACTTTCTTCTTTGGGAGGGTTTTCAATGACACATTTAATTACTGATATAGGTTATATATATCTATAGATAGATTTATATAATATATAATACCTATAACCTTATGTGTGTGTGCATATATACGTACACATACATGGTTCTCTCACTGTTTGGGTATTCTATTTTTTATAATTTTGATAATTTACATCTTTTAAGGCATTGAATTTTATTTAAGTGGTTGAATTTATAGGTATATGGGTTTTCCATAATATTTTCTTACTATATTTTTAATATCTTTGAGATTAGTTGTAATGTCTGATCTTTGGTCCTAATTTAGTAATTTATCCCTTTGTTCCCCCATACCGTTGGCCAGTCTGTCAGGAAGTTTATAATTTTTGTTGAGTTTTAAACAAAAGTACTTTTGATTTAATTGATTCTATTTTTGTTGTTGTTTTCATTAGTTTGTGTTCTAACCTTTATTATGTATTTCTTCTTACTTCCATTGGATTTAAGTTGCTCTTCAGTATCTAAAGTGGAAGATTTGGTTACTGACTTTAGATCTTTCTTTTTGTCTTTAAAAGCATTTAATGCTATAAACTTCTCTCTAAGCACTGATTTAACTCCATCCCATCAGTTTGATATGTTGTATTTTCAGTTTCAGATCAAAATTTTTTAGTTCTCTATTTAGACTTATACTTTTACCTGTGGGTTACGTAGAAATAAATTCTTTAATCAACAAGTATGTGAGAAGTTATTTCAATTGCAATTTGAGGACATATTTTGAATTATTTGTATTCCTTTAAATTTGTTAAGATTTGTTTTATGACCCAAAATATGGTCTATCTTTGTGCATGTTTCATTCGCACTTGAGGATAATGTATATTCTCCTGTTGTTTGAAATGTACTATAAATGTTAATCAGGTCAAGTTTATTGATCATTTTATTTAGATCATCTATGTCTATTTTCTGCCTACTTGTTTTATCGATTATTTGAAGAAAAGGTGGTGATTTCTGCTAAAATGATTGTGGATTTGTCTATTTCTCTATTCAAATCAATCAGCTTTTGCCACATGTATTATTAAGCTTTGTTGTTAGGTTTTTGTGCATATAGAATTTTTATGTCTTGGGGAATTTTATGTCCCTTTCTACCCTTGATTATTTTCCGTGTTCTGAAATCTACTTCGATTATGTTAATATAGCTACTCCATCTTTCTTTTGGTTAGTGTCTACATGGGTTATCTTTTCTCATCCTTCTATGTTTTTAAAAATAAACTTTTCTTTGATGATGATTTTAGATTTGCCAGGAATTGCAATATATAAATATTGCAAATATAATGAGTACCCACATATCTCTCACTCAATTCCATTTTACCTTACCAGAGTTTATTTTAAAAATCTTTGATACCAACATTTGTTATTTTCCAAATTTTATTTCCCTGTCCCAGGATCCAATTCAGGATATCGCATTTATCTAGTCACCATTTCTCCTTAGTCTCTTCTGGTCTGTGGCAATTTCTGTCTTTCCTTGTTTCTCATGTTGTTACTAGACTTTATAAATCCTGGCCAGACATGTGTAAAATGAGTCTTAATGTGGGATTGTCTGATGTTTTCCTCATTGCTAGGCTGGTATTATGAATTTTAGGGAAGAAAACTGTAGAAATGAAGTGCCCTTCTCATCCTAACATATCAGGGAGTACATGACATAAACGTCATGTACTGGTGATGCTAACATTGATCACTTGGTTAAAGTTGTGCTGATATGTTTCTCCAGTATAAAGTTACTATTTTTCCACTTTGTGTCTTCTATTCATTGAAAACAAGTCACTAAATCAAGCCAACTCAAGGTTGGGACAGAATATGGGTTAAACTAAACTTCCAGGAGTTGAAACATCTGTATATAGTATGTGAAATTTTATGACGTTGCTCTGTCCTCTCTCTCCCATTCATCCATCTATCTATGTATCTATCATCTATATTCATTCATTGATTTAATCATTTATTTCTAAGTATATTAATATTTATTTTGCACTTTTTGTTGTAATCTAATAACACATTCTTTTTTTCTCAACTTGTTCTAGCTTTGACCATTGGGAACTTCTTCAGGTCCTGTTTATTTCTCTCGTAATATGTTCTCATTGTTTTGTTTTTTTTGAGCATCCTTTTCACTTTAACCTTCCTGTATCTTTATATTCAAAATGGGTTTCATGTACATAATATATAGTTGGATATTGTTTTTATCCAAACTGATGATCTTTGTCTTGTAACTGTTTGTGTAGACCATTCACATTTAAAATGTACCCCCTTTATAGTTTATTTGCACAATTTTTTCTTAATGGTTTCCTTTCTTTTTGCCTTATATTAGTTTAATTGGTAATTATTATGCTTCCATTTAACCTCTTTTCTTGGCATATTATTTGTATTGCTCTAGGTTTCCAGTAAATATATTTAAAATAATCTGCAATTATGTGTATCTTTGACCATCTGATGTTAAAGACTTCAAAAGCTTTCTTTTTATTTTTTTCTTGTATCTTTTCATTTCAGTTTGATAATTTATCTTATCCTGTTATCACTGATTCACTCTTTGGCTCTGAGTATCCTGATGTCCTTGAAAAAGGCATTCTTCATTTCTGTTACTGTGTTTTCAATTTTAATTTCCATTCTATTCTTTCTTATAGTTTAATTTTCTACTGAAGTTACCTTTGTTCACATATGTGCTATCTATTTTTTCCATAAGGGCTTTTGACTTTATAATCAGTTGTTTTTAATTTACTTTATTATAATTATAGCATTTATATCATATCTGAGTCTAGTTATAAAGATTTCTTTATCTTGTCTATATGTATGGCTTGTAATTTTTCCTGGAAACTGGACATGGTGTACTGGACTGTAGATACCAAGGTCAGTGAAGTTTATGCTTGGAAATGAGTACATCATTATTTCTGTGAGGACCCTAGTGTGGAACATTGTGTTATAGTCAGGAGTTGTGCTTGGTTCAAACATTGTTGCTGATATGGTTACCTTCAGTGCAGCAGTTTCAAATAGTTCTAGTGATACCTAGTGTTTATGTTGTGGATTATATCACTATTATTTTTACAAAATGTGCTAGCATGGCAGTGGGGTACACAGGAGAAAGGAGCACTTTCTAATGTTCTGATCAAACTTGCACCTTAAAGAAGCACAGTAAAACTGAGTATGGGAGTAATGCACTGTTTTCTTAATCTTCGCAGAAATGACATGTCAATTAGTTAAACAATGGTAACATCTTAGCTAGAAAACTGAGGGAATAGAGAGGATTGGGGGGAATATTTATATGAATGTTCCAAAGTTACCTTGGTAGCATAAATGTAATCTCTGTATTGCGTACTAGAAACATAATATATAAAGTATTATGTGAAAATTATAATAAATAAGTTATAGGTACAATTACTGAGTAATAATTTTATACTGTTTATATAACAATTAATAGAGTAGTTTGTTTATAAGTACCAGGGTCAATAGCCAAAACAGTAAAGATTTCTGTTTCTGTATCCCTCTTAAACTTTTACTGCCTTCCTATCAAGATCTCCCGTGATCAGTTTTCAATACTTAGTTGACCTGTCAGCTGATTTGACATGATTGATCACTTGTGTATTCTTGAAACTATTATGTCACCTCATTAGCCACTTTTTACATTTCTTCTTATTAGTTGCTTTTTAAAAAATCTCAAGAGAGAATAATGTTAACAAGATTGAGGAATAGGATTTTTCAGATTTCATCCCCTTATATAAACACCAATTTTGACAAAAAACACAGACAAGAGTGCCTTATGGGAGGCTAGGAGTCCACCAGGGAGATCTCAGCACCTTATTGGAGTAGAAAATTTGAGAATAGATGTATTTAAAAGGGGGGAAGCAGACAGTTTCACTTTACTTGCATTGCCCTTCCCTGAAGGCATCACAGCTCAGTGCTAAGAGTGAGCTCATCAGCCTGTGATTTCTTTCACAAGGAAAAGTGACACGTAGTAATTATCCATCATCCCTGGCCATGTGGGAGGCTGCCCATTAGGCTCAGTTCTTTCTCACCCCATACAGAACACTGAGGGGATTGTCATGACTGAATAATCCGGGTGCAACTAAGAGTAGAAGAAAGGATGAGAGCAACTAGGGCACATAATTAAACAAAGGCTGAGAAATTCTATTAACTGCTTTGTATTCTACACCAAGAGACTCCCCCATTAGCTTTGTAGGATACATTACCTGAGAAATACTTAACTAGGCTATGAGTATTCCCATTATTCTGGATGCCCCCAACCCTCTCAGCACCTCACATATACTCTTGCAGATGGTGTATGAGGGCCTCTGCATATTCTGCATGAGCACACAGAGATAGCCCGTTTGACTCTGCAGATTAGGAGGCACTTAACCTTTAACACTTCAGTATATTGCCACAGAAAAAAAAATAAATTGAAAGCTCTCAGCTCCTGGCTTGGCTTTGCAATATTAAGAGAAGGCATACAATCCTTAGGATCATCCCACCAAGAAGGAACAAGAATGAAGCAAGTGCACCCATATAAAATGTTTGAGATAATTCCAGAAACCTAGGATGGGCTGACTGGTCAAGAGCTTTCTCTTCTGAACCAGTGAGTAAATACTAAAGAGGTGACCCCTTCTTTAGTTGTGAAGAGAGCAATGCAAGACATCAGGGAACACATAAAAAATCAAGGAAACATGACACCCCCAAAAGAACATATTTCAATAACTTACCCAAAGAAATGGAGCTCTACAAATTGTCTGAAAAAGAATTTAGAATAATTATTTTAAGGAATCTCAGCAAAACCTAAGGGAACACAGATATATAACTCACTGATACCAATAACACAATATATAAACAAAATAAAAAGTTCAACAAAGAAATAGAAACCATAAAAAAACAGAAATTCTAAAGCTGAGGCTATTTGTAGTTACATTTGGAGAGAATAAAAAGTTATACATAAACTTTTGACTGTATAAGGCATCAGTGTCCCTAACCCTCATCTGTCCCTAACCCTATAGCTGACCCTATAGGGTCAACTGTACTCATGATGTGAGTAAAAGATGGGAAGAGTGAGAAATAGGGACAGAAAGCTTATTTAAAGGAATAAAAATGGAAAACTTCCAAAATCCTTAGAGAATGTTATAAAAAATTAGGTTCCTGAGTCTCAAAGATCCCAGATAAATAATAAAGATCCCATGATAAGTCAACTGTACTCATTATGAGAGTAAAAGATGAGTAAGAGTGAGAGAAATGGACAGAGAGCTTATTTAAAGAAATAATGATGGAAAAACTTACAAAATATTGGGAGAGTTAGAAACATTCAGGCTCATGAGTTTCAAAGATCCTAAATAAGGTCAACTAAAAGTAGATTACAAAGAAACACATAAATCCAATGTGTCACATATATCAAAGACATATAATGACAAATAATTTTGAAAGCAGAAAAAATGACTTGTAATATACAAGGGAACGTACATAAGGTTGCCTGTGGATTTCTTGGCAGAAACTTTACAGGCCTGGAGAGAGTGGGACAATATATTCAAAGTGCCAAAGGAAAAAAAGAAAAAAAAAACCACTGTCAGCAAGAATACTTTCTCTGGCATACCTGTCCTTAAGAAATAAAGGAGAAGGAGTGACAAAGACTGTCCCGGAAAAACAAGAGTTGAGGGAGTGCATCACCAGTTGACCTGCCTGACAAGAAATAGTAAAGAGACTTTATCAAGCTGAAACAAAAGAACAATAATAACATGAAAACATACAACAGTATAAAATTCATTATAAAGAGAAGTATATACTCAAATTACTCAAATACTATAATAGTGGTGGGTAAATCACTTATAACTCTAGTATAAAGGAAAAAAGACAAAAGTGTTAAAATAACTTGCTACAATAATTCATTAATGAATACACTATAAAAACATGTAAACTTTGACATCAAAAATTTCAAATGTAAATGGAGATGTAAAAATGTAGAATTTTTACATGTGATGGAAATTGAGTTGTTAAAAGCTTGAGATAGGCTATTTTAGCTACAAGTTGTTTTATGGAAGCCTTGTGGAAACCACAAAAAAGGCCTCTTGTAGATCCACAAAGGATATAAAGAAAGAAATCCGAGCACAACATTACAAAAAATTATCAAATCACAAAGGAAGACAGTAAGAGGAAAAAAGAAACACAGGAAACAGAAGTCAGAATAAAATTAACAAAACGTCCATAGTAATCCCTTTTCTAATAATTATTTTAAATGTAAATAAACTCCTCAATCAAAAGACATGGGCTTAACACGTGGTTTTAAATGTTAAATCCACTCAAACATTTTCCAGCAATATACTGTCTACAGGAGCATCATTTTAGCCTCAAGAAAACACATAGGCTGACAGTGAAGAGATGAAAAAAGATAATTTATTCAAATGGTAACCAAGAGAGAATGGCTGAACTTATATCAGAAAAATACAGACTTTTAGTTAAAAACTATAATAAGATATAAAGAAGGTCATTATATAATGATAAAGGGGTTAATTCATTAAGAAGATAAAAGAACTGTAAATGCATATGCACCCAATATTGAAACATTCAAATATATAAAGCAAATTATTTTAAAAACAAAAGGGAGAAATGGATAGCAATATAATAATAGTAGGGTTGTCTAATGGGTTTTCTGTCTGATTTATCCATTTTTGAAAGGATAAATCATCCTGACAAAACCAGTTAGAAAACTACATTCTTCAACATCACTATAGACCAGATATACCTAAGAGAAATATAAAGAACATTCTACCCAACAGCAGCAGAATATACTTATCAAACACATGTGGAACATTCTCCAGAACAGATAATATGTTAGGCTACAAAATAACTCTTAAAAGTTTAAGAATATTGAAATCATACAAAATGTAATTTTTGACCTCAGCAGTATGAAAGTAGAAATCAATAACAGCAGAAAAATTAAAAATTTGTAAGTAAAAAAACCTAACATATTCTTAACCAATGAGTCAAACAATAAATTATAAAAGGAAATTTTAAAAAAAACAAAAATTGGGCCTGGTGCAGTGGCTCACTACTGTAATCCCAGCACTTTGGGAGGCCAAGGCAGGGAAATCACAAGTTCAGGAGATCGAGACCATCCTGGCTAACACAGTGAAACCCCGTCTCTACTAAAAATACAAAAAAATTAGCTGGGTGTGGTGGCGGGTGCTTGTATTCCCGGCTACTTGGGAGGCTGAGGCAGGAGAATGGCGTAAACCTGGGAGGTGGAGCTTGCAGTGAGCTGAGATTGCACCACTGCACTCCAGCCAGGGCTACAGAGCAAGACTGTCAAAACAAAAAACAAAAAACAAAAAAACAAAAAACGAAAAACGAAAACTGAAATACAACACACTACATTTTATGGAATATAGCAAAAGGAGTTGTAAGAGGAAGGATAAGAGTGGTAAATGCCTATGTTAAATAAGGTTGTAAAATAAACAGTCCAGCTTTATGCCTCAGAAAACTGTGAAAAGAGCACTCTAAGTCCAAAGTTAGCATAAGGAAGGAAATACTAGAGATTAGATTACAAATAAGTGAAATAGAGAATAAAAATATACTGAAAAAATCAAAATGAAGATTTGTTTTGTAAAAAAATAAAATTAAACATTTAGACTAAAAAAAGTAAAGATGCAAATACGTGAAATTATAAATGAAAGAATAGACATTACAGCTGATACCACAGAAATACAAAGGACCAAAAGAGACAATTATAAACAATTATAGACTAGTAAATTGGATAACCCATAAAAATAAATAAATTCCTAAAAACATGCCACTCACCGAAAGTAAACCATGAAGACAAAGAAAATCTGAACAGACTAATAATAATTATGGAGATTGAATCATTAATAGAAAACTCCCAAGGAAGAAAAGCCTAGGACAACATTGTGTCACTGCTGAATCTTACCAAACATTTAGAGAAGTATTAATGCCAGTCCTTCTCAAACTCTTCTAAAAAAGTTAAGAGTAATAAATACATCAAAACTTCAGGATTATCTGATCCCAAATCCAGGATTATCTGATACCAAACACTACAAGAAAATAAAATTATAGTTTAATATCCCTAATGAATATAGATCAAAAAATACTCAACAAAATACTAACAAAATTCAGCAGTACATTAAAAGGATCATGGACTCTGATACAAAGTGAAATTTATGTTTGGGATTCAAAGATTGTTCAACATATGCAAATCAATAAATTTAATGTAGCACATGAACAAAATACAGAACAAAAACTATGATTATCTCGATGCAAAAAAAGCATCAGACAATATTTAACATCCTTTATAAAAACTCTCAACAAATTAGAAATAGAAGGAATGTATCTCACCATAAGAAAGACCATATATTATAAGGCCACAGTTAATTATCAGTGGTGAAAATGAAAGCTTTTCTTCTAAGATCAAGAATAAGTCAAGGTTTCTCACTGTCGCTGCTTTAATGCAACATAGTAGTAGAGGTCCCAGCCAGAGCAATTAGACAAGAAAAAGAAATAAAAGACATCCAAAATGGAAAGGATAGCATTAAATTTTCTACTTGCAGATGACATTATTTTATGTATAGAAATACCTTAAGATTCCAACAAAAATCTCCTGTAACTAATCAATGAATTCACTAAACTTGCAGGACACAATATCAACACCCAAATATCAGTAGTGTTTTTATACATTAACAACAAATATCTGAAAAAGAAATTATGAAAACATTTCCATATACAATAGTATCAAAAAGAATACAATACCTAGGAATAAATTTAACTAAAGAGATAAAAGATCTATACATTGAAAACTAAAAATCGATGATGAAAATAATTTAAAATGATACAAATAAATGGAGAGATATCCTATGTTCATAGATTAGCAGAATTAATATTCCTAAAATGTCCATTTTACCGAAAGCAATCTATAGATTCATTCTAGTGCATTTTCACAGAAATATAAAACAAACCCTAAAATTGATATGGAACCACAAAAGACTTAGAATAGCAAAAGTGATCTTGAGTAAGATCAAAGCTGGAGAAATCACATTACTTGATTTCAAAATATACTACAACTACAAATCTATATTAACCAAAAGAGTATTGTATTAGCATGAAAACATTCAGACCAGTGAAACAGAATAGAGTCCAGAAATAAATTCATATAGTTATTGTCAATTGATCATTGATATGGTGTCAAGAGCACACAATGGGGAGGATATAGTTATTTTCAGTAAATGGTGTTGCGTAAACTAGATGATATTCATACGGAGAAGAATGAAGTTGGACCCTTATCTCACACTGTATATGAAAATCAACTCAAAATGAATTGAAACTATGGCATGAAATTTGAAGCTTTAAAACTGCTAGGAAAAAACAGACAATTTCATGGCATGGGTTTCAGCAATGATTTTTTGGATATGACTCCAAAAGCACGGGCAAGATTAGCAGAAATAGATAAGTAGGATTACATGGAGCTAAAAAATTCTCTACAGCAAAGGAAACAATCAACAGAGTAAAGAGACAAACTAAAAGAGAAAATATCTGCATATCATACATCTGACGAGTGTTTAGTGCCCACAATACACAAAAAACTGAAACAGTCCGGGCGTGGTGGCTCACACCTGTAATCGCAGCACTTTGGGAGGCCAAGGTGGGTGAAAAACCTGAGGTCAGGAGTTTAAGACCAGCCTGGCCAACGTGGTAAAACCCTTTCTCTACTAAAAATGGAAAAATTAGCTGGGCATGTTGGTGGGTGCCTGTAATCCCAGCTACTTGGGAGACTGAGGTAGGAGAATTGCTTGAATCCAGGAGACGGAGGTTGCAGTGAGCCAAGGTCATGTCACTGCACTCTGGCCTGGACAACAGAGTGAGACTCCATCT
The DNA here is from genome assembly GCF_029281585.2 of Gorilla gorilla gorilla. NCBI lineage: Eukaryota > Metazoa > Chordata > Mammalia > Primates > Hominidae > Gorilla > Gorilla gorilla. Next base: position 88,335,052 of record NC_073236.2, on the reverse strand, counting down.
TTAAAAAAAAAACTGAAACAACTTAATAGAAAACCAAAATAACTATATTAAAAAATGGGCAAAGACCTGAATACAAAGAAGACAAGCAAATGGCCAAGAAGTATACAAGAAGGAACTAATCATTACCAAGCATCAGAAAACTGCAAGTAAAAATCACAATCAGGTATCATCCCACACCCGCTAGAATAGCTATTACCAAAATGACAAAAGATAACAAGTATTGATGAGGATGTGAAGAAAGGGGAATCATTGTACACAGTTGATTAGAATACAAAATAGCATAGCCATAATTGAAAACAGTATGAAGGTTCCTAAGACAATTAAATGTATAACTACCATATGATCCAGCAATTTCACTTCTGGGTATATATCCAAATGAAACGAAATCAGTATGTTGAAGAAATATCTGCACCCAAGTTTGTTGCAGCACTGTTCATAATAGCCAAGATGTAGAAAAAAACCTGTCTTCATTGGCAGATAACTGAATAAAGAAAACGAGGTATCTTTATATGTATCTATTTATCTAATAGAATATTATTTATCCTTAATAAAGAAGGGAACCTTGCCATTTGCTAAAACATGGATGAGCCTGAAATAGAGCAAAAGTGAAATAAGCTAGACACAGAAAGACAAATACATTACATGATCTCCCTTATATGTGGAATCAAAAACAACTGAACCTATAAAAACAGTAGAATGGTGTTGTCCAGGTGTAGGGAGGGCTGGAGAAATGGGGAAATGTTGGCCAAAGGTTACAAAGTTTCAGTTATGTAGGATAAATAAGTTCTGGAGGCCTAATATACAGCATACTGACTGTACTTAATAATATTTTCAGTCTATATTTGAAATTTGCTAAGAGAGTAGATCTTACACACAGAAAAGATAACTATATGAAGTGTTGGATATATTAGTTTTATTGTGGTAATTATTTCACAATGTATCCATATATCAAAACATTACAAAGAATCTAAAGTATATATTTTTGTGTTAATTATATCTCAAAGCCGGAAAAATATTAACTACCTCTGCTACTTTTTTTTTTTTAAAAAAACAGAACCTCACTCTGTCACCCAGGCTGGAGTGCAGTGGCGAGATCTTGGCTCACTGCAACCTCCGCCTCCCAGGTTCAAGCAATTCTCTGCCTCAGCCTCCTGAGTAGCTTGGATTGTAGGCACCTGCCACCATGCCTGGCTAATTTTTGTATTTTTAGTAGAGACGGGGTTTCACCATGTTGGCCAGGCTGGTCTTGAACTCCTGATCTCATGATCCACCTGCCTCGGCCTCCCAAAGTGCTGGGGTGTGAGCCACCATGCCTGGCCTATCTCTTCTACTTCTAAAAGTCTAAGTGCCTCCAGGGTAAATCCTCAGCTTCTCTATAAAGCTCAGCCCCACAATAATATCTTCTAGTTTTTAAGCGTTAAGTACTATGTGTATTTCCTATATGCTCATAATTCCCAAGTTTATATCTACGATCTGCTTGGTATGCTTGGAACCCTTCTTGGAATGCAATGCTCATATTTACAATTGCCTACTCAACATATTTATTTAAATGTCTAATAAGTATCTCAGATTCAGCATGTCCAGTGATGTGACTTGGCTGTGTCCTCACCCAAATGTCATCTTGAATTGTAGTTCTCCAAATCCCCACATGTCATGAGAGGGACCCAGTGGGAGGTAATTGAATCATGGGCGTGGTTACCCCCATGCTGTTATTCTCATGATAGTGACTGAGTTCTCAGAAAATCTAGTGGTTTTGTAAGGGGCTTTTCCCACTTTTGCTTGGCACTTCTCCTTCTGGTCATCACATCAAGGACATGTTTACTTCACCTTCCATCAGGATTGTAAGTTTCCTAAGGCCTCCCAAGCCATGCTGAATTGTGACTCAATTAAATGTCTTTCCTTTATACATTACCCAGTCTCAGGTATGTCTTTATTAGCAACGTGAGAAGGAAATAACACATCCAGAAACAAACACATTTCCTTTTCCTTTACAACCCCCTACTCTTCTTACTTCCCATATCCAAAAATGGCAACTCAGTTTGTCTACCTATGTAGAATAAAATCTGTTACCTTTCTTCCTCCTTTTGCTTATATATTATGTACATCCATTTCTAAATATATTAGCTCAATCCTCAGTAGATATAAAAATCCAATCTCTTTATCATCTCTTAACTGCTTTCTCAGTCTCCATTCTTTGCTTCTGATATATTTATTTTTGACATAGCCACAAGAGGGATTGTTTTGTAAAACAAGTCAGATGGTATTATTCTGTCTCAAACCATCCAAGAGCTAATTATTTTACCCAGAATAAGAGCCAGAATACTTACAATCACCTGTGAAATCTAGGTGATCAGGCCTCAGTGTCTTTCTCACTTAATGCTCTTATATTGTTACAACACAATAGCTTTATATTCTTTTTCCTCTCCAGTCTAGCCATACTGGCCTTTGCATTTTTTAAATATATCAAAATTTAGTGCCTTTGCACTTGATTTTGCTTCTGTCTAAATCAGTTTTCTCAAAATAGCTGCATGGATTTTTCCATCCTGTATCAGTAAAGTCTTTCCTAATCAATCTTATAAAATAGCAACGCCCTTCATCCCACAGTCCTTTATGCCCTGCACTGTGCTTTAGGTTAGCACATAGCTCTGTTTGACATAATATACTGCTTAGTGTCTATCTTCTCATTAGGATGTAAGCTCCTAGATAGCCAAGAAGTTGTCTGTCCTGTTTACTACTGTATCCTCCATGCCTAGAAGTGTGCTTAATGCATAAAAGGCACTAAAGCAATAGTAGTAGTCTGACTGAGTAAATTGATAAATAAATCCAGGCCATTTTACTGTCCCCCAAAATGTTTTTCCATGGACGCTTCTTTATAATACAGTGGTTTTTTGACTAGAGGCTAGATCTAGACTCCTCCAGTTATTTATAAAGAAAAGACTTTAACCGTCTTTTTATGTATTTGCCAAAAGTCATCTTCAGATAGTCTCCAAGTAACACAAATAATAGTATATTAGTCTGCCAAAAACTTAACCCTTAATTGGCTGTGATCCATGGAATTTATAGAGAAGGTATGTCTTTGTATGCATTTTGGGTGATTAATGATTGCTTTACAGACAAGTAAATATTTGCACCAATGAAATTACTACTTGGAAAGATGTTTCTAGAGATTAAATCACTACTGCAGAAGGAAATATGATTAAAAGTGTTTTCACTACCTTGCAATTGTATCTAAGATCATCGGCAATCTAGGGCCGTAGCTAATGAAGCTAAAATATCTGGTAGGCTTCACATTTAGAACATATGTTAAATCCTGTCATTTGTGTTTTTTGTTGTTTTTATAAATTACATTTTACATTATTAGTAACACTGTTCAAAAAAGGAGGATACATTTTTGGTTTTAATTTACAGCCAAAAGAGAGATCAGGTTATTAGTTTCGAGATCCCCATGCCACAAACACATACTTCAATTCAAATAAAAGAGCTCTTTTGTAACACCTTGTGTTTCATCCATCTAGTATCAAACACAGTGAAATTAACAGGTCAAGTAAAACTTCTAATTAAACACTCAGGTTAAATACATAGATCTGGAGTTTGGATTTAAAAGCTAAAACTGTCTTAGAGTCACGAAGTATATAGAATTATAAATTTAAGGCAAGCACACTTTAAATGTATAGTGCGTACCTTATGCAGCAGCAGTAGCTATGACCCTGTTTCACCACAAATACATGCATCAAGGAATTACACCATAAACACACCCAGGAGAAATTTACACTGGCTAATGATGAAAGATGTGTAACCCAGAGAACATTTATCGTTTATATTTTAACACAACAACTGTATCCCAATATTGAGACTTTCAAGTTCTGTTTATGGAAATAGAAAGCATTTTGAGTTCACACTGCTCTTGAAACCGGCTGCAAATGACCCCTCAGGCAATTCTCTATTGCTGCCTAAAGCAATAGCAATGAATTCAGTTTAACCCTACTCAAACACTGTGATTATCTACTATAAAGAACACCAAATTATTACATGCAAATACTATGATTTCTTCAACTGTGTCTAGGTCTGGACCAGGACTACTCCCTGCAGAGTTACTATCCTCAGGTATGCTGGATCAGTTCTCTTTTGAAACTCTAGTAGCCGAAAAGAGAATGATCAAACCTAGACCTGTAACGATGCATTTTGCGTCAGTTTTTTTGTTGTTGTTGTTTTGCTGATACCATAAAATGATTGACCAATAACTTTGTAGCTAAACATGCAAACTCTAAAATCAGAAATAGTGAAAAGAATAGGTGGAGAATATAGTGGTCTGTGTCAAAACACTTCTAGAATGATAAAGACTAAAAATAAATAAAAATAATGACATACATAAGAGGGAATGGAAAGATTTGTTTTACAAATAGCTTTCCAACTTGCTCTCTTAGTAATTTTAGAGAGCAAGATTAAATTCATCACAAGAGAATTTACATATATACAATGATTTTCTTTGAAACCTTATAAAACTTCTTCAAGTAAAATTTTTAACATTCAAGGACTGCTGTGGTTTAGATACCATTTGTTTGTCCCTGCTAAATTTTGTGTTGAAATTTGATACCCAATATGGTGTGTTGAGAGGTAGAGCCTAATGGGAGGTGCTTTGGTTATGGTGGTAGATCCCTCATGATTGGCTTGGTTCTATTCTCATGGTAGTAAATGAGTTCTTACTCTGGTGAAATAGGATTAGTTCTTTCAGATAGGGGTTAGTACCCTAGAGGATAGATTGTTATGAAGCCAAGACACCCCTCAGTTTTGTTCTCTCTTCGCACATGTCCATTTCCTCTTTGACCTTCTTTGTCATGTCTTGATGCAGCACAAAATCCTTCACCAGAAGCCAAGCAGATGCCAGTGCCATGCTTCTACTACATCCTGTAGAAACATGAGTTAAATAAAGCTCTTTTCTTTATAAATTACCCCACCTCAGGTATACCTTCATAGCAACACAAAATAAACTAAGATAAACACAAACTTTAAAAAAATTTTTTTGAAGAATTCCTTCCATCCTAGCTTAAAATTCCTCCATATTTTCCCAGCATCATCAGTTAACATTGCCTTTACTGGATTACTTCCATGATTATTCAAACAGTAGACCTCAAATTAACAGAAACAAAAGCAACCCCTCAAAACTTATCTCAGGACCTGACCCCATATTTTTTCCAGCAGCCGTCACATCTCATTATTTTTGCTGTGAAACTCCTCACAGTATTTTCTCTATTCAATGTCTCTGTTTCCCAATCTCCATTTGTCTCCTCAACCTACTTTTTCTGGGCTTCTGTCTCTACCGATTCCCTAAAACTGTTGTTTTCAAAGCTATCAGTGACAACAGAAGCTGTTCTCTGTTTCTTCTTTTCCCATAATTTACACACTCAAATCACTGGAAAATCCTGTGGACTCTAACTTCAGCACATATTTCAGCTTCCCCCAATTTTCTCCATCTGTACCACAACCACTCTAGTGAAAACTATCATTATTTTTTCTTGAAATTTAACCAATTTCCCCTTTGATCACCTTTCCTTATCTCTCTAATCTTCAGACAGCAGCCCGATTAAAATATTGTTAATCAAATTATATTTCTTCCCGCCTTATAAAGCTTCAATGGCTTTATTTTGCAAGTAAAAAAAAATCTAAATTCCCTACCATGTGCTATATTATCTGGTGCCTGTCAACATTTGGTCTCTTCTTATACCAAAATGTCTTCTGTTTTCTATGCTGTAGCCAGAGAAGCCTCTTTCTCGTTCCTTGAAACACTAGGATCAGTACTACCTTAGGCCTCTAAATTTGTATTACCCTATATTTGCCTCATTCCCCAAAGCAAGAGTAGGGACCAAGCTGATTACCTAGTTGCCATATCTAAAAGATGGACTTAGAACTAGGTATATGGAACATTGTACTAGGAAAGGTAAGATTATGAAAATGTAAATATAGTTGTGACTGTGCAAATATTTTAGTTACATAGAGTCTTGAAAAATAATACTTTACCACAATGAACTCTATTTTGAATAGGGATTTGGGAGCAAAATAGCAGGTTAAGGAAAAAAAAGAATCAACCAAAAGCTTTCATCATAATCCCTAACCTAACTTCACTTTTACCATGTGGTGGACTAATATTTTTCTTTACTTAAGGCTGATATAAGGGCACTTGAGACATTGTCACTTGCTTTTCCTTTTTCCCTCCTTTCTGCTTTTTTCCTTTGGGGATTAGTATCCAGTATTCCTACTCTCTAAGCTTTTAATGCCAATCTGTCCTTCCCCCATATCAGCATACATTCTGGAAAGTCTGTGATGTTATAATCTTTATTTTGACTTAAATTCGTTTATACAGGCTTTTAACTTTTTCCAGGTATTTATATTCCAAAAATGTTTGATATGTAATTCTGATATATAATACATTTTACTACATAAATTAAGGTGCTTTTGAAAATATAAAAAGAAACAGGAATCAAGCCAGAGAACAAAAAATAAATGAAGAATACAATGACAAAACTGCTTAATTCGTAAATCTGAGATTATCCTCTGTCATGTCTGGCCCTAATTGCAAAATGCTTTATTTTTCCCATTAATGCTATGGCAAGAATCTGACTTTAAGCCTCTTCCCTTCTCTTTCTTTAACTATCTCTAAACCCTTCCCTTTATTGGTATCCTTCAGTGGTATGGTTTGAATATTTGTAGTCTTCAAAAATTCATGTTGAAACTTAATTCCCATTGTGATGGTACTAAGACATGAAACCTATTGGGTAGTGAGTAAATCACCAAGGCTTCACACTCATGAATGGGATTAATGCCCTTATATAAAACACTTCAAAGAGCTGCTTCGCTCTTTCATCAGTTCTGCCATATGAGGAGATAGCCTCCATACCTTTTGCTCTTCCATCCTTCTGTCATGTGAGAAAGCCGCAATAGGGTGCCATCTAGAAATAAGGGCAAGTCCCCACCAGACACCAAATCTGCTGGTGCCTTAATCTTGGACTTTACAGCCTCCAGAGCTGTGGGAAATAAATTACATTATTCATAAGTGAGTCAGTTTAAAACATTTTGTTGTTGCAGCAGTAGCAGACTACGAAACTGCTATGGTCTTATTTCAAGTCTTAACCAAGGCCCACTAGAGTTACTGCAGTAGCCCCAAATCTTACCTTTCTTAACTCTATCTTTTACATTGTGATCAGATAATCTTTTCAAAGGAGGGCTATGTGATAGGCACTTAGGAAATATGCAATGTGCAAAAAGTCAGGCCACTAAACTACTCAAGTTCCTTTAACATTCTTCCATCACTTTAAGATTAAAATGTAAATACAGTATTTGAGACCTATTCATGGGTCATTTGACCTTGACTGCCTCAGCATTATCTTTTCCTGATGCTCTCCAAACACTTTGTGCCCCACATCAAGAAAACCATAGTTTCCCAAAGGAACGAAATCTCTCACTATGTCACTATGTCAAATACATGAGTGAATAAATTCTTTAGAAGAGGTCATTAGGAGAGAATAAAATCTGAAGGCCGTAGCAAAACATGAAGCAAGAATCTGTTTTCCACACAAAGATAAATCACAATGAACTTCCCAGAGAAGATGAAGCACTCTAAAGAAAATAAATCACTGACTAAGACACAAGGCTTCTAGTAATCAGATTTACATGTGTCATAATATGAAATGAATTGATATGTTTTCTGCTCCATCAGAATGATTTGACAATGACATTTTAAATACGCATGGATTACCCTGGATCAACATCAGAATAATTCAGTTAGGGTGTCTGAACTGTTTTCACTCACAATAATTCTTTTTTTTTTTTTTTGAGACGGAGTCTCGCTCTGTCACCCAGGCTAGAGTGCAGTAGCATGATCTCAGCTCAGTACAACCTCCGCTTCTGGGTTCAAGCTCATTCTCTTGCCTCAGGCTCCCGAGTAGCTGGGACTAGGGTGTGTGCCACCACGCCCAGCTAATATTTGTATTTTTAGTAAAGACAGGGTTTCATCAGGCCAGGCTGCTCTCAAACTCCTGACCTCAAGTGATCCACTCACCTCAGCCTCCCAAAACCCTGGGATTACAGGCATGAGCCCAGTGTCCCACCTTCACTCATAACAATTCTAATACTAAATGTGTGGGGGGTTTTGCCTATACCAGCAACCAATTCTCCAACTCTCTGGACACCATCTGGTTGTCCTACAGTTCAATTTAACTCTAACACTACCGAGAGTTAGCATCAGACTCCACAGGTTCAGACCCACTAGACAGACTTTCCTCACTCCACACGCCAGCCCCAAGTATTGGGTACAGAGGATATACACATTTCTGTCTGACTTCGCTACAAAGTTGAAGTCCCCACAACCCCCACTTCAGGTTTGAAAATTTGCTAGAATGGCTCACAGAACTCAGAAAATAATGCACTTACTGTCACCCGTTTATAATAGAGGACACAAATGAACAGCCAGATGAAGAGGTACATAGAACAAGGTCCAGAAGAGTTCAAAGCACAGGAACTTCTGTCTTCGTGGGGTTGGCGTGCCCCACCCTTCTGGCATAAGGATATTTTCACCAACCTAGAAACTCACTGAACCCTGTTGGCTAGGGGTTTTTGTGGAGGTTTCATTAGGTAGGCATGACTGATTGCATTATTGGCCACTGAAGGTTCATCTCCAGCCTCTCTCTCTTCCTCAGAAGTCTGGATGTGAACCTGAAAGTTCCAACTGTCTGGTCACACACTAGTTTTTCTGGTAACCAGCCTCCACCCTGAAGCTTTTTGGAGGGTACCCAAGAGTCCCCTCATTAGCATAAACTCCGGTATGGTTGCAAAGATTTACAATGAGTAAGAAAAGATATTCCCTCATCCTTATCACTCAGAAAATCCCAAGGGTTTTAGAAGCCCTATGCCAAAACTAGGGGAAAAGACCAAATATATATTTCTTATTATATCACAAAATCACAGTTGCCACAAATGTTATAATGTTAGAGGTAATGGTACATTTACAGAAAACAGTGCCCACCATTATACATGGTAAAATATTAAACAATAACAATTATTAAGACTTGAAGCCTCTTTACTCAAAAGATTTTAATTGACTTTACTACTCTTTAAATAGTTTCTTCAATATTAGCAGGAAGGTTGATAGAATTAATAACTCAAATATATGTCACTGGTACTAAGTATATAGACAAAAAATTAAAAATTACAAAAATATTTCCTAACTAAAGTAATAACTAGGGGCAGCCCAAGAGTAGAGATGATGATTGATGATTCACTAAATGATTAAACTTTTATTGTCTAATATTATCAAGCAAAAGACAAGGGAATACTTATGTATATATTATAGGTAAGTAATTTTAAATACTTTTATTTAATCCTAACATTAAACCTGTAATATAGATACTATCACTACTATTTCGCAGATGAAGATATTGAGACTAATGCAGTTTCAATAACTTTTCAAGGAAATATGGATAGTGAGCAGGAGAAATTGGCCTCAAGCCTAGAATTGATATTCCTAATCTCAAAATGCAGATAATAAATATCTTAAGAGTTTCTGTGGTTCTTAAATAAGAGAGTGTATTAAAGCTGTCCATCACAAGATTCAGTTTGTATTATATGTTAAGAAGAAGAATCCTTTCTTCTTAGTTATAAGGATACTTCAATACATCAAGTGTTTCAACTGCTTTAGAACAATTATTTTGGCAAATATCATACATGTTATAGACTTTCACTTAAATTTTCTAACATTAGGGTTGTACATTTCAGTAACTCCTAGAACCAGTTAAATAACAGCAACCTCCTAGTGGGGCTGATAGGGCTTGAAGAATATTGGACAGTGTATGCCACAACCACGGGTATTCAATTGAAAACAAAACAAAGCATCCCAACTGTTCAAGCAAAAAAGTCTTCGCTAATGTAACTAAGGATAAGGGCCAACTGTTTGTAAACTTGACCCACTTGCTATGGGCGAAGAGAGACCACTGTTAGCTTGACCTAGAATCCAGAATCAGAGAGCTGATACTATATCCTAGTCTCTTTCATTCTGAACGTTAGCTTTGCTTGCTGCAGGCATATGGCTGCAAAAGTGTCTATCACCTGTGGCATAGTGCCATAGTGTTACTTTCCTTCCCAGGGCTCCCCATCCCTCAGGCTAGACTGATGTATCAAATATAACATCTAGCTTAGGGCTGAGCCATAATTCTTCTAGTTAAGAACCAATTAGTTTTTCCCTTTTGAAAATGTGAACTGCATACAGAGACTCCAGTTGACCTTTGTTAAGTATTCAAGCAGAATGATAATGTAGAGTTTGGATTTGAGTTGTTGTGAGTGCAGTTCAGATTCACAAGGGACTGGAATGAACAGGAGAGCAAGAACTGCAAGTAGAGTGCTGATAGGGAGAGAAATGAGCAGAGGATGAAGACTCACAAAGGGAAAGAAAAATGAGAGATGGTGTAGTCACTCAGAGTTACAGAGGTAACTCTAGCTCCAAACTTTCTGAGTCTGATTTTTGTGAAGTCCAGCTGTAAAGTAGCTTTGATATTACATGTCCATGAGATGTTCACACATTTCCAATATGCTGTTCATTTTATGGAAATGTATTTGAGTGTGTGTTTAGATTTTGGAATCTAAGGAAACTTGGTAAAAACAAATATTATAAATTCTTCTATTAGGTGGATTTTTTTAAATTTGCTCCATTTCCAGTTTAGAAGTTATGTGCATTTTCTGTTCTTGGAAATTTGTCTTAGCTCTATGTCTATGCTTAGGATATCTTGTCGTTTTTCAAATTTCCTAAATTCTTATGTAATCCTGAGACAAGAAACAGGGGTCGATAGATAGGATACTAAGCTTCCTTCTGCAGGGCCAGGGGTCTCTGGAGATGCATACTTGTTTTATTTTTATCGATATTTCCCCAAATTCTTTCTAAAAGTCCTAATACTGAGCAATGCAATACTGTAGCGGTTTCATTATAGCATTGCTGTTACTGTGAATTTTTTAATTACATGAGAATATTAACATATAAAGCCCTGATAAAAGAGGACTGCTGATGGCTTTTTGGTATGGTAGCAATAACAACAACGGGAAAGATATAGTTTGAGTACTCCTGGAAGAGGAGACTCTTGAGTATTTTTAAAAAGAACAGCATGCTACAGTAAAACAACAAGAATATGAAGAAAAATACTTGGAACCTGATACTGGTTTTGAGGCTAGTTTTGTGTTACAGAGGTGAAGTTAAAAAAAATTCCTTAATCTAGATATGATATTCTAAAGGGGAAGTTTTGAAAAGCAGTAGTATTGATTTACATTCATTAACCTATTAATCAGTCTACAAGTGTGTATTGAGAGCCTGTATGTAAAAGGTTCAGTGTGCCCTCATGAAATTTGTAATTTAAGAGACAAAGACTGATATTAAACAAATAATACACAAACAAATGCCTACTTTTATTTTATACCAAATATGTGAAAGAAAAAAACACAGTGTATATGAGAGGATATAAAAAGAACATTTATTGTTGGATCAAAGAAAACCTCTTAAGAAAAGTTGAAGTACAGTTGAGACTTAAAGGATGGATTGGTGTTAGCCAGAAAGAGAGTAGAGAAAGGGGAATGTCCTCCAGGTTAAAGAGAGAGCATATAAAGAATCCTTAAACTGGTAAAAAGCTTGAGTTGTTAGAAGAATAGGCAAAAAGTCTGGTGGATGACAGTACATCGCAAAAACGTGACAATAAAGGCTGAAGATGTAAGTAGGGAAAAATCACTATAGGTCTTGTAGGACACTGTATTTAGGTTTTATTCTTTGAGCTATGGGATACCATTTAAGAATTTTAAATTGGATATCATTTTTATTTTGTATTTATCAATTTCTCTGCACACATATGCGTTATCTAATATGTATATACATTATATTAGTACATATTTTTGTATGTATACATATATGTTTCTAGTTACTGTATAACAAATGCAGTATACATTATATTAGTACATATAATGTTGATATGTATACATACACACATATATTTCTAGCTGCTGTATAACAAATGCAGTAGAAAGGGAGAAAGTAGCTTATTGTGGAATTCTGAAACTAAGAAGATTTAGACTAGACAAATTGAAACTAAATGGAAAAACTTCACTGTCTTATATATTTTACAACCAACAACTAGAAAGGGATGCATTGAATATACTACATCCTGCTGCATTGTAGTCAAGAATGATTATGTTTTGGATTTAAGAACGTTGGTAGTTGTAGGTAATATTTGTTGAGGTAGAAATAAAAAGGGATAAGAAACCAATGTTGTGTCTGTGCGTGTGTGTGTGTGTGTGTTTTTGTGTGTGTGTAGTGGGGAAGAGAATAAATTCATATTTAGATTTTTCGTATTGAAGATACCTTTGTGAAATTATACAAATGACATCATTATGTCAATAGTTATGTAGATGAATTCAGTGTTCAAGATAGAGGTCATGAGTGAAAGGATAAATTTGGCAGTAGATGTATTTATGAACATAATAGTGGATTAGTCAATATCAGTGGTTATCAACCATGGCAGTAAAATGGGAGGATTTTGAAAACACAATATTGATTTTTGACAATTCAGAGTAAATCTCCTGATGACAATAACCCAGATTTTCTTGAGAGACTGAGAAGCTGAACAATTCTGAGAGGCTCAGGCTGGGGGACAAACATTGGAGTTAAGTGTCTAAGGGAGAACAAATAAATTTTCTGAGCTTTAATACAGAATGACACATTGGTACCCTACGCATGAGGGTAAGTCAGAAATAGACTGTTCTATAAGGAACCAAAGCCCAATTCTGAATCATCTCAACTATTAAATTCTTTTAATCCAGGATGATTTGCTTATAGCCACATGCAAGAAACAAACCTGTATCTTACCTGAAGTAAAATGATAGTTTTGTTTTTCAAGTAATTTACATTAAAAACATTCTGACATATAATATGACCAAAATATCAGATTTAACGTCAAGCTACAGATAGAAAATAAACACAGAATCATAGAGTATCCAGATAGTAGACTTAGACACGGACTTTAAAACAACCACACTTAATACATTTAGGATAAATATTGGCACAGAGTTTGGCATATAGGCCAAATTCAGTCCTTAGCTTGTTTTTGTATGGCACACAAGCCAAGCATGTTTTTTACAAATATATGGCCCCATCTTATATTTTTCTTTGTGTTATTGTTATTGTTAATGTTGTTGTTTATTCATTTGTTTTTATAATTCTTTAAATATGTAATAAAAAAGAGTATTCAAAATATATAAGAAATCCTAAAATATAATGGAAAAATAGAGCTCAATGGGAAAAAAAAAGCCATAAAATACAATTTACAGAAGAGGAAACACAAATGGTCTATATATACGCATACATATACGCACACATATACATGCATGTGCATATATGTACACATGTATATATCTACGTGTGTATGCATGTGTGTAGATATGTATACATACCTATATGCATATATGTATATATGTACATATGTAAATATGTATATGTGTATGTTTGTATATCTGTATATAAACCTATGTGTATGTATATACAAATACTTATATACATGTGTATGTACAGATACACACATACATGCATGTTTACATATAACACATACACATATACATGCATGCATATACAGATATATACATATGCATATATACATATGTATGTGTATGTTTTTAAATTTATGGAAATTAAATAGAAAACCATGAGAGATACGACTTCAGAAAATCTTATGGCAGACGCATACTATTTGTTCACTACGTTGTTTTTCTTCCTCTTTTAAGCATACATCTGGACTGTATTTACCCACTTTTACAGTTAGATGTGCCAAAAAATGAATTTTGAATAATGGAATGTGGGTTGAAATAAAATGCATCACTTCTAAGTCCAGCACATACCCTAACTTCCAAGCAATCAATTTCCAGACTTTCTCTCTTCCTTCTTCTGCTTGCTTGGTGAAGAGCCACTAGAATAAAAAGAAACCTGTGTTCCTTGATGGAGCAATCCCTGTCCTACAAACCACTGTATGTGTGTGCCTGTAAATTAAAATATTTGAAATACATACAATTAGCAAAAATTCAGAAGTTTGAAATACCTAATATTAGCAGGGATATAGAGCATCTGGAACTATATTATGTTGTTAGTGGGTATATAGCAACATATATATATATATATATATATATATATAAACATATGCACATATGTATACACACACACATCTGTACACACAGAGAGCATCTGGAAGTATGTTGCTAGTGGGTATATAGCAACATATATATATATTGAAACGAAATGGAAAAATGCACTGTCTTATGTATTTTACAAGCAACAACTGGAAAGGGATGCATTGAATGTACTACATCATGGTACTACATCATTGAATGGAAAAACTGCACTGTCTTACATATTTTGCAAGCAACAACTGGATATATATAATTTTGAACATATCTCATATCTGATAGCCCAGCAATGTCACTTCAATGTATTCATTCAATATAAACTGTATTAACTAAATCATTAATTCCATATAAAATAGAGAATAAATCATGCATATACTCAAGAACACACATGACTCAATATATGATGTTATTTGAAATAGGAAAAAGAATCAAAAGTTTATATTAATACAGAATTAAAAATAAACTAAACCTACATTTATAAACATGGATATATCTTAAAAACAATAACAGAAGATATATGGACATATGGTACTGTTGGGGCACAGAAAACAATGCCCCACAATGAAGTCCTCAGAACAAAAAAGATTTTCTCTGACCTTCTGTTTCTTTGTCCCATTCTCCCCAGAGGCTAGCCATAGAAACTAGAATCCCTTTTCCCCAAGACTAGTCATGGAAACCAAATCTCTTTTTTCCAAAGCCAGACATAAGACCTAAAAATATTACTCTACCTATCCTTCCACTTCTCTGTGTAAAAGCTGGCCATGAAGAAATTATCTGACCTACCTTGTTTGACTATAGATCATAAGTCCTCTTCTATGGAGGATCCTGTCCCATACCCAGAAGAAGGGAATCCATGGACAGAGAGACAAAGAAGAATCTACATAGGCAGGCCTTGCTGGGTTTTGCTACTGAGTCTATTAGCATTAGATCATCCCCTTTTTGTTTAATCATATTCCAACATGGCTATCCATGCTTTGTTAAACCTAAGCATAAAATTGGGCAATTTTTCTTGTATCTTTGGGTTTTCATTCTAAAGGCTCCTGTATATACACGTTACATAAGTTTTTATGCCTTTTCTCCAATTAATCTGCCTTTTGCAAGTTATTTTTTTTTACTTTCTTTTTTTGTTATTATTATACTTTAAGTTCTAGGGTACATGTGCACAACATGCAGGCATGGGATATAATCTGCTCGTGTGCCATTTGCTAAGACCATTGGAAAAGCGCAGTATTAGGGCGGGAGTGTACCAAGTTTCCAGGATCCATCTGTCATGGCTTCCCTTGGCCAGGAAAGGGAAATCCCCTGACCTTTTGCACTTCCCAGTTGAGGTAATGCCCCGTCCTGCTTCGGCTCACATTCTGTGGGCTTCACCCACTGTCCGACAAGCCCCAGTGAGATGAACCCAGTACCTCAGTTGGAAATGCAGAAATCACCTGTCTTCTGCATTGCTCACGCTGGGAGCTGTAGACTGGAGCTGCTCCTATTTGGCCATCTTGAAACGATCTTTTTGCAAGTTAATTTTTAAGCAAGCCTTCAGAGGGCCAAGCCTTGGCCCCTACGATACCATTTATATACATTTTTAAACATGCAAAACATGTATGTGTATATATATATATTATGTATATATAATATATATAGCTAAGAAATGCATGTATAGTAAAAGTGTAAGTAGAAAATATAGAATGTTGGTGGAGGTTTGTGATAAGGAATATGTACTTGTATATCTTTTTTAACTTTTACTTTTAGTTCAGGGGCACATATGCAGGTTTGTTGCATAGGTGATCATATGTCATGAGGATTTGTGTACAGATTATCTCATCACCCAGGTATTAAGCCTAGTACCCACTAGTTATTTTTTCTGATCCTCTCCCTCCTCCCACCCTCCAACAGGACCCAGTGTGTGTTGTTCCCCTGTATGTGCCCACGTGTTCTCATCATTAAGCTCCCAGTTATAAGTGGGAACATGCAGTATTTGGTTTTCTATTCCTGCATTAGTTTGCTGAGGGTAATGGCATCCAATTTCATCTATATCCCTGCAAAAGACATGATCTTGTTCTTTTTTATGGGTGCATAGTATTCCATGCTGTATAGGTACTACATTTTCTTTATCCATGTCTTTAATTGAAAGACAGTTAAATTGATTCCATGTCTTTGCTATTGTGAATAGTGCTGCAATAAACATATGTGTGTATGTGTCTTTATAATAGAACAATTTATATTCCTATGGATATATAACAACTAATGGGATTGCTGGGTGGAATGGTATTCTGTCTTTATATCTTTGAGGAACCGCCACACTGTCTTCCACAATGGTTGAAGTAATTTACACTCCCACCATCAGTGTATAAGCATTCCTTTTTCACCACACCCTCCCCAGCATCTGCAATTTATTGACTTTTAATAATAGCTAAGTAATACTTTATTTCTTAAGCTAGGAGGTATGGTCAAGCATATTATCAGTTATTCTTAAAAACATTTTGATTATTTAAAAATTCTTAAAATATTAAATAATGAGATTGTGTTAATTTGTCCATAGAATTGATGTGTCCAAAGTATTCAAAAAAATTCAAATGAAATAGAGTAACATGTCATTTTATCTATCAGATTATTAATGGTTTTAGAAAAGAATGAGAAAGTGCTCCCATTTGTACACTATTAGTTGAAAGTGAAATGTTTAATATGCATGAAAGATTCCAATATCTAAATATCTACATATAATTTTATTTAAAATTTTCACTTTGGAGAGTTTCGTCTAACAAATTATTTCTATGAAGATAATTATATTTCACATTTTCATTTATAGTAGTAAACATTCTGAGGAACATAAACTTCAAAACTAGAGTATATTCAAATATGTTCATATAGTAGAAAATTATGCAGATATTAAAAATACTTACAAATAATGAGTACAAAATAATAAAACATTTAGAAATGCATAAATACTGTATCAAAATAATCATTAAATATACATATATTTTTATCAGGTTTATAAAACATAGAGGGTAAAAGAGCTCAAATGTTAGTCAGGCTTTTTTTTTGGTTTATAACATTATTCTTTTGTTTACAAGTTTCTTAGTTTTGTAACAAAGAAACTTTGTTACAACTTAATGGTGACAACATATTAATTTTATAATTCAATACATAGCCCTCTATTAATATATACTTTTACATTAGTGGGTCATTTTTAAATACATTCTTTCATATACAAGAGACCAGATATGCACAAAGCCATGGCTCATTGCTATAAAGAATGCATTTGCATACAGTAGGGTCACTGCCCTTATGGATAAAGAACGTCAGGAGAAAACAATACATAAACTTTCTTAGATCCTAAAGCAAAGTATTTGTGAACCTGAAAGCCCTAGTCTTGATGCAGAAATATGGAAATTAAGAATTCCAATTGGCTGTATATACTTAAGATTTTCATTTCTAAAGAGAGAGAACATCAAAATATCTTGCAAGAAATCTCACAGGCCCTGGAAAATACACTGCTTCCCGGGTCAGTCTCAAATACTCAGAAGCCTGATTTTTGTCCATGAATAAATAACTGTATTAGTACATTTTCACGCTGCTATAAAAAAAACTCCCCAAGACTGGGTAGTTTATAAAGGAAAGGGGTTTAACTGACTCTCAATTCTGCAGGGCTGGAGAGGCCTCAGGAAGCTTACAATCATGGCAGAAGGGAAAGCAAACATGTCCTTCATCACATGGTGGCAGGAAGAAGTGCTAAGCAAAAGGAGAAAAGCCCCTTATAATACCATCAATCTCATGAAAACTCACTATTAGGAGAACTGCATGGAGCTAACTGCCCCCATGATTCAGTTGCCTCCCACTGGTTCCCTTCCACAACTTGTGAGGATTATGAAATCACAATTCAAGATGAGATTTGGGTTAGGACACAGCTAAACCGTATCATTGACAATAGATTCTTCTCTCAGGGGAAGACTCACATTTATCAATATCACTAGACTAATGTATAATTTCACAATCCCAAGTTACAAAATTATATGCATATCTCTCAAAACACTCATAATATTCACACCCAAATGACAATGCCATTTTCTCCATAGCCAATATGTTATTATTATACAAGAAATATTTAAAAAGAGAATATATTTTTTGAATAAAAAGACTAGTCTCACTTTAGATAAACCTATTTAGAATTAAACTACACTTTAGAATCAAGTTTGCCTGCAGCCATCTTATAATATGGATGCTTTGCCAAAAGAGCTGCAAATAGTGTGAAATTACTTTGAATCCATTGTGTAAGGCCATCACTTATCTATGGAAATCCCTTTTAAAAAAACATTATTTTTTATTTCAATTGGTCTTTGGGTAAAAGGTGGTATTTGGTTACATAAGTAAGTTCTTCAGTGGTGATTTCTGAGATTTTGGTGCATCCATCACCCAAGCAGTGTACACTGTACCCAGTGTGTAGTCTTTTATCCCTCATCCACCTCTCACCCTTTCATCATATCATCCTTATGCCTTTGAGTCCCCATAGTTCATTGTATCATTCTTACGCCTTTGCGTCCTCATAGCTTAGTTCCCAATTATGTGAGAACATACAATATTTGGTTTTTCATTCCTGTGTTAGTTCTAGAATAATACTTTCCAGTTCCATCCAGGTTGCTGCGAATGCCATTATTTCATTCCCTTTTATGGCTGAGGAGTATTTCAGGGTGTGTGTGTGTGTATATATATATATATATATATATATATATATCACATTTTCTTTATCCAGTTGTTGATTGATAGGCATTTGGGCTGGTTCCATATATTTACAATTGCAAATTGTGCTGCTGTAAACAGGCATGTGTAAGTATCTTTTTCATATAATAACTTTTTTTCCTCTGAGTAGATACCTAGTAGTGGGATTGCTGGGACAAATGGTAGATCTACTTTTAGTTCTTTAAGGAATCTCCACACTGTTTTCCATAGTTGTTGTACTAGTTTACATTTCCACCAAGAATGTTAAAGTGTTCGCTTTTCACCACATCCGTGCTGACATCTATGATTTTTTTATTATGGCCATTCTTGGAGGAGTTAGGTGGTATCACATTGTGGTTTTGATTTGCATTTCCTGATAATTAGTTACGCTGAACATTTTTCTGTATGCTTGTTAGCCATTAGTATATCTTCTTTTGAGAATTGTCTGTTCATGTCCTTAGTCCACTTTTTGATGGGATTTTTTTTCTTCCTGATTTGTTTGAGTTATTTGTAGATTCTGGATGTTAGCCCTTTTTCAGATCTACGGATTTTGAAAGTTTTCTCCCACTCTTTGCATTGTCTATTAACTCAGTTGATTATTTCTTTTGCTGTGCAGAAGTTTTTTAGTTTAGTTAAGCCCCATCTATTTATCTTTGTCTTTCTTGCATTTGCTTTTGGGTTCTTGGTCTTGAAATCTTTGCCTGAGCCTATATCTAGAAGGTTTTTCCTGTGTTATCTTTTAGAATTTTTTGGTTTCAGATCTTTGAATTATCTTGAGTTGATTTTTGTATAAGGTGAGAGATGAGGATCCAGTTTCATTCTTGTACATGTGGCTTGCCAGTTATCCCAACACATTGGTTGAATAAGTTGTACTCTCAAATAACCCAACCCCTTCCTTCACCAGGTGGTCTTTCTCTACCTGCCCTGGTTGCCAAAGACAAAGGACATAATCTCTTGGGAGCTGTATAGCACCACCTACCGTCTGATCCTCCCTATACAACTGCAGCTGATGCACTCTTGAAAGCACCACCTCCTGGGCTGGAGGCCAACCAACACAAAACCAGTGCACTAAACAAAAATACAACTAAGGATTCTCACAGGGTCCACTTCGCTCCCCTGCTACCTCCACTGGAGCAGGTGCTGGTATCCATGGCTGCAAAACCTGAAGACGGATCCCATCAGAGAACTGTTTACAGATACTCCCCAGTACTGGCCTGGAGCCTGGTAGTTTCACTAGGTGGCTAGACCCAGGAGAGCGAAAACTATCACTGCAGGTCAGCTCCTAGGAAGCCCCATCCCTAGGGGAAGGGGAGAACACCACATCAAGGGACAAAAAAAATCTCTGAACAGCAGCCCTTGTGTCCCAGAACTTCCCTCTGACATAGTCTACCCAAATAAGGAACCAGAATGGCAATTCTGGTAAAATGACAAAACAGTTCTTTAAAAACCCCAAAAGATCACACCAGCTCACCAGAAATGGATCCAAACCAAGATGAAATCTCTGAATTCCCAGAAAAACAATTCAGAAGGTCAATCATTAAGCTAATCAAGGAGGCACCAGAGAAAGGTGAAGTCCAACTGAAAGAAATCAAAAATATGATACAAGATATGAGAGGAAAAATCTTCAGTGAAATAGATAGCATAAACAAAAAACAGTCACAACTTCTAGAAATGAAAGACACACTTAGAAAAATGCAAAATGCACTGGAAATTTTCATCAGTAGAATTGAACAAGCAGAAGAAAGAGCTTCAGAGCTTGAAGACAGGCTTTCACATGAATCCAGTCTATCAAAAACAAAAAGAATTAAACAAATGAACAAAGCCTCCAAGAAGTTTGGGACTATGTTAACTGTCTAAACCTAAGAATAATTGGTGTTACCAAAGAAGAGGAGAAATCTAAATGTCTGGAAAACATATTTGAGAGAACAATTGAGGAAAACTGCCCCAGCCTTTCCAAAGATTTAGCCATCAAAATGCAAGAAGCTTAAAGAACACCTGGCAAATTCATTTCAAAAGGATTATCACCTAGGCACTTAGTCATCAGGTTACCTAAAGTCAAGATGAAGAGAAAAGTTCATAGCATTAAATACCTACATCAAAAAATCTGAAAGAGTGCAAGTAGAAAATCTAAGGTCCCATCTTACAGAACTGGAGAAGCAAGAACAATCCAAACCCAGCAGACGAGAAGAAACAACAGAAATCGGAGCATAACTAAATAAAATTGAAACAAAAAAATATACAGAGGATAAGTTAAAAAGCTGGTTCTTTGAAATGATAAAAAAAATTGATAGACCATTAGCAAGATTAACCAAGAAAAGAGAGAAGATCAAAATAAGCTAAATTATAAATTAAATGGGAGCTATTACTACTTATACCACAGAAATACAAAAGATTATTCAAGGCTACTGTGAACACCTTTATGCGCATAAACTAGAAAATCTAGAGGAGATGGAAATCACTTTTTGACTCACCCATGGATGATAAATGATCACTGGATGACTGGTTACACCCCTTTCTGACTTGTATCTTTGAATGTTAGCATATTCACACTGAATTTGGAACTATTCTGTTTCTGAGGTGACTTTGCATTTGTCTTCTCTAATTTATTATAGATTAATTTTATATTTTAACTCACCGAAGGTACTCCTACTTCTCTTATTTCTAACATTTTTAAAATCTCACATATATAAACTGACAACAGAAGAATTACTGTTGCTCTTCTTAAGTGAAATAACTAAAACTACTGCAACCATACAGGTATGAGTATTATGGAAAGTTGTTTCTGTTGATTATTGTTGCTCTAAAAAAGAGTCCGATGATAATGTTAACAGCTGCTATTTCAACTTACCTAGTGAACAATAATATTTTTTTCATACCATTTACTGGTCCTTAAGGACTAACTGACAGGCATTGTGCAATGCATAAATGGTTCTTCTTGACACTGTAAAAACTGACAATCATAGAGCAAGTAGTTAAGCTTGTGAGTGAAGTAGTGGTACATAAATCTACAGATACACTTCAAAAGTACTTGAAAATCTGAAGACTATTGAGAGATTCTGTGCCAAATAATTAAGGAAAATCTGATAATTTGAAATAGTTAAAAGGCAAATGTGAGAGCAGCCTTATCTTGACCAGGAAATTGGTTTAATATAGTCCAACAAAAAGAAGCATCTTGCATATAATATAGTCCTATGCACTCAAGGAATTTAAATAGCAGATAATACATGTGACATATTGGTATGACTAAATAGTGGGTGGGGGGGGGGGGAAGTGAGTGAATGGCTTGGAATGTTGTGAATTTAAGGCTTTCTATTCCAGGAACCTTGGGAGAATGTGCTATGTTTATATTCCTGACTGAGTTATATATATATATATATTACTGAGTTATAACTGTAAGCTGATCTCTCTGCTTGAGCAAGGTCTTTCAAAGGGATGCCTTATTAGAGAGAATGAGGGTTTTCTGGATAAGAATAAGTAAATCCAGTCATTTTACAGATGAAACTGAAATTCAAAGAAACTGTCTAGCTTTCTAGAGTTTCTAGATAAGAATAAGGAAATCCAGTCATTTTACAGATGAGGTAACTGAAATTCACAGAAACTGTCCAGATTTCTAAAGTTTCCAAGCATGTAAGAGATTGATAAAATCATATGCACTCGATAAATAAACTAATTGACTATAAACAGGATGAGAAGGTATAGCGTTAAAGAAAAATTCATATGAAATATTAAATAGTATGAAATGACAAGTTTCATTAGAAACTGCATTATGAAGTGATTTCCCAATAATTATATGAAGCGTATACAACATAGAGGAATTTTAGATCTAGAATGTAGGTTTTAAGACTTTCTCTGAAAGCAACATTGTCAAACTGATTGTGTCATATTTTATAGTTTCTAGCATGAGCTCTCAAACAAGGCTCTCACAAACTAGAATCTTTCTCCTCAAGGAGTTCATGGTCAAATAGACAAGCAGGCACTATTGGCAAAATATATCACTTATAAGCCAAAACCAAGTATTAGAAAGGAGAATAAATCAGCAGCTATGTATTAAAGTCAAAGGAAAGACCAGGTAAAATTGTAGAAACTGGCAAAAAGTAGACATACATCAGTAATCTGCTTTTCTGTGTCTGTTAGCTCTTAAATTAAAATCTGCTTGGATTCAGTTTTATTACATTGATTCATTAAGTGTAGTTTTTTGGCCTCAATCTCCCATCCTACATCCAGCTAATTTTTTGTTAATTTTGAATATTTACAGCCTCTAGATAATATCTCTTAGATATTAATTAGGCCCGTCTCTAATTAAAAGTGAATGAAACCTAAGTTGATCTAACTTGAAATAAAACTGAGCGGATCATACATTTTGCTGACAAGAGAAATACCATTAAAAAAAAAGTCATAGATTTTATGCAAAAAAGGACTTAAGAGGCCAGGCACAGTGGCTCATGCCTGTAATCCCAGCACGCTTGGCGGCCGAGGTGGGTGGATCACGAGATCAGAAGTTCCAGACCAGTCTGGCCGATATGGTGAAACCCCATCTTTACTAAAAATACAAAAATAAGCTTGGCATGGTGGTGCATGCCTTTAGTCCCAGCTACTCGGGAGGCTGAGGTTAGAGTATCGCTTAAACCTGGGAGGTGGAGGTTGCAGTGAGCCAAGATTGTGCCACTGCAATCCAGCCTGGGCAACACAGCGAGACTCTGTTTCAAAAAAAAAAAAAGAACTTAAGATACATCATGTGTTTAAAACAAAGCAAAAACAAAAACATTTGACTATGACTAGAAATCAGGTGACCTTGATTCAAGTCCTGGCAATATCAGTGGTTCTAAAACTGAGTGAATCATCAGAATCATATTTCCATGCCCCACCAGCAGAAGTTCACAACTGAATAGCCTTACAGTGGGTCTGTAACTTGTCAGCCAACCGCTACCTTCCTCTCTAAACATACAACTTTGCAGGTGATTTTGATAATCAGATTAGGGGATCATTAAGTTAAATGATATTGTGCACTTAACTTTACCTGTAATGGTAGGAGATGATTTCTAAAGGGATTTTTGAATTGCATATTTTATGACTCAGATACACTTCTTGCTTTGTCCACGGGTTTCTTCTAGAAAATGCTTGACAAATCATCATTCAGCTTCACTCGAAGAGAGCTCATTCTCTCTGGAGGCTATTTGTTCCATTTTTTAAAGCTTCTTTTTTTGAGCAAAAATGTTGCAACTTCCATTGATTTGTCTGGGTTCTACCCTTTGAAAAAATATATACCCTTGTCCAACTGATAGTGCTTCAAATGCTGAAAGACAGGGCTCCCACATGGAGGCAGTAAAGTCTGTCCTACCAGAATGAACACCAGGACCCACAAAGCAGACCTGGGCCTTAGCCTCCCAGATAAAAAGAAGAAGAAAATGGTCAAAGAACAAGAGACTCAGTACTGAATTTTAAACAATGACGATTATTTTACTGATGTTTCTCCTGTAAGACTCGCACTCCCTCTAAGAATGTGATCCAAGGGCAGGTATCTGAGATGCCTCTAGTGAAGAAAGAAAAGAAGAAAAAAAGGGCCTCATCCCCCTTTGCAAGGAACCACCTAAAACCTGCGACCACACTGCATACCAGACAAACAGAGAAGTCACTCACCGTGGGAAGCAGTCCCTGGGTCACTCAGAGTTCATCAGCAGGGAGAAGAAAAAGAAGAGGAAGTCACCTCTGTTCATATCTCATGACTCTGAGTTGAAAAGTTCCTCATGCCCCAGACATGGTGAAAAGGAGACCAGAGTTAGCAAGAATCTTGGAAAAGGAAAAAAAAGAGAGGGGGGGCCCAGGACTTCACAGCCTTTTCAGTCTGGTTCTACAAGGCCACGGTTGCTGTGTCAACTTGCTGTGAGGGGAAGGAGGGCCAGAAGCAGGCAGCCTTAGGCAGAAATGGAAGCTAGGAACCCCAGGGAGCACAGCAGGAAGATGAAGAAAAAAATCCAGCGAGAGGGAGACACCCTCCTAGGCCACCCCAAGCCCTCCGGGTGAACGGAGAGCAGCCCTAGGAAAGAAAGTAAAAAGAAGCCAGTTAAAATTGAGGCTCCAGAATATATCCCAGCAGGAGATGGCCTTCAAGCCCAGTGAAAAAGAAAATGAAGTTCAAGAAAGAGGTAGAGCCACTAATCACTGAGCAGCTGGCTCTGAAAAGGAAGAAAAAGAAGAAAAGTGGGGTAGAAGGAGACCCTTGGAAGGAGTAACCATACACAGATTTGGAGGTGATGTTGGAAAAGAGGCTACATGGATGAGGCACACATAGACCAGGTGAGGTGAGAGCCCTTGCAAGAAGACACCCATCATGAAGAGGACAATACAGACACTTCCGAAACCAGGAAGTGGACAGGAACCCATTTTGGCCAGTGAGATACTGCTGGTTTTGAGAACAAGGAACAGAAACTGAAATTTCTCACACTTACAGGTGGCTTTGAATCTGCCCTCTCTGTTCAGCTGCTCCCTCAGCATGATTTTGAGGCCCAAAATTGCCCTCAGCAAGAAAGCAACCAAAAGCCTGCAGCAGAGCCTGCGGCAGGACAGCAACCAAACCTTCCACTGGAAATACAACTGAGGAACTGGCCTTGGTTTCTCCACTTCCCCAAACAGAATATTTTACATTGATAGGAATGCTTCCAAATCAATCAAGTTGGAAGATTAAACTCTAGTGTTTTGTTCCCTAAAACAGCCGGAATTGCTTTATTATTCATTTGTGGAGACGAAAGCCACCTGGCAGTTGTGTCACATCAAACTCCTTTGGAGATTAAGGACAAGGACAGCTATCTTGATGGCTCAAAAGAACTAGGGCAGGGGTAGCTCATGTTTCCGGAGCCAAGAGAACACGTGAGTGGCTAAAATCTATTTTTTGTATTAAGCATTACATTCCTGTTTGAGACAACAGTATGTATAAATAACATTTGTTGAGTGTGTAGCATGTGCTAGGCACATACTAAAGTGTTTTCCTTGCACTAATACATTTAATCTTCATAGTTATGACATGGGTGCTATTATTATCCCCATCTTACACATAAGGTAACTGAGGTTCGGGGATAAAGTAATAAAATCTCCCAGGGTCACCCCCTCAAAAAATGCTTAAAGATAGACCTTACATCTTTCCTACATAATTTTGTCTCCAGATTTAAAAAGATGTAAAGATTATGGCCAGAAAAAGAATACATTTTCTTCTGGATAAGCAACTTAAAGTGGGACAAGTTCACAGAATCAAGATGTTGTTTCACTAGAAAAGAAGAAAAATCAGTGAAGTAATTTGGCAGTCTTGTATCAATACAAGCATTTGAAGGAAATCTTGCTGAGGAGAAGGTTGAAGAAAGTTGTTGGAGTGTTGCAGTCTACCAACAGATGGGGTGTGGTAAATTCCTAGTGAAGAATAGAAGATTGACAAAAATATAATGAGGGTTGCACACATTTTAGTGATTTTAAAAATTAAACTGTGTGGGCTGTAGCATATTTTTAAAAAATCATGTTAGTGTTTTGAAAATCCTGTTTCTATTAAGAAAAAGTAATCAAATTAAGTCAATATCCGGATTGTTTTTATATACAGTCAATTGAATGTACTTATATTCATATACAATGTTAAAAAATTCATTTCCATAAACAATAAAAAGAAGGTCTAAAAAAGGATAAAGAAGTTGTGGTAGAATTCTCTTTAACTATAAGCTCTTGATCACAGTAAAAATAAGTTATACACTAAATCCAAGAATGATATAAGCAGTAGATGCCCTCTAATATTTAAAAGGGGACAAATAAAAGTAAATTCAATTTACCTTTTAGGGAAAGGATTATTAAACTTATTTCAAGTGGTGCTGTTATTGGTTACCTACATATGTACGTATAATCAAGGCTGCTAATACCTACAGCCTTATCACTTCTTTGTATTTTATAATACAATTTTTATTTTTCTTTATCGAGTTTTCTGTTATTTTATACACACTTGCTACTATCTTTACCACTTTTTCCAAACTATTATTACACACTTTACAAAACTGACAGGTGAAAAGTAAATCTTTTTTTCCCAAATACGTTGTAGATATTTTTGTCTCTTTACCTTATTGATCATATTTTCTTCTTGAAATTTTTACTTTTAAGATCAAAGGCTTTAAAATGCCCTGTTTTTCATTCTGTCTCTGTCTTTCCTTCTGGGGATTTCTTGTTTCATTTCTCCTTCTACAAAAAGCAAACCTATTCTTGTTTCTCTCTCATTTTTTAAAATATAAGATCAACAATAATCAATGTTTAGTATAAATCTCTACTTCTGAACTCTCAGCCAGCTTCTAATCCCTTATCTCCAACTTTCTCCTCAACATTATCACTTAGATGTCAGACTATTATCGTATAGAATCAAAGGGTGTGAGAATTCCAGCTGACCTGGAGATCATCTACTCAAATCTCAAGTTCCAGATAAGAATATGACAGGAAAGAATGAACATGCAGAAAGGATAAACTTCTGTATTAGTCTTTGTTCTACCCTTACTGTCGAATGACTTTGACTGTACTCCCCAGTCCCCAAATATGTATCACAATCACCTCTTGTGCCATCTTGCCTTCTCTATATTTTTAATTGGTTGATAATTATAGAGCAAATTTGTAAATTATAGACAATAGTCTATTAAGGGAAGCTAGCATTTGAGGCGGGACATGACTAATATTACAATTTTAGACCAAATATATTCGGTAACATCTTAAATTGACTCACACAAAACTGTCTGTTGGACTGAGTAGAAGGCATTTTTGAAGTTTTTGAGAAGCTATAATTTGCTTTGAATTGATTGGCTCAGTTCTTGTTTGTTGATGCATTTGATGTCTCAACTATTACTCAAAACTTGGAATCTGTTCTAATAACTTTATTAAGAAAATGCCCTGATCAACTTTGGATGTCAGGAATGGCAGCGTGAGGAGTTCTGCAGAGCCAATCCCAATGCAATGCTGTTGATGACTGGCAAAAATTATTTAAACAGATGACCATTTAAAGTCTCTGAAAGTAGACCTAAGAAAAAAACAGAAAATTAATAAATACCTATTTTAGAAAATCTTCTAAATATTGGTAAGAACAATGAAAGTCAAGGAACTTGGTCACAACCTGCTCCCTCTGTTTCATGTTCCTATCCTCATCCCCACGTGATGATTGAGAGAAGCTTCAGTTTGGGAAGTGTGACTAAGAAAACAGGGTTCCCTGTCCCATCAGTTCCTATTCAAAAGATACAGTATTTCAAGACAAGGGACAGGTTACCAGAATTTCTCTACTCCACCCTCCAAGTTGCAAAGACTAAACTCCGTGGTTTTTTTTGTTTGTTTGCTTGTTTGTTTGTTTTTTTGAGACTTGCTCTTTTTTGAGTCTTGCTCTGTAGTCCAGGTTGGAGTGCAGTGGCACGATCTCAGCTCACTGCAAGCTCTGCCTCCTGGATTCATGCCATTCTGCCTCAGCCTCCCGAGTAGCTGGGACTACAGGCATCCGCCACCACACCTGGCTAATTTTTTTGCATTTTTAGTAGAGACGGGGTTTCACCATGTTAGCCAGGATGGTCTTGATCTTCTGACCTCGTGATCCACCCGCCTCGGCCTCCCAAAGTGCTGGGATTACAGGCGTAAGCCACCGCGCCTAGCCACTAACTTCCTAATCAGTGTGGCTGAGAGTTTATGGGCTCTCTTGCTCAAACCATTCCCCATAGGACAGAGGATCTACCCTAGACATGGCAGGCTGAGAATTTTGTTGCCTGAGGTGCCTTTGCTCCTGCTTGCTCAGAGGGCAAAACCTCAATATAAGGAGAGTAAGCTGAGAAAACCAGCGACTATGACACTTACCCAGTGCTCTCCGTGTGGGGAGGTATCACTGTAGGTAGGAGATTTTACTCAAGAGGATAGGCAGACAATAAGAGCAGGGAGCTCCACAGCCCTTCCTAAATGAACTGAGAATGGAATGTTATTTGACTGTGGTAGACATGGGCCTTTCATCTCTGAGTGGGTTCTAGAAGGGGTTCTGCATCCAATTATTGTCACGTGTCTATCAAATGTCAGAGCTCCAGACCTTGCTAGCCAGTTCTGGCAACAACAACAAAAGTCTTACCCTACCTTCTATTGCAGAGGAATTCCATGAATCACAGAAGTAATTTGGTCACAGTATGTCAGGCTCATTTTATACTGCCTGTATCTAAACCCCATCCTGAACCTTTATATCACCATTTCACACTAACACACTAGATAAAGCCTTGGTCTCAATTTTAGCTCATTACAAAATGCAAGTCCTTTCCAACCCAAATTACTTCTTGTACTATTGAATTGTGTCAAAACCAAAGTGTAAAATTATAGTGTTGCTTTCTTCTACAAAAGGTTTTTACGAGTAGCAGATCTGCCTCTTTAGGTAAAAAAGAAAGTAAATTTAATAATTAATGTGAGGGTATGTATAGTAAAGCTGTCCATTGCCTCTATTCCAACCTTTATTTGTTCCTTCTTTCAAGTGAAATAATTTTTTCCGTGAACACTTTCTCTCACTGAGAAATCCTAACCAACAATCTGCTACATATTTCCTCTTAATTTTTTTGACTCATTTATAATATCACAACGTTTCTTATATTCAGCAGTAATTCTCTCACAAAAGTATTTTGAAAGAATTTAAGAGCCATGTAGTTTAAGAAAATACATTTAAAAATTCAGGAATATTTTTGAAGTGTTTTACAGTAATATCTAATTATCTTTCAATATATGTATGGATTTATTTATTTATTTGATTTGGGAAGTAGAAGTTGGTATTTCCAGACAAAAACAAAGCTCACAAGTTTTTCTTCTCTTTCTTCAGATAAGAAAATTCTTGTCATAACCAAGTGTTCAATTTAATTTATAGAAAGCATGTAGGCAAATACCTGGGAATTGAAAACATGTAAAGTAACATCAATTATGTTAATTATTTTAACTACTTTAGAAGAACTTTTTAAAAGTATTCCAGAAGGCTTTATTCTGCATTTACCTTATACTCTACTCTCCTTCTTTTATTCTCTTTCCATTGAGTTTTATCATTTCTTCCAGCTACAATTCACATTTTAAAAATTTCCACAAGTGACATCATGAAAGCTTTTGCCTAAATTGAGAAATTAATTGGTATAGCAAAGGAAACTTCTTTTTCCCTTTTTTCAAACTTAAATCCAGATGTAAATCCTATATTTTACTTTATATAGTAACTATGCAGTAATTTTTTTAGTCATTAATCAGATGATATAATGGGTTATTTATCCATTTTCCCATGTAAACTTTAGTTTTATATATATAACTATAGTTATGTATAACTTTATATATTTTATAAACTTACATATATTGTATAAATATAGTTACATATGTAAGACTAAAGTTTATATATAACCATATATAACTTTATATATAACCATATATAACGTTATATATAACTTTATATATAACCATATATAACGTTATATATAACTTTATATGAAGTATATACAAACTTTAGTTATATCTATAACTAGTTATATATAAAATATATACTATAATATATATAAAATATATAATAGAATATGAAAAATATATATATTCTATTATATATATAAAATATATAATAGAATATATAAATATATATTATATATAAAACTAAAGTTTACCTTGGGATATAGATTAATAAAACATATCTGATTAGTAATAATTACTAAATAATGGCTAAATAAATACACATTTGCTTCTAGAACGGCTGCAAAACCTGATCATTAAGGCAATCCTTATTAGTCCATAGTATTTATCATATAAGCTACATGCTTAGCAGTTCATCATATTTATTATATAAGCTACATGTTACCTGATGAGAATAGCAAATAATAAAGAATAGGACATGAAACTGTGTAGATTCGTCCATTCTACAGTGAATTTTTTTTATCATTGGTTGGCTTCCCTGGGAAGCAAATTCTGATACAGAGTGTTGGGGGAGGAAATTTATCATTAGCCCTGAGTGATCCTGTAAGTTCTTGTTACATGTGCCAAGAGTATAGAGCCCCAACTACTCTTTATAGGAGGCATTTCTCAGAATTATATATACAGTGAGTAATCTTGAGGCATGGCAAAATATTTCCCTCCATGACACAGGGCAGGCTTTCTCACTTCCTGTTATATTTCCGAAGTTTATTGTTCCTCCTTTGTAAGGTAATATACATATGTGCAGACATCTCTTTGGGCCCTTCATTTTGCCACTGTTAGACTTTAGAGGAATGGGTAGAACTGATAATTTTATTCTCATGCTTCTGACTGTACCATGATTGATAACACCATCTGCCTCTGAACCAGAAGTCTTGTGTCTTTTTCCAGCATTTATAGTAAGACTAACTTGTTAGCTTATAAGTAGGGTACAATTATGTTTCAAACCCTGATAAAGAGATTTATACATAGAAAGGTGATCAGAGAGTATTTTTTACAGGAGACCTATTAAAGAAAAATTGGCCAGAAGGAGGAGTTGGGATTCAGTCACACCAAAGATCTCAATCAGCGCTACAAAGAACTTGGGAACTGAGATGACCCTGGAGAGATATTGAGGCAAGACGTCCTGGCCTTTCTATTCTCACATCAAGCAGCCTTTACATATGGCCTGCCCCCAAGTAGGAGGCACAATCCTGGGCAATATGGCTTTCTTTATCTGAAGGCAAGAAAAGTAATGAAAATCTGGCAGTGTACCTCAACATCCACTATAGCAGCAAATCAGAAAGATAAAACGAATAGCCTCTGTTAAAACAATGAATTCCCTTGGGAACATATAATATTTCTCTATCATGCAATGGCATTTGTGAGTTTTAAAAATACTCTTCTGAGTTACAACACTTAAAAAAATTCTAGATTGCATGTGTGAATTTACTCAAAATAGTTGCTTTGGCAAGTTTTCTGACTCCTACTTTGAAAAAACTCCACTTTGAAAGAAAAACATAATTGTGCCAGTGTATCAATTATCACCTAATCTACCAATAATTTCTTTCTGAATTAAATCTTGCCTACTTTATCATTCACCTGAACACTTTGGTAATTTATTATATAATATCTGGACAACTGAAGTATGCTATACAAGCACATGAATTACAGTTCCAGAAAACCTAGATTAGAATTCTCACCTAAACTCTTAGTTTTGTTCCACTTTGGGCACATTGCTTTAGTTTGTCTTTGATACAAATTTCTATTCAGTACAGTGTGGATAATAACTATTTAGACCAAAGGGTTGTTGTCAACATTTGAGATATTCCTCTTGGCTGTGTGCTTTGAAAGGATTAAGCTCTCAATAAATCTTAATCATCATTATTATGCCTTATCTTAGGTTATGTCTAGACTCAAAAGCGTTCCCTTCTTCTTCTAAGGAACACTTATGCAGTTAAATCCTTGGACTTACTTCATCACCTGAATCTCCCTACTGGGCTTTTAATGGTATGGGCAATGTCTTATTTAACAATGCTTATTAAAGTGCCTGGCACACAAAATGAACGTAACTACTTGTTGAAAGAATGAATGAATGAAATAATAAATTTTTCCCTTTGCTAGGTTTGATGCAGAAACGTAAGTTTATACTTAGACATCTTGATAGCAAATGAAGATAAAAACAAGGCTGTCAGTAAACATGGCTTAAGAAACAAATGTATCTGAGTACAGTGCTGATAAATGTCTGTAAATGTTTGTTCGACAGAAGATTCCTAATATCACACATATGGTGTTCTTACCGCTTGATGCACTTGAGAGCAAATTTCCCTACCCTTTCTTAAAATAGTGATAGGTTTAACAGCTGGTAGGGACTTAAAGAGTAAGACAATTTTTGTTTATTATTCAAGGTGATCAGTACATTGATATATGAATTCACATATGGTAGCACTTAAGGAAGGACACTTGGTTTCTTTCGAAAAATATCATGGAAGAGGTGGCGCCTAAGCTAGAACTTGAAGAGTAAGCAAAACTGATTGAGATAAGACACGTATAGAAGATAAGGTTTTAGGGAAAGTGTTCCAGGTAGTCATATAAGTAATATGTGTAAAGCAGGGTATGTGAGTGAGAGAACTTATTTGGAACTCTAAGTACTAAAGCTCAGTATGGTGAAAAATGAGTAAAGGGAAAGGGAGAAGAGAAGTGAGAGATAAGATGGGGGGAGGTCTTTATTTGATTTTCTTAAAGCAGAGCCTGAGCCGGGGACTTGGACACAGACACTTTCTTTGGAGGTGATCCCAGGAAGCAAAGGTGAAAGGACAGGAAGGGTAACAGGCAAGAAGGAAAGGTAATGTATGACTAAATTATCAAGGTTACTCCTTTTTACAGTGGGGTCCATTTAACCAGCCCCCCTGAGAACAGTAAATAACACCACCCAGAATTATCTTCCTGCAGGAAAGGAAGCTACAGCATTTACCTATGTGCATTCAACCTCTATCAACTGAGGTTGTCCTGAGGTATTAACTCCCTCATATTTCCAGGGTGCACCTAGAAGCCCTGCCAGCCTGGCAACAACTTCTACTATAGGAAGAGAGGCACTAGGCTGGAAAGCAAGTGAAAGGCTTGCTGTGTCCACTTGATATTGGATGCTGCTATCATGAGATGAATTGGTGTTTACATAAACTGTCCTTAGCAGCTGCAGCTGAGATCACACATGGGCTAAGGGGATGTGATATGGGGCACAAAGGTGTCTGCTCCAGATCAATAAGCAGAGGCCAGGCCATGATAAGCCTTGTTAGGGAGCTTGCAATTCACCTGTTTACCTAATGAACTGAACCATTTAGAGTAAAAGAGCAATGTGACCAGACGTAGATTTTTCTGAATATCATAAAACATCATCATGCCCTTGACATAAGTACATATGATAGTTAAGAATACCAAGTTCCAGTTCATGTTAATTTTTAAAAGATCACATGATATGATACCTAAGACCTGCTAATCTGGAGGAAAACAATGTTATTTTTTTAATTTTTTTTTCTTGTCCATTTTTATACCAGCCGGTTAAAACCTCCTCCAAATAGGAAATTAAATATTAGTTATTAATGTGGAATAGTTCTAACAAATATTTTGCTATTGAAAAGTGATACATTCCCTCAACATATTAGTAAACAGTTGCTGTATAAAAAACATTATTGAAATATAGTGACTTAAAACTGTAATTACTTATTGTTAGTCTCCATGTTAGCTAGGAGCCAGCTGATTGAGACTGGGCTTGACCATAGCAATGCTATTCCATGTGTTTTTCATCATTCTCCCAGGTGCTTAGGGCTGGCCTAAGCACCTTCTTTTTCCAGACCTGACCAACTTAAGAAAAACAAAAAAAAAGCAGGAACATACAAGGACTCTGAAGGCCTGGACTTAGAAATGGTTCACTGTGACATCTGCCTCATTCTGTTAGCACAACAAGTCAGATGGCCAAGCCCAAAATCAAGGGGCAAAGAAAGAGACTCTCTGTTTAGTGAAAAGTAACATGACAAAGTGCGTATGCATACAAGGAGGGGAAAAATATAGGGTTAATAATACTATATATAACATTGTATTAGTTCGTTAGGGTTGCTGTAACAAATTATCACACATTTTATGGCTTTAAACACTAGATATTTTAATTCTCTCATAGTTCATGAGGTCAGAAGCCCAAAACTGAAATGTTGGTGAATTAGCTCCTTTTGGAGGCTCTGTGGAGGAATATTTCAGGCATCTCTTCTGCTTCTGATGACTACAGACAATCTTGCTCTTCCCAAGCATTGTAGAGGCCTCGTTCCAATCCCTGCCTTCATCTTCACGTGACCTTTCTAATTGTGTCTCAGTTTCTCCTTTTTTGTCTCTTATAAGGAAACTCACCATATTTAAGGACTAATCTAATTTAGAATGACCTTTTCTCAAGATCCTTACCCTAATTATATCAGCAAAGATCTTTATTTAAAAAATCACATTCTGCGGTTCCAGGTGGACCTATCTATTTTAGGGTTTACTATGTAACTCACTACACCAATTCATTTCATATTATATTGTTTTGGGGATGTTTTACAATGCAAATCACTGCTTATAATTTAGTGTTTCAATTTAGCACCTTGATTTTATATTTATTTGAAGTCATTTTAATTCCTTGATAATTCATTATTCAGTATTCAAGTACCACAGGCTTTTGAGTCTTAACTAAACCAAATTTTGATATGATTAAAATTTTTCCTATATGAAAATACTGAGTCACCTAATATATTTTGCTGCGAACATGAAAATAAGATTTAACATGTGAAAAAGAAATGAATGTAATATGCAGGTTTGACTTAATTTAGATGTACAAATGACACCTGGAATTGTTACTAAAACCTTGAACAGCTAATAATAGAAACATGACATCATATGCTACTTAATTTTACATGTTGTTAGGGTATATTTTGGTTCTGCACACATGAATGTAATAGAAATCAGTCATATATATAACAAGTCACAAACTGATAATTTTATACAAGTTTTGGGAGGCACACAGCAAACACTCTGTCTTTGTCTCTCTCTCTCTCACACACACACAAACACACATGCAAGCAAACAAAACCTAATAATACAAATTATTTGAGAGCAAACGTGTTGATTCAAACCTAAGAAATCTGAAAATATTTATTCAAATGTAGCTAAGAGGTTAGGCTGCTTATAATCTCCACTGTCTTCTACAAATAATATAGCAAAATTGTGGAATAAAGCAATGCTAGTGTGAAAGGTGTGGCCCCACACTGGTGCCAGTTTATGAACTGTTTATTACCACTCCACAAGGAGATAAAGATAAACTCAGGAGTATTGAGCCATGTTTTTAGGCATTTGACATTACCTTCACATTCTAAATGTCTGATTATAGGGCTCATCTCATTGAACAAGGTATAGATCATTCAAGTTGCATGTGGAGTGAGCTGGATGTTAGTCATGCATATGTGTGTGATATTTATTTACCAGCTTTAACCCAGAAGTGTATTAAATGTGGAATCCGTTTATTTTATGAAAAGATAATTTAAATTTTTAGAACTGACTACAGGTGAAGAATTGAAGGTATTTTGAGACAGCAGCATCACTTGCATTTTGGATAATAGTTAGATGTGAATATCCTGAGCATGCCGAAATTGCTTTAAAATCTTTTACTCCATTTCCATCCACTTGTCCCTTTGAGATTGGTTTCTCTACTGTGATTCTTTTTGAAACAAAATATAGAAAAATTTTGATATAGATTATCCACTGGGCATAGTCATCAATCCAACCTGGATATTTGTCAGGTTATGCATTTTAAATATTGATATATGTGGTATTCATTCAAACTGTGAGAACAGACATTTAATATGGAAATCATTATTTTACCTGTAACCTATCTTGAAGTTAGAATTTTCTAATGACAAAAATTATAAGTTTAATAGCAATTATCTATATTAATTTCCTCTATGGATACTTTTAATAAACAGCATGCAAATTTTACATATTTTTTCTTTTGTCTCATTTTTGTTATATTTATTGAAACATTGCACTGTCTAGTGAATTTATTTAAAAAATTGGGTATATGAAAAGTTATTGATCTTTGCATTTTCAGCTTTTATTTTCCCAGTAATACTTTTTTATTTTTGTGATTTAAAGGTGTATTGGTCCACAGTGGCTTGGTATTTAAAATAAAACGGTGAATAGTTTGAGATGCAATATAGTAGATGACTTGACTAGATTTTGGGAATTGTCCAGAAATAAGTAGTATACTGAACAATTCTGAAAAGATAGTGTAATCAATAACAGTACTCCAAGTGTCAAAAATACATGGAAAGTTGGCCAGGCACAGTGGCTCATGCCTGTAATCCCAGCACTTTGGGGGGGCCGAGGCAGGCAGATCATGAGGTCAAGAGATTGAGACCATCTGGTCAACATGGTGAAACCCCGTCTCTACTAAAAATACAAAAATTAGCTGGGCGTGGTGGCACGCACCTGTAGTCCCAGCTACTCGGGAGGCTGAGGCAGGAGAATCACGTGAACCCGGGAAGTGGAGGTTATGGTGAGCCAAGATCGTGCCACTGCCGTCCAGCCTGGAGACAGTGTGAGACTCCGGCTCCAAAAAAAAAAAGGAAAGCTATAATAACTGACAAGTATAGGGACAACATATTCAACAATTTGTTATAATGGTACTCAGAATTATATGAATATATATAATCATAATTTTTGGCCCATCAATAACACTTAAGTCTTTTTGATTTTGCACATGAAATATTCAAACCAACATATCCGAATTTAGTACTTCACAAGGAGTATTTGACGGTAATATCATCAAAGAAGTGTCATGGTACCAAGGAAATAAGGGATTGTTTTCCTAATTACTTTTTCCATCAAAAGTGGTTTAGAATTGCTCTTCCTATTGGCAAATAAAACATTAAAATATAGCCATTAGATGCTGCTGTATTTTACTGTTTTAGAAGTAAAAATTCAGAAAAACACCTTATTTTAGAAAGGCATAATGGTGTAGTAGTTTATAAAAATTGATCCCTTTCCAATTGTTAACAGGCAATAATGACAACATATAGGTAGAATTTTTGAGCATATGAAATATATTAGACATCCACTACACACACACCCTTTATTTGCATAGATTCCTTTTGATGCCCCAAAGAAGGCTGTGATTTGGGTGCTGCGATGGTCTTTTGATTTGTCACCTTGTCTAGTCTACAGCCCTCAGTTATTCAACCAAACACTAACTGTTGCTATGAATGTATTATGTAGATGTGAGACAGCTGACGTTAAATAAAAAGATTATTCTAGATAATTTTGTTGGCCCTGAATCAATCAGTAGAAAGGTCTTAATAGAAGAGCTGAGGCTGTCTTGATGAAGAATTTCTGCTTTTGTATAGTAGTTACAGCCCATGCCTGAGAGCTTTTCCCTCCTGTGGAACTTATACTTGCCTAGGCCACCCACAATTGTGTATGCCAATTCCTTTGTGTGTGTGTGTGTGTGTGTGTGTGTGTATGTGTACGTGTGTGTGTATATATACATGTGTGTATATATACATGTGTGTGTGTACACACACACACACACACACATATATGAGAACTCTGACTATTTCAGGGACTATTACCATACCCATTTTATAGAATATAAAAAGTTAAATTCCTTATCTAGGGTGGAGTTAACTTACAGGGGCTGGGATAAGGAACTGTACCTTTACTAACAAGTGCAGAGCTTACACCCTTAAAAACCGTGTCCTAATATCTTCTAGAATAAAGGGTGTGAGTTATAAATGAACAGTATTTAGGGTTATACATGATCAGCAGACTTTTCACCTGGCTTCCAACCATTCCTTAGAAATGAAGAAGTGGACCTTGATATCAGACAGAGCTTTTAACATATTCTTTAGAGTATGTTGAAAATAGAAAACAGTTTACTGAATATAGTTCTCATTAGTGAAAGTGGGCTAAGACAGGCCCAATTTTTTTCAGGCTAGAATCAGACTCTCATAAGAAATGGTATATATAGATATCTGGAGTGGGAGGATCCTATTCTACTATTACTGTTAAGATTCTGGCAAAGACTATAGCAGAAAAGACATATTTAGCTCTTCCATTCCTCTTCCCAGCTCCCCATTTAGAATTCTGCTTTTCAGTTTGGGTATAATGTGCATTTTGCCTTCAAAAAGACTTTTTTCTATTTATCTCCACAACAACTCTAAGAAATAGAGTTGTTATTTTCTCTTTTTGTCAGCCATGAAATGTAAGACTTAAAGAAAATAAAAATAGGCTTGCTTAAGGTCATAGAGCCAGTAAGTGACCAAATCAAAATGTAAAAG
The DNA here is from genome assembly GCF_029281585.2 of Gorilla gorilla gorilla. Classification (NCBI taxonomy): domain Eukaryota; kingdom Metazoa; phylum Chordata; class Mammalia; order Primates; family Hominidae; genus Gorilla; species Gorilla gorilla. Next base: position 88,296,371 of record NC_073236.2, on the reverse strand, counting down.
CAGTTTTTCCAAGTCCATTCTACTTTTATGCACCTGCATTTTATTATCTTTCAGGCAGTGTTTCTTTCTTCCATGTTTCTAGACGACCCAATCTATGATTTTAGAAAGAAGGAAACACCAAGAAAAAATGTTTTACTCATGGTTCATGCAGTGGAAATGACAGAATAAACAAATTTTCCTTTTCTTTTGCTGCACAACAAATTACCACAAACTTAGCTATTTATAACAAAATCTGTTTATGAGCTCTGTTTTCATAGTTCTGAAGTCCAACATGGCATGGTTGATCAAGGTCTCAGATGGCTGAAATCAAACTGTCAACAAATGCTGTGGTTCTCATCTGGAGTTTGGGATTTTTCCCTAAATCAATGGTTGTTCTAGAATTCATATTCTTCTCATGCTTTTGACACTACCCACTCTATCTTCAAGCCAACAAGAGTAGGTCAAATCTTCCTCATACTTTGAATCTCCCTGATTTCCCTTCCATCTTGTTCTTCTGATTTTAAGGGCTCTGTACCACTAGCTGTGTATCCTTGGGGGTCATGTAAACTCTTTTTCTTTCTTTCTTTCTTTTTTTTCGAGATGGAGTCTCAGTCTGTCATCCAGGCTTGAGTGCAGTGGCACAATCTCAGCTCACTGCAACCTCAGTGTCCCGGGTGCAAGTGATTCTCCTGCCTCAGCCTCCCAAGTAGCTGGGATTAACAGGCACACACCACCACGCCAGGCTAATTTTTGTATTTTTAGAGGTGGGGTTTCACCATGTTGGTCTGGCTGGTCTCGAGCTCCTGACCTCATGGTCTGCCCACCTTGGCTTCCTAAAGTGCTGGGATTACAGGAGTGAGCCACTGTGTCTGGCCATGTAAACTCTTAAGGCTTCTTTTCCTTAGATATAGAATCAGATCACTGAAATTACTTTTTTCTCCCAACAGATTACCTGACATATAGGAATCATTCTAGAGTCTCTTTTGGTCCTAAATTTAAATCATCTGAACAAGTAGCTCAGTAATAAAGATGTACTTTTTGCCAAATACATGGCAAGATTCTCTGATTATACTCAATAAAAGTTCAGTAAATAAGAAAAAGTGAAAAGATGAATATGAGTAGTGCTTTTCAACTTATCCATATTTCACAAAGGGGGAAATTAAGCAAAACTAATAGAGCTTCTCAGATTCATGACCTCTTTGCAATACTTATGAATTTTATTAACTGTTGATTCATGTGAAACCCAGTATCTGTGATAGCTATGAGTCATGAACAGCAATTAATTAGACTGGTGTCACTCAAAAACTAAGGCATAACAGAGGTCAATTCTGTAGAAGTCACCCACGTAGACTTTGTCATAAATTTGTTTCATATAGTTGCTGTCCTGACGTTAATTTTAAAGCCTGACCTAAGTTCTTTGAAAGTCAGTTTACCTCATCACCTTTGGCCTAGCTAAAACTTCCTCTCCCTGTGTAGTTGTTTGAAATATAGCCTCATTCCACTGACCCAAACCCCATACACTCACAGCTGTTGAACATGATAAAACCTAATAGTCAAACACCAGAGTCTTGTAAATAAGTTCCTCTCTTACTGTGTGTTTTCTGTAAACTAGCCAATCCACAACCCCTGAAGGAAAGACTCCTCTTCTTTCCCTCCCCCACCAGGTGACCTCTGTGCCTCCTCCAGGCTTCCCATAGACTTTCACCAGTGCCCCTAACATCTTTAGGACCTGTGAGTAATAAATTTCTTCCGTTTTATGCGTTTTGATTTTACTTTCGCATTGTTTCTTACCTGAGACATACACCAAAACCTAACTCCCCTACCTACTACCCCTTTCATCTGCACTCTCATGAAGAGGGGCTATCTTGGCTTCTCACCACTTTCGAGAGAGAGCCCTCAATATCAAATTAGAAATAAGCCATAACAATGAAATCACAACTTAATACTGAACAATTAATAAATGATATTTTCAAAGCAAAAAAAATTATAGTTAGGCCTTTGTTGTTCATGGCTCCATATATTATAGGCAACCATGAAGTTAGTATTTAAAATATAGTCCTTTTTTACAGTGTGTTCTTGGGAGGACATTGTCAATGGAGAACAGTTTTAAGTTGTTTTCCTACATATGTGTTGAATTTCAACCTCACCTACCAAAACCACTGTTTTAAATGAACAAAAACTTCTTTAAAAGCCCAAGTTAGCAAAATCAGTTTGCATTAACAGTATTGTGACCCTGGGAATGTAGGTATTAATAAAAATATGCTATCTTAAGGAAGACCTGAGAATAGAAATATTATGGAAAAACTTTAATGAGTTAGAGTTTCTAAAACTTCTAAACTTTGACACACAAAGATTTATGTGTAGCTGTCTGTGAAGAGACATAGGCTCTTTCTGCTGAGTTTGCATTAATCAATATGTATCACAGGAAATAGACTCTAAAAGGAAGACTTGCGTGCAGAAGGTTTATTAGGAAAGGACCTCAGGATATTCAATTTTAAGAAAGTGAAGGTAAGACTGGGCAGACTAAGAAGCTTACCTGTAATTTATCTTCAACTTAGGTCTTTGTAACCCCATATCAACTAGTCATTGCATCCCCTGAGAGGAAGAAAAACCGACAAGACTAGACAATTCCTTGTAGTTAAGGACAATTCCCAGTGAGAGACATATCTATGACTCATCAGTAGCCAGTATTTCCAGTAGCTAGAGGCTGGGTGCTATATTTGTTTTCTATTGCTGCTGTAACAAGTTACCACTTTGTTGCTTAAAACAACACACATGTATTATGTGAAAGCTCGGAAGGTCAAAAGTCCAAGATTGGTTTCACTGGGCTAAAATTAAGTGTCAAGAGGGTTTTTCACTGGAGATTCTAGGGAAGAATTCATTTTCTTTCTTCCTTTTTCAGCTTTTAGAGACCACCATCATACCTTTGCTTCTGACCTCCTTACATCTTCCAAGTCAGCAGTAATGGCCAATCTAATTTTTCTCATGCTGCATGACTCTAACTCTGACACTTCTTTCTCCTTTTTTACTTTATTAGAAACCTAGTGATTACATTGAGCCTACCTGAATAATCCAGGATAATCGTCCCATATCAAGGTCAGTTGAGTAGCAACCTTAATTCCATCGGCAACTTTACATCCTCTTTTCCATGTAACAGACATGTTTGAGGGACCGTTAATCCACCTACAACAGGTAAATTCATCCTGAAGAATGAGTGGTGCATACAGTATATAGTTGTCAGATTGGTGAATTACACAGAAAAATAAATAGGGCTGCCTTTATAAATCTTTGAGAGGGGCACTAATTTCTGCCATCTTCTGCCAAAATGTGATATCTACCTTATATAGCTTAGGTAACACTCACATGCCATATACTCAGACACTGTAAATGTACATTTAAATGATTTTTGGTAAATTGATGAAGCTTTGCAGCCATCACTACAATCCAATATTAAGCATTTTCATTAACATAATAGTTTCTTCCTGCCCATTTTTAGTCCATTCTTATTCCCATAGCCAGTCCTAGACAATTATCTACTTTCTGTCCTATAGCTTTGCCATTTCTAGACATTTCATGTAAATATTATACCATATACAGTCCTTTGTATCTGGCAAATGTGGTATGAATACAACACATTTTGTTTACTCATTTACTGGTTGATACACATTTGGGTTGCTTCCAGTTTGGGGCTGTTATGAATAATGCTAGTGTGAACATTCATATACAAGTCTTTGCATGGACATATGCTTTTATTTTTATTGAGTAAATACCTAGGAGTGGAAAGGTAGGGCCATATGGTAGATGTACTTTTTTTCTGAAGAAACTGCCAAACTCTTTCCCAAAGTAGCTGAACCATTTTTATTCCCACCAGCAATGTGTGAGGGTTCCAATTTTTCCACTTCCTTGCCAACACTCATTTTATGTCTTTTTAATTACAGCCATTACTGTGTGTGCGGTGGTATCTCACTGTGTTCTTCAATTACATTTCCCTAATTACTAGTGATATTGAGCATCTTTTCATGTGCATATTAGGCATTCATATGTGTTCTTTGGTAAAATGTTTATTCAAATATTTCAACTATTGTTTACTTGGAATTTGTGTCTTTTAAATATTGATTTGAAAATATTGATATATTCTAGATGTAAGTCCTTTATCAGATATATGACTTATAAATATGGCTTGTATTTCATTTTATGGTGTGTTTCAAGTATAAAAGTTTCTAATGTTCATGAAGTTCAACAATATAATGTTTTTAATAAATCATATTTTTGTACTGTAGCCAAGAGATTTTTGCCTATCCAAAGGCCATAAAGATTATCTCCTAGGTTTTCTCCAGAAGTTTTATAGTATTAGTTCTTATACAATATTTACATCTGTGACCTATTTTGATTTAATTTTTATGTAGGGTGTGGGGTAAGTTGCTAAGTTCTTTATTCTTCTTTTCTGTTGTTTTTGCATAGGAATACTAAGTTGTTCTATTACTATTTCTTCAAAAGCCCATTCTCTCACCATTTAATTATCTTTGATTCTTTACTAAAAATAACCAAATTAAGAGTTTATTTCCAAACTTTGAATTTGGTCCAGTTAGTCTATATGCTTATCTGTATGTACATTATGATTACATTGTCTTTATTACTGTACTTTGAAAGTTTAGAAGTCAGGTATCCTATGCTTTCCAACTTTGTTCTTTTTAAAAATTATTTTGACTATTTTAAAGCTATTATATTTACATAGTAATTTTAATGATAGGCTTGTCAATTTCTACCAAAAAAATCTGATAAGTTCATGGAGACTTTTTTGAATCAATAGATCAATTTGGGGTGAGTTCGCAATTTGGGGAGAGATCAAAAGAATTATTGAATCTTTCTATCTATGAACATGGGATTTTTACCAATTCATTTGGATTGTTGAACAGTTTTCCTAGCAATCTTTTATAGATTTTCAATGGACAAGGGTTGCATTTTTTAAATTAATTCCTGAGTAGTATTTTGGTTGTTGTTTTTGTGAATGGAATTTTAAAAAGTTATGTTTGCAGAGTATTCATTGTAAGTGTATAAAAATATAATTGATTTTTGCATATTGATTTTATTACCTGTGACCATATTAAATGTGTTTATCAAATCTAGTAGGCATGTGTATGTGATTTCCTCAGAATTTTCTACATAGAGGATTATGACATATGTGAATTAATATACATAATACGTGGTTTTGATTCTTTCTTTTGAAAGAAAGTACTAGCTAGAAATTCTTGTACACTATTGAATAGATACAGTGAAAGTGGACATCTTTCAGTCTTTCACCATTAAGTATGATATTGATTGTAAGTTTTCTTGTTGGGTGCCTTTTAATAGTTTGAGAAAATTCTCATCTATTTCTAATTGGCTAAGCATTTCATCAGAAATAGATGTTGGCTGTGTCAAATACAGTATCTGAATCTACGAGATGATACTGTATGCTTTTCTTCCATTATTAATATTATGTATTACATGGATTTATTTTTTGGATGCTAATATAGTCTTGCATTTTTGTGGAAATCCCAGATGATGATGGTGTGTAATCCTTTTTAAATATTACTGAATTCAGTTTGCAAATATTTTAAGAATATTTGCTTATTAGGACATTATGTATTTTCCTTTTCTTGTGATGTTTTTGTGTGCTTTGGCATCAGGGAGAATCCAGCCTCAAAGAGTGATTTGGGACATGATCTCTCCTCTGTTTTTTGAGGTTCGTTAAGGGTTAGCATTTTCTTTTCAGTATTTTATTTTAATTTTTTGTTAGCAACACAATTCTTTTGTTTTATTTAGTATTATTAGAGTTTTATGGTCTTTAGAAACAAAAAACAAACAGTAAATATTCTGTTGAAATTATCTACTTGATAGGTCTTGATTTAAAACTTATGTTTTTTTAACTTTTCTTTTAGATTTGGAGGGGTACATTTGAGTTTGTTACATAGGTAAACTCATGTCACAGGGGTTTGCTGGACAGATTATTTTACCACCCAGGAATTAAGCCCAGTGCCTCATAGTTATCTTTTGTACTCTTCTCCCTCCTCCCACCCTCCACCCTCAAGAAGACCCCAGTGTCTGTTGTTTCCTTCTTTGCGTTTGTAAGTTCTCATCGTTTAGCTCCCACTTATAAGTGAGAACATATGCTATTTGGTTTTCTGTTCCTGTATTAGTTTGCTGAGGATAATGGCCTCCAGCTCCATCTATGTTCCTGCGAAAGATATGATCTCATTCTTTTTATGGCTCCATAGTATTCCATGGTGTGTATGTACCACATCTTCTTTATCTAATCTGTCATTGATGGGCATTTAGGTTGATTTCATGTCTTTTGCTATTGTGAATAGGGCTGCAATGAACATTCACGTGCATGTGTCTTTATGATAGAATGATTTATATTTTTCTGGGTATATGCCCAGTAATGGGATTGTTGGGTTGAATGGTAGTTCTGCTTTTAGCTCTTTGAGGAATCGCCATACTGTTTTCCTTTACACAATGGTTAAACTAATTTACACTCCTCCCAACAGTGTATAAGTGTTCCATTTTTTCTGCAACCCCACCAGCATCGCTATTTTTTAATTTTTTAATAGTAGCCATTCTGACTATTTTGAGATGGTATCTAATTGTGGCTTTCATTTGTGTTTCTCTAATGATCAGTGATACTGAGTTTTTTTCATATGTTTTTTGGCCACATGTATGTCTTTTGAAAAGTGCCTGTTCATGTCCTTTGCCCACTTTTTAATGGGGTTATTTGTTTTTTAGATGCAGAGTCATATCATCTGCAAACAGAGATAGTTTGACTTCCTTTCTTCTTCTTCGGGTGCCCTCTGTTTCTTTCTCTTGCCTGATTACTCTGGCTAGGACTTTCAGTACTACTTTGAATAGGAGCGGTGAGAGAGGACATCCTTGTCTTGTGCTGGTTTTCAAGAGGAATAATATTTTTAGTACTTACCAGTGTGGCCATCTAGGTCTGAGTTTGACTTTTCTTTGTTCGAAGATATTTTATTAGATTACAGTGTTTGTTATATATTTATTTTAACATCTGATTTTTTCAGTCGCTTTTGGTAATTTGCATCTTTGTAGAAACATATCCATTTAATATAAGTTATGCAATTTGTGGGCCAAGAGTTGTTCATAGTATTCCTTTTTAATGTTTTTAATTTTGGATGGGTTAGTGATAATGTCCCTTTTAATTCCAGATTTTAGTGATCTGTGTCTTCTCCCTCTTTTTTTTTATTCAGACTAGCTAAATGTTCGTTAATTTTATTAATCGTTTCTGAAAAACCAACTTTTGTTTTCATTAATTTTTTTCAAGTGTTTTTCCTATTTTATTAATTTTCACTTTTTTATTTCATTTCTTCTGCTAGATTCAGGTTTAGTTTGCTCTCAATTTTCTGGTTTATTAAAGTGGAAAATTAGATGATTGATTTGAAGCTATTTGTTTTTTATGACACATTATACAAATGACAGATTTGTCTCCATGTACAGTTTTAGTGGTTTCTCATCACTTTGAATATAACTTTATTTTCCTTTTTTTCAGCATATTTTCTATTTTCCTTTTTCTTATTTGTGTTATTGGTTAACCACAATCATCATGTTTCCTTTCTAAGTGTTTGGTTATTTCCCTTACGTTTTCTCTGTAGCTTTCAAATTTAATCTTTTTGGCATTGGAAAGTACACTTTTGTATCATTTTAATCACTTTAAATTTGTTATGTTGCTTTGTGATCCAGTATATGGTCTATACTGAAATGTGTTCCCTTTGAACTTGGAAGGAATGTGAATTCTCCTGACATTTGGTGGAATATGCTATAAAAGATCAAGCTGCCTAACACTACTGCTCATATCTTTTTAATACTGTTCAAATTATCTATATTTTTGCTGAATTTTTGTCTAGTTGCTCTGTTACTGATACTACTATATGAACTCTCCAACTAATATTATTGAATTTTCTATTTGTCCTTTCACTTCTATCAGTTTTTGATTCAGGTAGTCTTAAAATATCTTTCTGATGTATTGAACTTTTCTTTTTCGTTTTTTTGTTTTGTCTCAAGTTATAGTTCTTATCTTAGGCTTTTTTGTCTGCTTCTAATATAGCCACTCTACCTCTTTTAGGGTTACTGTTTGCATTCTATATATTTTACTATACATTTATTCTCAAACTATGGTATTAAAGTGTATGTCTTGTAGATGTAAATGGATTTTATTTTGTTTATTCTGTTTAAGTATTTTGCCATTTCATTATGTTTAGTCCGTTTATATTTAATGTTATTATTGATATATTTGTAGCTGTCATTTTGTTGTATGATTTTTATATATCTCATAACCTGTTTCTCTCTTCTACTTTCACTACTTCCTTTTTTATTATGTATTTTAGTGTACCAATTTAATTCCTCTGCTAATTTATTTTTCAAATATTAATATTTGAGGTTGAAATATGCATCTTAACATTTATAACAGCCTGCATCAGATTAATGTTAACTTAATTCTGGTTAAATGTAGGAACTGTATTCCAATAAAGTTTAATTTTCTTATTCATTCTTTGTGTTGTTATTGTCATATATATTATGTCTATGTAGGCCATAAACCCAAAAGTACAGTATTGTAATTACTGTTTTATATAAATATATGTCTTTTAAACAATTTAAAGACAATAGAAACTTTTATTTTTATCATATATTTACTTTTTCTGGTTGTCTTAATTTTGTCCTTTGTGTTTTTAAGTTACCATTTGGTGTTACTTCCTTTCAGACTAAAGGATTTGCTGTGTTATTTCATGGAAATCAAGTCTTCTACTGATAAATTTCATTTTATTTTAATTTTAATTTGTGTTTATATAGGAGTGTTTTTATTTCACCTTTATTTATGATTTATTTATTTTATTTACTTATTTTGAGACTGAGACTCATTCTGTTGCCCACGCTGGGGTGCAGTGGTATGATCTTGGCTCACCACAACCTCCGCCTCCCGGGTTCAAGTGATTCTCCTGCCTCAGCCTCCTGAGTAGCTGGGATTACAGGCGCCTGCCACTGTGCCCGCTAATTTTTTGTAATTTTAGTAGAGACAGGGTTTTACCATGTTGGTCAGGCTGGTCTTGAACTCCTAACCTCGTGATTTGTCCGCCTCGGCCTCCCAAAGTGCTGGGATTACAGGCATGAGCCACCTTACCTGGCCTCACCTTTATTTTTGAACAAGCATTTTGCTGGTCATAAAATTCTTTGTTGACAGGTGTTGTTTGTTTTCTTTAACCTTGCAAATACAACATTTCACTGCCTTTATATTGCCATCTTATCTGATGAGACGTCAGCTGTTACTTGTATTGTTCTACTGTAGGTGATGCATCATTTTCATCCTTTTGCTTGCAAAATTTTTCTCTATTTTTCAACCACTTTTTTGTGTCTAGGTGGAGATCTCTTCGCATTTTTCCTATTTAGATTAATTTTCTTGGATGGGTTGATGAATATCTTTAAGCATATTTGGGAAGGTTTTATTCATTCTTTGTACATGTATGTTTTCATCTTAACCCACAGATCAAGCGACCAGTACAAGTGTTCTGCTAACTAGCCAGTTTATAGACTCCAATTACAAAATTGTATAATTATTAATATTATTTAATCATTATTTAGCTATACACTTTATATCATTCATTAATTGTATAAAGTGTATAATCCAATTATACACTGAGAAAAGAACTAGTATATGGGTCTCTGGATCTTGTAAATTAATTATGAGCTGGTCCCAGGCCAGGACGCATTTATTATCTGGCTGCCACCTGCCCTCATCTAAACAATGGCAGGCTTGGGCCTGCTGGCTCATGCTTGTAATCTCAGCACTTTGGGAGACTGAAGCGGGTGGAGCACTTGAGCCCAGGAGTTTGAAACCAGTCTGAGCAACACGGAGAAACCCAGACTCTACCAAAATAAAAATTAAAAAAAATTAGCCAGGTATTGTGGTACACACTTGTCGTCTCAGCTTCTTGGGAGGCTGAGGTGGGAGAATCACTAACCCTGGGAAGCAAAGGCTGTAGTGACCCTTGGTCGTGCCATTGCACTCAAGCCTGGGTGTTGGAGTGAGACTGTGCCTCCAAAAAAGAACAACAAAAAAATGGCGGAAGTAATTGGTGATGTGGTTCTTTGAATATCAATTTCAATCAAGTCCCTATATTTAATAATTCTTAAAATATATTGGCACTCCCTTTACTTATTACATGGTTTTGTGGGTAGAATGTTCCTATGAACCACTACTGAATACTCTGGTCACAATATTGTAGTTTGTGATCGTAGAATTTGACCTCCAAATCAGTCAGTGGATTGTACATCTGAAAACTGACTCTGTACCGAAAATTGGGCAAAATATTGCAACTTTTTATTGGGAAAGCTACTGTCATCCTAATGATAATCAATTCTTGATTAATTTTGTTTATACAAATAAGTGATAAATATGTTTCTTACTTTTAGAAACTGTTGTAGAATTTCATCCAGGGTGTAAAATTACATTTAGTCTTCATATCTTCTCAGGTTCATCTTGGCTGTGATAGTTTCTCAGAATTTTCTTGTTTCTGATAACCTTGACAATTTTGAGAAGCAGTAATCAGCCATTTTGTAAAGTGTTACTCAGTTGCCGTTTATCTGATGTTGTTCTCATAACTATACTGAGATTATGCATTCCAGGGAGGAAAACCACAGAGGTAAAGTGCCATTTCCAATGTATCAAAGTTACATTGTCTCAGCGTGACTTTCTGTTAATATTAACATTTACTGGGGTAGTCTTTACCATTTTTCTCCACTGTAGAGTTATTTTTATTTTTTTGCCTTTCCATGTGGTACTCACTGTAAGGCATACACTATATGCAGCCATATTAAGAACACATTACCTATGTAACAAACCTGCACGTCTTGCACATGTATCCCAGAACTTTAAATTAAACTACAAAAAAAAAGAAGAAATGAAGCACTATGCTCCGTCTTCTCCAGGGTAGAGCTTCTATATAAATATTTGAAGCTCTGCATGGACGATTTGGCTCTTCTACATTTATTTATATCAGTATGGAATCATAGGTTTTTATAAGTTTGGGTTATAATTTCATATTTATTTAGCTCAAAGTTTTCCAACTTTGGCCATTGCTAGGTCTTATAGTTGATTCCCGGGTCATTTTGACATACTTTCATTTTTTTAAAAAAACATTTTTACTTACCAGCGTTACTACACATTCATCTCATCTTATATATTTCCTTCCCCAGACTTAGATTCAGGAATCTCTCCAAAGTGTCTTGGTTTCTTTTTTCTAGCATGACATTACAAAACAAGATCTAGGTGTTAGGTATGTGCATAGATACCAGAGCGTCATTACTTCCAGGCCCTTTAAGTTGACAGGCAAAGAAAAATATGCTAACTTGCATATACTCACATTTCTATCAATATTCTGTATGTAACCATATGTACCTATATAAAGCTAAACACGATTTTACACTGATCTCTCCAACTGTAATCCATTAACACATGAGTCATTCTGGCTTTCTTGTCTTCCTTATCTGTAACTTTTCACTCTGATAGTATAAAATCTGGCTCCCACCACCTGTCATTCATTTACTTAATTGTTCAATTCAATTATACATCTATAGTGGTATCAAAATCATTAACCTGTACCCAAATGGGAAACATCTGTATTAAGTAGAGTACAGTGCACACATACAGCTTCTTTTGCCTTTCATCATACCAAATTCACTCATTTCTGAAATTATTTATATTAACATATTATTCTAACTCCACTGAGGTTATTTCATGCATTTATAAGTAAGTTTTCTTTTTTTACATATTGCATTCCATCTTTGGATCCCTTCAGTTCCTAAATGATTTCTTAAAAATATGTACAATTAAGGTTGACTCTATGCTAAAAAGTTCTGTGGGTCTTGGCAAATGCGTAGTGTCATGTATCTATCATCATAATGTCATACAGCATGGTTTCACTGCCCTAAAGAATTGCCTGTGCTTCACCTATTCAACTTTCATCCTTTCTTGGAAATCGCTGGTCTGTTTACCATGTTTATAGTTTACCTTTTCCAGAATGTCATATATTTGGAATTGTAGAGTATATGGCTTTTTCCGACTGGATTCTTCTATTTAACAATATGCATTTCAGATTTGTCCATGTCTTTCCCTAGCTTAATAACTCATTTTCTATGGCTAAATAATATTATAATGTGTGTGTATATATATATATGTATATATATGTGTGTATATATGTATATATGTGTGTGTATATATGTATATATGTGTGTGTATATATGTATATATGTGTGTATATATGTATGTATGTGTATATATGTATATATATGTTTATATATGTATATATGTGTGTATATATGTATATATGTGTATATATGTATATATATGTGTATATGTGTGTGTGTGTGTGTATATATATATATATGTAGCAGTTTGTTTATCCACTCATTTATTGAAGGATATCTTGATTGTTTTCAGCTTGGGGTGATTATGAATCTGCTATAAACATTCATGAGCAGGTTTCTGTGTAGACATACATTTTAAAATCACATGAGTAAATATCTAGGAGTGAGATTACTGAATCACATGGTAAAACTACATTTAGCATGGTAAAAAGCTGCCAAACTGTCTGCCAAAGTGGCCCTACCAATTTTTTATTCCCACCACCAATGATTGAGTGTTCCTATTACTCCTCACCAGGAATTAATATTGCCAGATTTTTGGATTTTAACCATTCTGAGTAGTCATTTTGGATTTTAGCCATTGTAAATGAGTAGTCATTCTCCAAGCAATTTTTGTAAAGAAAATTGCAAGTCTTATAAAAGACACTGCTGTCAATTGTTTTATGTGGCTGTGGAGAGTACTCTTTAGTAGTATACTTTATAATAGTTATGTATATTGTTAGGGTTAATTATACTTATTACTGAATTTTGCTTAGGCTTATACCTATGCTTTGGATTAAACTAAACTAGAATTTTACCTTTTTAAAAATTTAAACAACTTTATTATTAAACAGAATTACCTAGCCCATATAAGCTATGCAATGATTAGTATGGCTGACCATTGGTTTTATGAACATGGTTTTACCTCATATGGTTAAAGGTAAAAATTTTTAACATAATCATAGCCTAGATAACATTTTTATTTTCTTTCCATTTACATAATTTGTAGCACTTCGAGATACCAAGCTTAATTTTTCCATTTATTCATGCATTTAGAAATGTTAATTATGTTTAGGTAATATGTGTTTCACTTTCTTTCATGCTTATATTAAGGGAAAATAAATTTCCAATAAAATGTCCTTCTTGTATGTTTAATCTACATCTTTATTTCCAAATTGGATAATTATTAGGCATATATTTAATAGCTACCCCTAGGTTAAAAATGCTCAATATGACCTTAACTTTGAGAATGAAACATGCAATTTTCACTGTTTATTTAATTTTGCTATTTAACATGCAATTTTAAAAGTGCAGTAGATCCTTTTACATTATTAACTGTCTTATATTTGTTTAAACTGTAGTATTTTATATTGGATTCTAAAGAATGGAATTATATCTAAATTAGATCTTAGGATTAAGAATGATCTAAGTTTTATAAATATGGTTCTCACTTTATATAATAAAGCTATCCTTAAAATATGTAAATCTAATATTTGTAAATAAAAGAATATTTTTAAATGAATACTAAATAGGTGGGAGGAACATACTAAAGAATCTGACTGTAATATTTCAAAATGACAAATTATCTTAAAAACCAAAGTCTATTTTCATTCAAATACTTATTTCTTTAAGGTTAAACAGCCTAAGTTCAAAAATGTGCTTTTTCTTTTTGGTTCTATATATTTGAGGTACATTTACTTACTTTTCTTAATTTGTGGATGATAGTAAAAAGACAGAATTTAATTAACTTGGCCAAGGTCACATATCTGGAAAGTGATAAAATAAATAGAATATGACAGGAGTAGAATACATGTTTTTCTATCCAAAAATAAATGAACTTGGCCGAGCACAGTGGCGCTTGCCTGTAATCCTAGGACTTTGGAAGGCAGAGGTGAGTGGATTGCTTGAGCTCAAGAGTTCAAGGCCAGTCTGGGAAACATGGCGAAACCTCATCTCTACAAAAATTAAAAAATTAACTGGGCATGGTGGCATGTGCCTGTAGTCCCAGCTACTCAGGAGGCTGAGGTGGGAGGATTGCTTGAGCCCAGGAGGCAGAGGTTGCAGTGAGCCGAGATAGTGCCACAGTACTCCAGCCTGGGTGACAGAGCCAGAGCCTGTCTCAAAAATAAATAAATGAATAAACTTAAAAAGGGTTTATGCTACATTTGCATTTGTGTTGTACTCCTAATCAGAATTAGTTAAAAACAGTGAATTACCAAATACAGGAGTGGGGAGTAAAGCCTAGCTATATTTGTATCATCACAATAATGGCACTGAATTTTGCTAGAAAAAATGCAGGAAAAAAGCAGTCAACTTATACAAATTGGTCTCTTAAACATTTTTAAATGAAATGTTCTGCTCTTAGCAATTGTGTCCTAGCTTTTTTTCAGACCAACCTTCCCACTGAAAATAACTAAAAACTGTACTAAATAATAACAATAACCATATGTTTGGAAACATCAGAAAGCTACCAAGCTAGCAAGAATTTGAAGGAACAAGATTTCCCCAAAAAAGGGAAGACGAGAAAGGTGAGCCTATTATTTTGAATCACGTTTTTTCCTCAGAGAATTTGCTCATTCAAAAGCTGGGACTTGGAAGCTGAGGAGAGCTTTCTCCATCTAACATGGAAAGAGAAAGTGGGTATTTGAGTTTAGGTCTCAATAAAGTTGGGGCTCCACACTCATTTAGGAGTCCCAAAGGGCTAAAGCTAAGGAAAAGAATAAAGAAATGTATGATTGTTCACAAAGTCTGAAGTCCAGCTTCAAATCTCTTCGTCCATTGAGTAGATAACAATGACTTGCACAAAACATAACTGCCCTATGAAACATCAAACTTCATAAAAATAAAGAGAATTTTAAGAAAAAAAAAAGACAATACTTTCAAACCTGCAGCTATGAGACTGAGAGCCGATTTCTTGAAGGAAAAAATGACAGCTAGAAAACAACAGACAGACTCTGAGTTCAAAAAGAACTAAATACCAAAATAGAATTCTTTAATATTGCTGCCATCAGAATACTCCTCTCAAATTTTCACCTGCATTAACTACAATTGACTTAAACCCCCAGCTTCTGGGCTCTGAAACCCATGCCTGAATTTGCTCCCAGGCTAATTTCCCACAGACTGCTCTTAGCTAATGACTGCATGGCAAGGTCACTAAGGCAAGCCCATTTCTAGGAAAGAGACTAAGGACTCTTTGATGGGCATCTGTGACCTGAGGACTCACTCATGGGCTTAGTGAATTTTTTATTATTATTATACTTTAAGTTCTAGGGTACATGTGCACAACGTGCAGGTTTGTTACATATGTATATATGTGCCATGTTGGTGTGCTGCACCCATTAACTCGTCATTTACATTACGTATTTCTCCTAATGCTATCCCTCCGCCATCCCCCAACCCCATGACAGGCCCTGGTGTGTGATGTTCCCCTCCCTGTGTCCAATTGTTCTCATTGTTCAAGTCCCACCTATGACTGAGAACATGTGGTGTTTGGTTTTCTGTCCTTGCGATAGTTTGCTCAGAATGATGGTTTCCAGTTTCAACCATGTCCCTACAAAGGACAGGAACTCATCATTTTTTATGGCTGCATAGTATTCCATGGTGTATATGTGCCACATTTTCTTAATACAATCTATCATTGATGGACATTTGGGTTGGTTCCAAGTCTTTGCTATTGTGACTAGCACTGCAGTGAACATACGTGTGCATGGGTCTTTATAGTAGAATGATTTATAATCCTATGGGTATATACCCAGTAATGGGATGGCTGGGTCAAGTGGTATTTCTAGTTCGAGATCCTTGAGGAATCGCCACACTGTCTTCCACAATGGTTGAAGTAGTTTACAGTCCATCAACAGTGTAAAAGTGTTCCTATTTCTCCACATCCTCTCCAGCACCTGTTGTTTCCTGACTTTTTAAGGATCACCATTCTAACTGGTATGAGATGGTATCTCATTGTGGTTTTGATTTGCATTTCTCTGATGACCAGTGATGATGAGCAATATCATGAAAATGGCCATACTGCCCAAGGTTATTTATAGATTCAATGCCATCCCCATCAAGCTACCAATGACTTTCTTCATAGAATTGGGAAAAACTACTTTAAAGTTCATATGGAACCAAAAAAGAACCCACATTGCCAAGACAATCCTAAGCAAAAAGAACAAAGCTGGAGGCATCACGCTACCTGACTTCAAACTATTCTATGAGGCTACAGTAACCAAAACAGCATGGTACTGGTACCAAAACAGAGATATAGACCAATGGAACAGAACAGAGGCCTCAGAAATAACACCACACACCTACAACCATGTGATCTTTAACAAACCTGACAAAAACAAGAAATGGAGAAAGGATTCCCTATTTAATAAATGGTGCTGGGAAAACTGGCTAGCCATATGTAGAAAGCTGAAACTGGATCCCTTCCTTACACCTTATACAAAAAATAATTGAAGATGGATTAAAGACTTAAATGTTAGACCTAAAACCATAAAAACCCTAAAAGAAAACCTAGGCAATGCCATTCAGGACATAGGCATGGGCAAGGACTTCATGACTAAAACACCAAAAGCAATGGCAACAAAAGCCAAAATTGACAAATGGGATCTAATTAAACTAAAGAACTTCTGCATAGCAAAAAAAGAAAAAAAAAGCTACCATCAGAGTGAACAGGCAACCTACAAAATGGGAGAAAATTTTTGCAATCTACCCATCTGACAAAGGGCTAATATCCAGAATCTACAAAGAATTTAAACAAATTTACAAGAAAAAATCAACCCCATCAAAAAGTGGGCAAAGGATATGAAGAGACCCTTTCCAAAGAAGACATTTATGCAGCCAACAGACACATGAAAAAAGGCTTAGTAACTTTTTTCTAGAAATATATGTTAGACTGAGATACTTCCAACTACCCTTATCCCATTTCTCCCTTCTTCCCTTTATCTTTCAGAGCCTGACCTGCATTATCTGAGGAAATTTCCAACCTTTTCCTGTTCCTTCCTCATTTGCTTTTACAGTCATTTTCTCTAATACATTTCTTTTATGTCAAGTACTTTTTTGTCATCTGTTTCTTAGAACATCCTGCTATTAAAAAAATCTCTATAAAATGAAGTGATAATAGAGACATTATCATGATAAATAAGGCAAAAAATTTGACAGAATTCATCAGTTACCAAATTGCAAAACAGGAAACATGAAAAGTATCACTAAAGGAAGAAGAAACATTTTCCCAGATGGAAGTACAGAGATGCAAAAACAAGAAAAAAAAAAGTGGAGACAGAATAAATAAACCTGTGAATATAATGCATGTTCACAGTAGAAAATTATGATAATACCAATGTCTTATGAGGTTAAATAATACATGACAATAAAGGAACAAAAGTCAAAGAATCTAATATGTAGTTGAAGATCTCTTAGGTTCTTGTGTTACTTATGGAAGTGAGCACCTTAAGCACGAGTAGGATTTGTGGATGTCCTCGGATTTCACTCCATGAAAGGTGGCAGTGGTGAAGGGATTCTGCCTATATAATTAAGGTGACTTGTCATTTGACTTTAAGGTAATTAGGAGATTAACCTTGCTAGGCTTGACAAGTTAGATGAGCCCTTGAAGAGAGGGTCCAGACTTTCATAGAGAGAGAGACAGAGATAGAAATGGAGATAGAGCTACGTAGAATGAGAGACAGAGAGAGTGTGTCTTGCTTGTTTTGAAGACCTAAGCTGCTTTGGGAAGGCCTCTTGGCTGAAACCTAAGGGTACCCTCTAGGAACTGAGAGTGACTCCTTTTCAAGGAGCAATAGAAAAGCATTGACTTCAGTCTTACAGCTGCGCCAACATGCAGTAAGCTTGAGAAAGAGCCCCAAATAGCAGATAGGATTCAGATTATTAGCAGAGTTCCCAGCTAAATGGGGTCTGGACTCCTGAAACCCAGAGATTATAAGATAATAAATGTGCCTTGTTTCAGGCTGCTACATTTTTGGTAATTTGTAACATTGCATTTATAAAATTATAGCTTTTATAGTTGTTATGTTAAAAACAGGTCTTACCCGACCATAAATGTAAGTAAGACAAAAGGTCTTACTAGAGATAAGGAGGCATATTTTATAATAATAATTAACATACCAAAACATATACAACTCTAAACACTTATGTAACTAATAAAATTGTCTGTAATTTACATAAGTCAAACTTTAAAAATTATTAGGAATAAATTCACTGTTACTGTAGCAGATTTTACCATACCTTTATTTGAAACAACCATTTATTTCTATTTCTAAGATGTATTTCAAATATATCGCTTGAACAGTAATATTGTGATTTACAGAATTTTTTAAAATTACCAAGAAAATAACTGGAAGAAGGAGATAAAGAGTGAATTCAGAAGGCTAGATAGATTTTGAAATTACCATCTCTCAAATCTTTTCTCTAGTAATAATTCATACCTTCAGGTTGAAATAAATCTTCAGGTTAGTTATCTTGCATACATTGTTTTTGAGATTAAAATGCCAGTGACATCATTAGTCTGGATAGCAGGGCTAAATTAGTTTCATTAGATTTTTATGCCAATATTTTGTTCAATTCATTTAAATGGATTGATACATATCTAATTAGGAAATAATTTCCATTAGATAATAACACTAAATATAAAACTGAGACATTTATAGCCTTTGTCTTATACAAATGTATTTTTTATTGCAATGGGTAGTGTTTCAATGGCTGTAATTTACTTCAAGATATATCATTGTGTATTAAGTATATATGTGTCAGTATATTCTATGACTTTAGGGCAGTAACTGTACTACTTCAAAATGTATATTTAATGGATGTTTACAATATCAGATATGTTACATTCCATAGCATGTACCACTACAATAAACACTTTGCTTTTTCATATCTCCATCAGCACTTGAGATTAACATTGATTTATTTTTAAATAATAAACATTTTAATTAGTATAATTATAATTAAAGATAGACATTCACTGATGGAACTGAAAGAATGCAAGAAATATAGATTAACAAAAATATTTTAGACACACTCCTCATCTTTGCATGAGTAGGATATCAGCATCTAGAGAGATCACTTCCTTGCTTCTTTAGGGATGGCATCTGAAGCTGCATCCTTCAGTGGTCCTCTATCCAGTCAAAGGTTTGGGATAATTCTGATTCAATGATATCAATTAAAATGGTAAAAATAATTGCTTCTGGAAAATTGTTTCCTATTCCTGGCATGAATATTTCATATAAGGTGGTATTTAAACCGCCCAAACATACAGCTGGAATTTATTGGATTTACTGAATATGTTGCATTAAATGTGTTGTGGCTGGGTGAGGGGGCTCACGCCTGTAATTCCAGCACTTTGGGAAGCCAAGGTGGGTGGATCACTGGAGGCCAGAAGTTCAAGACCAGCCTGGCCAACATGGTGAAATCCTGTGTCTTCTAAAAATAGAAACATTAGCCGGAAGTGGTGGTGCATGCCTGTAATCCCAGCTACTCGGGAGTCTGAGGCACGAGAATCGCTTCAACCCTGGAAGTGGAGGTCAAAGTGAGCCAAGATTGCATTACTGCACTGCAGAGTGGGCAACAGAGCAAGACCCTGTCTAAAAAAAAAAAAAAAAAGAGAATGTGCTGTGACTGCTAACACACACTTGTTTCATAAGTACATGTATGTTTGACAGAATTTGTACTGAGATTCACTTAATTTTAAAACCTTCAAACGAGATGGTAGAGAATAGCTAAAATTAATCAATTTCATACCTAAAAATTCAAAACTAATCTAACAACTGTAAGTTATACATAACTGTATTTCCTTAGGTCAGTCCATTACCAAGGAACTATTAGAAGAAAAGAAAAGAAAAAAAACTACATTCAAGGCAGAGAGAAAAGTAAGAGAAAATGCAAACAAAATGTGAAACTGTGAACTTTCAAAACATGAGTTTACACTCTGTTGCACACAACAAAAAGGCATTACAAACAAAATACAACAATTAAAAATGAAGAAAGTTAAGTCATTATAACCATGAGAAAAATATTGATGAGGGAAAGCATATGGAAATATTTTGGAGTTTTTGTTGTTTTTTTCTAATTTCAATTGTAAAATTAAATGTTCAGGTAGTAGACACTCAATATTTATTAAATGAATAAGTTAATGGTTGAGCATATTAATAGATGAAGTTGAATTGTTTGAGATCTTGAACTTGAAGTTCATTATTAAATATTTTTGGGGTAAGGCAAGTAATGTTTTTTGTAGTAAGCATATAATTAAATCATGCATCCTGACTTGTATAAAATGACTAAATTTTATACAAGTAATAGACTGGAGTAGAAAGAGATTGGGGATAAGTAGGGGTAGGATGAGTGAAACCATAGAGGATATGATTACAGACTATGTAATGAGAAGTAATTGAGTATAAATATAAATTAAAAAGTGTAGGTATAATACTCAAAATTTTTTCGAGGGCTTATAATGTTCCAGCACTATTTTAAGTGTTTTACCTATCATACTGATTTATTTTTTTATTTTTCATTTTATTTATAATCCCTCCTGAGTAGCTGAGATTACAGGCATGCACTGCCACAACTGTCTAATTTTGATATTTTTAGTAGAGAAAGGGTTTTTGCCATGTTGGCCAGGCTTATCTCCAACTCCTGACCTCAAGTGATCCACCCCTCTTTGGTCTCCCAAAGTGCTGGGATTACAGGCATGAGACACTCTGCCGAGGTCATAAAATAACTCCTTACAACCATCCTGTAAGATGAATACTGTTATTACTCCCATTTTTCAGATGTACTCTTCATGGCACAGAGAATTGAGAGAGCTGGTAAATGATGGCACCAGAATTCAAACGTAAGCAGTCAAATCTGAGCGGACTCTAGAGATCAAATGTCTTAAACATTATGGAATATGAGTGTATGACTGACTAACATCCAGTAATCATTAGGGAAAACAAGCAAACATGAGTGAGGACAACTGAAATAATTATGATATAATTAAAGGTGTTAGGTTACATTTGTATAGTTCTTTAAAATATGCATTATTCCACATGATCAGAAATATAAAAAGAACTAGACAGATATTGGTAGAGAGACAATTAATTTAAATTTGTAACGTATTGCTTGGAGTAAGCATTCAAGTTGAGTGCTTAATGTGTATCGGGGACTGCACTGTGCAAATAAATTTGGGGTTAGTAAGAAAAAAGGGCCTAGAAAAATTAGAAGACTTAGGTAATTTAACTATGTAAAATAGAAAAATTAAAAGTTAGCAAAAGTTAGAAGGCTTATGTACAAATAGATACAAAATTTATGACTTTAGGAAATGAAGTTATTAAGATAAGCTCCCTAAAAAGGTAATATAAAAATATTGAACATTTCCTTAGACATTTTTGTCAAGATTTTTATTCTATGAATAAATATATCTGAAGAGAAATATAAATCAAATACATGTTTTGTCACCAAAATTCTTCTATTAATGATATCCCATTTTATAAAATATAAAGTAGGCAGAGGCAATATTTACTAAAATATTAAGTTTGATTCATTTTGTATATAACCATTTTTCAACAATATGGTCTGTACAATATTTTATAGACCCATTAATTTAAAAAGTTTATTTTAAAAAGTTTAAAAATTATTCTACAATTATCTAAATTTTAAAATGATAGACATAAATGGAGAGAACGAAAGAGTAACTCCTGACGTTCATGAGCTGACCTAACTCTCATAGCGAGGGCATGCTATTCTCTTACTAGACATAAATAATCTTACAGAATTCCAGCCTCACAATTCCTATCTCACAACCTCAATAGTAAGGATGCTGTGAGACCATGATAAGATGAGACAGTAAGGCAACTTCATAATTTTTTCTAAGCAGAAATAAAAGCAGGTTTCCTTTGCCACCCACAAAAATACCAAAATGCCGGGTTACTCAGCCAAAATTAGAGATTGATATTTCTTGATCAATTACAGTTTTAATCTTATACTAGTCTCCCCTTCCTTGTAGGTAAGATTTATTGAAGTAGCCAATTACAGAATTTCCCCCACTTTCTGACAGCACCCAATCTAGACTGAACCCCCACATACTTAGATGCACCCCTCAGGAATGCAACCAAAGACTAACTCCTATAGATTCTTTTTAACAATCTTTTACTGAGATACCCCAGTTTCCCCATAGTGTGTTTTCTCCTTTGCTGCAATGAGTAATAAATCCACTGTGTGCAATTGCAGGGTTGGTTCCTGTGTATGTTTAGGTTGGGTCATTGACATAAAATAATTATTTATTCTTTTAGACGCTCAAAACAATTTAATGCTTACTAAGTGATTAGCATTCTCTTAAAAATTGAGAATGTAAAGAAAATAAAATTCACGGTCTTTTTCCATTTAAGCAGCTCATAGCTAATGACTGAATGAAAGGAAAAATACCCAAAGTGATTAGTACAATTCTTAAAAGTATTAAAGAATAGAGTAACATGGAATTATTTCTAGTTTTGGTCGTTGAGATTATCTTGAGATTGGTAATGGCTATGAATGATAAGCACTATTCTTCCAGGTACAGAAGGCAGTATTCACCGAAACAAAGCCAACCTCAGATTTATTTTTTCTAAAACCCAGCTAGGTTTTTAATAGAAAGAAATATGCTATCATATCCACTGATAGTGTTTCATGATATTATGTGCATCTTTTAAAGCTGCCTTTATTTTTGGAAAAAGGTAGACTAGAAATGCTGTAATAGTTATTTTCTTTTAAAAAGGAAAAAAGTCAGCAAAATAGTGTCACATTAACCACTAGATAATTTTATTATAAAATTTTGTTAAAGACCATTGGAGACCAAAATGTGAGTTTCATAATTTTATTAGAATAAATGCATATAATTAGATTGCATAAATTTAGAAAGTTAACTGTATGACTTGTGTTCATAGTAAATGAATGAAATCATGTGAAGTCATGGAGCGGCATTAATAATCCCAAAATATCCATCCCCTATCAGTTTTGGGACTGAAAAGCCACCAATTCAAAGTTAGTCACATGTGTATGAAGATTGAGAAAGTAGTTTAAATAATTTCTTCTAGAATTCTGGGGGAAAGGCACATGTTATGTTACCATCAAGTTATTTATTAATATGTCATTTATCTTAGTGATTAATATATTTCAAAAAGCTTTAGTTTCATACACGGAGAGCTCTACTAGAGTTGTGTATTTGCACTTGGCCAACCTAAGACTTTATTGATATTTGGATTAAACTACGTTAGTCTTGCTACATTCCTGTATGCTTAAAACAGAAGCTCAAAAAAGGGTACCCTTAGCTAAAGAATTTGTTTCTGTTTTCTTTTACGAGAGAAAAATAACTTCAGTTTAAAGTGAGTCTAAAGGACCATGAGTCTTAGGACAAAATTTCCTATTATGTCATGAAGTAGAATGTCAATAACTTATGTCCAATAACTCAAAATGGATATTGAACTTTTATTTCTCTTTCATAAGTGAATCTCTTCGATCTCTATAACAAGACTACGTAAGTAGCTCAAGCACTAGTCAAAATTTAGCTTGATAGTAAGGTCTTCTGGAAATTTGAAACACTAAATACATTGGTGATAAACCTGTGTAGTTACAAGGTTATTAAACAAGGATGAACATATACATACGTGAATACACACGCTTTCCCACACATGCACATACATCCAGCCTATTCTACAAGGCCAAAGGACTGCCCAGACCCTGAGGCACTTCCATACTCTTTCTTCCACTCTTAACGTTATTTTAAATTCCACAGGAAGTACACGTGAAAAAAATGATAAAATCTTATAGAATCTCCTCCCTGTCAAAAAGCTAACAATTTTTAATATTTTGTCTTATATTTTCTAGAACTTTTTCTATTTAATGGAATAATTTTATACATATTGTATATAATCTAAATGATATTATTGCCATAATATGATGTTGAATTGTTTTTTCATTACTCAGAAATTTTCTGTTGCTGGAAATTTAGTTTGCTTTCAATTTTTTCTGTTTTAATAACTAATGAATACTGGACTCTCTCTCTATATAAAATATATAATAAATGTTATATAACATATATATGCCATGTAACATATATAATACATGTTATCTTACTGATTAATATATTTCAAAAAGCTTTAGTTTAGATATATACATAGTTTAGATATATATAATATATGTTACATAACAGATATATATTTTATATAATAAAAAATGTATGTTATATAACATATATGTTATATAATATAACGTTCGTTGGAAGGAAGCACACAAGTATTTCTATTAAAATGGCTATATAATAAATGTAAGTTATATAATGTCTTAATTATATATAACATGTTATATATTGTATATATAATATATATTATGTTACATTTTATGTATAATATGTATTAAATATATGTATATTTTATATATAAATATATTATATATTTATAATTTATAATTATAAATATAATAAATTTATAATATATTTTTATAAATATTTATATATTATATATTCTATATAATTATATATAATAAATATATTTATAAAATATTTATATTCATAAATATTTTATATATATTATATACTTTATATATAATATATTTATAAATATATATTTCATATTAATTATATTAATATATAATTATAGATTATCATATATAATAATAAATATAATACGTAATATATTATATAAATTATAATTATATATTAATATATATTATTTAATATGTATATTTACACATATATTAATTATTAACTATGTATGTTTAATATTATATTAATATATATTAACATTATGTATTAATATATATAATATATAATATATTTATAAATATTTTGTATATAATATATACATATATTAACATTTATGTATTTATATATGTATATATTATATATAACATATAATATATATTATATAACTGTATATATTATATATATAGCATATATATAATATATATTACATATAATATATATTATATGTAACATATATATTATATATAGACTTATTTCTTTTTCCTGTTATTCCCATAGGAAAACTCTTAACGAATTACCATGCCAATTAGCTTCCAACCTTTTAAGGGTGCTGCTGTATATTGTCAACTTATTTCATTTTATTTTATTTATTTATTTATTTATTTTTTTATTATGCTTTAAGTTTCAGGGTATATGCACAACGTGCAGGTTTGTTACATATGTATACATGTGCCATGTTGGTATGCTGCACCCATTAACTCGTCATTTAACATTAGGTATATCTCCTAATGCTATCCCTCCCCTCTCCCCCAATCCTACCACAGACCCCAGTGTTTGATGTTCCCCTTCCTGTGTCCATGTGTTCTCATTGTTCAATTCCCATCTATGAGTGAGAATATGTGGTGTTTGATTTTTTGTCCTTGCGATAGTTTGCTGAGAATGATGGTTTCCAGCTTCATCCTTGTCCCTACAAAGGACATGAACTCATCATTTTTTATGGCTACATAGTATTCCATGGTGTATATGTGCCACATTTTCTTAATCCAGTCTATCATTGGTGGACTTTCAGGTTGGTTCCAAGTCTTTGCTATTGTGAATAGTGCTGCAATAAACATACATGTGCATATGTCTTTATAGCAGCATGATTTATAGTCCTTTGGGTATATACCCAGTAATGGGATGGCTGGGTCAGATGGTATTTCTAGTTGTAGATCCCCGAGGAATCGCCACACTGACTTCCACAATGGTGGAACTAGTTTACAGTCCCACCAACAGTGTAAAAGTGTTCCTATTTCTCCACATCCTCTCCAGCACCTATTGTTTCCTGACTTTTTAATGATCACCATTCTAACTGGTGTGAGATGGTATCTCATTGTGTTTTTGATTTGCATTTCTCTGATGGCCAGTGATGATGAGCATTTTTTAATGTGTGTTTTGGCTGCATAAATGTCTTCTTTTGAGAAGTGTCTGTTCATATCCTTCACCCACTTGTTGATGGGGTTGTTTGTTTTTTTCTTGTAAGTTTGTTTGGGTTCATTGTAGATTCTGGATATTAGCCCTTTGTCAGATGAGTAGATTGCAAAAATTTTCTCCCATGTTGTAGGTTGCCTGTTCACTCTGATGGTAGTTTGTTTTGCTGTGCAGAAGCTCTTTCGTTTAATTAGATCCCATTTGTCAATTTTGGCTTTTGTTGCCATTGGTTTTGGTGTTTTAGACATGAAGTCCTTGCCAATGCCTATGTCCTGAATGGTATTGCCTAGGTTTCTTCTAGGGTTTTTATGGTTTTAGGTCTAACGTTTAAGTCTTTAATCCATCTTGAATTAATTTTTGTATAAGGTGTAAGGAAGGGATCCAGTTTCAGCTTTCTACGTATGGCTAGCCAGTTTTCCCAGCACCATTTATTAAATATGGAATCCTTTCCCCATGTCAACTTATTTTTAAATATAAGAATGAGTGTTTAACATTTTATACCCATGCTAATATTTTTTACATGCTTGGCAACATTAGATATTATCTAATGATACTTCTAAGATTTATTAATGTAGTTTATAACATTTTATTATAAGGATGCTTTGTGTTTCCAATGTAACACAATAAACCAAAAATAATTATTTGCCGACTCTCTGTTCAACTGAACTCTCAAACATCTATTTCTGGCTATAAAATAAAATTTCTAATGAGATACATTGCCACACTATCAGGTAATTTTATTACATCATTATTTAGAAATCAAAAATGAAACCATTTTTTCTCTTAAATCAGAGTAATTTTTATTATTTTGCAACATGTTGCCATAAAATTATTTTTATTTCCAAGCATCCTCATTCTTGTGTAATATGCCAGCTACATTTTCTCTTTCCAAATTATAATTGACTTTGCAGATGTTAGTTACTGGCAAAATAACTTCATCTATAGGTAGAAGACTCATAAACCAGAAACAAAGCTCAACTTTAGCCAGGTTTAGCAAGGGTGAAGTACAACTACTGCTAGGTTATTTATCTGGTTGCATATTGACTTCAACACAAGGATATTGAAATAAAAACCTGTCTGAAAATAAGTCACTTCTGTTCCAGCTCTCAAAAATTATAATTACATTTAATCATTAGGGTTATTAGATTTTATGTCATTAATGAGTTACAGGCAGAAAAACAATTGTTTTATTTGTTCATTTGTTTGTTTCTTACAGAAACTGTAGATACTGAGGAAAAAATATGGGTAACCCAAATTAAAAATTCAACATTTTAATGCTAGACAAAATTTTCCCTTGAAAAATGTTCTCTCGTCAAATTTTCAAGAATGTAATGTTGGATTTGATTAACTATGTAATTTATATACTAAAATAGAAGTGTTTCTTTAAAAATCTATGGATGAAAATCAGAGATGACTCAAGTAAATTATTGAAGTGCATCTTCTTCTGAGCTCTACTTTATTTCATCTGGCATTTAATTTTTTAGATGATAAATCTAAAGCTAATATGATTCTACCTTTGGTAAAATTAACCTTTCCTCTTCCTTGAATAGTTGAAATATCTATCTTGAAATAAATATTTTTATGCATATGAATTGTTATTCATCTCTGCTTATTAATTTTAGCATCTAATGATCAGGCTTTTCCACTCTCAGTCTCACATGCATGTTTTCTTCTTTTCTATCTATAATTTGCCGTTGCTGGTTTTCCTGTTTTCGCCTTTACAAATTATCATAATTGAAAAGCTATATTTCTCTATTCCATTATTCACCGCTCATTATATCACACTTTATTTTCTCATTGTAAGTGAACCTCCCTCATCTGTCATCTGTAACTTGAATATTTACAAAGTTGGCTCTACATATTACTCCTTTCAGTCATAGTAGGTGTGGCTCTATTATAGTTATTTCACTCTTTATTTTCTCATTTAGTTAACATTAATACCTAGCTTCCTTTTGGCAGTTTCACGGAGACGTTATATAACTTATTTACATTTATTATATAGCCATTTTAATGGAAATACTTGTGTGTTTCCTTTCAATGAACATATGCTCCCATCTTTTTTTTTTTTTAAGCCTGCAACACTTTTTAATAAGACCTATTTTTTTTTTCCTCACATTGACTGAATATTGAGTTTGGTTTAATAGTGTTATTTTAGAGATGTGTAGAGGGCCAGTGTCAGAACTTACACCATTTAACCTTTTGCAACATAAAGAGATCTACAGTGTGCTGGATGTAAGGGACAAGCTATATGGGAGAGCTAACATTAACCTCCATTTGCTTGGTTGCTTGCAGTTTTCATCTGTAAAGACGTAAAGAACACTGAATAAAATTGTAGGTCCTCTATCTCATTTCCAGTGAGGTTAACCAACTAAGAAGTAACCATCTGACACTAAAGGGAAAGTCTGAAGATTGAAATGGGAAGAGAGAGTAACAGAAACAATCTCCCTAGAATTGTTCAAAATAAACTTTAGAGGATTATATTTTGTTGGTTGGTTTTTGCTAAAAATTGTGTTTCCTTTCAATGATTTTTTTAGCAAAATATCGGTATTATTGGAAATAATATTTCTGTTTCTATCCAATCATCTTTCCAAAATCCTGGCTCCATCATTTTTAGTCTTTTCAGTCCACGGAAGAATGAGTCTGATTGAGAGTTATATAATTGCCACATGTTCATCAGATTTATTTGCCTTTCCTTGGAAGTCCACTGTGCTTTCAAATTCTTTCCAGTTATATGGAATTCTAAGATTTTCCCATCTGTTTTTAATTTTTTTTGTAGTGGGACAAGGATAACTTAATTTTCTTGCATAGCATTTAATCCAACCTTCATTTAGTATTTCTGCAATGATGGATTAGTGAACACTGAAGCGTTTCATGATTTGCATAGTCTTTTAATATTCCTTAACAAGTTGTCAAGTTCCTTTTCCTGGTATGTTGTATAGTTGTTATAATGTTCTCCTATCCTCTGAAAGAACTTAATAAAATAAAAAAAAATAATTTTCCTTGATCTTTTTTAGTGTCACGTGTGAGTAGTCTGAGCAGGTTGAAGATGACTTCCAGTTGAAAGACACTCTATATGTCAAAGTATCACTAATGAACCATTGGTAGAAGTTTAGTTTGTAGTTGCATAGTTCTTCTAAAGTTACAAAAAGTTATTCTTAGACTGCATACTTCTCAGAAATTTATAGGCTAGTGGACAATAAATATTAGTCTAAAATATAGAACAGGGTTAATCTCAATATCAGATATATGTAGAATGGCAAAAGTATACTTACTACAGCAGGTGTTTTAAGCAACGCACAAAGATGTATTGGATGGCCAGCAAACTCATCACGTTGCCGGGATCATCATGGTGAAGGATCAGAGACAAAAGTGAGACTAAGCGTGATATGAATATGCATTTTAATGGAAATTAAAAAGCCCATGTGAAGTAGCAAAATATAAACTAGCAAAACAAACAAATTCCAAAGAGCATTAGTAAGGTTTTATGATAAGATTAGAAATAAACATAAAGGGAACAACAGAAGAAAACGACCTCTACTCAGTATGGTAGTTTCACATTCATGGTAGTTTCTCTAGAGTTTTATGTTAAAGTTTGACATAAGGATTCCATTTAGAAAGTACAAGAACTCAAGCTCTTCATTCTGAAATAGAGACAAGTAAGTTTTCAAAAGCAGCAGGAAGGAGGCAGCATCTGTCACTTTTCACTTGATGTTTCTATATAGGCCTAGAAAACAGACTGAAGCTAAGAGCACCTGTGTTCCTTAGAATGCTTTCTGTCCCATTTTTTCATCCAAAACCCATTGCTTTCTGTTTCTGCCTCATCATCTGATCAGGATTTATCATTATTATTGTTGTCATGATTACTATTATGTATCATTAGACTCTCTATCAGCAACAACAGATCATTATGGCTTCATTTTTTTCCTAAGGCTTCAACCATTTCCAAAATGTAAATGTTTTTGATTGTTTCAGAAGGAGACAGCACTGAGCTCCGTTCAGGAACTTGTCCAGGCTTCAGATGGCTTGGTTTGTATTCCCTGCTGGCTGCTTTAAAGCTAAAACAGATGAACAATATAGATTTAAATGGCGTAAAATGTTTTTTCTTAAGTTTATATTTAAATAATTGAAGTAGGCTTTATGCAAAATATCTCCAAAGAATATCAACTCCTGATGGCAATGACAGTAAAACGAAGTACTGTTTAAATTCCTTACTCCAACTGGTAGATACAACGTAATATAGTGGAAGTAAAACTGGATTCAGGGCTAGAAAATTTAGGGGCTAGTTGCACCTTCAAACTTTTATGTGAATTTGGGCAAGGCACTCGTTTTTAGTCATTTGTACATTGTTAAGGCTCTTAATGTCAAACTCTGAGGTTATTATTGATTTTAAAGCTCTACCACTTTGGGTTCAAGGACAATGCTTTATTAGGATTAAGGTAAAAACAGAAAACCAAAAACATACGCTAATGAGCGAAGGTTTGATCATACATGGAATTCTTAACTTCTTTAGTGTATGTATATAAGGAGAATCTTTATTTCGTTTAAAAAGGGAAACAAAGACCTGAACTTAATTAATTGAATTGTGAATTATAAGTTTGTGGTGACCTAAAATACTTACATAAATAAATGCTAATATAATGACCGACCCAGATCGTTCTGGTTATTGCCTCCTGAAGCTGCTACGAATTTTTTATTTTTTTTTATACTTTAAGTTTTAGGGTACATGTGCAGGTTTGTTACATATGTATACATGTGCCATGTTGGTGTGCTGCACCCATTAACTCGTCATTTAACATTAGGTATATCTCTTAATGCTATCCCTCCTCCCTCCCCCAACCCCACAACAGACCCCAGTGTGTGATGTTCCCCTTCCTGTGTCTATGTGTTCTCATTGTTCAATTCCCACCTATGAGTGAGAACATGTGGTGTTTGGTTTTTTGTCCTTGCGATAGTTTGCTGAGAATGATGGTTTCCAGCTTCAACCATGTCCCTACAAAGGACAGGAACTCATCATTTTTTATGGCTGCATAGTATTCCATGGTGTATACGTGCCACATTTTCTTAATCCAGCCTATCATTGATGGACATTTGGATTGGTTCCAAGTCTTTGCTATTGTGAATAGTGCTGCAATAAACATACGTGTGCATGTGTCTTTATAGCAGCATGATTTATAATCCTTTGGGTATATACCCAGTAATGGGATGGCTGGGTCAAATGGTATTTCTAGTTCTAGATCCCTGAGGAATCGCCACACTGACTTCCACTATGGTCGAACTAGTTTGCAGTCCCACCAACAGTGTAAAAGTGTTCCTATTTCTCCACATCCTCTCCAGCACCTGTTGTTTCCTGAGTTTTTAAATGATCGCCATTATAACTGGTGTGAGATGGTATCTCATTGTGGTTGTGATTTGCATTTCTCTGATGGCCAGTGATGATGAGCATTTTCTCATGTGTGTTTTGGCTGCATAAATGTCTTCTTTTGAGAAGTGTCTGTTCATATCCTTCACCCACTTTTTGATGGGGTTGTATGTTTTTTTCTTGTAAATTTGTTTGAGTTCTTTATAGATTCTGGATATTCGCCCTTTGTCAGATGAGTAGATTGCAAAAATTTTCTCCCGTTCTGTAGGTTGCCTGTTCACTCTGATGGTAGTTTGTTTTGCTTTGCAGAAACTCTTTCATTTAAGTAGATCCCATTTGTCAATTTTGGCTTTTGTTGCCATTGGTTTTGGTGTTTTAGAAATGAAGTCCTTGCCCGTGCCTATGTCCTGAATGGTATTGCGTAGGTTTTCTTCTAGAGTTTTTATGGTTTTAGGTCTAACATGTAAGTCTTTAATCCATCTTGAATTAATTTTTGTATAAGGTGTAAGGAAGGGATCCAGTTTCAGCTTTCTACATATGGCTAGCCAGTTTTCCCAGCACCATTTATTAAGTAGGGAATCATTTCCCCATTTCTTGTTTTTGTCAGGTTTGTCAAAGATCAGATAGTTGTAGATGTGTGGCATTATTTCTGAAGGCTCTGTTCTGTTCCGTTGGTCTATATCTCTGTTTTGGTACAAGTACCATGCTGTTTTGGTTACTGTAGACTTGTAGTATAGTTTGAAGTCAGGTAGCGTGATGCCTCCAGCTTTGTTCTTTTGGCTTAGGATTGACTTGGCAGTGCAGGCTCTTCTTTGGTTCCATACAAACTTTAAAGTAGTTTTTTCCAATTCTGTGCAGAAAGTCATTGGTAGCTTGATGGGGATGGCATTAAACCTATAAATAACCTTGGGCAGTATGGCCATTTTCATGATATTGATTCTTCCTACCCGTGAGCATGGAATGTTCTTCCATTTGTTTGTATCCTCTTTTATTTCATTGAGCAGTGGTTTGTAGTTCTCCTTGAAGAGGTCCTTCACGTCCCTTGTAAGTTGGATTCCTAGGTATTTTATTCTCTTTGAAGCAATTGTGAATGGGAGTTCACTCATGATTTGGCTCTCTGTTTGTCTGTTATTGGTGTATAAGAATGTTTGTGATTTTTGCACACTGATTTTGTATCCTGAGACTTTGCTGAAGTTGCTTATCAGCTTAAGGAGATTTTGGGCTGAGATGATGGGGTTTTCTAGATACACAATCATGTCATCTGCAAACAGGGACAATTTGACTTCCTCTTTTCCTAATTGAATACCCTTTATTTCCTTCTCCTGCCTGATTGCCCTGGCCAGAACTTCCAACGCTATGTTGAATAGGAGTGGTGAAAGAGGACATCCCTGTCTTGTGCCAGTTTTCAAAGGGAATGCTTCCAGTTTTTGCCCATTCAGTATGATATTGGCTGTGGGTTTGTCATAGATAGCTCTTATTATTTTGAGATACATACCATCAATACCTAATTTATTGAAAGTTTTTGGCATGAAGGGCTGTTGAATTTTGTCAAAGGCCTTTTCTGAATCTTTTGAGATACTCATGTGGTTTTTGTCGTTGGTTCTGTTTATATGCTGGATTACGTTTATTGATTTGCATATGTTGAACCAGCATTGCATCCCAGGGATGAAGCCCACTTGATCATGGTGGATAAGCTTTTGATGTGTTGCTGGATTCGGTTTGCCTGTACTTTATTGAGGATTTTGGCATCGATGTTCATCAGGGATATTGCTGCTACAACTTTTTAATTAGCTGTCATTTCAAAAAACCAAAATTCAAGATCTTTAAATCTTTTTTTTTCCAACAGATAATTCACTTCAACACTTTTGTGCATCTTAATTTTGTTGACCCAAATGAAAACATTAATAACTGCATGTGATTGTTGAGCCACATGAGCTCCTTTTTTTTTTGAGATGGAGTCTGGCTCTGTCACCCAGGCTGGAGTGCAGTGGCCCGATCTCAACTCATTGCAACCTCCGCTTCCTGGGTTCAAGTGATTCTCTTGCCTCAGCCTCTGGAGTAGCTGGGACTACAGGCATGCACCACCATGGCAAGCTAATTTTTGTATTTTTAGTAGAAACGCCATTTCACCATGTTGGCCAGGCTGGTCTTGAATGCCTGACCTCAAGTGATCCTCCTGGCTTAGCCTCCCAAACTGCTGTGATTACAGACGTGAACCACCATGCCCGGCCGTGAACTCTTTTATGATAAAAATATTTATTGTCATCTCCATAACATGCCAAATCTTTCTCCAGAGTGCAGGATCAGAATCTTTTTCAGCAATGAGATGGCTTTGTTTTCCTCACTATATCCAGAATTGCATCAGCTTTTCTGGAATAAATGTGTGATTCAGTAAGAATATAATTTTAATAAGTAGATCAATTCTGGAATTAATTTTATTAATACATTTGAATATTTCACTTTGGGTAACTTAATAATGTGCAATAGAAAGCAAAACACTAGACTGAAAATCAAGATTTGTTCATTATTATGGACTTGACAAATTTTCCTTTTTTAAAAAAATAATGTGATAGTCTCTTAGTATTTCTGGGCCTTTTTATACCTAAAATAAGAAGATAAAGGAAATAATCTTCAAAGTCCTTTTGCGCTAAACCATTATGATTTATCACATTAATCAAATAAGCTTGGGTATTTTTACGCACTGGACTGTTAGTAGAGGAGTCAAAGGAGATCTGTGAAACTTTAGGTTGGCTAAGAAGACATTCAAGGAAAATCTTTGCTTCAGTATTGAGTGACACAAGTGATCTAGTTGTTTACCTGTATGAGCTATGAATCATGTAAATAAAATACCCTATCATGGTGTTCAAAGGGACAGTTGTTGCAAACATATTGTAATTTAGTTATCATTTGCCAGCATATCCACAACTGAAACATTATCATGTAGTTTCAACTGTCTGAAGTTGACCAGCTGTTGTCCACATATCAACAGAAGAAAAACTGTAGCACCTCTTTGCCAATCAAAAATTCCATTAGGCAAG
Organism: Gorilla gorilla gorilla; assembly: GCF_029281585.2. Taxonomy (NCBI): domain Eukaryota; kingdom Metazoa; phylum Chordata; class Mammalia; order Primates; family Hominidae; genus Gorilla; species Gorilla gorilla. The sequence continues at coordinate 88,261,912 of NC_073236.2, read as the reverse complement.
CTGCTTAAACTAAAAACTAAGCTAAATCAACAGTGGGAATACAAGAAAAGTGTACTGTTCTACACGCTTATATAAAATGTGGAGTTTATGTGTAAAGACCTTATATGACATAATATATGATAATATATGATCATTATGACATAACTAGGGACCAAATATATAAGTGAAAAATAATCTCAACATTTATTTGTTTAAGTAATATAATCAGTAATCAAAGAAGAGGGCAATGTTAACTTTCATTGAAGACTTTTTTTTTCTTTTTATATGTTTATATAAACATATACACATGCGCACACACAAACATATGCGTCTATAAGCTACATATATAAATCTATAAAGTTTATATATTATATATACATATATTTCAAAATAATTAGATAAGAAGGGATAATTCTGGACAAAAGTGAGAGGAATTATTCCAGAAGTAGAAAGAACTTATGGGTATGATATCCATATAAATATCCAGGTAGAAAGATGGTACCATACAGCTTTCAAAATGGTAGATGAGGTAAAATCTTTAAGAAGGTGACTTAGGTTAATTATTTGGCCTTCATTCTTTAGAAAAAGAAGCTTGTGGATTATATTATTGATTATAATGAGACACTAATGTAACATAATGAAGTAAAGAGTACACTAATGTAGGCCAAATGAAATAGATATGACAAAAGCAAAGGAAGATTTCAGCAGGGAGAAAAGTCAAGAAGCAATGTTGAGAAGGAGGAGATCACTATTCTCTTCATCCTCGATCAAGGGATCTGTTAAAATGCTAGTAGCTTATGTTCGTTTTTATGGCTGCATAGTATTCTATGAAGTGTACATACCATGTTTTCTTTATCCAGTCAACTGTTGGTGGACATTTGGGTTGTTTCCATGACTTTGTTATTGTAAACTGTGCTGCAATAAATATGTGCTGGTGTCATTTTTATATAATGATTTATTTTCCTTTGGGTAAATACCCACAACATGGATGGAGCTGGGGATCATTATTTGAAGTAGAAGAACTCAGAAGCAGAAAATAAAATATCACATATTTTCACTTGTAAGTCGGAGCTGAATGATGGCATATTAGTCCGTTTTCACACTGCTTTAAAGAACTACCTGAGATTGGGTAATTTATGAAGAAAAAAGTTTAATTTACTCACAGTTCCACAGGCTTAACAGGAAGCATGACTGGGAGGCCTCAGGAAACTTACAATCAGTTGAAAGGTAAAAAGGAAGGAAGGACCTTCTTCACATGGTGGCAGGAGAGAGAGAGAGAGAGAGAGCGAAGGTGGAAGTACCACACACTTCTAAACCGTTAGATCTTGTGAGAACTCACTGTCATGAGAAGACCAAGGAGGGAATCTGACCCACAATCCAATCACTTCCCACCAGTCTCCTTCTCCAATTTGACTTGAGATTTGGGCAGGGACAGAAATCCAAACCATATCACATGGGTATACGTGGTCATAAAGATGAGGAAAATAGACCCTGGGGACTCCAAAAGGGGAGAGGGTTGGAAGAGGATGAGAGATGAAAAATCACCTATGGGATATAAAGTTCAAAATTTGGGTGATAGGCACACTAGAAATCCAATTCCACTATTACACATATAATACCCAGATAACAAGCACATGTACTCCCTAAATCTAATTTTATTTTTTAATTAAAGAATTAGAGTACTTCAGATTTTTTTTCCCAATTTGTTACTTAGGATGATGACCAATATCATCTGTGATGGTTAGGAAATTCTATCTGATTAACTTTGATTACAACTCAGTGAACTGAGCCTTATATTTTATAAGCACAAGTGCTTAGCTTATGCTTAATGTCTACTGTGCAAATTTCAGTTTTAAAATTTTTGTTTAAGTAGTATAAAAGACTCAGGAAGATTGTTCATAGACAAAGCTCAATTTTCTACTAATATGGAGCTTACTGAGAGCATTTTGTGTGAGGATGATATATTTTCCATGCTATGCCTCCTAAAATCAAGTGGTGAAATAGAGTGGATTATTTTAATAACTTGGGGGGTAAGCAGGAAAAACTTCCATGCCTGGAATTCCTCTCTTCACCATCAGAATGTGCTTTAACAAATATATTATTATATCCTATTTTAAAGGTATTTGGAACACAAACATTTATTTTTATGAAAATTTACAATTGTAATAGGTTGAAGTTGATGACTCTTATTCTGGATCGTAATAGGGGAGTAGGTATTCTACATATCAGAGAAACGGCCCTTCAAGTCCTACTCATTTGGATTAGAAATGGAGTCATTTGGTTGGCTTTTACATTATTGGCTACGGTTTATTCTGGAAGAACAACAGTCAGTAGTTATTTAAAATAATCTAAATACTCAAATTGCAATAATGTGATATTTAATGATTATCTTTAAAAATGCTGTTGATTCAAACATGAAACTGGAAAAAAGCTTTAGATAGGAATCTAAATGTCTTCAATTCATTTGGAAAGCAATTTGATGGTTTAAATGTTTTAAAATTGTTATCAATTTTGTTAAAACAGCCTCAACCCTAATTTTTCTTTTTAAAAATTAAATTATTGATGCATAATTAATATAAAATATATTGCACGTTTAAATTGTACAATTTGATAAGCTTTGACACACATCATCTATCACACACACATCTGCACGTGTGGAAACCATCACCAAAATTAAGATAATTATATATTCATCACCCCAAAAGTCTCCTCATACACCTTTGAATATCTCCCTCTACCACACATACTACCCTAGGTAACTATTCATCTCCTTTCAGTCATGAAAGTTTAGTACTCATTTTCTTCTTCTTCTTCTTTTTTTTTTTTTTTTTTTTTTTTTTTTTTTTTTTTTTTTGAGATGTAGTCTCGCTCTGTCGCCCATGCTGGAGTGGAGCGGTGGGATCTCAGCTCACTGCATTCTCCGCCTCCCGGGTTCATGCCATTCTCCTGCCTCAGCCTCCCTAGTAGCTGGGGCTACAGGTGCCCGCCACCACACCTGGCTAATTTTTTTGTATTTTTAGTAGAGATGGGGTTTCACCTTGTTAGCCAGGATGGTCTTGATCTCCTGACCTCGTGATCCGCCTGTCTCAGCCTGCCAAAGTGCTGGGATTACAGGCATGAGCCACCGCGCCCAGCCTAGTACGCATTTTCTAGATTGTAGTATACTCTTTTTGTCTAGTTTCTTTTGTTAGCATAATTATTTTATTCTTGTTTATATATTTACCTAATTGTCTTTATCCATTCATCATTGATGGATACTTAGGATGATTACATACCTTGGCTCTTGTGAGTAATGCTGCAGTGAATATGAGAATAGTTATCTTTTTGACATTTTGACTTCAGTTACTTTGGATCTATACCCCAAAGTGAGATTGCTGGATCATATGGTAATACTATTTTCAGTTTTTTGGGCAACCTCTACTGTGTTTTCTGTAGTGACAGTACTAATTAACTTTCCAACCAACAGCATACAAGTGTTCCTTTTTTTCACATTGATATCTCATTGTGGTTTTAATTTGTAATTCCATGATAACTGTGATGTTGAACATCTTTCCTTATATCAGTTGGCCATTTCTATGTCTTTTTTTTGATAAATATTTATTCAGGTTCTTCACCCAAATTTTAATCAGCTCATTTATTTTCTTGCTATTCAGTTATTTGAATTCCTTATGTATTTTGGATAGTAACTCCTTATCAAATGTATTGTTACACATTTTCTTCTGACACATAGATTGTTTCTTCACCCTGGTAGTTGTTTCTTACGCTATTCAGAAGCTTTTTAGTTTGATGTATCCCATTTTTTAATTTTTTATTTTTTTGACTGTACTTTGGGGTCAAATACTAAAAGAAGAGTACAATGAGCCATTATTACTGATGAACATGAATGCAATAATCTTAAGAAAAAAAAACTCCGGCAAACCAAATTCAATACTACATGAAGTGGATAATTTGCCATGATAAAGTAGGATTTATCCCTGGGATGTGAGGATACTTTAACATACACAAATTAATAAATATGGCATACTACAATAAAATTAAGGACAAAATCATGTGATTATCTCGATGAATGCAAAAGAAAACATTTGACAAAATTTGACATTGTTTTACAATAAAAACTCAACAAATTAGCATAGAAGAAATATATTTCAAAACGAAGTCCTATATGACAAATACACAGTTAACATTAAGCACAATGGTAAAAAGTTGAAAGCTTTCCCTTTAAGATTGGGAATCAGACAAGGATGCGTACTTTTGCAACTTTTACTCAACATAGTAGTGGAAATCCTAGCCATAATGGGAATCCTAGTCAGAGCACTTAGGCAAGAAAAAGAAATAAAAGATATCCAAATAGGTGGGGAAGAAGCGAAATTTTCTGTTTGCTGATGACATAATTTCATATATAGAAAACTCTAAAATGCCACCAAATACACGTTAAAACTGGGAAACAAATTCAATAAAGTTGCAGTATACAATATATAAAAATCAGTATTAATTCTGTATGTTAACAAGCCATCTGGAAAAGAAAGTAAGAAAATCTGATTGACAATAGATCATTTTTGGTTGTATGAGCATTTTGAAAGTATTGATTCTTCTGATCCATGAACATAAAATATTTTTCCATTAATGTATTTTTTCAATTTATTTCATCAAAGTTTTGTAGTTTTCAGAGTACACATATTTCACCTCCTTGGCTAAATTTATTTGTAAGTATTTTATTTCTTTTCTGTTGCTATTTTAAATGGAATTATTTTCTTAATTTTGGGGGGATGTTCTTTGTTACAGCATTGAGATAGAAAATCTGTAAGGAACATTGAAATTGAAGTACACTTTAGGTCAAACGGACCTAACAGACATGTACAGAACATCCCATCCAACAGATACACATTCTTCTCAAGTGCACATGAAACATTTTCCAAGATAGATCATATGTTAGACCCAAAACAAGTCTTAAAAAATTTAAGAAGAATGAACTCATATCAAATATTGTCCTTGGTCACAATGATGTGACACTAGAAATAACAGGAGAAAAACTGGAAAATTTATGAATATTTGGAAATTATTAAACATGCTCCTAAAAAACAATGCATCAAATAAAAAATCAAAAGGTAAGTATCTTGAAACAAAAATGAAAACACAACATAATTTATGACATGCAGCAAAAGGTGTTCCCAGAGAGTTTATACCAATAAACAAGTAAAAAACTTAAGATTTCAAATAAACAACCTAACTTTAGATCTCAACAAAAATAGAACAATTAATACTTTATTTTTTTATCCATGAAATAAATCTATATTGTCGCTACCTCTCTCACTATTGATGTTTCTAATTTGTTAATTCTTTCTTTCTTTCCGGATAGTCTGGTTTAGAAATTTGTTTGATGTTTGCAAGGAAGCAATAAAAATAAGCAAAAACAGATAGAACTTTAAGGAGAAATAGACAACTACAAATATAGGCAGAGATTTCAATACATTTCTCTCAAGAATATATAGGACAAGTTGTCAGAAGGTAGTCATCAGATTTATTGAGGCACGGAACAACACTATCGGTGAAATTGACCGAACTGACCAAAAGTGTTATAATTGTCAATATGAAACACTACAACCCACAACTGAATCCACAATCTTTTCATGTATACAGGAAACATATTTTAAAATAGATCATATTAGAGCCATAAAATAAGTTTGAACGCATTTAAGTGTATTTAAACTATCTTAGGATTGCTCCTTAACCCTAATGGAATTAAATTAGAATTCAATAGCAGAGGTATATCTCAAAAATCTCTCAATATTTGGAACATACATAGAATACATCTGAATAATTCATGGGTCAAGGAAGAAACAAAAGAGAAATTTTAAGGTGCTTTGGAATAAATAAAAATGTAAAAATATATCAAGTACATAGCAATCAAATAAAGCTGTATTTAGAGGTAAATTTAATGCACTAAATACCTACATAAGAAATGAAGAATGATCTCAAGTCAATTACCACAGAATATCCACTGTAAATACTAGTAGAGGGAGAGCAAATTAATGCAAACATTAGTAAAAGAAAGGAGATGACACATGAGTGGGAATCAATAAAACAGAAAATCAGGGACACCAACACTGTTTCTTTGTTATGATTACAAGTTATTTCTTTTTTTCACTTTCTAAATTTTAACTCTTTCTAATATTTAGTGCGTGCACTAGGATTTATAAAATGTATCTTTTACTTATTGTAATTTATCTTCAAGTGATATACAAGTTGATGTATAGTGTAACCTTGAAACAGTATCATTTCTCTTTCCTCTTGTCCTCTGTTTTATTATTTTCATAAATTATGCATGTGAAATAAACTCTGCAACACATTACTTTTATCTTTGTTTTAAACTGTAAATTCTCTTTTGGACCTTTGATAATATAAAGAATATATATTTTACCCATGTAGTTACCATTTCTGGTTCTTTTCATTATTTTGTGTGGATATTGATATCCACTCAGATCATTTTCTTTCTTCTGTAAAGATGTTGTCTAACATTTCTTGCACTTTGCATTTGCTGGTGATGAATTATTTCAGCCTCTGAATTTTTTTAGATAAATAATTATTTTTATTAATTTATAAATGTACTTATATAATACATTTTTTAAATGGCTATGCTGAAAACCCTGTTTCCATTTAAAAATTTGTAATAGGCACATAATAATTGTACATATTTATGGGGTACAATGGCCTGTTTTGATACATGTATATTGTGAATGGATCAAATCAGAGTAATTAGCATATCTGTCACCTCAATCATTTATCATTTTGTGGTGAGAACATTAAGAATCCTTCTAGTTATTTTGAAATATACATTATTTACTATAATCACAATACCATGCAATAGAACACCAGAATTTATCTCTTCCAATTGTAACTTTGTACCCCTTGACTAACCTCTTGCCATCCTTCCTCTCCATACCCTCCCAGTCTCTAATAACCACTGCTCTATTTTCTACTTTTATGAAATCAACTTTTTTAGATTCCGTGTATGAGTTTGATCATCCAGTACTTGTCTTTCTGTTCTGACTTGTGTCACAATATAATGTCTTCCAGGTTCATCCATGTTTTTCACAGATAGCAAAATTTCATTAATTTTTTATGGCTGAATAGTATTCTATTTTATTCCATAGCATTCTATACCATGTCATTAGTATTTCGTAGGATTTCATTCCATCCCACATTTTCTTTATCCATTCATTAATTGTTGAACACATAGGTTGATTTCATATTTTGACTATTGTGAATAGTCCTTCAATAAACATAGGAGTGCAGATATCTCTGACACACCAATTTCATTTTCTTTAGATATACTCAGTAGTGGGATTACTGGATCACATAGTAGGTCTGTTTTTAATTTTTGAGGAAACTTCATGCTGTTTTCCACAATGGTTCTACTAATTTATATTCCCACCAAGAGTATATAAGCGTTCCTTATTCTTTACATCCTTGCCAATACTTGTTATTTTTTGTCTTTTCGATAGCCATTCTAATTGGTGAGGTAATACCTCGTTGGGGTGTTTATTTGATTTCTCTAATGACTAGTGATGTTGAAAATTTTTTCATATACCCATTGGCTATTTGTTGTCTTTTGAGAAGTGTCTACTTAGGTCTTTAGCCCACTTAAAAAATTAAATTGTTTTCTTTTTATTTTGCTATTGAGTTGTTTGGATTCCTATATATTCTGGATATTAAACTTTTGTCAGATGTATACTTTACAAATATTTTCTCCCATTTTGTAGGTTGTCTCCTCAATTTGTTGATTGTTTTCTTTGCTGTGCAGAAGCTTTTTAGTTTGATGTAAGTATTTTAGTTTTGTTGCCTATTTTTGCTTTCGTTGTCCATGTTTTTGAGGTCTTTAAAAAAAGTTCTTGCCTAGTCCATTGTCATTAAGTATTCCCCCATGTTTTCTTATACTAGTGTCATTGTTTTGTGTCTTACATTTGTCTTTAATCCACTTTTTGGTTGATCATTATTTTTTTTTTGAGATGGAGTTTCTCTCTTGATTATTTTTAATATAGTGAGACAGAGGTTTCTAGTCTCATTCTTCTGCATGTGGGTATCCAATTTCCCAGCGCCATTTATTGAAGAGATTGTTCTTTTTCCAATGTGTTTTGGCACTTTGTAAAAAAATCAATTGGCTGTAGATGTGTGAATTTATTTCTGGGTTCTCTGTCCTTTTCCATTGTTCCATGTGTCTGTTTTTATACCAGCTCTGTGTTGCTTGGTTAGCTTTGTAGTATATTTTTGAGGCCAGGGAGTATGATGCCTTCAGCTTTGTTCTTTTTTTCCTCAATATTGCTTTGGTTATTTGGTGACTTTTGTGGTTCCATATGACATTTAGTATTGTTTTTCTATTTCTTTGAAGAATATCATTCATATTTTGATAGGAATTGCACTAAATCCATAGATAACTTTAGAAAGTATGATTTTTAGCAATATTAATTCATCCAATCTATGAACATGGAATATCAGTTTCTTTCACAAATGTTTTATAGTTTTCAGTGAAAAGATCTTTCATTTTTTTCATTAAATTTATTCCTAGGTGTCTTAATATTTATACCTCTTGTAAGTGGGATTCTTTTCTTGATTTCGTTTTCAGATAGTTCCTATTAATCATGTAGAAATGCTACTGATGTTTGTACACTGATTTTGTATCCTGCAACTTTGTTGAATCTGTTTATTAATTCTAACAGTTATTGTGATGTCTTCAGGATTTTCTATCTATAAGATCATGTCATCTGCAAAAGAGACAATTCGGCTTCGTTCTTTCCAGTTTGAATGCCTTTCATTCTTTATCTTTCCTAATTGCTTTTGCTAGGAATTCCATTGTTATGTTGCATAGAAGTGGTGGAAATAGAAATATTCTTGTAACATATTCTTTTAAAAAAATTTGAAATGAAGGCAAAGCTGTATTCTGGCTGATTTTATTATTTTTCTCATAATCACTTGTTTTTAGTAATTTTATTATGGTGTTGTTAATGAAATTGTTTCCATGAGTTCAGACTTAGTTTTCACTGAAGCTGTTTTGATATTTGGATTTATGGTTTTTACCTGATTTTGAAAATGTTTCAGTCATTATTCTTCACTTTTTTTTTTATGCTCTCCTCCTTTCTTTACATCTTCTTCAGGGACTCTATACAAAAATTTCGCCACTTGAATTTTTCTCACAGTTACCTTATAATCTATTCTTTTTTTCTCCTTTTTTCTCATGGTGCTTCCTTTTTAATAGTTCCTATTATTGCTATGCCTTCAAGTTCATGACTGTTAACTGCTGCAATGCCTGTTCTGCTGTTTATCCTATCTTGTGTGTTCTTCATTTTGGACACAACATTAGAGGTTTTACTGTTAGAAGTTAATTTCTGTTTTTATTAAATGTCTTCAATATTAATATATGTTCAAACTTCAACTTATTAAATATAAGACATTTTTATAACAGCTGTTTTTATATTTTTGTTGATTTTATAATCTGCATCATTTAAAGTCAATTTTAATTGATTTTTCTACTCATGAGCTATATTTTCTTGCTTATTTGCATATCTTATAGTTTTTTAATTAAATCTTAACACTTATTTGGGTGCTATTTCTATTCCTAGAAATAATCTGGTGCTTTTTTTCTGGGAGGCATATTAAATTATTTGTAAGTAGTGTGAGAATCTGGGTCTTGCTCTTCAAATTTGTTATATGAGACAAGAGCAGTGTTAAGTCTAGGGCTAATTTTGTTTCATCGCTCACGTAAACTTCTGACTTTTCTAATCAGTGCTTCCTGAATTACTTGCTCTGCCAGTCTCATTGGTGGTAATAGGAACTACTGTTGGTCTTTTCTTAACTTTGGAAATCATTCTTTTAATATTTTTGTGTGATTCTTCTCTTATCCTTGTGTAGTTTCTTCACGTGAATGCACAAATATGGAATCATTTCAAAGCTGGAGGGGGACTTCTCAGTTTAGCTTTATCCTTTCTCATACTCTTAGATTTATAATTTAGTCTCCACGGACACCCAGTAATGTTTCCTCGATTCAGGGAGACTGTTGAACTGTCTGTATGACCTCTCCCTTCATTATAGCTTAAAAACTCTTTCTAGGCATTACGATTGGATACATACAGGGCATAGTTTATTTGTTTCCTTTCATTCACAGAGAACTGTCCTTCTTTGCCTGATGTCTTGAGATTAGTTGTTTCAGATATTTTGTCCTAATTTTTTGTAGCTTCTATAAGGAGGGCTAGTTCACTCCCTGTCATTCTTAGTTGGTAGGAAATGGAAATATTCTAGGAACATACTCTTTTAAAATGTTTCGAAAAGAAGGCAAAAGCTATATAGCAATTAATTGATTAAAAGAGAAAATATATACATGTACAATTGCAAAAGCAAAAAGAAGAGGAAAATAATCTATTATCTTAAAGATATAATGTTAAGGATATTAAGTAGTTTATGCTATCTCCTTTTAACAAAGTATTTTGTAGAGAGTGTTGTCTACATGTAGGGATGCAAAGATAGACTTTGGTGTCAGTTAGATCTTAATTTTATTCCTGGCTTTGTAAAATATGGGTAAAAATTTGTAGCCAAAATATTTTTGTAAGATACACGTTTCTTATCACAATATTTGGCATATGGCAAATGATCACAACATTACTATGAAATGTTACACAAGTACTTCTTTGGTTTGGATGTTTGTCTACCAAATCTAATGTTGTATTTGGTTCCCAATGTTGGAAATAGGACTAATGGGAGATGTTTGATTCATGGGGATAAATGCCCCATGAACAGCTTGGTATCATCCTTGAAGTAATGAGTGAGTTCTCGCTCTGTTGGTTTCTATGAAGGCTGGTTGTTAAAAAGAGCCTGGCACCTCTCTTATATCTCACTTCCTCCTGTCGGTATATACATTCGGGCTTTCTTTCATCTTCCACCATGAGTGGAAGCAGCCTGAAGCTCTCACGAGATGCAGATCTGGTACTATGCTTCTTGCACAGCCCGCAGAATTGCGAACAAAATAAACCCCTTTTTAAAATAAATTACCCAGCCTCAGTTATTCCTTTACAGCAAGACTAAATGTACTGCAGCAAATACCTTCTTGGATCTACCTGGGATATGTAAGATTCTTAGGAAAGATGCTTAGAGTTCCTTAGGAACATAGGGGAACAGGATTTAAGTAAATCAAAGCAAATTTTCTTCCACAGCTGATTTTATGTCTTCTTTTCTATTTACCTTTGTGCCATTATTTCAGTGTTTCGTCCTTGCCTTATAAACAGTACAAACCATATTACTTTGGGCAAATGTGATTCTCACTCTTTACTAAAGTAGCAACTAAGCAACTATTTCCCTTCTGTATCCTCTCTAAACAACATATTCATAATCCCTAAATCTCTACTACTTCCCCTCATGCCTTAATCAGAAACCAATTATTGTTGATCTTTGACAGTACATACTTGCCAAAAAGTATTGTAAGATGGTCACTTAGATAAATTTTATTTTTGTAAAAATACAAAAGCACATAAATATAATGTTCTTCTCCCATATTAACCTATCAAATCTAAAATATCCGATGGTTCCTTAATAAAATTCCTACAGTGACATTCATATGATGCTCCTTATTGGGAAAAAAATCTTTCTGTGGGTATGAAACCATGTTAAAAGATGTCTAATGGAAAGATAAACAAATTTGTCACTCCCACTGTCAATATTTCCTACACTAAGTTTTTCCACACTTCTGGTTCTCTGTAGGAATAAAAATAGAATTATAAGAGGGGATGTTAAAGCTATTCTTGAGTTAGCTCTGAGTTGATTATAAGTTACAAGCCATGGAATTATAACTCTCCTTTTTCTTCCAAGATAGTAACAGCAGTAATGACTATGACAACAACAATAACTTAATACCTTCCACTTACAAGTAGTCTTTTACCCGAATTTTGGAAACAGTAATTACAGTTTTCAATGCTTTTGAAAATTGTATATTGGGATAGTCATTAAGTCCTGTATAAAGATGAACAAAAAAAAGATGTAGTCACCTGTGCTTTTTATTCTCTCTGCATTATAGCCAGGTCAATAAACTGAATAAAAACAATCTGATGGTCTATGAAAACAAGTGAAGTATCTATTAATAGTGGATTTTTCTAAGAATGATTACTAGAAAAGTTGGTTTAAAGTGATAAAATGTAAAGGTTACTTTTATAACTAGTAAATCAGACCGTTTAATGCTATCGTTTTCTTTTGTTGTTGTTGTTGTCTCGTTTTATTTTGAGGTGGAGTTTCGCTCTTGTTGCCCAGGCTGGAGAGCAATGGCGCGATCTCGGCTCACCACAACCTCTGCCTCTCAGGTTCAAGTGATTCTCCTGCCACAGCCTCCTGAGTAGCTGGGATTATAGTCATGCACTACTGTGCCCAGTTAATTTTGTATTTTTAATAGAGATGGGGTTTCTCCATGTTGGTCAGGCTGATCTCGAACTCCTGACCTCAGGTGATCCACCCGCTTCGGCCTCCCCAAGTGCTGGGATTACAGGCTATCGTTTTCTTTAAATCTTTTCTAGCAAGTCAACTTTTGGTCTTACCTAGTCCCTAGAAAATCAAGAAGAGAATTTTAAAAATGTATGATTTTCAGTCTGATTTCTTTGAATGCTGAAAAACATACTGTTGTCTTATCCATGTTTTATGTTGCTCTCATTCAATAATTTTTTGAACTAGATGGTAAATTTCTTTTTAAATGACCAATCTATTTTAAACTGTGTATATTTTAGATGATTATTTGATTAGCACTTCACCAAATATTTACTGACTGCCAAAGAACTTTAAGAAATTCTAAAACACTAAGCTTGAAAAATAACTTTGAGTATTATTTGATTAGTATACTCCATTTATCCAGCAATTTCAAAGAATGAAGGAATTTCATAAATGTATTTTATATAGTTGAAAATTTCTCCATTATAGAGCAAATCTTTAAGAGAAACCATATTTGATGAATCACAAAACTGGATATGTATTCTGGATTGTCAAGGTAACTGAGAATGTCCAGATAATTAGAAATATCTTCTTTAGAAAGCAAAAGATATAGTTTGGACTTGGCAGCCTCATGGCGTACAGCCGACCTATAAAATGGAAAGAGCCTGAGACCCTGAATCACCTCTTGAAAGAATAAAAATGGATTGTTAACTTGAGCGACAAATGAAGGGTTTAGTCTTATTCTACTAAAAGTTTGGAATTTGCATATTCCTGCAAGTAGCATTACTCTACTACATAATCTGTTCATGTAGTCAGTCAATTTTGAATTGATGTTTTTTTGCCATGATTATGAGTACTTTTAAATGAAATAGAATAAACATATGTTGTCAGGTCTTTAGTCTGTAATTATTTCATGCATGCTTTGAAATACAAAAGTAATTATACATTATTGCAATAGATACCTAGTTTTTCCCACGCCACTTATTAAATTGTCCAATTTTTTTTACTAATTTGAAACGACACTGTAATACTATCCATATCTGTGATATTCTATTTCTAGGTGGCCTATTTTTTTTACCATGGATTTTGTCATCTGTTCCTATTCTGCTGCCACAATATTTTAATCATTACATCTTTTTAAATGTTCTTAAATCTGGCAAGGCATCTGCTTTTTAAAAGTCTTACTTTTAATAAGCTGCTTAGATATTATATTACATTTATTTTTATATGTGTATTATAGAATCACATAGTCAAATTCTCTAAAATTACTGATAACATTGTTGCTGGGATTGAAAAATTTGTATTTGTGGGCAAGTGAAATCTTTAAAATACTTACTTTTTCCATTCAAATATTTAATATATCTCTCATCAATAAATTCTTTAAAATTTTTGGATTAATGTTATACTGTTTTTAGTTATATGTGTTGCTAGGTTATTATTTTTACCTACTTTTTATCTCTGAAGGGTAACATTTATTTTTTAAAACAACCTTAATTCAAATACATCAAGAATTCACAAATAACAAAATGGAGTTTTCAAGATTCTATGTTTTTTTTAAGTTTTAATTGTTATTTAATTTGAGTTATATATGTTATTTTGGCTGGAATAAGAATTCAGTTTTCAAAGTTATTTTATTTCATCTCTTTGAAGATATTTCTTCATTTTTTTGCATCAGTTTTGCTGAGGGATAATTTTTTTTCTGATGCCTATTATTCTGTGAAGGTTTTTTGTTTCTGGAATATTTTAGGATTCTATTTTTTTACTGGTGTTCTTAAACGTCACTGCCATACATTGAAGCATATATATATATATATATATATACGCATATGTGTGGCATCCTTTGTGGTACTTGGTGAGCCCTTTCAATATGGAAATTGTTCTTTAAGTTGTTTTAGTATTTAAAAAAATATTTTCTGTATCATGGCTATTTCTTCTTTTGTAAACTACTAGAATATTTTTATACAGATAAGAAACTTCATGATGTGGTCTCTATGTCCCTTGATTTTTATCCTGCACTTACCATCATATTATACAATTTTAACATTCTGAGATCTTTTGAATTTTATATCCAAATCTATTTGTATTCTATTCTGATATTCCTATATCTTCTCTCAGAATTTTGTGAGCTTTTAATCCATGGAATTCATAATTCTAGTTATATCATGTCCTTTTTATAACTGAACTTGGACAAGAATATTTTCACCTCAAATTAATCTCAAATATTATATAGAATGTCATATAATCTGATAATATGTCATATATTCTGAGAATAAAGTACAAAGGACAGAAATATCCCAGTAAATTATTTGGCTTTGTGTGTTCACCATAGCAATTCAATTCTGTCTCTCTTCTTAAAACACTGTGTTGGCCTATTATTAATAATACTACATTCTTATAAAGAGGGAGAGAGTTACATGCATGAGGCAGGGAAGAGTAATTGCAATCTCAAAAGGATGAGGGAGTATAACAGGGTGGTTTTTGGTGAGCAAAGTACCTATAAATAGGGAAGATGCCAGTAAGATCCAAGATTGGTAGTAGAGACAGAGTGAGCCTCAGGTTATTAAGCAAATGTGAAAATGAGACTAAATTAGAAAACTGGAAAAAAATGTACAGAATTAAATCTTAAATTTCAGGGCAGGCTGCCCTAGAAAAAGCAGAAGCTTGATAAAATGTAATTTCAACAAAACTGCTTAGCCAAAAGTAGGTTTTAAAAGTGATGGATGTTCTTTAAAGATAGAATAATGAGCTACATGAGTGGTAGTATATTGTAGTGGTTCAGAGTTTGGGAACTGCTGTCAGGAAACTAAACTGCCAGAGTGTGAATCCCATCTCCATGAATGACTAGTTTCTCTGTGCCTCAGGTTCCTTGTATATAAATAGTGCTTAATACATGCTACCTCCTTTTAGGATGTTTGTATAGATTAAATTAATTAATGCACACGCAACACTGTGAATAATGCCATAATAGCTTTTGAATAAATACCAGGCATTTTAATACAGTAAGCACTTGGAAAATCATGTTAATGTTTATCCATATTAAGGTGACAGAACAATATGATGATGATTAACTTCCATTGATCACATTCTATAATTGAGGTATGTGCCTAACCTAATTTAATCCTCCAGTGACCCCATAAATTAGGTATTGTTATGATTCTTTCATTGGGTAAGAAATCTGAGCCTTTGAGTAATGAGTATTTTTCCAAATTTATGAAGATAGTAAGTCTAAGAATTGGGATTTGATTGGGTCCAGGGCCTTAGCTCTTGCCATTGTGCTAGGATTGTTTAATTATTTTATCAGTTGTTTGTATAGGGTCCTAGAAGAGGTAGATGTTTGCTTCTTTGGGTGTGTCTTTTAACTTTTAATTTAAATAATAATTTACTTTTATAATCAACAATGAAGTTTTAACAGTCCGCTATTCAGAGCTATTGAAAGAGAGATTTTTTACTCTTGGAGAGGCATAGTGGGATTAAGTGAAGGTATTAGGAAAATATCTATTGTGCAAGAGGAGCTCGACATCACATCTAAAGGTCCCCAGAATGATTCTGATGCTTGACTTCCCAGGTCCTTTCTGTCTACAGTTTATTACTATGAACAGAATGTAAAAAGAAGGATAATATTTGATACTTCCTAGAGCTAAGGGATTTGAAAAGTGCTAGAGAGCAAGATATGTCATCAGCCTTTGAAAATAAACTGAGCATTCTCAATAAAGACTGGAGGAGCAGTCACTGCATTCATGATGTGTTCTTTAAATGACATAATTGCCTTTTATGCATTAAGGCAGAAGACTGTGCTTAGAAAACAAAGTTTATGGTCAGTTTGCAGCATAAAAGATAACAACAAAAAGCCATAATAGCAAAGATCTTGTGTTAGTCTATTTTGCGTTGGTATAAAGGAATACCCGAGATTGAGTAATTGATAAAGAAACAAGTTTTATTTGGCGTATAGTTCTGCAGACTGTACAAGAAGTATGGTGCCAGCATCTACTTCTGTGAGCATCTCAGGAAGCTTTTAATCACAGAAGGTGAAGGAGGAGCAGGCATGCCATATGATGAGACAGAGAGTAGGAGAAAGGGAGAAAGGGGGATTCCAGACTCTTTAACAACCAGATCTTGGATGAACTAATAAAGTAAGAATTCACATATTATAGGGGGAAGGCACCAAGTCATTCAAGAGGGATCTGTCCCCATGACCCAAACACCTCCCACTATACTCCACATTCAACATTGGTCATATTTCAACATAAGATTTAAAAGGAGCAAATATCCAAATTATATCAGATCTGTATTGAGAATTTAGATTTTATTATACTCTGTCCTATTTATACTGTGATATCAATTATGGATGCAAATCTTATTGTAGTAAACACACGTACAAACACTTACATAATGTAGTATGTCAGCTACATGGAGTTTACTCCTCTTTATTACGTATCCTTGTATGATAATGCCAGAAATCCCACCATTTTGTTGTCTTTCAGAATCACTTTCTCTGTCGCTTTCTTCCTCTATCTCTCTTTACCTCTCCAATGTGGATTGAATCTTTTTCTTTACAAATTTATGTGTGTATGTATCATATATGTTTCCTTTATGTTAAATAATGCAAAAGAAGACAAGATAATAGAACAATAAATCTCCACCACTACCTCACCTCCAATCCTACTCCCAATGCCCGTAAGTTTCTCCAATATTATCAGTGTGGTGGACATCCTTCTATTTCCATGCTAATACAGACTTTTATGTATCACAATCCCAAAAGGATATACATACATACACACACACACACACACACACACACACACACACATATGCAAAGTTTGAAAGTGAAATTATGGTAATTGTGACACATCTCCATATATCTAACACAGTTACTTTAATATCAATGTAATATACAGTTGTGGATGTATTATAATTTATTCAATGACTCCCATTTTTATGTACTCACTTCTATTGCACTGCTGCAATAAAAAGTTTGGTACACATATTAGTATGTACTTAGGTTTGTATTTTTTAGTCCTCTGCAGCCATCCTTTCTTAAAATACACATTTGTTTTGATTGATTTTTTAATGTACACATGCAAACAAGATTTATCAGATCAGCTTCCTTGTGTAATGTAGCATTAGAGATTTCCTTCTTTGGAACAATAAGGATGGAGTTATCTGTGTGCAGATATTAGATGTAAGAGAAAGTCACAAAGGTCACATCCCTGAATTATAAAATAATTCCCAAGCAGGCTTGTGCATCTAGGTATATACTAATTTAAAATATATATACATTTATATGTTGTCACAAGTCAAGATTTAAATTGAGATTTGTGGTAGTTAAAATGGCACACATATTGCCTCTTAATGTTATAAATATAAATTTGCATTATATATTCCTTTAAATATTATAAAATTTTATAATTTGCAATCTATTAGAATCATATTTGTTTTAATAGATACCGTTCATCCTCCCAAAATAGTAGCGTACATGTAAGAGTTGTATCAATTCTATATAATACGAAATCCAGAGGTAGTTTACATTCGAGGATGATGTAACAATTCAAAGATCCAGTGTGGAAACCTCTCATTTTTCTTCTGTCTTCATGGTCACAATCAGCCGCAACACTCCCAAGAATTATTCCTGTTTCTGGCAAAAAGAGGAAATGACAAAAAGTGAAATATGGATGCTAATGAGTCTGTTCTTTTTAAAAGTGCTTTTCCAGAAGAACTAAACCATGACTTCTATTTACAGTCTGTCTCTGGGCTCCACATCAGCAGATTCAGCCAACTAGCAGGTGGAAAATATTCAGAAGAAAAAACAATAAGACAATTTGACATAATACAAATAAGAAAACAATACAGTGTAACAACTACTTAGCATTTACATTGTATTAGGTAGTTTAAGTACTCTACAGATGATCAAAGAATAAAGGAAGATATGCATAGGTTATAAGCAATACCATTAAAAGCGATGTCAGTACTACTTTTGCACCAACCTAATACACCAATTTTTGTATCAGGTACATGAGTATTGGTGGATTTTGATATTGCATTGGTTCTGGAATCACTCTCTCACAGATATCAGGGATTGACTATATATCCCATTAGAGAGAACCGTCATAGGGCATCTATCTACAAAGAATGCTGGAGGGCATTTTGTCTGAATATATTGCCATTATTAAATGAAAAAGTGAAATAGGAAAGTATGAAATCCATGTTTGCCACAATTGTGTGTGTATTTATATATATTAATGATCACCATGAGCATCAATCCTAGTGTGATAATACAACTTTATACCGCACCTTTCACAACATGGGTGCCACCTGAGCCTTGCTCGATGAACGTGTATTGATTAATTAATTTATGGTATTTACTAGATCATTTTTGTCTTGGTTTGAAGTAATATAT
Organism: Gorilla gorilla gorilla; assembly: GCF_029281585.2. Lineage (NCBI taxonomy): Eukaryota > Metazoa > Chordata > Mammalia > Primates > Hominidae > Gorilla > Gorilla gorilla. Next base: position 88,243,086 of record NC_073236.2, on the reverse strand, counting down.
TAGCTTATGCATTATAACACAGTATTTCCAAATAACCAGAAAGCTAAAATGCTCTTTTACTTATGCTCCCCATTATGAAAAATGTATACAGAACAAAATTGGCATGAAATGTGTCTATTCCCGTGACATAGACTATAATGGAAAATTATCCAAGCCTAGCCTAGCCTTACGATTTTAATCTTGTTATCCTCTTCATATGTTGTACTGTAGTACATGGACTATAACTAGTACATTTGATTTAAAACTATTTCCAGAAAAATAATTTTTTTTTTAAGCTTACTAACCAGCTTTCCTCAGCAGGCACATTTTTCTCTTCACAAAACGTCACTATTTCTTCTTAGCACAGCTGAAAGATAATGTTTGTAATTCACGGCTTTGATAAAGAATTCCTGAAGTAGTTCTTTACTGAGTATACATGCTCAGAAAGAAATGTGAAGATTTGGGAAATGATCTGGATAAGTCAGAAAAATAAAATAGTTTTTGTTAATGGTAAAAGGGTAATGGGGTATTTTAGCTCCAGTTAACTGAGAATTATGAATGTCAGAATGAGAATTTATTATATGAGAATGCAGTCTATCTCTAGCTATATCTAGATTTATGTCTATATCTATATATCTTCTTCTCAAATGCCATAGTTCAAACAATTAGTTTGAAGAGCTTAATTGTCTAGACTGTTTTCCCAACTTTACAGTTGCCTAGTTTCTCTTATTGATTCTTACAACATTTTTTGTATTAGGGAAAATTTCAAGTATACAAAAAAATAGAAGAGTATAATGGACTCCCATGTACTCGTCACTCATATTGAACAATCGACAACTCATGGTAAATCTTGAGTCATCTCTTCCCCTGTCTACAACCCCTTCCTATATATTTTATAAACATTTGATCTGTAAATAGATTAGCATGTACCTCCAGGAGACAACCAGTCTTTTTAAAACAACATGTCCATATTTAACCATTATCATATCTAAAAATCAAATATTCTCAAATATCCAGTCAGTATGCAAATTTCTAACTATCTCCTTTATGTTTTATTGTAAACAGTTTGTTTGTTTGTTTGTTTGTTTGTTTTTGAGAGACAGAGTCTTGCTCTGTCGCCCAGGCTGGAGTAGAGTGGCATGATCTCAGCTCACTGCAACCTCTGCTTCCCAGGTTCAAGCAATTCTCATGTCTCAGCCTCCCACTTAGCTCAGACTACAGGCACGCACCACCATGTCTGGCTAATTTTTGTATTTTTAGTAGAGATGGGGTTTCACCATGTTGGCCAGTCTGGTCTCGAACTGCTGACCTCAAGTGATCTGCCCACCTCGGCCACTCAAACTGTTGGAATTACAGGAGTGAGCCACCACACCCAGCCTTATTGTAAACAAGTATTTTTGTTTTGAGTTAATTAGGATCAAAACAAGGTCCATATGTGAATATTGGTTGATAGTTATCGTAAGCCTCTCCTAATATGTGATCTCTCTCTCTCTTTCTCTCTTTCTCTTCCTCTTTTTCTCTTTCACTTTTTCTTTTTCACTTTCTTCTTGCTGAAAATACTGAGTGGTTTATCTTGACATTTCTCCACAGTCTAGATTACACTGACTGTACCTCTTTCATGTTGTTTGTCATGTTCTTCTGTTCCTCTATGTTTCCTGAAATTTAATTACTGGGAGTTAGAGTGTGATTGCATTCGAATCTGATTTTTTTGCAAGTCCATTTATGCATGGTATTGTGTTCTTCAATGGATTTTGTAAGTTTATATGTAGTGTGGGCTGAGATAAATGGTTTTCAAAGTTGTGTTATTTTATAATTTACTTACTTTCTGTAATAGTCACATTAATTATTAGATATTTAATATTAAAATTAAATATTTATCACTAAATATTGTGGTTTTGCTTCTAAATAACAGAAGCAAACACTCTAAATTCAGTTTGGAAATACTAGTGGTATCAATCTTTGTGCCATTCTAGGATGTTAAGGCTATCATATTAGAAAATAAACAATTTAAAGATATTGGCTGGGTGTGGTGGCTCACGCCTGTAATCCCAGCACTTTGGGAGGCTGAGGCAGGGGGAATCCTTGAGGTCAGGAGTTCAAGACCAGCCTGGCCAACATGGTGAAACCCCACCTCTACTACAAATACAAAAATTAGCCGGGCATGGTGGTGTGTGCCTATAATCCCAGCTACTCAGGAGGCTGAGTCAGGAGAATCGCTTGAACCTGGGAGACAGAGGTTGTGGTGAGCCAAGATCACACCCTTGCACTCCAGCCTGGGCAACAGAGCAAGGCACTGTCTCCAAAAACCAAAAAAGATATTAACAGTAGCTAAAAATTTTGGCATGTGTTATCTGATTTAACCATCCAAACTAAATTGCAACATGTGTGTAGTTTTCATTATACAGAAAATGAGACTGAGGGTTACAGTAATTTTGCCTAAAAACACACAGTGATGGCATGGGGTTTTGCCAGCAGGCAACGTGACTCCTTAGTGTTCACTTTTAACCACTATGCTATACAGTCTTGAAGACAGTAATAATTCAACATAGTAGTAGTTTTCACTATCAACAGATTTTAATACTTCTGAAGATGCCAAGCCATATTCAAATTTATGAAATAAGATTGAAACTGATTTGACACAAATTATTATTGTGCTATAGTATCTACGCTGATGTGTGTGCGGCATGTAGCAGGTATATGGTATAGAAATGCTAAAAGGATTGTTGTAAACTAAGGAAATTTTCTCTATAAAATATGCTAAAAATAAATTTCTACAATTAGGAGAAAAGCAAGAAATGGCATCTGCTTATACACTTTGAGAGCTATTTCACTTCCATGTGAATCACTTCAATGTTGGGTAGCTCTAACTTAATTTTTTAAAAAATTGGGTTTGAAATCAATTTTCTTATAACTTATACCTATTTTGACAATAAATTTTCAGAGTAGAAACAAATATTTCTACCCTCAGTCATTAAATGTAACTTCTAAACATCAACTCTTCAAGTATCTTAAAGCACTGGTTTATCGACATTCAATCTCTCTATACAACAACATTCCATTTCTTCAGTTACCCACATGACAAAAGTTTTGTTTGTTTGTTTTTGCCTTAGTGATATGGGAGGGGGGGCAGAGAAGTGCTGGGTAGAGAAAGGCGGGTCCCTGGCTAGGGCTGCACCCCCATGGATGTAGGTGAGGACATGCATTTCTGCCTTCATACCAAAATGTTGCATTTTCCAAGACCATCCTGGCCTGCCATGTCCCCATCCTGAGCCTATAAAAACCCGATACCCGGCCAGGCACGGTGGCTCATGCCTGCAATCCCAGCACTTTGGGAGGCCGAGGCGGGCGGATCATAAGATCAGGAGATCGATACCATCCTGGCTAACACGGTGAAACTCCGTCTCTACTAAAAATACAAAAATTATCCGGGCGTGGTGGCGGGCGCCTGTAGTCCCAGCTACTGGGGAGGCTGAGGCAGGAGAATGGGGTGAACCTGGGAGGCGGAGCTTGCAGTGAGCCGAGATCGCGCCACTGCACTCCAGCCTGGGCTACAGCACCTCCGTCTCAAAACAAACAAACAAACAAAAAACCCCGAGACCCTAGCAAGGCAGAGACATAAAGCAGCTGGATGTCATGAAGAACACATCTGCAGAAGAAGACACAAGGGGCTGGTCATCCAGAGCAGGCCGGCGGAAGAGCACGCTGACAGGCCGTAGCAGGCCAGCAGGCCATCGATCTGCAGAATAACGTGGTGCTTGCCTGGAGCAGTCAGAGGAGAGCTCGGGCCACCGAGCAGCCCGACTCCGGGGAAAAACCATCTCCCTTCTGATTCGCCCATGTGCTGAGGGCTACTTCCACTCAATAAAACCTTGCATTCCTTCTCCAAGCCCACTTGTGATTCGATTCTTCCTGTACACCAAGGCAAGAAACCCCGGGATACAGAAAGCCCACTGTCCTTGAGACAAGATAGATAGATGGTCTAATTGCGCTGACTAACACAAGCTGCCTCTAGGCGGCAAACTTAAAGAGCACCCTCTAACATATGCCTACGGATGCTTCACGAGTTGTAAACATTCACTGGTATACACTGCTATGGGGTCGGTGCCCCACAGCCTGCCCGTCTATATGCTCCCCTAGAGGTTGGAGCAGCGGGGCACCGAAGAAGTGAGTCACACCCCTATCACATGCCGTGTGATGGGGATGAGGGAACCTTTCACTATTTTCAATAGTGCTTAAAGTGTCCTTCCCTGAAACTCCTATTAAAGCAGTTTTCTCTGAAATTTATTTTTAGAACGCATATTGCGTTTGTAGTTATATTGTTATTCGTTTTATTATGGGTTTAATATCCATTTTTCTATGCTGTATGCTTCATGATAAGAGCAGGGACTACATCTCTATGCTTTATGACTGAAAATTCAAAAGATTGAATTATTAGACTTTTTTACAAAGAAAGCATTCAATGCATAAATGTAAATTTGTAAATACATTAATTATTTTCCTGATTCCTCCTCATGTAGTCTTTTGATGAATCAGGGTCTTTCTGAACCTTTGAAGAACTCACACATGAACAGTAATCACTAATATGAAACCGATGCTATATTTAAGATATAACTTAACCAATGTAAGATTCAGTGAACTGTTCAATCCCTTGATGTGTATAGTTGTATTGGTGTCAATTACCTAGGCACATAGTAGATTTTCAGTAGTCTTTTGTTCTTTTAACAACTATAACAATGTCATTTTGTTTTTTTATCAGATCTTTTCAACTATCTGGGTGTTTTTTAGCGTGTCGATTCTCTTACTCTGTACTCACTATCATTCCCATTTTCACCTTTGAAAATTGAGCAGGCAGTTCTCCATTTTAATTAAATTTCTAGATTAAAGTGTATTTAATAATGTTGCTCAACAGATTAAAATAGAAAGCATGAGCCTCACCACTTAAATATATTTTCAGTTCAGAGATAATGTAATTTTTAAATTATTATTCATCTACCTAAAAAATATCTGCAAGACAGTACCATCATGTGTCCTATCATTTTCTTACTTTCTTGTCTTTGGAGGAACATGACATTGTTAAATACCTTTTCAACATCATAATCTCTTACAGAGTATTTCTTTTTCTACCAATATTATCAAATTTTAAAAAGTGGCAATGTGCTAAAATAAGCACTAAATATTCTTATTTAATCTACATGCAAAATACTTAACCTAAATATCTATCTACTGACCCACAATCTAGTGAGGGAAACAGTTGAGAAGCTTACGCCATACAATGTGTGTGAGTAAAATACCAAGCGGTTTTGAGATGGGTAAAGTTAATTCTGAGTGTGGGGAAGGAATTTATGGTTAAGTTTTACAAAATGAATGTTTTGATATGGTACTTGAATATAATATAAGATGTAGAGGTACAGTTCTGGCCAATGCTAACAGTACGCATAAAGGTACTGATGTTTCAAAGACTATGACAGATTGAGATTCATATGCAGTTGGGGATGGCTGAACGAGTAAGAAACAGAAGACATACTTGGAAGTCACAATTACTGAAATCTCAGATTGGGTCCAGTACCCAGTAGACAGCCAGGAATAAACACATATTTAAAGTATATCTGTTTAATAAGCTTCATTGGAATGTCAGAAGTTATTACTCATGCAGAAACACACAAACACACAAATGGGTCTAGAGGTTATGTTTAGGAAACTGGGCTTAAATTAAGCATAGTTCTTTATTATTGGTCTTTTGAAAGCTTTTGATGGGAATTGTGACACTTAATATGTAGGATTTCTTACATCTTAATACTGATTTTTGTGCCAAATATCTTGTGGGATTCTTATTGTATGTAATTTACTTTATACGATGATGTGGTAGAATATAGTGCATATGTAGATAGAGTAGAGATGAATAAAACCTTATTGAGTGTATTTTAATATATCAAACAGTACAGTTTCAACTAATATGTAACTTAAGTGAAAGGCTGGGACAAAATTAGAAAATCCTGCAGTGGCAGCCCAAATAATTTACTTTTAATAAATTTTATCCTAGAGGTTTTGTTTTCCTTTTTTTTTTTTTTTTTTGAGACGGAGTCTCACTCTGCAGTGCAGTGGCGCGATCTCTGCTCACTTCAAGCTCCACCTCCCGGGTTCACGCCATTCTCTTGCCTCAGCCTCCCAGGTAGCTGGGACTACAGGCACCCGCCACCACGCCCGGCTAATTTTTTGTATTTTCAGTAGAGAAGGGGTTTCACTGTGTTAGCCAGGATGGTCTCGATGTCCCCACCTCGTGATCTACCCACCTGGGCCTCCCAAAGTGCGGGATTACAGGCGTGAGCCACCACGCCCAGTCAGATTTTGTTTTCCAAATATAAATCCTAGTATGGGGAGGAACATGCATGGAATAGATTCCATAAGGTTATTTTCCAATGGGTCTGTCAGGCACACACACATCTAGAATCAAATGTGACTTGCAAGAAAAAAGTAAGACTGATTTGGCACAAGTACTTCTGAATAATATGTGAATTGCCCATTGCAATGAAATTGTGTTTTTCATGAAACTATAAATATCTCTTCATATTCCTATGCATTTGATCCAGTGAGGGCCCTCTTACTCTCTTAAGAATGACATAGATCACTAAGTGGCTTCATTGCTGGAGTCAGGCTTATGTATCTTTTGATGAGCATGTACTCTGTCTCAAACGGTGATAGTAGCTGTCAGGACTACAATAAAGATATGTAAGACAAAACTCTTGGCCTAAAAATATTGTCCTATAGATGGAAAGATGAAGTCTATGCATCTAATAAATAGTGGCAGCAATTATTATATAGCATATTATAAACGCTGAAATGAGTTTTAGAAGCCATTACTGTTATAATAGTTGGTTGTGACCTCATCCTCCAGGGAGATGGGTCCTGAGAGTCTCTGAGCCAATCAGTAGCACAAATGTGTCTATGTTTATAGAAATGAAAAGCTGTTTGGAAATTATGGGAGACATGTTGGTACAGGGATATGTATACCACTCTTCCTGTTCCATATTATGTTACAATTATATAAAGTTTGTAAATTTTTAAAAATGTCACTTAAACCACACTTCTGTCTTCGACCCACAAAGAACAACCTTCCACATTCACTGGTGTTCACAGAAATTGTTCTGTAAATTTCTAGGTGAAGCCATGTTTTGATTTCACTACAGTGTTCTTCCACTTTGCCTCAAACTCTTGTCCTTATGATTCCAAAACTTGATACATCCTCTTACCTGCTGGTGTGTATATTTTCCCTGCATTATTCTAATGCAAAGATGCACCCCATCTTGCCTCAAGTAATAAATTTATGATTCAGCCTCTAGTCTCTTACAATGTGGTCTCAACACTAGATACTTAACTGACGGTCGAACGATATTTTCTTTTTTATTTGACGAAGGTGGTAGGAGTTAAAGATGGGAAAACAGACAAAGCATGAAGATGGAAGTGAAGAAGTAAAAAAGAATAGTCTTTTATGTTAAAAATTTAAGGAAAAGGTTAGGGATGGAGGAAGAGAAGCAAAAGTAAAGAAAAGCAAAGGTGAAGAAAGAAAAGGAAGAAGAGAGGAGAAGGAAAAAACTTTGACGAAACTAGAAAAATTTAAGTCTGATCCTGCTCAGTACTACAGTATGAGTGTATGACCCTGAAGAGATCAATTTATCTATATGGTCCTCATTTTATGTATCTGCATATTGTGAAGGCTGCACAATGATTTTCAATTACATAATTCTCTGACTTTTATAAGTCATATATAAGGCCCTGGGGATTGTACAATTCTCTAGATCCCAGAAGTAAATCTCTTGAGAAAGTAGCTTGTTATGTACTAAAGACTTATCCAAGAAGCAGATTACCATACTCTTACGGTCTGTCTTGAAGGGTACATTTTATATAATTATTTATATGTCTACTTAATGAAAAGCCACACCCAAGTAATTATATTTCCAGTTGTAATTATGTCTTAAGCCCATGGAAATATTTGGCCAGCAATAGAGATTTTTTAATATAATTTGTATATTAACATCTGCTCTTTAACGCTTCAAAGGAAAAGAGTGGTTAAGAATGGAATACATATCCATTGAATGGGCTGCCTATTCACGACTCAGCTCATGGAACTAACAATGGATTAAGCATTGGTATGAAGACCTTATTCCCTTTCAGATTCCCATTTCCTTCTTCTAAGATGCTAATGAAGAAAATTCACCCTTGTTAAAATTCTAACTACCCTAAATATATTTCTTCAGAGATTAAATAGAATTCAGTGGCATTGGCTTCATCATTGTAACTATAAATATTAATATTTTGTCTTTCAAGTTTGCTGAGCATGTATAATCTAGTGAAATCTAAGTGATTTTTAAAAATTATTATTGATTTTTGAGAAGGCAGCTGAGCTTTGCCACCAGCAATGCAATCTTACTGCATTTAACACATACAATAAGATGTAAGTAATGTATACATGAAACATTTCAAAGAAATGAATAGCTAGTATCCCACTAAGCTTCCGCTTGTCACAATTTGTTTCCAGAAGGGTTATAAATGTTAGCAATAAGAAAGCTAACTGTTTCTGTGTCCTCAGTAACACATTCTAGTCTGTCACACAACATATGAGCAAAGAATCAGCAGAGATGGATGATGAATGATCAAATTAAAATCATTCACACTCTTAGAGCAAATATTTCTCATGCTGACCATTTATCCATTTACTATTCTTTTGCAAAAACTACTGTACCCTAGAAGTCTGAATCCAAATTTGCAAAAAATTTACAAGCTTAGAAAATGATTTTTAGCTCTCATTTATTCCCAGCATCTATAGAAAAATAGATAAATTATAAAGTCTTATTATTAGTAACTTCATGGATGTTCTCTAGAATCGGTCATGAGCTAATTGGAACACACACACACACACACACACACACACACACACACGTTTTCTTACGATGGATGTAACATGAGACCAGAAAATATAGATAACATAATCAGTCTCTCACAAATGGATTAAGAATTTACATGTGATGGGATCTCATGCGTTTCCAGGCAAGAGATCAGGTATAGCTAAAAACATAAGTTTGTTGAGAGTAGGCAGATACCTATTGATACTCATATTCTGAAACATAAATTGGTATAGTGAATATCGCATTTTCATTTTATTCAACATGAGATCACATATTACTTTAGTTAGCTTTTCGGGCATCTCGACATTAATTATATTTACAATTGATAGAAATATGATATTATGGATACAAATAAGTCTCCTAGCACACCTTTCTTCCTGAAGGTCTAGCATAACCTAAATAAAGGTAGAAAATGAAAATATGAGGTAGCAAAAGTACTGTTACTGCATACATCAAATCAGATGACTGCTTGGGGAAAAGTACCACAGTGTCTCAAGCTCATTTGAAAGGAGCAGCTTTTGGGCCATTTTTATGTCAACTACAGACCCTCAATTTATATCATCATGGAAATATTAAAATTCTTGTGTTTTTAAGTTAAATTTTTGTTATAAAATTATTTTCACTTTTAACTAGCATTAAAAAGCTTGTGTAAGGTCTGTATAAACATTTCACAGAATAATCAAATGAGCAGTCATTCAATTATTGACAATATAAAAAATGGAAATTTACTGCAGTCTTTAAAGTATCCTGTATATGCCTCTTGCACTCTATCCATTATCCTTTTTCCTGTATTAATACTAGCCTCAGTCACTTACATGTTGAAAACACTTTTGTCCAAATTCATATTTTCCACCCTTCCTTTATTGTATTTTTAAATCAAAATAAGATGTTTATTCTTCTAAATTTGAGTTCTACTTTTTACAGTATATATGTATGATAGCTTGTTAGATCATTCCTTACACTAAAAATATGAAAATACTCTTCCTAAATTTTCTTTGAAATGTTTACATATTTGCCTTTGAATGGATTTGAAATTTATTTTTAAGTATGGTGTGAGAAAGATACCTGTTTTAACTTTTTTCTTATGAATAACCAAGTGTCACAGCATTATTTCCTCAATACCTTTTCAGAACACCACCTTCATCATATATTGGGTTTGAATGTAGGCACATATTTATTTATGGCTTCTCTGTTTTGCTCTACTTTTCTATTTTTTTCTAACCGTATACCCACACATTGCTGTTTTAGTTACTATACCTAAATATTTTGAAACAGGGTAGAGTAATACTCTCAACTTGGTTCTTCATCCTTAAGAGAGTCTTTGCTACTCTTGTTGTTTTACACTTCCATGGAAACTTTAAAATTTAAAAAAATGAAGACTGGCTAAAGATTTGAGTGGAATTTGGGGAAGTATACAAATTATCTTCTGGAAAATTTACCTTTGTTATAACATAGTATTGGGGGATGTTAATATTAAATGACGTGTTTATATTTATTCAAATACCATTGACCCCTAAGACAAATAGCCACCCTTAAACAATAAAAATGAATAAATAAATATCTTGTTACTCAGAGTTGTCATATCTGTGAATGATTTCCTCACAAATATTTTTAGTAAAAAGAGACACTATTACTTTTTAGACGAGGCACTATATATTACATACAGTGTTGTCATCTAATCCTCACAATAACTCTGAAAATATGTATTATTGAGTACCTGTTACAGAGGAAACATTTGAATGTCAATACAGTAAATAATATTCTCAGAGTCAGTAAATGAATAAGTGATGTGGTGTCATAATTGAGTATGGAATACATACTAAAGGCCATTCTGGTCCCATATCTAAATCAGAAGTTCTTTACAGCTTTCAGATGAACAGAATCAGGTACCTATTAATTGTTAACAATAGTAAAAGGCCAGTCCTTAATTTTTCCTTCAAGTGTGTTATTGTTTACAAGTCTAAATATAACTTTTCTAGATGTATATTAATATTGTTTATTACACACTATTAATATACAGATATTGATTCATATGTTTAATATGCTTTTCTAATTCTATGTTAATATTGATATCTAAAATTAATTAACAGAAACTATGTATTTCAAGAAGCCAATAACACTTTGCTAAAGTGAAATGCTTTTTGTGTAGCATACTCCCTTCTGACAGAAAGAGAAGCAGCTAAAGAAACAGTATGTTTGGGAAAATATATTTTGTGATTCTTTTCCAGTGTTTATATTTTATCAGTCCATAACAGAATACCAGGCTACAAAGAAAGGTAATTTTTTAAAACTCTGTTAGACAATGATTTTCAAATTATTTTCTTAAAACTCATCATTGTAATATATAGGATACTGTACATCTTTGATTCCATAGTTGATTTAGGTTTTTGCCTAAATACATTATGTAGTAGAAGAAGTTGGTAATTATTACAGCTGAAAAATTTCTTCCCATCAAAAATGGGCTAGGATATAGCTGGTATCATTTATCAATGTACTGAATAACTTTGTAGATAGCTTTCACCACAATTTTAGAAGGTGGTAGACTGCCCATCATAATGCTAAAATTCATGAAAAATATTACAAACCAACACACCAAAAATTCAAGAATTGTCGCTAAGTACCTGGTGGCTGTAAGACCATTTATCAGTAACCTATGGTTTTGTTCTCCCCACAAATTTCAACTAATTAGATTATCCAAAAAAAGCCTTGTTTCTGAAAGAAGTGTGTTGAATATTGTTTAATATTAGAGGCAAAAAAGAACAGAGGAAAAAAATAACATAGGTTACTTGCCTTGTTTTTAACTCGCAGCAGAGTGTCATGGCTGCACTAGAGGGCAATTAGGTAGAAAGATGATACAGTTATCATACGAGACAAACTTTTAAGCCTCGTCTATCTAGCATTTAATGTTCTCTGAAACCCATCTCAAATATCACAGAAAGGATAGAACCTTAATATTAGGGGGAAATTTTATTAGATCTAAGTGTTTTTTAAGAAATTGTCAAGAAAGGCTTTCAAATATATTCTAACCTGGTCTTAGATTCCAGCATGACCCCTGGTAGAAGAAGTACACTGTGAAGCACTGTTTACAGATGAGTGCTCAGTGGTGAACTACTAGAATGGGCATGCATTGCTTCCATGAATTTATAAGTAGGAATGTGGCATGTTATTCTAAAAAGTAAATAAAATTTAAAAATATCATTTAGCTTAAAGATTACGTACATCATGATACAATATGTGTATGTGTATAAATATTATGTAAATCTTTGATGTTATGTTTTTTATATAGTGTGTTCAAAGCTCAGATATATTTGAAGAGACCAAAGAAGATTCAAAACTTTATCCCTAACAACTGAAGATAACAACTGCTGATAATTTGATATATATCTTACAGCCTTTTTTATACCTTTCGTCAGTTATTGGTAAATCATAAGCAAATTAGAGGAGAGTTCTTTGAACAAATAATTTGCTGTATGTATCCTGCCACATAAATTATCCAGAGAAAAATAGTAAGCTGCCGTTTGGCAATTTTCTTAGGAATGCATTCTCCAGTGTCTAATGTCCCCATCCCTTGCATGAGTAGATTCTTCAACATAGAACTTGAGTGTCTTGTGGTTTATGAGGGCTCTATATCTGCATCCCTCATTTGAGGACAGACTTTTCCAGCCATGTTTATGTTAGATGATCTCACCAATGGGTGACCAGACTTGGAATGGAACGATTCTTCAAAGTTGGGCCAGAATCTCTTTCTCATTAATTTAAACACAAAAGAATCAGACAAAGAAAGGGAGAAAAATAACAGTCTCCATGACACATAATTAAGTGTTTTACCACCCACTATGTCCTGCCTTACAGTGTAGGGATCAGAAAAAGATCACCTCAAGAGAGGATTGAAGCAGATGGGTAAACAGACAAAGCAATGAGGGATGGAAGTAAGATGCCGGAGTTTATAGAATCTTTCTAATTTTGAGGTAGAGGTAACCCAGTTCTACACTTTTAATGTATAAGTTGAAATGTAAGCTCTGTTTTGTTTCATATAATCAAATTTAACTTAATATCCCTATAAATCCCATCTTCTGATGCTATCTATATCTCTGCTGAGATTATGGTGATTCCACAAGGACAAACTGTCACTCTTGAAAAACATTTAAGTGACTAGCTGGTCTAGCGTGTCCTGTCTCTGAGAAAAAGTAAAAAAAAAAAAAAAAAAAATCCTATCTTAGTATCATAATACCAACCTATATTTCACTTACCCAGTATCTATTTATGATGGATATCATTTATCAACTAGCCTTTTTTTTTCTTTTATGATTTTAGTCTGATTTGTTGGAAATGTGCTCTGGTTGAATGTAACATGGGGTTCATTCTACTATTCTTCTAAGCCTTGGCTCTCTGCCCATTTCTATCTGGCTATGATGTTTCACTTGTGTGTGTTTGGTTTTTTTTAACTAATTGGAAAGTTATTAGTATGAGTGATAGAAGGAGGAAGCATAATCAAATCTGTCAAGGAAGTCACATGTTTATTACATTTCAGAATATTTGATTTGGTATTTTTGTGGAATGTTGCAAATTTGTATTTTAATTGTTCACAAAATCCAATAGAAGTCAAAATACCTGTTCTTTATCAAGCCAAAATTTTACTTGAATAACTTCAGTTATTTTAAGATAGTGGGAAGAAAATGGGATCAAGAATAGAACAAATAGGACAAGTAGCTGCACCACTTGTTACGTCTTCGGCCTTAGATGGTTACTATCATTCTTGACCATCAATTCCTTGTCTATACCTTTCAAGGTTCTTGTGAGAATCTGAAGGATCCTTAAAGTTCTGGCATATAATGGAATATATTAATCTGTGGCAATTATTCCAATAAATATTCTATATTAGTATATCAATCAAAACCTTTTGAGTTAGAGTCACTGTCTTCTAGCAAAAATTTTCTTTATTTATCTTCTTTTATATATGAAAAGTGGATCCAAATAACAGTTGTTCCCCTACAATGTTCTTTTGAGCCATTTCAGTACCCATCATATCTATGTTATTACCATGCTAGAAGCTAAGTAGTGAGGACTTCTTCTCTAGACATTTGAGAATTTTATAAAACTGTACAATTTTAAAAGATTTTTATAACATCATAAACGAATTTGACGCCTTAAAAAGCTTTAAGACATTTTTTAGTTTACCTTTCCCGTCTCTGGTAACTTTTGCAAAAGTGTTTAGAATATGAATTGAACAATTATAAATGATACAAAAGTTTAAAACTGTCAGATTTTACTCCGAAAGTAATGTCGGGAAGTAATTTAATAAATTAATCAAGTTAACAATATTATGTGCTGTTGGCCTGCATACACTGTACTAACCAAGAAAAGTAAGGCTACAGAAATGAAAGCTATCACAATTGAGTTAATTGCCAAAGATAGGTCATCTATACTATATGTAAAAGGTGTGGCAATGGTAAGTTTTCCAGAAATTCCCACAGTGATCCTGGGGTGCTGCTTGTTAGAGAAGACTGGCCATAGAGCCAGGGAACATTGATAAAAAATTTGGTTTGGAGAAAGTTACGAGCATTATGCTAGTACATGCACAACAGTGACATAATTTAAGGGTTGTGGATGGGAATGGACAAAGTATAAATGCAAGATTCTATGAAATGAAATTGAGGTATTGGACCAAACTTGTAGACTAGAATGTATGGGTTATCGTGAAATGGCAAAAACGTTGGCCGGGCACGGTGGCTCACGCCTGTAATCCCAGCACTTCGGGAGGCCGAGGTGGACGGATCACGAGGTTAGGAGATCGAGACCATCCTGGCTAACAAGGTGAAACCCCGTCTCTACTAAAGAAAAATACAAAAACAAAATTAGCCAGGCATGGTGGCGGGCACCTGTAATCCCAGCTACTCAGGAGGCTGAGGCAGAAGAATAGCCTGAACCTGGAAGGCGGAGCTTGCAGCGAGCTGAGATCGCGCCATTGCACTCCAGCCTAATCCCAGCACTTTGGGAGGCCGAGGCGGGCGGATCACGAAGTCAGGAGATTGAGACCACGGTGAAACACCGTCTCTACTAAAAATACAAAAAAAATTAGCTGGGCGCGGTGGCGGGCGCCTGCAGTCCCAGCTACTAGGGAGGCTGAGGCAGGAGAATGGCGTGAACCTGGGAGGCGGAGTTTGCAGTGAGCCGAGATCGCGCCACTGCACTCCAGCCTGGGCGACAGAGCGAGCGAGATTCCGTCTCAAAAAAAAAAAAAAAAAAAAAAAAGCTTTTATGAACGCAACCAATGATACCTGTTACGAATGAAGATAGGTTAATTTATGTGTAAGTATGCATATGGGGGGATAATAAAGCAGTTTCTATATATCACAATACAGTCTCCGTATGTGTCAAGAACTTGCTGATTAATACTTGCATTATGGGATGGTATTAAATGAATGTGTCACTGATTGAAAACAAGAGCTGTTGTTGGGGGCCCAGGTACTCACTTTTAAGAGTTTACTCACTTTTTTTTTTCTAAATTATGAAATGGAAGCCACAGGCAGTTTGGACTATCAAGATATGAGCAGCTGAAGATGATGACAGGAAAAAGAAATGAGAGAAAAAGCACTCTACGAAGGTCAGCTTGCTGTCTCATTTGCAGCAAAGTTTTAAAAGAAAAATATTAGAGCTTCATTTATTAAAAAGGAAAACTCTTCTAAGAACAACTGAACTAGAGCAAGCAAAATTTTTCTTCAAAAAATATATTACCAACATTGACAGGCGATTCAACATATTTAAAAGAAGGCAGATAGAAAAATTTGCTGGAGGCAAATGTAAAGCAATAATGAGATGTTCTTGCATAATGCAATAAAAAACCCTTTTATAGAAACTTAGAAATTACCATCTTTGAAATAATACAGAGATTTCTCTAAAACTTGACAGCACTGTCATTATCTCAGAAAAATATATAGAAACTTCTTTAAGAATAATGATGTTTAAAAACCATGAAAGAGAGACTTTTGAAACTTGGACACTATTGTGTAGTGATTTGTAGACTATTAACACTAAACTGAGTGACATTTTTATCTGTCCAGTCATGTCATCAGAAGCTAAGATGTCTGAACTAGCAAACCTCCAGTGTTATTGGGAAACGTAACTGACTGTGATATGAAGTGGATGACTTTTTGTGTGTGTGAAACTTGTAAACTATTTCCCTCTGTTTATAACTGCTGATTCTTTCTTCGTGCCACCTCCTTACCTTTCTCCTTCCTTTAAACAGCCTGTGAGTTCCTCCAATTTTGTTATTAACAATAACAGACAAGTGAGTGTTCGTGTATAATCTCAGAATCACTTAGAGGGAATATATAAAAGGTAAAAATGGGGCAGTAGATGTAAAGATTTTCACTTTGCAATATTTCAAAACTGTCACCTTTTAGTTGTTTTAAGACTGATGGTTTTTTCACATAGTTACAACAAAAAAGCAAAACCACCTAATCATTCACTTAAAAACTTAGGACTTTTGTCCTCCTTCACTAGCTCACATTTATGCTTAGGATAAATTTAAAGACAATCAATTCAATGTTGAAGAAAACTTTTAAAAATGCAAATTAACCAGGATTCCTTTGTACTGGAATGTTTTGAAGCCATAGTTCTCAACCAAAAAGGAAGCATTAAATTCATCTGCTGAGATTTTTTCAGACTACACATGGTCCCCTTTATTTACTCTGCTTAAGTGCTAAGCTCCTTTTTTGTATTATTTGTTAATGTTTTTGAGAGGGGAAAAAATGGAAGTTTTGTATTATCAATATGTATATTAAATATTTTCTTAAAAATATAAGTTGACAGCAGAATAGTTATATTGTAGATGTTGGCTCAGGGCATAATATAACATACATGAAAATAAGACCAAATGTAAGTGAGGTGTACTTTTGCAATAGTAGAGTGGGCATTTCTAGATCAAGTTGTAGTAGAAAAAAAAAAGGTAGAAAAGTTCACTAAAAATAGTAAGTTAAAATAAATCAATCTTTTGTACAGAGCAAAAAGGCAAAGTACTAGGCCTAGTAGCCTGGTAGTTGTCCAATTAATATGTGGGGTAGTTTTCAGCCTAAAAATAATATGATAGAGTTTAGGATGTAATGTGTTGAATCACAAGACAATAACCAATTATGCCAAAATATGCAGTATGGATTGATGTAATATCTAAGTGATTTTTAATCATTGTACATATGTAAGTTGTATGTCATTCTCTCAGTTTTTGGAAACTTTATATGGAGGAAGCTAATGAACAATTAAGAATTACCTCAGAAGAGAAAAGAGGCAAATTTATGTCTTGGAAAAGGAGCTGATATTGAAAGATGAGTTCAAATATTGTTGCTGAACAAGAAGATATAAAGATTTCTAAATTTCAAATTTCAACTATTCTTATCCAAAACAATTAGGATTATTTATTTTTAAAGTGGATTAATTATATTATTAATGTGGATTTATAGTATTCACAGAAATCTGAGGATTGTTTCTCATAATTCACATCTATCCATACATTAAAATCTTAAATTTTATTTTAATAGAGATCGGACATATAGCAATGTGGTTTTAGTACAGTGCAAACGTCTTTTATTTCAAAATGAGGGATTTTGAACTAGTCACATAAAGACTCTTAGCAGCATCAAGTTATTTGAATAAAAATTCAGAGAGACAAGAGCATGTGGCAAGCTTAGATGTGACAAATGCTAAGAGTGACTGAAGAGGTATCATATAAATACTTCTTAGAAAGAATGTTACAATCAAACCTTACTTCTCTCAAAGACATTGACCAAAATTAGGAAGATAAGAAATTCCATCTTTAGTGACAGATGTTGTTAAGTTTGACAAGAATATCTAAAAAGGGCAAATAAGAATGATGAATATGTGACTACCCTGTTTCCTTCTCACTAGCATGTTTCTATCTGTAACACAGTGAAAAACTAATAATATATAACCACTAGAACTAGAAAGTCCTTGAAACAAAAACTGTGTAAATTTGGAAGTAGGAAAATGAGTACTAGCATATATTTAGAAGGCATAACCATGGTAACTTGACCTTAGGATTGTTCTATTTTCCATTTCCCTTGTTGCCAAGTCTGTGATCAGCATTGAATATTGCTGGATTTACCCACATATCTTCCTAACCTGAGAAAAATCATAGAACAACTTCTACAGTGGGTCAAGAAGATAAAAACCAACATCAGAACTTTTACTTGCCCAATAAAAATAAGATATTCAAAACTGTTTCTACTGTTTGAAGGGCAGTAACAGGTATAAAATGATCAGATTCCATACACTATACTTTATTATAACTGCAAACTGTTGAATAAAACATATTCTATATCTGATGCCAGAAAACTAAAGTCACCCAAAAGAAAAAATGAAGGAAAAAAATTCATTATTAAGATTCAATTCACATATTCCATTTGCATACTCCCTGCATCTCTGAAGAAGAAAGAAATTGGTCTAGTAAGAATAACCTAGAAATTAGGAACCAAGTCATGCTGGGACATCCTTAAACTCACCCCTCAATGATTCTGCAGTTGAGTCATGATCTCTGAGTAAAGGGATGGTTAGCTTGAATCACAGACAAAAATATAGAGCTCTTAGTTTCTCTAATTGCTAATTTATCCTTTAGCCTGTGTGAGAGTTTCAAAAATAGCACAAACAACAATTAGAAGCTTAAAATATCAGTCTACGTATTGTGATGCGATATTACAAATAGAAAACATATAGAGGCCCTTGTTCTCTTTCTCTTCAGCCCTCATATTAGAAATAAGATTCATAAAAATGGAGCTCTGCAGGTTCAGGTTCCTTGGTCTCTGATCCACAAACAGTGGATACAAAAGAATTCTCAGACAGAATTCTGCGACCCTTCATGGCCATCTTCCTTCAGAGAAAACATCAAGAAAACTGGCTCACAGATCGTGTTTCTGGAATATATAGAAAATATCTACAACAGCATCTTATTTGTGTGGGAAACTTTTCTTATAGAGGTTTTGCTTTTTGATATATGGAATTATATTTATTACTTGATTCATTTCATATTAGCGTATAATCCCAATGCTTCTTCATTCAACATTTATCTTTGGGGCGTTTTTTAAGGTACGAAGTTTCAGATGTGAAAGTAAACAAGCACGAGCCCATTCTCCTAAACTTTATATTTTAGTGGGAGGGAGATAGAGACAATTACATTTTTAAAAAAGCAGGGAAACAATAATGACAGATGACAAGCATTGCTGTGCTGGTAACAAAAGGATGTTTGCTGTGATAGAGAGTAAAATGGGGTGGAAAGCTAATTAGAATATGATGCTATTTAGGGAAAGCCTCTGGGGAGGTGATATGTAAGTTGACACCTGAAAGCTGAGAAGGGAGGAATAAGTTCAAGTATATTGAGAAAAAGCTTTCAAAAAAAGAAAATAGGAAGTACAGAGTTGCTGAGGCAGAAAACTAAGGCCAGTGTGGATGAGTAGCTTCTGAAGCCATATGCTGAAATCGAAATTTAGATAATCTTTTGTCTTCAGATTATTTTCCTGCTGTTTATGCTTGCCCACAAAGACCTATGGAGATTTGATAGATAGATAGATAGATAGATAGGTAGATAGGTAGATAGATAGATGGATAAATTTTTATTCCTGATCATTCATCTCTATTATCCATACCTGAAAATCATAAATTTCATTTTGTTTCAATAGACATCTGATATGACTCTCTACAGCAATGTGGTCTTAAAACTTCATAAACACTGCCTAGTTCATAGTTGCATGTAATTTAACTTACAAGGCCAAGTAATGAAAATAAAAAAAAAATTGAAGAAACTATAAACAATAAAGCATAATGGATGGACATATATTTATGTTTTTAAATCTCATTGGCTTGTAATGGACACATAAAGAGGAGGGGATGCCATGGGGAAAGTAGCAACCTTGACTGTCATCAGTCTCTCTTTTTCCAGTGCTAATCAAAATAAAGACTCTGTTGCCAGACAACATTTCTCCAAAATGTCACTTATTTCAGCAGAGATTTCAGTAAGAAATACATACCACAAACATTGCCTATGACTTTTGACCTTAGAACTTCCCATCAGTGACTGATGCAAATTCAACAACCTGTCCCAAATGTGCAATATAGTCATAGAGATTTAAGAGACTTAAGAGAGCCCCTGATTTTTTTTTTAAAAGAAACAACAAAAATAAACCAGGATATTAAACCAGGTAAAACAATTGCCAAGTTCTTTAACTCTTCCCTTGGGATTTCCAAACTTGAAACAATTCCTCCTGAAAATTCACTATCTTTCTTTTGAATGTAGTCAGTTCTTCTTTTCATGATCAGTTCCTGAGCCAAGATTATTCTGCAATAAAAATACTTGCGATGACGTATGCAACACAAAAAGACATCCTCAAACTACTCAATTTGTTCAGTTAAAAACTCAATTTTTAAGGATCAAAACAAAGGACTAAATCTTTTCCTCTCTCAGATAACTGTCGTGTCCTTTTCTACAAATCATGGCAACTCAGAAACATAATGAGGAAATAATACATATTCAAATGGTAGTCTTAAAAGGACAGTAATTATCCACATAGTATTTTTTAGAACACCCAGACTTTTTAAGGTACTGATCTAAGGATGGTTAACATTGATTCCTCTGTAGTATTATATTCACTTGATCCCATACTGATTGCTGTTTTAGGATGAAGATTTCTTTGAAAAATATACATGGGAACACTAGAAAGTAATCAAGGCTTTCATTTCTTCTTTCTTTTGTTTTTATTTTTCAGCTTCTCTGTTAAAATCAGCCTAAATGGTAGACAGGCTGCCCTTGGTCTTGTCTCATGCCTTATTACCACTTCTGGAATAGTACCCGAATGTCTGTCTTTGAATTGTTTCTCTCTTTCACTCTCTCTGTTCCCTGCCATGTCTCAGGAAGGCCTGGGTGGAAAACCCTTTTACTTTTAACAGACTAGGAAGATGTTAGATAGATATGCATTAGTTCTTCAAATGTCTGATAAATTGCTGCTCATTCATTTATGTGTTATCCATCCTTCTAAAGACAACGCCATTAACATTGACTGGACTATTCAACAGAACATTAGAATTTATTAATTCATTTAATCATTTTCTTAAGAAAGACTGATCTTTGAAAGTAGCTGTCTAGGTAAGCCAAGCAAACACTTTTCATTACTATAAAGAGGGCATCCTTTACAAGAAAGGAGTGAAAACTAGTTGCATGAATAAGTAAAAGTAGAATTTTTCCAACAGCCTGAGATATTTGAGAGAAAACACAATTAGAAAAAGTAACGCATTCTTGGAAATAACATTAAGCAGATTTCAACAATATAGTGATAACTCTGTAATGTATCCTAATTATCTGATCACTGAGATGAGGTAAATAACTTATTGTATTGCCATTAGAGGGAAATAGAGGAGCCACAAAACCAAGCTTGGTAAGTTACAGTGTTTTGATGTGTTAAATCCCACTGCCTTCCTCGATAAAATAAAGCATGATATCCAGGACCAGCACAGGAGAGAGAGTCATCGTATAGAAAAGGAAAGTTGAGTCTAGCACTGCCAAACAATTACTTCCCTTTGAGGCTCTAGCCTCTACTGATTACTATTTATTTGACTTTGAATAAGTTACTTTATTTTCTGTGCCTGAGTTTCTCATCTATCAAGACTTACTAATAATACTAACAAACAACATTGTTGAGAAAATACAGGGTAGAACTTAAAAAGAATGTCTGAAATATTTTAGCTATTATTATTAATGCTGCCACTACCACATGGGCCTTAAGGGTTACTCTTGCTCCTTTGATGTGCCTTCTAAGTGATTGCTTAAATATTTTCCCCAAGCAATCTATAGCTGAGATAAATTAGAAAGGATCACTTAAACAATGTGTTACTAAAGAGTCAGAGCAGACACAAGAGAAACGAACACTGAGCTATAACACACAATTAGATCATTTGGCTTAGAAAATACAGGTCTCTCATCTTCAGCTTAGACTGGCCTTAAATACCTCCCCATACCCAGCTGTTGGTCATGACACCTGGTGGAAGCTTTCATAAATTCATTTCTTTTTGAAAATATTTTAAGTTCCAGGGTGTATGTGCAGGATATGCAGGTTTGTTACATAGATAAACGTGGGCTATGGTGGTTTACTGCTCCCATTAACCCATCACCTAAGTATTAAGCCTAGCATGCATTAGCTATTTTTATTGTTGCTCTCCTTCCCCCTGTAGCCCCCACAGGTCCCAGTGTGTGTTGCTCCCCTCCCTGTGTCTATGTGTTCTCATGGTTCAGCTCTCACTTATGAGTGAGAACATGCAGTGTTTGGTTTTCTGTTCCTTTGTTAGTTTGCTGAGGATAATGGCTTCCAGCTCCATCCATGTCCCTGCAAATGACATGATCTCATTCTTTTTGATGGCTACATAGTATTCCATGGTGTATATGTACAATATTTTCTTTATCCAGCCTGTCATTTATGGGCATTTGAGTTGATTCCATTTCTTTGCTATTATGAATAGTGCTGCAATAAACATATGCATGCATGTATCTTTGCAATCGAATGATTTATATTCCTTTGGGTATATACCCAGTAATGCATTGCTGATCAAATAGTATTTCTGGTTCTAGGACTTTGAAGAATTGTCACACTGTCTTCCACAGTGGTTGAACTAATTTACATTCCCACCAACCATGTAAAATGTTCCTGTCTCTCCACAGCCTTACCTGCATCTGTTGTTACTTTTTAATAATAGCCATTCTGACCATGATGAGATAATATCCCATTGTAGTTTGATTTGCAGTTCTCAGTGATGTTGAGCTTATTTTCATAAGTTTGTTGGCCGCATAAATGTTTTCTTTTGAGAAGTGTCTGTCCTTTCCCACTTTTTAATTAGGTTTTTTGTTTTCTTTGTTGTAAATTTGTTTAAGTTCCTTTTAGATGTTGGGTATTAGACCTTTGTCAGATGCACAGTTTGCAAATATTTTCTCCCATTTTGTAGGTTGTCTGTTTACTCTGATGATAGATTCTTTTGCTCTGCAGAAGCTCTTTAATTAGAGTCCATTTGTCAATTTTTGCTTTTGCTGTCATTGCTTTTGGTGTTTTTGTCATGAAATCTTTGCTCATACCTGTGTCCTAAATGGTATTGCCTAGATTTTCTTCTAGGGATTTCACAGTTGTGGATTTTACATTTAAATCTTTAATCCATATTGAGTTAACTTTTGTATAAGCTGTAAGGAAGGGGTCCAGTTTCAATTGCTTGTTTTTGTCAGGTTTGTTGAAGATCAGATGGCTGTGGAAGTGTGGTCGTATTTCTGCGTTCTCTATTCTGTTCCGTTGGTCTATGTGTCTGTTTTTTGTACCAGTACCATGCTGTTTCGGTTAATGTAGCTTTATAGTATAGTTTGAATTTAGGTAGTGAGAGGCCTTCAGCAGCTTTGTTCTTTGTGCTTAGGATTGTCTTGGCTATATGGGCTCTTTTTTGGTTCCATATGAATTTTAAAATAGTTTTTTCTAATTAATTTTGTGAAGAATGTCAATGGTAAGTTGATAGAAATAGCATTGAATCTGTAAATTACTTTGGGCAGTATGGTCATTTTCACAATATTGATTATTTGTATCAGTGAGCATGGGAAGTTTTTCTACTTGTTTGTGTCCTCTTTGATTTCCTCGAGCCATGGTTTATAGTTCTCTTTGAAGAGGTCCTTCACTTCCCTTGTTAGCTGTATTCCTACATATTTTATTCTCTTCATAGCAATTATGACTTGGCAGTTCATTCATGATTTGGCTCTCTGCTTGTCGGTTGTTGGTATATAGGAATGCTTGTGACTTTTGCGCATTGATTTTGTATCTTGAGATTTTACTGAAGTTGCTTATCATGAAGCTTTTGGGCTGAGAAGATGGGATTTTCTAGATACGGGATTATGTCATCTACAAACAAAGACAATTTGACTTACTCTCTTCCTATTTGAATACGCTTTATTTCTTTCTCTTGCCTGATTGCCCTGGTCAGAACTTCCAATACTTGTTGAATAGGAGTGGTGTGAGAGAGCATCCTTGTCTTGTTCTTGTTTTCAAGGGGCGTGTTTCCAGCTTTATCCTATTTAGTACGATATTGGCTGTGGGTTTGTCATAAATGGCTCTTATTATTTTGAGGCATGTTCCTTTAATTCCTAGTTTATTGAGAGTTTTTAATATGAAGGGATGTTGAATTTTATTGAAGGACTTTTCTGTGTCTATTGAGATAATCATGTTCTGTTTATGTGATGAATTACATTTATTGATTTGTGTGTACTGAATCAGCCTTACATATCAGGGATGAACCTGACTTGATCACGGTGGGTAAGCTTTTTGATGTGCCACTGGATTTGGTTTGCCAGTATTTAATAAAGGATTTTTGCATCAATGTTCAGCAGGGATATTTACCTCAGTTTTCTTTTTTTCTTGTATCTTGCCAGGTTTTGGTATCAGGATGATGCTGGCCTTATAAAATGAGTTAGAGAGGAGTTCCTTCTTTTCAATTGTTGGGAATAGTTTTAGAAGAAATGGAACAAGCTCCTCTTTGTACCTTTGATAGAATTCAGCTGTAAATCTGTCTGGTCCCTGCTTTGTTTGGTTGGTAGGCTATTTATTACTGCTTCAATTTCAGAACTCATTATTGGTTTCTTCAGGGATTCACCTTCTTCCTGGTTCAGAATTCTCAGGGTGTATGTTTCAGGAATTTATCCATTTCTTCTAGTTTTTTTTTTTTTTTTTAGTTGTGTAGTGGTGTTTATAGTATTGTCTTATGGTTGTTTGTATTTCTGTGTGGCCAGTGGTGATATCCTCTTTATCATTTGTTACTTTGTCTATTTGACTCTTCTCTCTTCTTCTTTATTAATCTACAGAGCAGTCTATTTTATTAATTTTTTCAAAAAACCAGCTCCTGGATTCAATGATTTTTTTAAGTGTTTTCTGTGTCTCTATCTCTTTCAGTTCTGCTCTGATCTTGGTTATTTCTTGTCTTCTGCTAGCTTTGAGGTTTGTTTGCTCTTGGTCCTCTAGTTCTTTTAGTTGCGATGTTAGGATGTCAATTTGAGATCATTCTAGCTTTTTGATGTGGGCACTTAGTATTATAAATTTCCCTCTTAACACTGCTTTAGTTGCATCCCAGAGATTCTGGTACATTGTCTCTCTGTTCTCCTTATTTTCAAAAAACTTCTTGATTTCCGCCCTAATTTCATTATTTACCTAGGGGTCATTCGGGATATGGTTGTTCAATTTCCATGTACTTGTGTGATATTGAGTGAGTTTCTTAATATTGAGTTCTAGTTTAATTGTGGTCTGAGAGACTGTTTGTTATGATTTTAGTTCTTTTGCATTTGCTGAGGAGTGTTTTTCTTCCAATTATGTGATCAGTTTTAGTGTAAGTGCCATGTGTTGCTGAGAAGAATGTATATTCTGTTGTTTTTGGGTGGAGTTGTTTTTGTGAGAATGTATAGTCTGTTGTTTTGGGGAGAGTTCTGTCGATATCTATCAGGTCCACTTTATTCAGAGCCGAGTTCAATTCCTGAATATCCTTGTTAATTTTCTTTCTCGGTAATCTAATATTGACAGTGAGGTGTTAAAGTCTCCCAATATTATTGTGTGGGAGAGTAAGTCTCTTGGTAGGTCTCTAAAAATGTGTCTTATGAATCTTGGTGCTCCTATATTGAGTGTGTATATTTTTAGGATAGTTAGTTCTTCTTTTTGAATTGAACCCTTTATCATTATGCAGTGTCCTTCCTTGTCTTTTTTGATCTTTGCTGGTTTAAAGTCTGTTTTGTCAGAAACCAGAATTGCAACCCCTGCTTTTTTCTGCTTTCCATTTACTTGGTAAATTTTCCTTCGTCGTTTTATTTTGAGCCTATGTCTATCTTAGCACATGAGATGGGTCTCTTGAATATAGCACACCAGTGGGTCTTGACTCTTTATCCAACTTGCCATTCTGTGTCTTTTTATTGTGGCATTTAGCCCATTTATTTATTAACCATATTTAAGGTTAATATTGTTATGTATGAATTTGATCCTGTAATGATGATGCTGGCTGGTTATTTTGGAGATTTGTTAATGTAGTTGCTTCATAGTGTCACTGGTCTGTGTACTTCAGTGTATTTTGAAGTGGCTGGTTTTTCCTTTCCATATTTAGTGATTCCATCAGGAGCTCTTTCAAGGCAGGCCTGGTGGTGTCAAATTCCCTGAGCATTTTCTTATCTGGAAAGGATTTTATTTCTCCTTTGCTTATGAAGCTTAGTTTGGTCAGATATGAAATTCTGAGTTGGAAATTCTTTAAGAATATTGAATATTGGCCCCTAAGCTCTTCTGGCTTGTTTGGTTTCTGCTGAGAGGTCTGCTGTTAGTCCGATGGGCTTCCTTTGTAGGTGAACTGGCCTTACTCTGAATTTTCTGAATTTGAATGTTGGCCTGTCTTGCTAGGTTGGGGAAGTTCTCCTGAATGATATCCTGAAATATATTTTCCAACTTGGTTTTGTTCTCCCTGTCTCTTTCAGGTACCCCAATCAGTCATAGACTTCGTGTGTTTACATAATCCCATAGTTCTCAGAGGTTTTGTTTGTCACTTTTCATTCTGTTTTATCTAATCTTGTCTTCCTGTTTTATTCCAGCAAGATAGTCTTCACGCTCTGAGACTCTCTCCTCTACTAGGTCTATTCAGCTATTCATACCTGTGGTTGCACTGTGAAGTTCTTCTGTTGTGTTTTTCAGCTCCACTGGGTCATTTATGTTCCTCTCTAAAGTGGTTATTCTGGTTAACAGCTCCTGTAATGTTTTATCATGGTTCTTAGTTGCTTTGCATTGGGTTAAAACATGCTCCTTTAACTCAGCAAAGTTCATTATTACCCACCTTCTGAGGCTTACTTCGGTAATTCATCCATCTCCATCTCAGCCTAGTTCTGCGCCCTTCCTGGAGAGGTGTTACAATCATTTGGAGGAGAAAAGGCGCTCTGGGCTTTTGAATTTTCACTATTTTTGTGTTGATTTTTTCTCATGTTTGTGGGTTTATGTATCTTCCTTCAATCTTTGAGGCTGCTGAACTTCGGATGGGTTCTTTTGGTGTTTTTGTTTTTCTTGTTGTTAGTCTTCTTGTTGTTGTTGCTGTTTGTTTCTTTTTGCAATAGGCCCCTCTTCTATAGGGTGCCTGTGGTGGATGGGGGGTTCACTCAAGACCATTTTCACCTGTGTCCCCCACCCCACAACTGGAGTTGTCACCACTGGAGGCTGCAGAAGAGCAAAGATGTCTGCCTCCTCCTTCCTCTGGGAGCTCCCTCCTAGAGGGGCAGTGATCTGATGCCACCAGAACTCTCCTTTATGAGGTGTCTGGTGACCTCTGTTGGGAGGTCTCACCCAGTCAGGCAGCACAGGATCAGGAACCCACTTGAAGAAGCAGTCTGGCTTCTTGGCAGAGTGGGTGCACTGCGCTGGGGGCAATCCCACTTGTCTGGACTGCTTGGACTTGGGAAAGACTAAGTCCCCTGAGCTCGGGACTGTGGCTGCTCTTCTCCCCAGTGGCTCCTTCCCTCCCCAGTGGCTCCTTCCTGGGGTGATCAGAGTTCTGTCCCTAAATCCCTGGCTGGAGTTGCTTAAATTCCTGTAAGGAGATTCTGTCCCATTAGGAGGGATGGATCCAGGCCCATCTAAAGAAGCATTCTGACCATGATGTGCCACAGCCACTGCGCTGCACTGTGGGGAATTCCTCCCAGTCCAAATTGCCCAGTCTCCCTGGCACTGGCAGGGGAAAACGGCCGACTGGAGCCACAGTCATGGCGGCCACCCCTCCCCTGGGGAACTCAGTCATCTTAGGCAGTCTCCATCCAGCTGTTGCTAATTATAACCCGAGCGGCCACTGAGAGTCTGCACAGTTTTGCTCTCAGGACCCAGTGCCCTGGTTGTGTGAGCTCACGAGGGGATCTCCTGATCCACGGGTTGCGCAGATCCATGGCAAAAGCGTGGATCTCCCTGGTGGGTTAGCACATTCACTCACTGCCTCCATTGGCTGGGGCAGGAGTTCTTCTTATTCCATGTGGCTCCTGGGTGGGCCATTATTCCACCCTGATTTTCCTTGCTCTCTGTGGGTCATGCCAACCACCTAGTCAATCCCGAGGAGGGAACCTGGATACCTCAGCTGAAGGTGCAGGATTCACTTGCAGTTTTCATTCTTCTTGGTGGTAGCCACTGACTGGAGCTGCTTCTAATTGGCCATCTTGGTCCCTCCCCTTAAATTCATTTCTTAATCATCTGTAAAAGGGTTTCAACTCCTCAGAAAATCAGATCCAAGGACATAGTTTACAAATGGAGATGAATATTTTCTGTTAAAGTCTTCATTTTACATGTTTCCTTTTTAAGATAGCCCTCTTCCATAGATGAAATAGAAAATATCCTTCATCCTGTTCAAGAAACAACCCACCATTAACCTATGTGCCAGGTCTTCATGGAGCTGCTTCGTCAGAATGCGAAAATGACACAGCTGACACCAGTGCAATGGGAGGCACCTTCATGATCTCCCTTCACAGAGTAACCAAGAGGGATAGGATTTATACAGTGAAGAAAACCACAGTGGAAAATCATTGAAATACAAACTAAAAGTTAATTCAGGAAAAAAGTTTTCCCCTCACTAACAGGTTGAAGTGTCCAGAAATTTGTAATATTCACCTTTCTTTATTAACAATGAAGTTTATACTAAAGTGCAAAAGATGCTTGATCAACAATGCATTATTCTAACTTCAACCATTTGTGCATTGATTTTAATGCATGTTAGTTCATTAGATAAGACAATAACAGAAAAAGTTGGATGGGAAGATGAGATAGGAAAAGGCTTCTGGACTATGAACTGTTCATTAGCCGCTTGCTTTGAGGAGGTATGTGGTGAAATATTTTGGCTAAACAGAGGACAGCATAAATCAATAATTAGATCCCTAAGGCACCAGGTCTATGGGGAAGGGTTTAGGCAAGGCAGTTAAGCACTGAGAGAATAAAATGCAGAGTTCTAGTTCTTAATAATTAATAATACGATTTACTGAGACTATGAACAGACAGATGGCAAAATTGATAGAGCTAGACATAGTTTAAGAGATCAAACATTTTGAGCATTACTGCCTAAAATTCTTGGACAGATCAAACAGTGGTCATACATAAAGAATTCAAAAAACTAGAGATTTGGACAGTAGAAGAAATGTGTAAAAGGCAAAAGAATCTCAAGAGTGGTAATTTTTTTTTTCTTTATCATCTCCGTTCAGAAAATAATATAAAAAGGATCACAAGGGAGATGAAGCAGGAGAGCGTCCTCTGTGGCCAAAAGCATTTATAAATAACCTTTAGAGAAGCACAGCGATATTATGGCAGGGTCAGGAAGAGCAATAGTCCTTTTAATATGATGATATTCAAGAGAAACTGCTGGGACTGCCGCCTGGCTAGCACTTAAGTATCTGTAGTGAACTTAGTCATTTACCATTGAAAATGAGTAATAGGCTTGTGTTAAAAAGATAACTCTGCTATACATTTAATATATAAAAGGGGGTAATGAAATTACATCCTTCTTCACCTTAACTGGATTTTGCTTGCCTCAAATTTAGTCAGTGACCTTGAAAGTAAATGTCATACCCAAATAAGACTAGATCTAAAATGCACCTGAGAAGTTTCTAGGGTCAAAGTTTCACCTTCAAAGGCATGGAACTGGATAGATACACAGTGTCTACCATTGTCCTTCTCTCTTTTGGTCTTATAAAATATTATCACAGCCATTAAGATGAAAAGCTTTAGATTTTGAAATGAAGGGAAAGGTTAGGACCATTTAGTTTTGTCTTTTCCATCTTTGCCTCCACCTGACTATATGGCTGATTAACTCAATTCATCTCTCTGGGGTTGGCTTGCTGCTTTAAAGGAGGTATTGGAGTTAATATGTTATGAAATAGCTTATTTTTTCTAAGACTTCAGGGTTCAGTGGGAGACATGGCTAATGCCCACTTTTCATGGCTCTTTTTATCTTCCCAGGCCGTGGTTGTCAGACATTCCATGTGACTAATTCTCAGTTGAGGTGACAGGGTTCATCTCCAGGCAGAAACATAGAAAACCAAGGAGCAACAAAACCAAGCCCCCACAAACCAGGGTGGAAAAACCAGGAGTGTTCATACTTTGCCACAGGGACCAAGGAGGTAGTGCATTCCACATGATGCAGTCTCACGTGGTGGTCCCTCTATTGGCCTAGGTCTCAAGTGATATAGCAAATTTCACCTTCCAAACCACATTAGACATGTGTGAATGAGAAAGAAATCTATCATAAGCCACTGAGATATCAGGATTGTTTCCACAGAATAATCTAGACAATCTTAAGTAGTAAATGTTTTCTAAAATGATTTCTAAATATGACATGTTGTCTCATTCCTTTATTTCTGTATCCAAGGGTGTCATTTTGAAATTGTGACTACTGATAGTTTGTAAGAGCAACTTATAGAGATCGCATACTGAAAAGGGAAATAGTAATGCTTTTAAAAGTATTTTATAGTTCCATGGGATCATAGAACTGGAAGGAATATTTGAGAAACATTCATTCCAATTTTATTTTAAAGATAGAGAAATTATGGCCAAAAGACAAAAGATAAAGGCACAGATAAGAGCTAATGTCACTTTAAAATTATCTATATAAGACAAGTATTAATTAGAGTTCAATCTCTACGATTTTTCTAGAAAATAATAAGGCAACATATCAGGCTGTAGATAGGTTTCCACATGTATGAGTCTAAGGCACCTTAAATTTTTTAAATGTTTTTAATTTTCCGAGGTAGATACTTTGGTAATTTTCTAATACTTCCCCTATTTTATTTGGAAAAAAAATTATTAAAGTACCGTAATTATTTCCTCTTTTCAAGCTTACAAAAGTTAGCTAAAAGAAAAAAAGAATGTCAACTGGTCCTTTTAATAGGCAAGTAGAAATAAATGATGGACCCCCTAAAGCCACGATATAACCATAAATGATTTTCAAAATGAAAATTAAAAAACAAAAATTTAAAAGTTCATTGAATCTAGATATTCCAATTTTAAATTGGGATGTATTAGGTGATGTTTTCTTGGTTATGTTACAAGTTAGTAGCAGAACAAAAACTAACTCTCTCTCTATATATATATTTTGTGTTTGTTTGTTTGTTTTGAGACAGAGTTTCGCTCTTGCCACCCAGGCTGGAGTGCAATGGTGCAATCTCAACTCATTGCAACCTCCGCCTCCCGAGTTCAAGTGATTCTCCAGCGTAACCCTCTCAAGTAGCTGGGATTACAGGCGCCTACCACCACAGCGTGCTAATTTTGTATTTTTAATAGAGACAGGGTTTTACCACATTGGCCAGGCTGGTCTTGAACTCCTGACCTCAGGTGATCCGCCCACCTTGGCCTCCCAAGGTGCTGGGATTACAGGTATGAGCCACCGTGCCCGGCTTATATATTTTTTTAAAAATTTATTTTTCCCCATTTAAACCTAAGCACTGCTATAAGAATGTGTGGACAAACTCTATTCATGTTCATGACCTCTCATTCATGAATGTCTTCTTTCTTTAATCTATTATATTGGGGTAGATTCCCCCATTGCTTTATAACATAGTACTTTTCTGTCTTTGAACTTTTTGTAAGCTAAAATGCTTATAATTAGAGATTTTTAGTTAATTAACTTCTTTTCACATGAAATTTCTCCCCGCTGCTGCGGTATTCTTTTTTATCTTGCTCAATCTGGTGATAAAATTGATTTTTTATAAGAATTTATGATTAAGCTCACTTTTATTTGATACTAATTTTCTGAGTAATTCAGAGACAAGTGAAAAGATAAACTTATCTTCAATATTAGTTTAAGATGCAACTTTTTCTTCAAAGGCATGTTGCCTTATAGCAAGCAACAAAAGTGGTTAATAACTACAGTAGAGAGGGATAGTAACTTTGAGGCAAGATGGCCCACTAGACACAGCTCAGAGACTCTTCCGCTAAGACCATCCAAAATATCTGTAAACCATCACACTTGAAATAGATGTTTTGAGAGAAAGCACTGGAAGTTGATAGAGAGGCAACAGACACCATTGTTGAAGAGTGAGAAAGCTGGGAAGCCTTTTTGGGGTCCTTCGGCACAAGGACTGGCCTTGGTCCCAAACCTGACCTAAGGGGCTAAGAGCCTGTATGCTGGCTCATACTCTTAAGTGCAACCTACTGGACTGTACCCTAAATTATACCACCAAACACAAATGCGTTGCTTCAACACACACCACCTGGGAAACCAACCACAGGAATCTATCTTCAACCAAGGAATTCACACAGATCTTTGGCCCGCTAAAAGCACCCAGAAATAAAACCAATTGACTATATACAACATATATCACAGTCAATTCCTCAGGGGCAAAAAGAATGTAAAAACAAAAATCCCTATCCAGTGACAGCACGTTCAAGAACAAAAAGGCATGCCAGCTCCCTCAGATGAGGAGGAATAAGTAAAAGAAATCTGACAATTCAAAAAGTGAGGAGTGTTTTGTTACTTCCAAGGGATTGCAATAGCTCCCTAGCTGTAGACCCTAACCAGATTGAAAGGTCTGAAATGATAGACACAGAATTCTGAATCTGGATAGTGAAGAAGCTCAATGAGATCTAAGTTATATGTTGAAATTCAATCTGAGGAAGCCAGAGAAATAATACAAGATTTGAAAGATGGCATAGCTATATTAAGAACAACCAAATTGAACTTCTGAAATTGAAAATTCACTACAAGAATTTCAAAGTACATTTGCAAGCCTTAACAACAGACTAGACCAAACATAGGGAAGAATTTCAGAGTGTGAAGACTGTTCCTTCAAATCAACTCAGAGAAAAATGAAGAAATTAAAATGATGAACAAAACCTCCAAGCTACCTGCAATTATGTAAAGCAACAAAACCTATGATGAACTGGCATTCCTAAGATAGGAGAAGAGAAAGTAAGCATCTTGGAAAACATATTGGAGAAGATAATCCATGAAAATTTCCCTCTGTCTTCCTAGAGAAGTCAACATGCAAATATAAAAAATTCTGATAACCCCTGTAACATATTATACAAGATAACAATCCCCAGTGCACATAGTAATCAGTCCTTCCAAGGTCAGTGTGAGAAAAAAATCTTAAAAGCAGCTGGAGAAAGGGCCATACCATCTATGATGAGAAACTGATCAGGCTAACAGAAGACATCTCAACAGAAACCTTACAAGGTAGAAGAGATTGGAAGGCTATTTTTATCTTTCTTAAGGAAAAGAAATTCTAAAAATAATTTCATGTCTGCCAAACTAAGTTTTTTAAATAAGTGATGGTGAAATAAAATCTTTCCCAGACAAGCCCTAGCTAAGAGGATTTGTTAGCAATGGACTGACCTTACAAGAGCTGTTTAATGATGTTCTAAACATAGAAATGAAAGAACAATAATTCCCACAAAACACATACATAGACCAAGGACCTAGTGTATTAGGGTTCTCCTTTTTAAAATTTTTTTTTATTATTATTATTTTGAGACAGAGTCTCACTCTGTTGCTCAGGCTGGAGTGCAGTGGCACGTTCTTGGCTCACTGCAACCTCCAATTCCCAGGTTCAAGCAATTCTCCTGTCTCAGCCTCCCAAGTAGCTGGGACTACAGGCACATACCACCCGGCTAATTTTTGTATTTTTATTAGAGATGGGGTTTCACCATATTGGTCTGGCTGGTCTTGAACTGCTGACCTCAGGTGATTCACCTGCCTTGGTCTACCAAAGTGTTGGGATTACAGGTGAGCCACCATGCCCAGCTTAGTCAGGGTTTTCTAGAGGGACAGAACTAATAAGGTATATTATATAGGGGAGTTTATTAAGTATTAATTTACACAATCACAGGGTCCCACAATAGGCAGTCTGCATGCTGAGAAGCAAGGAAAGCCAGTCTCAGTCCCAAAACTGAAGAAC
This sequence comes from Gorilla gorilla gorilla, assembly GCF_029281585.2. Classification (NCBI taxonomy): domain Eukaryota; kingdom Metazoa; phylum Chordata; class Mammalia; order Primates; family Hominidae; genus Gorilla; species Gorilla gorilla. The sequence goes on along the minus strand of NC_073236.2, from coordinate 88,209,258 downwards.
TTGGAGGTCGATGTTCAAGGGCAGCAAACATCTAGCACAGGAGGAAGATATAGGCTGGGAGGCTGGGCCAGTCTAATCTAGTCACATTTCTCACCTACTTTGTATTCTAGCCACACTGGCAGCTGATTAGATGGTGCCCATCCAGATTAAGGGTGGGTCTGCCTTTCTTAGTCCACTGACTCAAATGTTAATCACCTTTGGCAACATCGTTACAGACATACCCAGGATCAATACTTTGCATCCTTCATTCCAATCAAGTTGACACGCAGTATTAATCATCACAAGTCCACTCCTTGTCAACTTGAACCCATACACATCTCCTGAGATCATATATGGTCTTCAAATAAAGAAAATAATAAGGCCATAGTTACACCTAACATAATACAACTGTCCTTTGTACAACTAGAAACATACCAATCCCCAACTCAAATACTACTAAGCAAAGTTAACAATACTTAAATGTTGATATAAAGTCAATAAATCTTATGTCACATAATAAAGGAGAAAGGAAATAAAATGAAGATATTTTTGTAGTAGAAGTGTACACATGCACAAACATGTTTTTAACAAAAGAAAGGAAATACTCATGAAAATTACAGTCCTCATGTCTGCAGCTGGCCGTGTGGTTGTAGCTGGTATTGATTATTTGCTCAAGAAATGAAACCACATTTGGTATAGCAGCTGCAATTGGAGTCACCACTTGGTTAAACTTAAAATAATCCACTTTCACTTTCTAAGATCCATCTATCTTCTGCACAGGCCAAATGGGAGAGTTGAATGGGGATGTGGTGGGAATAACCACCCCGTGTCTTTCAAGTTGTTGATGGTGGCACTTATCTCTGCAGTCTCTCCAGGGATGCAACATTGTTTTTTATTTACTATTTTTCTAGGTAGAGGCAGTAATGTCTTACATTTGACCTTTCCCACCATAATAGTCCTCACCTACCAGTCAGGAAGCCAATGTGGAGGTTCTGCCATCTGCTAATATGTCTATGCCAATTATACATTCTGGCACTGGGGAAATGACCACAGGATGAGTTGAAGGACTTACTGTAAGTAAGACCTGAGAACTCCATTACTTACCTGACCTCTATAAGCTCCTACTTTAACTGGAGGACCACAGTGATGTTTTGGGTCCCCTGGAATAAATGTCAGCTCAGAGCTAGTGTCCAGTAGTCCCTGAAATGTCTGATCATTTCCCTTTTTGCAATACACAGTTACCCTGGTAAAAGACCAGAGGTCTTCTTGGGGAAGGGTGGGAGGAAGATTAACAGCATACATTGTCGGTAGTGTACTGGGGTCCTTCCTCAAGGGGATCCAGCCTCCCCTTCATTCAAGGGGTTCTGGGTCTGTAAACTGGCTCAAGTCTGGAAATTGATTGAGGGGCCATGATTCTCTGGTTTTATATTTCAAATAAGTCTTTTGTCCATTCGGCCTAGAAGTTTTCTGCTTATATAAATTAAGTAGGAATGCAGTCGGCTTCCTGTCAATTTCAATTCTAGGAACACAGTGATTTATTAGCCAATGCCAGAGCTCTACACAAGTCAGACTATTTTGATTGCTGCTTTACTTCTGCTGTCAATTACTGTAGGTATGCCCACCTTACCTTTGATGGTTGAGTGTTGCCACTTGGTCCCTGCCACCTCAGGATGCAATTATTTCCATTGTATTTAAATTTTGTAGTTGAGTGACTGCAGTTCCCACTATTAGATCTGACATACAGAGAAGAACAATTACAGGGCCCTTAAAAGATGGAGGTGCTGCCCTCACAAATATATTTCACAAGGCACTGGTCAAAGGTATATCTCCTAGATCCTCCCAGCTGGGATGAGTAGGTCTAAAGTGACTGATCCACTCCACCATCCCAATCTCCCTAAGCCTTTGGATTCCTTCCTCTACATAAAACCAAGGAAGATCAGGCATTTCCAGCTCACTCACAGTGGGCCATCTTTTAATCCATATTGCTGCTAACCAAGCAAATAAACTATTAGAATCCTTTTTAACTCCCTGAGCTGCAACGTTAAATGCAGAGTCACTACTTAGTGGGTCCAAATCAATAAATTCAACCTAATCCAACTCTATGTTTCTTTCACCATTATCTCATACCCTTAATATCCATTCCCATGCCTGTTCTTGAGATGTCTGCTTATATAAATAAGAAAATTCAACCAGTTATTTTCAGGTGTAGTGCACCTCCTCATGGGTCACTCTCAACCTCACCTCTAGGGACCCACCAGGACTTTAGTCTGGTTACAGGTCTAGAAGCAAAAAGGGGTGTTGGGGGTGGCCCCTAAGGAGAATCAGCATTATCTTTCCTGGCAACTGCCTCGGGGGAAGCCATCTCTGTTGCCTCAGGCAGCAGAGGGTTTATCTCCTCAGACAAAGGTGGAAAGGCTGATGACAGCATGGGTCGGGGAGGGGATGTTGATAGGGAAGCTGTTTCTTCTGGCAAAATAAGGTTCATCAGAGTTTACAAATGCAGTGTTCTCAGCTTTGTTGGCGTCCTCTCACAAATCCCCATTCCAAATTGCAGGGTCCCATTCTTTTCCAATCAATGCCCTCACCTTAACAGTGACATCTGGCAAGGCTGTGCATGCACCTTTTGTTGCAGGTCAAGAAAGTCTTAATTCATTCCATCATTAAACCAAAAGTCCAAGTACAAAGTCTCATTTGGGACAAGGCAAGTCCCTTCTGTCAGTGAGGCTATAAAATCAGAAGCAGGTTAGTTACTTCCTAGATGCCATGAAAGTACAGGCATTTGGTAAATATATCAGTTCCAAATGGGTGAAATTGGTCTAAAAAAGGGGGCTACAGGCCCCGCAGAAGTCCACAATCCAACAGGACAGTCAAATCTTAGTTTTGAAATGATCTCCTTTATGTCTCATATCCAGGTCATGCTGATGCAAGAGGTGGGCTCTCACAGCCTTAGGGAATTCCACCATGTTGCTTTGCAGAGTATATCCCTTCTTCTGGCTACTTTCATGGGCTGGCATTGAGTGTCTGTTGCTTTTCCAGGAGCATGGTGCAAGGTGTTGGTGGATCTGCCATTCTGGGGTCTGAAGGATGATGGTCCTCTTCTCACAGCTCCACTAGGTGGTGCCCCAGTGGGGACTCTGTGTGTGGGATCCAACGCCACGTTTCCCTTCTGTCATACCCTAGCAGAGGTTCTTCAGGAGGGCTCCCACCATGTAGAAAACTTCTGCCTGGACATCCTGGTGTTTCCATACATTCTCTGAAATCTAGGTGGGAGTTCTGAATCCTCAGTTCTTGAATTCTGTGCACCCACAGGCCCAACATCAGTTTTAAGTTACCAAGGTTTGGGGCTTGCACCCACTGAAACAATGGCCTGAGCTGTATGTTGAGCCCTTTTAGCCAAAGCTGGTATGCAGGGCACCAAGTCACTGCATACCAGACTGCACAAAGCACCAAGGCCCTGGGCCCACCCCATGAAACCATTTTTTTCCTCCTCAGCTTCTGGGCCTGTAATGAGAGGGGCTGCCATGAAGATCTTTGAGATTCCTGGAGACATTTTCCCCATTGTCTTGGTACCTTGTTACTTTTGGTTCCTCGTTACTTATGCAAATTTACATTTTGGTTCCTTCTTACATTTGGTTCCTTGTTACTTATGCCAATTTCTTCAGACAGCTTGAATTTCTCCTCAGAAAATGGATTTTTCTTTTTCTGTTGTATTGTTCAGGTTGCAAATCTTCCAAAATTTTATGCTCTGCTTCCCTTTTAAATATAAATTTAAATTCCAGATAATCTCTTTGTGAATGAATGAAACTGAATGCTTTTAAGAGCACCCAAGGCACCTCTTGAAAGCTTTGCTGCTTAGAAAATTGTTCGGTAAGATACCCTAAATCATCACTTTCAAGTTCAAAGTTTCACAGATTTCTAGGGCAGGGGCACAATGCCCCCAGTCTCTTTGCTGAAACGTAGCAAGAGTCACCATTATTCTAGCTCCTAACAAGTTTCTCATCTCCATCTGAGACCATCTCAGTTTGGACTTCAATGTCCATATCACTATCAGCGTTTTGGTCAAAGTCATTAAACAAATCTCTAGGAAGTTACAAACTTTCCCACATTGTCCTGTCTTCTTCTGAGACCTCCAAACTTTTAAAACTTCTTTCTGTTACCCAGTTCCAAAGTCACTTCCACATTTTATCTTTATAGCAGCACCCCACTCTCTGTGGCACCAATTTGCTGTATTAGTCTAATTTCATACTGTGAAACTGAACTTCCCAAGGACTGGGTAATTTATAAAGGAAACTGGTTTAATGGACTCACAGTTCTGCATGGCTACAGAGGCCTCAGGAAACTTACGATCATGGCATAAGCCACCTTCTTCACAAGGCAGCAGACAGAAGTGCAAAGCAAAGGGTAAAGAGCCCCTCATAAAACCATCATATCTCATGGGAACTTAGTAAGAACTTATTCACTATCATGAGAACAGCATGGGAAAAAAACATCCCCATGATTCCATTACCTCCACCTGGTCTTGCCCTTGAAATGTGGGGATGATGGAGGTTACAATTCAAGATGAGATTTGGGTGGAGAAACAAATCCTAACCATATCAATAGAGAACCCAGAAAACACACACACACACACACACACACACACACACACACACATATCTATAAGCCACAGATCTTTTACAAGGTTGAGAAAAATAAGCAATGGGAAATGGTTTTCCTATTTTTAAAAAATGGTGCTAGGAAAACTGGCTACCCATAGGCAGAAGAATGAAACTACACCCAGACCTTTCACCATGTACAAAAATTAACTGGTCTGGTCATGGTGGTTCACACCTATAATCCCAGCACTTTGGGAGGCCAAGCCAGGAGGATCACTTGAGACCAGTAGTTTCAAACCAGCCTGAGCAACATCATGAAATTCCATCTCTACAAATAATACAAAAATCAGCCAAGTGTGGTGGTGTACACCTATAATCCCCAGCTACTTTGGAGACTGAGGTGGGAGGATCACTTGAGCCCAGGAGGCTGAGGTTGCAGTGAGCATGATCATGCCACTGCACTCCAGCAGGGGTGACAGAGTGATACCTTATTTCAAAAAAAATATATATATATATTACATCAAGATTGATTCAAACTTAAATGTAAGACGTCAAGCTAAAAGAAAACCTAGAAAATACCCTTCTGGATATCAGCCTAGACAGAGAATTTATGACTAAGTCCTCAAAAGCAATTGCAACAAAAATAAAAATAGACAAGTGGCACCTAATTCAACGAAAGCACTTCTATACAGCAAAAGAAACTATCAGCAGAGTAAAAAGACAACCTACAGAATGGGTTAATATATTTACAAACTATATATCCCACAAAGGACTAATATCCGGAATCTATAAGCAACTTCAACAAATAAACATGCAAAAAAAAAAAAATTAACAATAGGGCAAAGGACATGAACAGACACTTTTCAAAAGAAGACATACAAGCAGGCATACAAGATCTTTGCTTGTCAGATACAATTTCAAATTTCAGAATCACCTTCTCTGAAGGCAATATTGCCAGTTTTCTTTTTCTATCCATTAACCTTCCAAGACAGTGTATCCAGTTTTATCTTTTTCTAACATATGTTTGGTCCTGTCACTTCTCTGTTTAAAACGCTTCAAGATCTACTCTGTGACTGTATGGAAAATCTAAACTTCACAGAGTAGCATTCATTTCTCTCCAAAATTGATAACAAATCTACTCTTCCAATTTTGTTTCTTACTTTTCCCATGAACCTATGTCCCTCACACCTCCTACGTCTCTGTGACTCTACCTTTACTCAGATTACTTTCTTTTCTTTGTATGCCCCTCTCTTGTTCTTAGTTTGTCTTCAGGTTACTTGATTTTCCATTTTATTTGATTTTTCTAGCTTAGCTTTAAATTATGTGCTCAAACATTACCTCCCAATAAGTCTTTTCTTTTTTTTGAGACAGAATCTCACTCTGTCACCCAGGCTGGAGTGCAATGGTGAGATCTTGGCTCACTGCAACCTCCGCCTCCTGGGTTCAAGTGATTCTCCTGCCTCAGCCTCCCGAGCAGCTGGGATTACAGGCACACACCACCATGCCCGGCTAATTTTTGTATTTTTAGTAGAGACGGGGTTTCACCATGTTGGTCAGGCTGGTCTTGAACTTCTGACCTCATGATCCACCCACCTCGGCCTCCCATAGTGCTGGGATTACAGGCAAGAACCACCACGCCCGGCCATTTTTTTTTTTTTAAATAATTAGTAGCCGAAAATAATATAACCCCAACTTAATCATGCACCTTCATTTGAATTTTTCAAACATTTTAACTGCAGTATGTATTTAGGCTTCCCATTTGGGGTTCTCGCAATGCTTGGTAAATGTGCTTTTCACATTTCTAGTGCTCTATAATGTGTAATAAAAGCATAAAGCATGGCGGAAACCTTCAAAAAATTAGCATCACGTGTAATGAGAGTGGAAATTAATGAAACACATAATAATGACCTATTAAAATCTATTCAGCAAATGATCAGTTTGGAGATTGTGAGGTTTTATCAAGTTATCCAGCGGGATTTCAATATAAGCCAACTAAAATGGAAAAACATTTTTCTCCAGTTACCATTAGTAAGTACGGCAAAGGAAAAAAATAGTTTATTATATGATCTTTCACAATTTTTTTTTTTTTTGAGGGGGAGTTTCGCTCTTGTTGCCCAGGCTGGAGTGCAGTGGCACAATCTCAGCTCACTGCAACCTCTGCCTCCCAGGTTCTAGCAATTCTCCTGCCTCAGCCTCCTGAGTAGCTGGGATTACAGACACAGACCACCGCACCCACCTAATTTTTGCATTTTTAGTAGCGACCAGGTTTCACTGTGTTGCCCAGGGTGGTCTCAAACTCCTGACCTAATCCCAAAGTGCTGGGATTACAGGCATGAGCCACCACACTCGACTGATCTGTCCATTTTTATCTTTCATAAATGATAGCATTATAAATTTAAAGTCTCACTAGATGGAGAAATATGTGCAGAAATTGAAGGTAGAAACTGTACTGTTTCTTGACAGATAAAAACTATAACTTAGAAATTTGTTTTTCAGCTAAATCTCTGATATTTTTATAATTTTCTCTTTCTTCCAAAGTAGAATAATTGGGCTCTCTTTAACAAATTTCAATCTAACCAGGATTTTACAATTAATCAGGTTGTCATGCCTTTTTCCATTTGTCCAATAGTAACTTGTAAAAGCCTCTCCATGGAAGGCCTGTAAAACACTGAGTGTCTTAACTTTTATCGGACAATCCAGAAAAAATCATATTTGGGAACACCGATAATGAATTGGCAGACAAATAGCTGAGAAAGACATTTTTTCTTTTAAAAAATGATCAGAATAAAAAAAAAAAAAGGAAAGAGGAATTTGGGGAAGTATTTAAATGAACACATATAGTAGAATTTAGTTTCCCTTAGCACAGCTCTGATTGTTTAGCTTCTTTCAGGAATGGTAAAAATGAATACTAATGAGTTTTAGCTTTATAAGCCACCATTAATTTAGACAAATGTTGAATATATTGCTCTATTCTTTGATTATTTTGTTTGATAATTTTTCTTTAATTATGAATGCATAATTAATAATTTAATTATCCATATTAGTTTCCCCGTGTACTTTCAACTATAGCTTTCGGCAAAACTAACTTCAAAAAAAAGGAGAGACTGGCTTCCCAGCTTCAGGGAATTTCTGTGATGAGAGTCAAGGAAGCTTGGTTACCACACTCTTGAGTCACACAGGCAATATCCCCTTCATCTATCCTTTCATATTTTGGGCCGACTCTTCAAAATATGAAACTCTGGAGATGAAACATTGAGGCAAAAAAAAAGGTTTGTAGTCCTTGAGATTCAATATCCGCACATTTCCATCTCTCTCAGTGCCTCCTTTCATTGATGTCAGAGTATCGGCTTAATTTGCAGAGCTGAGGACATCATTAACTGCAGCTTCAGATAAAGCATTTCAAAAAAATGTTCTAAAGCAGAAAACTTATAACACTCTGAATACTTGAAACTTTTAACTTTTCCCATCATTATTCCAAAGTTAAAAGTCAAAAGTGAAGTCAAACTTAAACAAAAAAATTTGTCTATTCATAGAACATCATTTCCCGCAAATACCTCCTTAATTATTATAAGTTGCATCATTCATTGGGCAGGATGCCATTAGAAAAATATTTGGGGAATTTACTTGCACCATCTATTAAACTTGAGGCTTACAAGCACATTTTATTTCTGAGCCTGTGTTCTAAACTCATATAAACTCATAATTGTCTATATGATGATGAATTCCATTATATTGCAGGCACTTGCTTATATAATACCCACTCAGTGAAGTATTGCAGTTATCTTATTGATAATAAAAATATTAATTATTGGCTGGGCACGGTGACTCACACTTGTAATCCCAGCACTTTGGGAAGCTGAGGCGGGCAGATCACGAGGTCAGGAGTTCGAGACTAGCATGACCAACATGGTGAAACCTTGTCTCTACTAAAAATACAAAGATTAGCCAGGCATGGTGGCGGGCACCTGTAATCCCAGCTACTTGGGAGGCTGAGGCAGGAGAATCGCTTGAACCTGGGAGGCGGAGGTTGCCGTGAGCTGAGATCATGCCATTGCACTCCAGCCTAGGTGACAAGAGCAAGACTCCATCTCAAAAAAAAGTTAATTATTATATATTCAAATTTAAATCTGTCCATTTCTTTCAATGCTCAGTGTTACTACCTTGTTCAGGTAATCAGCATTTCTTGGGCACAAAGCTTCCCAAGTCTTGGGAATCTATTATATGTTATCTGTCCTGAATTCAGAGTGAATTCCTACAATACAAATTTAATTATGTCATCCCCTTGCTTAAAACTCTCTGATACCTACCTGTTGCTAGGATACTCTCCAAACTCATTAAAAAGGCCAAATCCTTAATGAGATGCTCCCATTATAAATGCCTTTAGGACAAGGACTGTCATTCGACCAGTGTTATATCTAGTGTCTAGCAAGGTGTCTGGTAATCCTTAATACATGTTTAGGATGCAGTGAACAGTTGTGGAATAACTGTTGAATGAGTCATGATAGTAAGGTCATTTCATTTCCTAAATGTATAAGTATACTGTCTTCCATTATTAAAAAAAAAACCCTCTGGCAACTTAATTATATCTGTCTCTTCAAATCTACATTTTTTCAAATGAAGGTTTTTCTTTGCTTTCTTATATACTAACTCCTTTGAATTTATTAAGGTGTTTTCTCCGTTGCATTTTTGCTACCTATATATTCTATGGCATTTTATTACTTTTCTGAATATTTTAACGTACATAACTTAGTAAAGTCCAAAGTTAACAGTTTAAATATCAAACAATATAAAGATGCAAAAACACCTTATTATCTCCCTGGACCTGATTTATATACTTTTGTTGTTCCATATTTTGGATTTATCTTGTTTGTTTTTAATACCACAAATTTGATATTATGCTTATGGGTTAAACAATCAATATTAGTTTAAATTTACATGTAGTTACAAAATTCTGTACTTGGTATCTCATCTTGTATATTAATTGTGAAATTATATTATTTCCTCCCTGAAGTACACTAATTAACAATCTCATTAATAAAGTTCTGTTGGGATAAAAATCTGTTATTATATCTATAAAAATGCATATTTTGGTCTTTTTTGGAAAGATATTCATAATGGAAAAATAATTTGAGATTGGCAGTTTTTCTTCTCAGCTCATTGAAAATATTAATCAACTATCTTCTGGATTCCATGGTTGCAGTTAAGAAAAACATCAGTTAAATTAGCATTTGGTTGAGGGAGAGCTTCCTTTGTTCTTGGTTGCTTTTAGCATTTCTTATTTTTTATTTTTTTATTTTTTTTTACATTTTCAACAAATTAAATGTAATTATTTTCTATTTTGTGATTATTTCAATATTTAACGTCTTTGTTGGTTTGTTTCTCTTTCTTGCAGTTACTGTTTGCTCTTGTTCATTCTGCATTCTATTCCTATGTTTTTCAGTTATTTTTTGTGGTCTCAAATTCCTTGGAATTTCATTTGTGGCAATTCTTTGATGACTGGGTTAAAAAGGTAGTCTTCTCCAAAACAGATTTGTATTTGAATTTGCCAAATACTTGAGGGCATCCAAAATCTCAGATCCCTTTTTCACCTTAAGGAGTTTCAGGTTTCATAATAGGCCAATACAGTGTTTCCTTAGAAATTCAGATTATGTGTTCAGATTTCAATGGACAATTTTTTTCCTTATTTCCTTTTTCCCCAGACCCAGGGTCAAAGTAGTCATTATCTTTTTCCTATATGTATTAGTCCATTTTCGTGCTGCTGACAAAGACATATCCTTACAGTTCTACATGACTGGGGAGACCTCACAATCATGGCAGAAGGCAAAGAGGAGCAATTCACATCTTACATGGATGGTAGTGGGCAAAGAGAGAGCTTGTGCAGACAAACTCCCATTTTTAAAGCCTTCAGATCTTGTGAGAGCCATTCAGTCTCATGAGAACAGCACAAGAAAGACCTGCACCCATGATTCAGTCATCTCCCACTGGGCCCATCCCACAACACGTGGGAATTACGGGAGCTACAAAGTGAGATTTGGGCGGGGACACAAAACCAAACCATATCACTATATGTTTAGTTTGTTTCTGGTTCGTATTTTGGAAGCACTGTGTTGCATGGAATCTCCTGTTAGATTTTACACTCACCTTTGTCTCTCTGTCCTATGACATCATTAATAAGAATTTCATTCGTAACTAGAGTTTGTAAGAACCCCAAGTCAAAAACCCACCTCAGGACAAGCTTCTTTATCTGAACTTATTTTACTTGGTTTTAAGGCCTCTGAATATTTATTTTAATTTTTTTTCTTAGTCCAGCAGAAGTTTTAGTATGACTTGTTTTAATACATTTTAACATTTTTTATTGCTTTTACCAGGTTTATTCAGCTTATCTGTTTAGTTATACAGCAGGAAACAAAATTTTCTTTTTTATTCATTCCTGTCTAGATTTTATGCCATTATTTTGAAGTTTCAAGATCAATACTTTCTTTAGATAATGAACATTTTTTAAAAATCCAGATTTCTTTTTTAAAAATCTAGAATTTCTCTCTATAATTCTATAGCTGACCAAAAAAATCCTTACATCTTGATTTCTTGGGCTTCCACCCTGTGACTCTCTCATTACCTTTTATAATTATAACTCATACTTCTCAGCCTTTTTTTTTAACAAAATCATGTTCTGCCTATTCCTTCAGTTTTGTTGTTCTCAGTTGTGAGAATTAATTTTGTGGGTCAGCTTGGCTGAGCTATAGTGCCTAGTTGCTTGGTGAAGCACCAGTCAAGATGTTGTTGTGAAGATTTTCTGTTTTAGATGTGATTAACATTTACGTTTGTGGAATTCGAATGTAGCAGATTACCCTCCATAATGTCTGTGGGCCTCATACAATCAGTTGAAGGCCTTAATGGAAAACTCTGAGGTTCTTGGAAGAGTAGAGAGTTCAGCTTCCAGATGGCATTTAGACTCAAGGCTGCAACATAAACTCCTGCTGGAATTTTCAACCTGCTGTTCGACTTCGAAAAAACAGAGTAATTTTAAGGAATTGGCTTACGCAATTGTGGGAGCTAGCTAGTTTCGTGTGTGCGTGTGTGTGTGTGTGTGTTTTCCCCTGTATATGTGAATTTCCAGGCTCCAGAACTGTGTGACAATAAATTTCTGTTGTTTAAGCCGTTCTGCTTCTAGTACTTTGTTACAGCAGCCCTAGAAAACTAATAGAGTCCATCCCTAGTCCCCTTCTTTTCTTTCATTATCCAGTCTTTTAAGAACTTGTTTGGTCTCAAGCCTTATGACATGTGAGTTTATTACACTATGCCTAACATTGTCAACATATACATCTGTTTCACCTTCCATTTATTTCAATGCTTATTTAGCATTTCTACCTACATGACTGAACAACATGTACCTGAAAAAAATATTCCTCACACTCATCATTTTCTTATATAATCCATCTTGATTAAACACCTTCTATTTATTCTTGGCATCAGGTTCACACTAAATATTTCCCTCTGCATCTACTGTGTTTAATTGATACAGACAAATCTCACAATTCTACATCCATTCCTCTTGCCATTCTTAATTTATGCCCTCAATGTATCCTTTTTATAATATCTCAAATAGGGAAGGGGCATATGATAGCATCATTTAGCAGTACATTTCAATCTCAGGTTCCAGGGGAATTACTTAAACTTCCTTGAGTCTCTTTCTTCACTGATACATGTAATTTGGTAAAATTCAGTTCTGATCATTTCAATTTTCCTAATGATTAAAATTAATCTTTAAAAAAATTCTAAATCTCTATGAAAATCTACAAATGTTTTAAATTACCAAAATCTTTTCTTTTCAAAATTGTTAACTCCTGTTTATTCCTCTAGACTCCCTACTTTTCGCTTATGTTCTGTGTACTACTAACATACAGCTATTTCTATTTTCTGAAAAACAAAAGCCCCTGTGTTTTATGTCTTTTTTTTCCTTTCTTTTGAGACAGAGTTTTGCTCTTGTTGCCTAGGCTGGAGTGCAATGGCGCGATCTCGGCTCAATGCAACTTCTGCCTCCCGGGTTCAAGCAATTCTCCTGCCTCAGCCTCCCTAGTAGCTGGGATTACAGGTGTGTGCCACGATGCCCGACTAATTTTCTATTTTTAGTAGAGACGGGGTCTCTCCATGTTGGTCAGGCTGGTCTTGAACTCCCGACCTCAGGTGATCCACGTGCCCCGGCTTCCCAAAATGCTGGGAATACAGGCTGAGTCACCATGCCCAGCCTATTTTATGTCTTTATGTATTTTCTCTGCTCACATTGTCTCTCTGCTGCCTGGCAAAACTCTTGTTACTTTTTAAGGTCAAAGACAGAGATCTTTTCTTCTGGGAAGTAGCTCATGAATGGCTATACTTATTCGGCCCGTGTCTGTAAGAACACACATCTTAATGTGCTGTAATTATTTCTGTACATGTGTTATCTTATTAGAAAATGGAAATTTCTAGAGTGTAAGAATAGTGCCATTTTCATCTGTATTCCAAAAAGTGTGGGCATTGTTTGCTGTGGTTCAGAGTCAGTAATTCCTCATGGCATTAGTGAATAACAACATTTGGCATTCTTTCAGAGCATGTGATTACATACAAACTAGATGACTCAGGTTAGGTCCTACCACATGAAAAGTCTTGTGGAGGACACAAGACTTTTGAGTAAAGTATAGTTTGCTGTTTTTTCTCACTAAGGATAACATATTTTTGTAAGACTCTAAGTGAAATTTAAATCATATCCTTTGTGTGACGATTACTTACAAATCAAGCCATCAATATAAACATAGTTCTGTGTTAGCTATGATTAAAAACATTTACTCCTCAATGATATCGAGAAAATAACTAGGGATTTCTCAATCTACTGGTATGTATATATATCCCACAAGCATATACAGTAATAACTAATAACTTATTGTTCAGGCTTGCTGACACAGAAATGATTTTTTTTACATGATGACCTATGGTTGGAATCATTATGTCTTGATTTTAAAATTTATTATAATTCCTCGCTTCCTACTGAAGGAATTCTTTCTTACAACTGCAAAGCATAGCAATCTGAGCAACACTGTTCTGCTATCAACTAAATGTAAACCTTAAATAATTCACATCACTTCTAGTTGCCTAATTTATAAAATGAGAATAACAATGTTTACATACCCTACCTCCCAAGTTAGTTGTGAAGCATAATTAGACGGTCAATATTGTTGAAACACCAGAAATGTGAGAAAACACTTTAAAACGTTACAAGTATCTTATAAGACTGTGTTTTTCCCTCCAAGGGGAGCATGTTGTGCTTTCCTTTGATTATTTCTAAATAAGAAATCTTTTTTATTATCATTGTTTTGACCACAACATGTCCTATAAGCAGGTATGAAGGTTGAAGACAGGAACTGAAATCCATCAAAATCTGTCTTCTTTAATTTTCCAGACAGTCATATCATATTAAATTAACAGGTGAATTTCAAAATCCTATTGTTTTTGTGCTGACGTTTATAATAATGAGAAGATACTTTTATGGAACTGCTATGAAGATGTGTTCACAAAGGTCTAAAATAATGTGTTATACCTTAGGTGAGTCCCCAGATAAATTATTCTTATGTTAAATAGTTGTCTAACACCTTTTGCCTTGTAGACTGTTCTGCATGTCAAATCAAACCTTTCTTCACAAAGCATAGAGTTGTTCCAGGTAAAAAGATCCATTCTAGAATCGAGATATTTTCTACTGCCTGGTAACACAGGTGTAGGAAGGTTCCCTGAAGCTTGCTAAATGCTGTTATCTTCAATTACTCTCCAGTTATTAGAGTTTCTTAAGAAAACCTGTTACTTTCTTAGTCTACAAGTACCTGAACCAGCACCAGAGTCATAGATGGACAGTGTCAATGTATTTTCTTCTTCTTGGTTGGACTCCATTTGGTCAGTGTGAGCCGTCAGCTTAGATATAATTCCTTCTGCATTTCTGCACATGTGGAGCAGAAGTCAAGTCCCTGGGCACATTTCATACCTGCCAGTTTGGCCTTGATGTTTTAAGGAGGAGTTTTCTTTTCTGCCAAGAGGAGGAATTAGGATGGTAAAGATCATCATGGTTCCTACATTGCTTATTCTTCACAGTATTTCAATTGGCTCTAAAAGAAATCTTATCTATCATATGGTTGGTAGAACAATGCTCACTTACCGTACAATTTTGTTAACAAACAGCTTTGAAACATCTGCTCATTCACAGTCAGGCCACTAATTAGTTACTAGCTGAATTTGGCTGAGATTGATCTTTTGTCTATATTCATTGCTCGGATTACAAAGAAAATGATTTGAAATGCAGTATTTAGAACTTGGAATCAAATACTAACTGAAAAATTCCTTTTGTGTATTTTCAACTAACCATGATGTTGAATCCATTGATCTCTTGTTTTTAATGTAATTGTTTACACAGCATATTTATAGTCACAATCATTTCTACTTTCAATTTATTTTTTAAATTATGAAAAAATATACATATATTTTGGTTAGGAATTCATGCTGAGGGCTTGCTAATCCTTTACTACTACCTAAAAGTACAGTCAAAGATATGCTTGTAAAGGTGAATTCAGAAAACGTATTGAAGATTTTAGCTCCTAAGCAAGGATCTTAGATTTTAATAAGATTAAATAATGTAAAGATAATGTAAAAGCATCAAGGATGTTCGTTGAAAGTGCAAATTGAAAAATAAGGGCTTTAAAAAAAGAGTTGATAATGGGTATGTACATATTGAGTTAATTAAATTGCTTGCACACGATCAATTTCACAAACATGCTGGCAAGACAAACAAGTGCCTTATAGTATATGAAGGGAGCGGTTCAAGGGGTCATGGCAGGCATATTTAGCACCTAGTGGAGCCTTGGACACAGCCTGGGATTTCTTCAATTTTATGGGTCCAAAATCAATGGAGAAACTGTAAACTGGTTGAGAATCCCTATGGATGTTAGCAAGTCTTGACAGACGTGAGGAGTTCCTTAAGAGAGGTTGATATATATATAACTATTTTTTTAAAATATGAACTAGTATAATTTCTGGTGCCACTTAAATAGACAACTACGTTGAAAATAAATGAAATTATATATATATTTAGTAGATTTTGATGCTCATAGAAGTTTTCAAATCATGAAGAAAATAAAATGATTAGATAATATTTTGAATGAAAAAATACTATGTAAATTTTGAACCAGTGTTATGCTATATTAAAATTACAATATTATGAATTAGATATGACTTTTTCTCAATTATTTATGAACTATTAACTGCTGTTGTCAAAAGCATGTGAGTATGTGTGTGTGTGTGTGTGTATTTACAGTGAATGTGCTATACTTTAAGTACAAAAGGCATGGTGATATTTTCCGATAAAAGTACTCAGAATTCTTTTTCCAGAAGATATAAAGCTGTAATCCTAAATAACTGATAATGTGATATTGTAGATGACCTCATTGCCAATATGAAAAATATGAGTAATCTGTATTTTTAAAATATATTCATACTTACTTTTTCTCCATTATTTATGTGTAGCTCATGGATCCAGAGGTATACCAAATGTAAAATGAATCCTGTAATCCTGTCTAATGTTCAATGATTACTTTTTTTGTTGGGGGAGGTGGGGGGATAGAGTCTCACTCTGACACCAGGCTGGAGTACAGTATTGGGATCTTGGCTCACTGAAATTTCCACCTCCTGGGTTCAAGTGATTCTCCTGCCTCAGGCTCCCGAGTAGCTGGGAAAACTGGCACACGCCACCATGCCCAGATAATTTTTGTATTTTTAGTGGAGACGGGGTTTCACCCCCTTAGCCAGGACACTCTTGATCTCTTGACCTCATGATCCATCTGCATTGGCCTCCCAAAGTCCTGGGATTACAGGCATGAGCCACCATGCCCAGCCTATGTTCAATCATTTCATAACAAATACACAAATAGAAAAATATGTACTTAATAACCATTTCTACCACAAACCTGAACATATCCTGAATCTTAAATTTTATTCGTGCTTTGCTAATTTGTATTAATTTGCATGACTACTGTTATTTGTTTGTATCTTCAAATGCTGCTACATTTTTGTAAATTATATTCTTCATATTTTAAATATGTATTCATTATATCCCATCCCCAGTGTCTTCTTGTAAATAAGATATTTCAATGTGACTCTTTCACTTTATTATTTTGTATTAACAAATCCAACCAGAAAAAATTTCTTTATTTTTCAATCTGCTCGATAACATGAAGAAATGCCTTATAAGGTAAGATTGCCAGAAGATAGTGAGCTTAATGAGTTGCCATTTTCAAGGAGCAGTAATAATCATTAGACACAGGTTCCCTGGAAACCCAAGGAAACGACATTCACCTGGAAAATAACACAGTTCAATTATAAACAAAGTTTCTGAATGTAAAAGCATTAATTTCCCATTTTCATACTTTCCATTGCCATTTTGAACTCATCATCACTTTATTGCTGCTCTAGCTTTGCCAAGTTATCATATCCAAACCTGTTTTCACAAGCAGCAGGAACATCTGTGAAAACAGGAACTAAGAGTCCCCTAGGAGAGATCTTGTTGTGTCATTGTAATTTCAATACAAACTACATGACGAGGCAATATTAGTACCATGATAGAAGATGCTACATCCCTTTGATTAAAAAGATGACATAAAATAAATGTAGGAAACATGGGGTCTTGATGGATATATTAAAGCAGTGAAAAAGTTACTAAACTTATTTTTAATGTTTTAATATGGACAATTTCAAAATCTACATTTAAAATAAGTCTATATGCATACACCAAGCTAAAACAGAGTTTAAGCAAATCAATACAGACTCCAAATGCATGTTTTTCTCATCACTTAAAATATTATTTGCTTTCTCTTGATTCTGGTAACCAAAGCGTATCTGGGACTCTTTATTGATTTTAAGTTTTATTTTAAGTTGCTTTCTCTAAAAGAGTCTTAAGAGAGATCCATTTTGATAATAAGTTTTCTGGGAACGAAGCCACACAGAATTACCCTCGTGCATATCACACTGTGCTCATAGCACAGGCAAAATATTCAGATGGTTATTTATATAGCATGCAACAGTTGGACATTTAGGAGAATCTATGCATGGATTTACCTTACTTTTTTAGGACATAGTTGGCATTGTACAAATATAGCTGCAATGCAGAACAAATGGATGAAATTAATACCTGCTTATAGGAAAGCAATAGAAAACCTATATCTTGACCCACTCAAATTTAGCAGAAACTGAGTGCGATAAATTCTCATCCTAACAGACTCAACATACTCCCTAACCTCAGTGATGCAATTCAGCTTTCCATGCTCATGGGTAGGAAGAATCAATATCGTGAAAATGGCCATACTGCCCAAGGTAATTTATAGATTCAATGCCATCCCCATCAAGCTACCAATGACTTTCTTCACAGAATTGGAAAAAACTACTTTAAAGTTCATATGGAACCAAAAAAGAGCCCGCATCGCCAAGTCAATCCTAAGCCAAAAGAAAAAAGCCGGAGGCATCACGCCACCTGACTTCAAACTATACTAAAAGGCTACAGTAACCAAAACAGCATGGTACTGGTACCAAAACAGAGATATAGACCAATGGAACAGAACAGAGCCCTCAGAAATAACGCCGCATATCTACAACTATCTGATCTTTGACAGACCTGAGAAAAACAAACAATGGGGAAAGGATTCCCTATTTAATGAATGGTGCTGGGAAAACTGGCTAGCCATATGTAGAAAGCTGAAACTGGATCCCTTCCTTACACCTTATAAAAAAATTAATTCACGATGGATTAAAAACTTAAATGTTAGACCTAAAACCATAAAAACCCTAGAAGAAAACCTAGGCATTACCATTCAGGACATAGGCATGGGCAAGGACTTCATGTCTAAAACACCAAAAGCAATGGCAACAAAAGCCAAATTTGACAAATGGGATCTAATTAAACTAAAGAGCTTCTGCACAGCAAAAGAAACTACCATCAGAATGAAAAGGCAACCTACAAAATGGGAGAACATTTTCACAACCTACTCATCTGACAAAGGGCTAGTATCCAGAATCTACAATGAACTCAAACAAATTTACAAGAAAAAAACAAACAACCCCATCAAAAAGTGGGCAAAGGACATGAACAGACACTTCTCAAAAGAAGACATTTATGCAGCCAAAGATACATGAAAAAATGCTCACCATCACTGGCCATCAGAGAAATGCAAATCAAAACCGCAGTGAGATACCATCTCACACCAGTTAGAATGGCGATCATTAAAAAGTCAGGAAACAACAGGTGCTGGAGAGGATGTGGAGAAATAGGAACACTTTTATACTGTTGGTGGGACTGTAAACTAGTTCAACCATTGTGGAAGTCAGTGTGGCGATTCCTCAGGGATCTACAACTAGAAATACTATTTGACCCAGCCATCCCATTACTGGGTATATACCCAAAGGACTATAAATCATGCTGCTATAAAGACACATGCACACGTATGTTTAATGCGGCACTATTCACAATAGCAAAGACTTGGAACCAACCCAAATGTCCATCAATGATAGACTGGATTAAGAAAATGTGGCACATATACACCATGGAATACTATGCAGCCATAAAAAATGATGAGTTCATGTCCTTTGTAGGGACATGGATGAAATTGGAAATCATCATTCTCAGTAAACTATCGCAAGGACAAAAAACCAAACACTGCATGTTCTCACTCATAGATGGGAACTGAACAATGAGAACACATGGACGCAGGAAGGGGAACATCACACTCCGGGGCCTGTTGTGGGATGGGGGGAAGTGGGAGGGATAGCATTAGGAGATATACCTAATGCTAAATGATGAGTTAGTGGGTGCAGCACACCAGCATGGCACATGTATACATATGTAACTAACCTGCACATTGTGCACATGAACCCTAAAACTTAAAGTATAATAATAATAATAAAAAGGAAAAAAATAAAAAATCAAAACACTAATCTTGAGATGGCACATCACTTCTCGTTTTACAAAAGGTTTACAAAAAGTCTGAAAAACACTAATTTTAATATCATTATTTCTTTCCAAAGCTTGCTTGAATGCATCCTGTAGATTTGTATATTCAAAGTTTAAATTCTAGTGGAAAAGCAAATAAATAATTAGAAAATAGATATCAGTTTGATGCTTGAGCTTATTAAATTGTTAAGAGATGTCTGGTGGCTTCATTCAATTTTAAGTTCTGTGTGTAATGTGGCAAAAATCCATTGGACAAATTAAGCAGGCAAGAAAGATTTTATTCAAGACTATTGCAGTAGGGACAGAGATTAAACTCAAGTCTGCAGAAACAAAACATGAGTTTTTTAAAGCACTGGGTGAACTAGTGAAAATGTACTGAAGCATGTTGGACTTCTGGCAACGTGAGAGGCCTCCAGTGTTTGCTAATTGAAGTTAGGCTCCTACTTTCTCACAGAAACTGGGAGATAAGGGCATTATTTATTTTTTTTCGAGGATTACATTTCAAAGAATGGCTCCCTGGTCCTTGAGAAAGATATTACTGGTTGTAAAACTAGCAAAAAGGCTGGGAAAAGATTTAATTCTCAAAGGGGTGAGGAAAGAATTTACCTTTGAAAGATTTCTAAGTTTCTAAGAAAAAAGGTCCAAGCCTATAGTCACGAAGAAATATGTTTAAAGTTTAGTCAATCTGAGGGAAACATTAAAACCATCTTGGTTGGATCACAAGGTCAAGAGATCAAGACCATCCTGACCAGCATTGTAAAACCCTGTCTCCACTAAAAATTCAAAAAAATGAGTCAGGCATGGTGGCACGCGCCTGTAGTCCCAGCTACTCAGGAGGCTGAGGTAGGAGAATCGCCTGAACCCAGGAGGCGGAGGTTGCAGTGAGCCAAGATCGCACCACTGCACTCCAGCCTGGTGACAGAGCAAGACTCCGTCAAAAAAAACAAAAACAAAAACAAAAAAACATAAAACCATCTTGGTCTAATGTTAAATACAGAAATTGAAATGTATTCTCCTTAGTATTTAGTGATAATTGAAAGGAATCTGGCACTATGCCCATTTTCACTTTTATGAAGAAAAAAACCACTTTTGATCTCTGTAATAAAATATGTGTTATTGACTTTACTGGTACAAACAATGGCCTGTTTACATAGTAGCACTTAGTTTACTTAAGCATAATAGGGGACTAATAGCATTCCCACATGATTGGTTATAACTGAGATTACATGAAACTATATGTAAAGTTGTTATCACAGGCCCAGGTTATAGACGCCCTGAAATAGAAAATAGTTATTACATGTCATTAATGAACATATAATCTCTAGATCCTATTTGAAATTATTATATGATTCAGTGATACAGATTATTATAATATTTTGGCACTGCTTTTTCTTGAAAGTATCTATTAAAACAACTTTTATTTTCGGTATGTGTAACTTTACTTTGACTTGGGAAATATAAATTTTTACTTTGTTCTAAGCCCATAGTACCTGTCTTTATATTTATAGTAGTTTTCCTCTAGGCCAAATGAGCCAAAGAGAATGACCAAAGCAGAGGGAAAGGCCATCTGAGAGGCTTTCATCCTTCTTTCTTCTTGGCTACCTGCTGGCTTCTGTTTGTTTCTCAATGGCTAGCAGCTATTGAGTTCTCTAGATGCCATTCTATCTTCCTAGCAATCTTTGGGCCTCAGGGTTATCTGCTGCTTTCCTTTTCTAACTGCAGCTCTGCTCTCTTTGTTTACCTTAGCTCTTCTCTCTGTCTTCTTGTTACTTGTTTTGCTTCTTCCAGTCTACTTGTGCAGTGGTTAAAACTTTGCTCCTTCCATATAGTAGTTAAAACTCTAGCAGTCTTCTAATAGTATTATTTATTTCTTCCACCTGTGTAACTCTTTCTACTTATTTCATCTTGCTTCAATGCCAACAACTAAGTATCCTAGATAATTTCATATTCAGACCTCCTAAGAAATATAATATCACTTGGTCATTAACCATCAGGAGTACCCATTTTACGTGAGTATATTTTGTTGAGAAGTTTTGACTTCATCTTGGCCCTGATTTCTGATACTCTTATTTCTCTCAAAGAGCAGATACTTGAGATCACTGGTCAAGAAACAAGTTATTCAAAGAGGTGGTCTGTGGAGATAGTAGACTCTTTTATGGAAGTCTTCTCTATGACCATCCCAAAATAAAGAAAATGTGATTGACTAAAAAATCTATAGTTGATGCTATGAAGGAGTATAACGTGGGTAAAAATGTCAACTTCCCATGTACATTTCATGTGTAGAAGTCATAGAGAATAGCACTTCCCATGAAGTGGCAAGTTTCTTTTTGCTTTTATGATTCCTAGTTTATTGTTGCTGTTGCTAATAAAGCTACCTGATTAGGGCAAGAATAATCAAATTCTTCAGGAAGCAATCTTTGCCATTCTGCTGGCAGATTTTCTATGTTTTCACTGTTTCCTCATTTTTCTGAGGATCGTAATTGTAATAACTATCTGTCCACTAGTGCAAGGTACAGGAACAACCTCAGCATGCAACTGAGTGCTTACTGAAAGTTTAAATCCATATCAGTTTGCCATGTGAGCCACATTCCAAGTACATTCAAGTTTTACACCTCCCTGAAGTCTATTTCTGCATTTCTCCACTACATAGGATGCTTAAGGAGGATCAGCCAGTATCCGTGTTCAAAATGACCCTTCCCAAAGTCCACAAACTAATTTTCCAAAAAAAGCCTGGATTACACAACTCTCTCTTTTCTCGGGCTGAATTCTCTGATCGCCCACAGTACTTCCCTTCCCTAAGTTTCCTGACCCCTTTTATTGAGACTTGTGTCTTCATTCCCTTACAGTGTTTAAATCTGGAAGTCTTTTTCGCCATTCTGAAAAAAGGCCTGCAGGTTCCTACTGAAAAGGAGTCACTGTTTATCCACCTTGATAGTCTTGTGCTCAGAAAATAGTAATGAAACTAAGAAACTGATTCTTTCTCTGCATCATATTTGTTCTAAAACTTGGTTTTTATGGTACTTGAATACAACTATTATGCTAATTCACAAATGTTATTACAGGCAATGTTGCAAGTGCTCTGGGTTTGATTTTTTTGATTAGTAATCAAGATTAAAAAAGATAAAAGGTGGAAAGAGCAGAGACTTGCACTCAGATCTTCTGTTCCCAATAGGTATTCTCTTTCCATAAGAAGATAAAAGTTATATTCTGGTGATATTTCTTCAAAACTGGTGAGCACAGGTAGGGTAGAGCAGTTATTTTCAGAAGCAGTCAGGGGTGATAGAAATTCCAAGTTTTCTAGGTATTATCTATGCGGTATTTTCCCCAACATTTAAATAAAAGTATTATAGCAGAAAAGTAACTTAATATCCATATATCCACCACCTAAGTATTGTCATTAATATTTTACCATATGTTATCATATATTGAAATCTAGCTGTGGAATATAGACAAGTTGTTGTCGTTTTCTTTCCTCACTGTGGTAGTTTCCCAGTGAGAAAAATAAATGTAAATAAATATCACCTATCTCATAGAATTCTTTTGGCATGACCCAACAGAGCGTTTATAACAGATTATCAAAATACTTACAATATGACGAATCATAAAATTAATGAAAATGTTCTCTATGTGAGTAGTTCTCTTTCCATTCAAGGGAAAAGGATCTACTCTGAAAAATCTCCAAGTAGTTGCAAGTTAAATTTATCATCAGAGACCAAACTTTCCCTAAGAAAATATTTTGATGTGAGTAGCTCTAGATTTCTGTAAGATTCCTTGGGTTAACAAAAAACTCATTTTAACTTCCTGAGATCCTTTGAAGTAAACGTAGTGTAGTGGCTGTCTTCCAGTCATCAAGGATACCCCAACCCCAATATTGAATATTTAGACATTGTTTAGTCTGCAATGAATTTATGCAATTATTGCAGTATTGTGTGTTTCTGGTCAGAATTGGCTGTTGGATACAGATTTTTAAAATTAGCATTTCATCAGGCCAGATGTTAATTCCGTTTGGCTTCTCATCCTAACTAATGGTACTTTATGCTATTTCCTTTCCTCAAGAGGCACCAAGAGATATCACATCCAAGAACATTTATTAAGGAAAACATTTACTTTTAAAGCTGTTGGTTGAAAATAGTCTAAATGCATTTGTAGGTATAAAAGCACAGCAAAGGTCTTTAAGTAGAGATAAGATTAAGGTACACTAAGGTACCATTGATTAGAGAAGTGTATTCAAAACAAGAGTTTGTAAAGAAAGAAACGGGCTAAGGAAACAAAAGAGACTAGGATAATGATTTACTTTCTTAGATAAAGGAGTATAATGTG
Source organism: Gorilla gorilla gorilla (assembly GCF_029281585.2). Lineage (NCBI taxonomy): Eukaryota > Metazoa > Chordata > Mammalia > Primates > Hominidae > Gorilla > Gorilla gorilla. Next base: position 88,185,354 of record NC_073236.2, on the reverse strand, counting down.
GTTGCATGGATTGTTATGTAGACAGTAAAGGGAGGAAAGTTGCAAGATTTGTCTTCAACTTTACAATTCTGATTTTGAGGGAAGACCTGAAAAGCAGAGATTAAAAGATTTTTTAAAAAGGCAATTTGAGACCATACTTGACACCACAGGTCTTGAAAGATATATCAGAAAATATGAGTCTCACCTCTAGAATTGAACTCTATGATCTTTGTTTTTCTAATCTGTAAAATTAAAATGTTGTTAAAACATTATCTCCAATTTAAGTATTAGCTTTGCAACTAGATAAAGATTGATGCTTTAAATAGAACTATATCAGAAGACTTTGATTAATAGAAAAGCATACTATTTTCTCCTATTTTATAGGTGATATGTGAAAAAAAATTGAATTACATGTGGAAAAACCAATATAGCAAGGATTTAGAGAAACAGGTATTATTATGCAATTTTCATTAACATGTACATTTGTATAATTTTTGGCAGAATTTCGATGTTTGTAGTAAGTTGAAAAAGTTGCAGACATATATATGACAGGACTTATATACCTAAAGTAGGCAGGTTGGGTGGGCCTTCTATGTGTGTTTTTTTGTCTGTTTATTTGCATAGAACAGAACTGGAAGGATATATAGTAAGCAGTTACCTTGGCTATTCTAGGAAAGCATAATAGGGAAATGATGATGGGAAACAGAAGAATGTTTATGTTCATCTGGGAAAACCCTTAGTTTTAAAGTTTTCTCTTGTTTTGAATTTTAATGTATTTAATAGAAATCCATTAAAGCTTTTTCCAATCAGAGGTAACTTTAAGGCAAGTCAATTGTTAAAACTTCCCCTTTATTAAGATACTTTGTGAATTTCCGTTAACATGATGGACTAAACCACAGTAGAAAAATTTCCACTTTTACTTTAAACATTATAATGGAATGCCTATAGATTCAACCTGTGTGAAAATTTACTCTCCACGAAATACAGAGGATCACAGTCTTGGGGAATTTAAAATGAGTGTACTTAAAAATGTTCAAAAATATAAATAAAATAATAAAAATTGTATAACATGAATGAGAATGGATGAATTTATTTTCAAAATGAATAAATAGCTAGTCATTGAAATTAAAAGAAAAATGGGTAAGAATAATAGTCAACTAGTTAGAACAAGACAGAGAATTAATGAACGGAGGATAAAAAGGAAAGTTATTAACTCTGCATCAGACCGGAATAAAAATGTGGAAAATGAAAACATTGGATTTGGGAGAACAGAATGAAATGATGTCACAATAGGAGAGAATGAAAGAAGTCAATATAAGAAGAGAAAATAACCTAAAAATTTCTATAATTAAATAAAGTCACATTTTCAAAATTATATCACAAAGAGATTCTAAACAAAACAAAACAAAAAAACAAACAAAAAACAAATTCGTAACTATGTACCACCTGGTAAGATTGCAGTGCATGTCCGATGATATATTTTTGACCTAGTGTGGGTGAAATATCTTTACTTCAATGATCTTTAGATTTAACTATATTAAAGTTAAGGATTTGTTTTTAACAAATAATCTAATAGTAGTTGATAAGCGGGGGAGAAAGAGTTTTCCTTTACAAAATTTGACAAGAGATTAACATTTAGAATACACAAAGAACTTGTGCATGACAACAACAAGAGATCAAGAAAAAAAAAAGGAAGGGCAGCAATATGGTCAAATTATATCAATAGTCAATCACATAAGATTAAAAGACTAAGATATGATAGAAATCAGAAAACAGCAAATTATGTAATAAAATATCTATTTGTGCCATTAAAACATTATTATTGGGAGGCTGTATAAATATAATATATACAGAGAAGAATATTCCTGGAGACTGCTGGCAAAGAATTGAATCTTAGAAACCATTCAGGAAAGTAATCTGGCACAGTTTAAAGATATTCATATTTGTATATCCTGTCAGACTATCACATTTGCTGGCATATTTCCCACAGGGACCTTTTTTGCATAACAAAAAGGGACACTCATATATTGTAAATTTAGGTATTGTTTGTCCTCACAAGAGACTAGTAGAAAGTCATTGTCCATGATTAAGGAGATATGATTAGAAATATGTAGAGAAATTATGCTATGTATATATTATGCAGTAATTGAGTACAATAAAATGCAGCTAAATGGGCATATCATCAAAACAAGTTTGAGTAAAAGGTAAAAAAATATAATAATATTTAGGTGACGTATCTATTAAAAGTAAACACCCACAAATACACAATCCATGCATGCATATATAAGCAACTGTATCAAACTTTATTAAAGAAAATATCTATGAGGGAGAGGGCTAGGGCAGTGGGAATCAGACAGGAGGAGAAAAGCATATATGAAATAAAATGATAAAACTTGAATTTAAAAAACGATGATTTATTGTGAACTGATATTATGATTAACTCAATTCTGTGTGTTCCATAGATAAGTGAGGAAAAACCTTGATCAATATCATAGAAGCCTCGAGAAATGGGGACAAAGAACTAAGCGCTAAGGAAAAGATAATAAATGGACAACACAAAATTAGATGGCAGAGACTTCTATTTGTGACAATGACAGAGTACCAGACACCAGATATACCTCCCAGCTTAAAACAACTAAGAAACTTTGGGAGAATGTTTGAAAAAAAAAATTATTTTCAGGCAATGGACAGCAGGCAGCACAATACAGAGATCCCTGAGGGTTGAGAAACAAATAAGGTGAATTCTAAATTATCCGAACTTACTGATTGGAGAGTGTTTCCAGGTTGCGGTACATGCCCCGCAGTCACAGTAAATCTAAACAAAACCTGGCACATTTTCTGAATTGAGGAAAAAGAGATAAATACTTGGTAGGCTAAAGTGGCTAGAATTTTTAGGAGGATGTACCTGGGATTAGAAGGTTTAAAAGAAGCTGGGGGGACATTGGAGACATCTTTAATGAAGATCTCCTAAAATTTCCAGCTGCACATTAATAAACACATATGTAAGGAAACTGCCTGAGGCTGGTAAAAGATCCAGTAGAAAGGAGAAGGCAGAACAATAAACAGGGTTTCCATAGCGCTGAAAATAGTCCAAGATTCAACAGCAGAGTGGAGAAATTTTGAAATACACAGGGCATTGGATTCAGTATTAAGATTGGTATTTTGTCAATGTGGGGACGCATTAGCCACAGACTAAAGCCTGCTCCAACACCACCTAACCAAGCTCAAAAGCAAGACTGGGGCAGGGAAGTGGGAGTATGCAAAATTTCTTCTCAGGGAATATATCCTCCTCCCAGAACAAAACTGTAATTAAAAGAATATGCACTCAAAAGAAAACAGCAACCAAACTTTTAAAATTCAAAATGCCTGGCATCCAATAAACAATTATCTGGCATGAAAAAATATGTATTTTTAATAATGTGGAAAAATATAAATACCCCCAAATTACACAGATGACAGAATTTGTTAAATAATACATTAAGTAGTCATAAATAAAAGTTCATATATTCATGAATGTAGAGAAAAGCATAAATACATTAAGGAGAAACAAGATAGATATGTTTTTAAAAGACTCAAACTTCTGGAGATGAAAAACACAATGTCTGATAGGAAAAATACTGACTCCTAAGGGAGAATTATTTGCAGATTAGACATTATGGCAGACAAGATTATTGAACTTAAAGACATAGCAGCAGAAACTGTGTAAAATGAAAAATTAATAAGGCATCAGAGAACTATGAAATACTTCAATAAACATGGAACTAATATACATGTAATTCAAGTGTCCAAAGAAAGGGGGTTGTAGAACATATATTTGAAAATTTAATGGCCAAAAATGTTTCAAGTTAAATAAAAATTTTACCAAAGTACAAAAAACTTCTAGCACATGAAAGATTCGTAAACTTTATCATGATACATCATAATGAAAACTGTTCAAAACAATAATGATGAGAGGTTTTAAAAAGCAACGAGAAAAAGAAGCATATTGTGTAACGAAGCTTAGAAATAAGAATGACAGAATATATCTCATGAGAAGCGACACTGAAACAAAATGTTTAAAGAGCTAAAGATGAAAACTGTCAACCTAAAATTTTATTTGCAGTAAAAGTTTAAAAATATCTGTAAAGAACAAAAAAGATACATTTTCAGACACAAAAATGCTGAATAAATTTATTACTAGCACAAGCCCTTTGTAAGAAATGTTGTAACCAAGTGAATAACAAAAGGAAACCTATATCTTCACAAAGGAAGGAATATCACTAGAACTATTAATAATAAAAGTATATGATACATAACCTTATTTTTGAAATTTCTTTAAAAGATTAAGCAAAATAACGATGCATTATACAGATTTTAACCTGTATAGAAGGAAAATACATGTGAAAATACCATTTTGAGAGAAGGTACATGTAAGTTTACTGTTATAAGATTCTCATTTATAATGTGAAATTGGGAAATGATATAATGTTATTCTAACACAGAGTGTGCTAAGGTAAGGATGTATCCTGTAAACTTGGAAAGCAGCCACTTATTAATAAACAGGTATAGCTAATATGTCAATAAAGATGATAAAATGAATCATTAAAAAAATCTAAAAGAAAAGAAGAGAGAAGGAGTAAAAAGAACAAATGAATGATTTATTTTCTCTTGGATATGTACCCAGTAATGAGATCACCTGATCAAATGGTATCTCGTTTTAAGTTATTTGAGAAATCTCCAGACTGGTTTCTGCAGTAGCTGAACTAATTTACATTCTCGCCAACAGTGTATTAGCATTTCCTTTTCTCTGCAGCCTCACCAGCATCTGTTCTTGTTGTTGTTGTTGTTGTTTTTGACTTTTTATTAACAGCCTTTCTGACTGATGTGAGATGGATCCCATTTTGTATCTAAAATATAAGTTGAAACATTTTTAAAAACGAATAAATGAGACAAAATAAATGCAAATAGAAAGATTAAATATCTAAACCCCAACATATGAATAATAAATGTAAATGCTCTAAAATTTCAATCAAAAAGAAGAGACTGTCATACTAAAAGTAACAGCCATCTATGTTTTCCAAAAAGAAATACACTTGAAAAATAAAATTGTCCATAAGAGTAACAGTTTATCTAGAGGTGAGGCATCTACACAACATGAAAAGTAAAATTTTATTGACTTTTTATGATTCTTTGCCATAGTGTGAATTAAATTTTATGAATTTGAGCCATAAGAAAGTATATCAAGTGAGGTTTCTGGAGTATATCTTTCTTTTTTTTCTTACCACTTTTTTATTATACTTTAAGTTCTGGGATACATGTGCAGAACATGCAGGTTTGTTACATAGGTATACATGTGCCATGGTGGTTTGCTGCACCCATCAACCTGTCATCTACATTAGGTATGTCTCCTAATGCTATCCCTCCCCTAGCCTCGCACCCCGCAACATGCTCTGGTGTTTGATATTCCCTTCCCTGTGTCCATGTCTTCTCATTGTTCAACTCCCACTTATGAGTGAGAACATGCAGTGTTTGATTTTCTGTTCTTGTGTTAGTTTGCTGAGAATGATGGCTTCCAGCTTTATCCATGTCCCTGCAAAGGACATGAACTCATCCTTTTTTGTGGCTGCATAGTATTCCATGGTGTATATGTGTCACATTTTCTTTATCCAGTCTATCATTGTTGGGCATTTAGGTTGGTTCCGAAGTCTTTGCTATGGTGACTAGTGCTGCAATAAACATAGTGTGCATGTGTCTTTATAGTAGAATGACTTATATACCCAGTAGGGGGATTGACGGATTAAATGTTATTGCTGGTTCTAGATCTTTGAGGAATCGCCACACTGTCTTCCACAATGATTGAACTAATTTGCACTCCCACCAACAGTGTATAAGTGTTCCTATTTCTCCCCATCCTCTCCAGCATCTGTTGTTTCCTGACTTTTTAATGATTGCCATTCTAACTGGCATGCGATGGTATCTCATTGTGGTTTTGATTTGTATTTCTCTAATGACCAGTGATGATGAGCTTTTTGTCATATGTTTCTTGGCCACATAAATGTCTTCTTTTGAGAAGTGTCTGTTCATATCCTTTGCCCACTTTTTGATAGGGTTGTTTTTTTCTTGTACATTTGTTTATGTTTCTTGTAGGTTCTGGATATTAGCCCTTTGTCAGATAGATAGATTGCAAAAATGCCATTGGGAAAACTGGCTAGCCATATGCAGAAAACTGAAACTGGACCCCTTCCTTACACCTTATACAAAAATTAACTCAAGATGGATTACATACTTAAACATAAGACCTAAAACTTTAAAAACCCTAGAAGAAAACCTAGGCAATACCATTCAGGACATAGGCACAGGCAAAGACTTCATGACTAAAACACCGAAAGCAATGTCAACAAAAGCCAGAATTGACAAATGGGATCTAATTAAAGAGCTTGTGCACAGCAAAAGAAACTATCATCAGAGTGGAGTATATCTGATAGACTTAAAACCCCTCCCCAACAAATTACTAGTTATAACTCCTTTGGCAAGTCACTTGAACCTCTCCAAATATCGTGCTTCTCAACTATAAAATCATAGCAATAATAACTTATTTCAGATAATTGTGGTGGTAAATTATATAGACTATTTGCCTTTTTGGTATGAAATAAATATTGTAAGGTTATTACACATTTTTCTTTGTGGAAAGTGGTCTTATATTTAAAGAAACTTCTATGATGTTTATTGGAGAAACTGAAGACTTTTAACTAGAAATAATTCTTGATTAGAAAGCATAAGCGTGCATAAAATACAAAGAAGAATTTTGAATTCTGCCCTGGCTTAGATCTCTGATGTCTTAGAAGATCACCACATAATTAATATATAGCCCTAAGACGTATTCATTTGTACATTTGTAGGAATTCCCTTTACTTTTGACTTTTCTCATTTAAATTATAAATAAAAATCTGCATGAACAAAATGAAGTCAAATTAGCATTCTAATTATATACTTTGTTATGGACTTAATGTTGGTGTTTCCTCAAAATTTGTATGTTGAACCCTAACCGATGGTGATGCTTTATTTAAAGATGGGTCCTCTAGGAAGTAATTAAGGTTAAATGAAGTCATAAGGGAGGGGCCCTGATCTGATAGGATTAGTATTTTGTAAGAAGAGATACCAGAGAGCCCTTTCTCTTTCTTTTCATGCACATGCACCAAGGAAAGGCCATGTGAGAACACAGTAAAAAGTAGGTTATCTGTAAGCCAGGAAAAATACCCTTGCCAGAAACTGAGTTGGTCAGAGCCTTGATCTTTACCTTCTAGCATCTGTAATTGAGAGAAAACAAATTTCTGTTTTTTAAGCTACCCAGTCCACAGTCTTTTGTTTTTGCAGCCTGGGCTGGCTAATAAATACTTAGTTATTTTAAAATTGGCAATACTGACAAATTATGAGGAGTAATATTGAAGCTATTTTCAGATAAATCAGAGTTATAGGAGTCAAATGTTTTCTTCATTTTACTATGCTTATATTTTGCTCTAGGAATTACAATGTATAGAGCATATTATCTTTGCTCTAGGTTTTATTTTTCTACATCTATAAGGTATTATCTCCCTATTGTAAGTTATACCAACTTCCCTGAAGTTATTATACAAAGAAGAATGCAAGAAGAGCAAATTCAACAACACAGGTGTCAGTTCTTGTACATCAGTGAATCAAGCTATAAACAATGATTAAGTCCCGACTATTGTCTCAGGTTTAGGTTAGGTTGATATATAAATGGATTATGTAAGAAGGCTGCCTTAGGAAAAATAATTTATTTGAAATAGTAAGAGTTGCATATATGCAATAGTATTATAAGCAAACATACATAAGAAGCATACGCTATTAATATCAGTGTTTTAATCATAGCCAAAGGACAATAAACTTGCAGCGACATGTGGACTTTTGTGTGAGAGAAAATTAAAATCTCCTTTGTACTTGAAGGTAACAGAGAGCTTGTAAGGCAACTAGGACTTGAGGAAATACAATTTCAAGAAAATGGGAGTTGTGCTGGAATTTGATAGGACATTTTGCAGCAGCTATTTGCCTCATAATATTTTCCAATTCTGAGAACAGAGTAAAAAGTTGAGAATCTCAGCAACACTTGAGAAATGGTCTAATACTAAGAAGCATGGAAAAAGAGATCTTGTAGCCATTGTTAAGACCAAAGACCATAGGTACTCAAGGCCCTTGAATCACAGTGCAGCTTGGATGCAGATCAGAGTTACAGACCAACCCAGGTTCGCAGCTGGAACCTCTTGAAGTCTGTGCTCTAGAGCCATGGTGAACCGAAGAGTAGAGACTTAATTCATAATGTAATCTAACTTTTAGTCATGATGATGCCAAATTAGATTAAGGTGATTAGTGGTTCCATCTTTCGAGCAAAGATATAGGTGAACTCTCTAGGTAAGAGGAAAAAAAAATCACCCAGAGACTACAAAATTCCATACTTAAGGTCTGACATTCAATGAAAATCATTCTACCCCTTACATGAGAGAACAACTGATCTAAACTCAACTGAAAACAAACATTGGTTTTATAACCTGAGACTTGACTGAATTCATTTATCAAATATAGGATTCCGTTAGAGGAGTCGTTAGGATTTTCTATATATATCATTATATCATTGGCAAACAGAGATAGTTTGACTTCCCTTTTTCCAATTTGGTTGTCCTTTATTTCTTTCTCTTGCCTGATTTTTCTGGCTAGGACATCCAATACTATGTGGAATACAAGGGGTGAAAGTGGGCCTCCTTTGTCTTGTTCCAGTTCTTAGGTGTAACACTTTCAACTTTTCCCCATTCAGTATGATGTTAGCTGTAGGTTTGTCATGTATGACTTTTATTATTTTAATGTATATTCTTTCTATGCTTGGTTTGTTGAGAGTTTTTATTATAAAGGGATGCTGGATATTATTGAAGGCTTATTTATGTCTATTAAGATGATCATATGGTTTTTGTTTTTAATTCTGTTTATGTGATGAATCACATTTATTGACTTGCATATTTTGAACCACCCTTGCATCCCTGGGATGAAATGCACATGATCATGGTGGATTATCTTTTCGATATCTTTTTGGATTTGGTTTGCTACTATTTTGTTGAGGATTTTTGCATCTATATTCATTTGGAATGTTGGTCTATAGTTGTTTTTCTTTCTTTCTTTTTTGATTATTTCATTTCTTTCTCAATCTTTTGGTATAGTTTAAGTAGGACTGGTACCAGTCCTTCATTTAATGTCTTGTAGAAATTAGTATAACTGCTATACAACAATAACGACCAAACTAAGAATCAAAGAACTCAGTCTCTTTTACATTAGCTGCAAATAAAATAAAATAAAATACCTAGGAACATACTTAACTAAAGAGGTGAAAATCTCTACAAGAACTACAAAACACTGCCGAAAGAAATCATAGATGACACAAATGAATGATAATTAATGTATCCCATGCTCATGTATTGGAAGAACCAATATCATTGAAATAACCACAGTACCCGAAACAATCGGCATATTTAATACAATTGCTATCAAAATACCAACATCAGTTTTCAAAGAATTAGAAAAGATAATCCAAAATTCATATAGAACCAAGAAAGAGTCAGAATAGCCAAAATATTCTAAGCAAAAAGAACAAATCTGAAGGAATCACATTACTCAACTTCAACCTATACAACAAATCTATAGAAACCAAAACAGCATAGTACTGGTGTAAAAGTAGATACACAGACCAATGGAACAGGATAGAGATAGCAGAAATAGAGTAAAATACTGATCTTTGACAAAGCATACAAAAACACACATTCATGAAAGGACACCCTGTTCAATAAATGGTGCTGGGAAAATTGGATAACCACATGCAGAAAGAATGAAACTAAATCCCTGTCTCTCACCATATACAAAAATAAACTGAAGATGGATTAAAGACTTAAATCTAAGACCTGAAACCATAAACATTCTAGAAGAAAACCTGGGAAAAACTCTTCTAGACATTGACCTAGGCAAAGAAATTATGACTAAGACCCCAAAAGCAAATGCAACAAAAACAAAAATAAATAAAAGGAAATTAAATGGAAAAGCATCTTCACAGCTAAAGAAATAATCAACAGATTGTTTTGAGCTATTAATTATTTAATATTATGTTGTTTAATTTCCGCATAGCAGCAAATATTCCAAATTTTCTTTTATTATTCTAAATTTATTCCATCGTGTTCAAAGAATATGCTTTGTATGACTTCAAATTTTAATTTATTGAGGCTTGTTTAATGGCCTAATATGGTCTATTCTGAAGAATATGCCACATGCACTAAAGAAAACCATGTAATCTGTTGTTGGGTGGATAGTTCTATAGATGTCTATTATATCTAATTGGTGTATAGTGTTTTTATGCTTTCTATTTCCTTGGTGATTTATCTTGTTGTTTTATTCACTAATAAAAGTGGGATGTTAAAGTCTTCAACAATCTTTATTTAAATATATATTTCTCCATTCAATTCAGTTACGTTTTGTTTCATGTATTTTGGGGCTCCATTGAAATGTGCATATATTCCTATAATTTTATACTGTCTTAATGGATACACACTTTTATTATTATTTACTGTCATCTTTTGTCTCTCATCAGTTTTGTCTTAAGGTTTATATTGCTACACATTAGCATATCCTTTCCAAATTGTTTTGTATTACTGTTTGCATGGAATATCTTTTTTTATACTTTTACTTTCAACTTATTTGCATCTTTGAATCTGAAATGAGTCTCTTGTTGATGGCATATAGTTGGATTAGGTTGGTGTGTGAGTGTGTGTGTGTGTGTGTGTATGTGTGTTCCTTCCTTTCAGTCTCTTCTTTTTAATTGTATAATACATTATTGTTTAATATAGTTACTGGAAACAAATGACTTCTACCATTTAGTAATTTGTTTTCTATATGTCTTATATTCTTTGTCATTCCTCAGATTCTCTATTACTGACTTCTTTTGTGTCAGATAGATATTTTCTAGTGTGCCATGTTGATTGCCTTAGCATTTCTTTTACTATACATATTTGAGTAATTTTCTTAGTATTTGCTTTTAGAATTATAATTAACATCTTAATTTATAATAATTCATTTCACATTAGTAACAATTTAGTTTCATTAGTGTATGAAAATATAGCCCTCTCCCCTCAATATATTGTTGTCACAAATATTATCTTTATACACTGTGTTTTTATCTACACAGATTTATAATACTGTTTTTTGTACTTGCCTTTTAAATCATAAGGAAATAAGAGGAGTTTCAAACAAAAGATCTATCAATCCTGACATGCATATCTGCTTATGAAATTGCCATTACTGGTGTTCTTTTCTTCGTATGTATTCAGATTATTAATTTTCTTTTATTTCAGCCTAAAGGACATTCTTTAACATTTCTGGTAGGAAAGGTCTACTAATGACAAACTATCTCAATTTTTATTTATCTGTAATGCCTCCTTCATTTTGCAAGAGGAGTTTTACCAAATACAGAATTCTTGGTTCAGAGTTTTGTCTTTAGCAATTTAAATATAATTCCCCTACTTGCTAGCTTCTATAATTTCTGATACAAATTAGTTGTTATTATCATTGAGAATCTCTTGTATGTGGCAACTTGATTCTCTCTCAATGCTTCTAAGATTTTCTTTTTTCCTTTGTCCTCCAAAAGTTTGATTATAACATGTCTGGTGTGGATCTCTTTGAGTTTATTCTATTTGGAATTCATTGTGCTTTTCAGCTGTATAGATTAATGTTTTTCATTAAATTTAGGAAGCTGTCAGCTATTATTTATTCAAATATTCTTTCTGTCCCCCTTTTCCTCTTCTTTTCTGCTGGAACTCTATTATGTAGATATTGGTAACACATCATAGTGTCCCAGGACTCTTAGTGTCTATTTATTTTGTCTCATTTTTTTAATTTATATTCTCAGATCAAATAATCTCAATTAACCTATCTTTAGGTTTGCTTTATTCTTTCTTCCGCCTACTCAAATTGGCCAGTGAAACTCTAGTGTTTTTCCTTTTACATTTCAGTTTTGTAGTTTTTGTCTCCAGAATTTGTTTCATTCATTTTTATAAATTATGTATCTTTATTCATTTTCCTTACTTGGTAAGAAAGTTTCCTCATGATAATTTTGGGTTATTTGCACATCTTTTGAGCATTTTTAAAATAGTTGGTTTAAAGTCTTAATTTAGTAACTGCAGTATCTGATCTTTCTCAGGAAGGGTTTTTATAGTTTTTGAATTTTCCCTTGTAGAAACCATACTACTTTTTGTGTGTTTCTTATAAGTTTTGTTGAAAATAGAATATTATGTATATTATAATGTACTAATTTTTGGAAAACATTATCTTTCTTTCAGGGTTTGTAGTTGTTGCTTCTTGTAGATGTGCCTTTTTAGTAACTTTATTGAACTTATTTTGTAGTGTATATATTTTTTGATATGTGTGGCTGTTGAAGAATCTGTTTCATTAGTTCTGTTGTTAGCTAGGGTTGGCCAGAAGTTTCCTTAAGTGTCTGGGACTGAGAAAAACATGTTCCAATTTCTGAACAAAGGCTTTTTGAGTGGTCACACATGCCTTTGAGACACTGCTAGGTAGTTTACAAGTCTGTCTGAGCCTTTACAGAAGGCTTTACACAAAGCTTAAATGCCACCCAGACATAAGAGCTTAGGGCATTTTCAGACCTTTCCTAAGCATGTGCGTATCTTTATGTGTTCATGGCTTTCTAGAGTCCCATAAACGTTTTGGAGATTTTCAAAGCCCTAATCCCCAAGGAATTGTATTCCCCAGCTTTCCTTCAAGATTTTTGTTTAGTCTATTGTTTTTCACCACAATTAGCCACTGTCCCAGGCAATAATGGCTAATACATTTGCCTCTGAAAGGCTTTAAACACATGTGTCCTGAGCAGCTGCCTCAACTGAGACTGTTCTGAGGTAGATCAAAGACCAATCCTTTGGACATCCTCTGTTGAGCCAACACATAGATCAAAGCACACTAGCACAATTCTTGGCAGGTAAGTTTCATTCTGCAACTTTGTGCACCAATACCTGAACGAAGAATATGATTGTTATCTTCAAGGTAACCAATGAACTGAGAGTGGGAGTGGGAACAGGGTAAGTTAAATGTCACAAAACTTTTTTCTTACTGAGATTTTCATAATTTATTTATGGATTAATTTATTTATTGAGGTTTTTTTTTTGGTTATGCATTCCCATGGCTGCTGTAAGTTTTAGTTTCTAGAGTTCCAAAAATTTTGACTTAAGCAGGATTTCCAGTTTATTTTTTGCTTTTATGGAGGAATAGATTTTGGAATATTGTAATACATACATACATGAAATTATCAAAAGATGGCTATCTTGCTGGAAGCTAAATTTCACTATACTCCCATTTTTCAATCTCAAATCTGTTTCCCATTTCTGTTTCTGACACCTGGCTGAAAACATTGGCATCAGTTTTGCAGGCATTGTCTTTCTTTATACCTTACAGTTAATAAATTGTCAGTAAATTTTCAGCACCCCATTTCTCTACACCATCTCCTTACAAGAAATTCTCAGGATCTTTAAACAAATCCACTGTGATAGCTTCCTAGCTAAAAGTTATGCCTCTAGACTCTTCTCCACCTAGTGTTCTAAAAGTAAACTTTTCTCTTTTTTATTCCAATGTCACCCAAATTCTTTTAGGCAACAAAATAGAACTACTTGTTGATTCTCAAATATTGTGTATGTGTCCATGTCTATTTCAAATGTCTTTTTGTTACCAATAAAATCTAAGTTATTGCTATTATTTATCCAACTACTAATACCACATATTTAGGGGAACTCTTCCTCCCACAATAGAGGTTTAATCTCTAACTGTTTTTACTAATGTTACTTTATCCTGTCATTATTTTATTGTAGTCTTTGTATGTATATATGCATTATACTTCTTGAAAAGTCTTCTGAGGGCAGAGATTGGCCTTTTTATTTTTGTATCTAGTACCTTTCTAAGTGTTTTTGCATGAGTTTTCTACTCGGAAAATATGTGTTGAATTGAGCGAAATACCTAATGTAATTTGCTTATCAAAATTTGGCAACATGTAATTCATTGAATATACATGTTTCATGTATGTACCAACCATCAAATTTAATAATTATGAATATCCCCCAGATATTGCTATTCTGTTGCAGAAAAGAGTCAAATAACAGTTATGTTAGAAAAAGGTTAAATATATATGTTTTTTGTAGAAATGCCAGAGGAAGTCCTTAGTGAGCAACTCTTCAATATAAGCTGGAAAATACAGCAATTGCACTTTTTACTTTTATGTAAAGAAAGTCTATATTTATAGATCAGCTGGCTATACTTTCATAGAAATCTTTTAAAATATTTGCATACCTTGAGGATTAAAGATGACTCCTTTATAAAAGATCATTAAGAAATTATATTATAATTAAAATTTTATTTACTGTACAATCAAAGTTGTTTTGTGACTTTTCCTTGTCTTCCAAATCACAATAAATAGGTATTTATCTCCTTGCTTTTAGTCAAATGATTGTAAATGGGCATTGAGGGAATATTTTTCTTCAGATTTGTTGACTGAATTTTTGTAAGGCCAAGCCATTCTTACCTCTTTAATATTCTTAGTAATTACTCCACACAGTGCTATTATTTCTCATTCTGTTCTTCATTTACAGTAAGGACAGACAATGATTAATTACCTCTGATTCTGTTGGCCAGGTTTCATTACCCATACAAAATATATTAGTAGTCTTGGAGAGTGGGTATTTTTAAGGGCTTTTCATCAAAATTTCCCGTTGTGCATCCTCGGTATGATCATCTTTCTGTGTTCCTCTTCATTGAATGGAAAGAAGGCTCAGCCTCTGTTGACATTTCCATCATGTCTTGACTGTGCAGCATTATCTTAACTTTTATCATCAAATTTTGAATTTTCTCAAAAACTTTTATAGGTATCATGCTAATCATTTTATTCTCAGCACACTCAAGAAGGGAAATGAAAGTGAATGTAACTGTGCCTCTTTACATATGAGAAAACTGAAACCCAGAAAGGTTACATGAGTTAAGTTTAATGGCCAAAACCAGTTCTGCTGAGAACTAGCTCATTTTTATTTTTATAAAGTTATGCTGCTCTCATTGATTGATTATAATCTTCCTGGACAAAAATGTTTTCCATGTAATTATTTTTATGCTATCTCAGAGGGATTTTGGTAAAGAAAACTTATTTTACCAATTTTGAGAAATGCAGAAGAAAATAATGTTATTTAAGCTTGTGTAGTTTCTATGTCGTGTGCTTTTTTTTTTCTTAAGGGCTAGAATCAGTGTAATGTACTAAGATGTTAGTAATTCTTTTTATTAGTAGTATTTATCACGTTTCAGTAGAACCTTCAATGAAACATATGTATCAAAAATGGCACCAAAAATGTTGAAGAACTAGTGAAAAAGAAAACCTGATAGCATAATCTACGTGTGCAGATTTTCCTTCATTGGTCCCACTAACCAACTTCTAATAAACTTTAAATAAACTATTTATTTTTAGCTAAAGGAAAGCTATCTTCCATACTGTGAAAGGAGCAAAAGTTACATGTGATATTCAAACCCACTTCCTGGTATTGTGGCATACCTGAGTACATATATATATATATATATATATATATATATATATATATATATATGTTTTAAAGACTTTTATGACATATTTTAGTTCTAAAATTCTGATAATTTTAAAGACTGATGAGAAAAACCAATTATATGAGAATATAATCCAAATAGTTATGAATTTTGAGTTTAGCATTTTGTCATATATCTCAGAACTTAACAGAAAAAAGGTTCTATTTTGGGACCTATATTGATGAATAGAGTACCTCATTTTAGTTTTATACCATATAAACCACTTTCTACCTATAAGAGAAACCTTGCTACAAGATACAACCACAGGGTGATTAAAGGAGGTGGTGCTTCCTAATAGTGAAGAGTAAGTAGCTAACAGATATCTGGGTAGAATATTTAATCTCATGAATTTTGTTACTCTCTCATGAAGAGAGTTTAACAAATTAGATTTAACTTTTATATGTAACGTTTTGTCAGGTAAACCTCATCTGAGGTTGATGATGTTTCATAAGCAATCCCCATCCAGAGAACAGGTTGGAATTTAGTGTTACTGCTGTATTTTTTAAACTCTCTCATCACCTTTACATTGTGTTGAAATGATCTTTATACATAATTTTGTCTCTTTATAGGTATTTCATAGGATAGACAATAGCAATATCATCCCAGATGTTTCTTCATGGGGAGAGACAGCTGTGTTCACCTACAGGTAGTATGTACCGTGAAGAACTTAATTCAAACAGATGCTATCTAATTAAAACATTATAAGATGCATCGCTTCCCCTTCCCAACCCTATACAGAAACACATCTCAGAGATCAGTAGAAACAAAGTTCTAAATTAGCTGCAGTTTTTATGTTTATCTTTACTCATAAGTCAATATATTTATAGATTATATCAAAGGTATTTCTTTATTACAAATTTTAAAGATAGAGAATTTATGTATTTCTTTTCATAGCAATCTTCTTCTGCTTCTCCAAATCTTCATTTGAACCAAAATTCTGACCTCTTTAAGTTCAATACTTTTGGATGATTTTCTGTTGGGAACAACAAGGCTACTGGATACTGCTTATCAGGAAGCCTGATTCCCCTCCCTCTCACACAATCCTTATAATGCTCTTTTTTTGCCTACATTTTGATTGGCTACTTATTGGCTTTCCAGGAAAATTTCCTATTATCTCATTAAGGCGTACATACATTGCTTACATCTATTTGAATGATTCTAATCACTTGCCTATTTACAAATTTTGATTTTTTTCACTTTGCTATTGTTATTCATTCACTTGTGTGCATTGTCTCAGACCTCCAGCAGTACCATCTTGCTAGAAGTGGAGAGAGTGCTTACCCTCATCTTGTCCCTGACTGTAGAGGAAAATATTTCAATTTTTCACAGTTGAGTATGATCGTAACTGTGAACTTGTGATATGTGGTCTTTATTGTGTTCAGATACATTCTCTCTATATATAATTTGTTGGGTTTTTATTATGAAAGGATGTTGAATTTTTTCAGTGCTTTCTCTGCATCTATTGACATGAGCGTATGACCTGAAACTGTGAAACTCCTAGGAGAAAATGTAAAAAAAAAAAAAAAAATATCCTTGACACTAGTCTTGGCAATGATTATTTTGAATATCACACAAAAAGCATAGGTAATAAAAACCAAAATAAACAAGTGGAACTATACCAAACTAAAAAGCTTCTGCACAGCAAGGGATACAATTCACAAAAAGAAAATGCAAAACATGAAATGGGAGAAAATATTTGCAAAACATATAGCTGATAAGGAGTTAATATCCAAAATATATTAAGAACTCACTCACTTAACAATAAGAGACTTACATTGAATAGACATTTTTCCAGAGAAGACATGAAAATTGCTAGTGAATGTATGAAAAGATTCTCAACAATATGAATCATCAGAGAAATGCAAATTAAAGCCACGAGGAGATATCTCTTCATATCTGCTAAGATGACTATTATCAAAAAGTCAAAAAATGACAAGTATTCATGAGGGTTTGAAGAAAAGAGAACTCTTGTACACTGTTGGTGGGAATGTACTTTGGGATAGCTATTGTGGAAAAGAGTATGGAGTTTCCCCAAATGTTAAAAATAGAACATCCAGCAATTCCACTTCTGGGTATATGTCTAAAGGAAATAAAATCAGTATCTTGAAGAGAGAGCTATACATCCAGGTTTATTGCAGAATTTTAAAAATAGCTAAGACATGAAAGCAACCTAAGTGTCTGTTGACGGCTGAATGAATAGAATAAGTAGTATACATATAAAAATGCACACACATACACACACACACACATGGCTGAATGTTATTCAGCCAAAAAACAACAACAAGGAAATCCTGCTATTTGCGAGAACTTGGATGAACCTGGAAGATATTTTGCTAATTGAAATAAGCCAGACACAGAAATACAAATACTGTATGATCTCACTTGTGTGTAGAATCTAAAGCATATAAGCAGAGAGGAGAACAGTGGTTGCCAGGAGCTAGGGGAATGGGGAAGATGGGGGGATGCTGGTCAAGGGTACAAAACTTACAGTTATAAGATGAATAAGTTCTAGAGGTCTAATGGACAGCATGATTACTGTAGTTAATAATACTGTATTGCTTACTTGAAATTGAATTAAAGGTCAGATTTTAAATGCCTTACCTCACTTCCAGTGTACACACACACACATACACATTGATTTATTTATCTTCATCCACACCTATGGTCTCCTACTGAGTTCTCTCTAAGTACATCACTGAGGAAGAAAATATCTGCATGATATTCTGACAGATATGAAAGGGTATTGTTTTATTATTTCCATGGTAATTTGAGATGATACTGAAAGATGGTAAAAGGAAATTCTTGAACTTGGTAGATATTTTCTACTACATCTTGGCTACTTGCTTAGATGAAGAGATGGCCAGAGGTGCAAGTCTGTATTAAATTTGGGGCAGTGGTTCATGGTTTGGGGAGGTAGACAAAATATGGGAAGAATGTGATTAGAATATGCCAAAGAAGTTTAAAGAAGAGACACGTGAATGTATCTTTCACAATGAGTGTAAAGTATAGAATACCAGTGTCCCATGTATCTTGTCTCTAGACAGTGCTCATTGCTGAGAAGGGGCTCAGAAATCTTCCTTGAGCTAAGCAAGATGGGCTTCTCCTGATTGGGGCTAATTTATTTCCTGCCACTGCTGTGTGTCCAGCCAACCAACAACAGGAAAATACCATGAGTCCTCAGTGTATAACTATTCTTAGTAAGGACTAGCCAAGCACTTGAAAGCTGCTTGTCATATCAAGACTTTTTCAATCAGGAAGGAAGGAGAAGGTTGTTCTGACTCGTATAGATACTAATTCTTGCTATGGTTTTGCCTCTTCTCCTACAGACACTTCTGCCAACAGTGCTACTTGGGGACCTAGGGAATGCTGTAAAATATACTCAATGAATGATATCCTTCACATCTTTTTTCTGGACAAATAGTTGACTTTCAAAAAAATAGCTGTAGCCATAGGCTTATTGCTACAGAACATAGTGTTCTAATCAAGTAATTCATTACCCAGAAGCAGTTGGTCTTACCAAATGTTCAAAAGGTCAGTCAGAGCCCTTCTTATATTTTGTTTTCAATTCCCCATTACCTCCAACACTATTATCAATATTAAGACAACCAAACAAGTTGATATTTTCACTAAAATTCCTGCAATACATTTAACTGTAAACCTCTTGGAGAATCAGTCAAGGCATACATAATTAAAATATCTTGTATTTTCTTTGATATATCCAAATACATTCTTATTTGTATTTGTAGTATATTTTACTAAAAACAATACAATTTTCTGGGAATTAAGGGTTTTGTAGGTTAATCAGTGTGGTGGCAAGATGAATTTATACAATATCAAGAGGTTGAAACAAAGACACTAACAAGTGAATAATTACCAAGCTTGTATCAAAACCCTACTAATGTTTCAGACCATGGACACCTAAAGACAGTTAATTATAGATTTATTAACAAGTGTTCTTCACTTTTATGTGATAAATTAAAAGCAGCATGTTAGCAGACCTTGTCTTAAAAGTCATTGTGCAAAAACTTCTTCAGAATATATGGAGAGTGAATATAAAATAATCTCATCCAAAGTAAGTGGGTTTCCTCACATAAAAGATTTAAAAACTTAATTTTAGACTTAAAACTACTTAAATGAAAGAGAATGCTATAAGCAGAAGTTAAACTTCTTAATAAATTTCTACCCTTCACAGCAATGAAAACCATTAATTACTAAATACTCTGCTTACAGCAACTAGCTATATAAAATGACTACATTTCAGGAGTCAGGGTCCTGATGTTTTAATCAGTGTTTGATTACTCTTAATCAGTGTTTGAATTACTCCCAAGGTAGTGTGCCTGTGTCAGTAAGATAGATTATATGATCAGCAGCTGCTTTACCAAGGTAGAGAAATTGAAAATCTGGGATTATAGGCATCAGGATATGAATATTTGGAGACACCTTAATACTTCAAGTTGCTGATTTAAAAAATCTTAGGTGAAAAATTTAAAGTATTATGTCTACTTCATCCAAATGTGGGCTTTGGTACCAAGCAACAGAAGTGGAAGGGTCCAAAGCCTAACATCCCAACTAGTTAAGCCAAATGCATCACTGGTGTGCAAAACATTTTTTATGGAAGAATTTCCAAATAATAGGACATTGACTTTAGTGGCCATAGCTCATGATTTCCTACAAAATATACATCACCATGCATGTGTTGTACAATAACTCCTGTATGTGACACAACCTCCTTTAAATCGCACTATCCTTTGCCTTAAATTGCTGAAAGTCATTGCAGCTGTCAGAATCACAGCGGTAGTAAGTCTACCACCTGTTCAATTTCTAGGCTATGCTGAAAATAAATGGTAATCCAATCATGTTATACTTTCTACAAAGGATTTTCAAAGAAGTGCTTGATTTCTGAGTTAGTATAAAAGTTTCTTATGAGGAAGAATACAATCCAAAGCACTCTATCTCTAGCTTTGTTATTTTATTATGCAAAATGAGAATGATTTTTAACTCATCTATTTAAGATACATGAAGTTAATTAGATACTTGCCTAGTAATATAAAGTCAAGGGTAATTTTCAAATGGCACCTTATTTTGCTGCTTCTTAGTACTGACATCTGCTTTGGGTTCACTTAGATCTATTTTTCCATGCACTATATAAAAATAATTAAAGTTAGGTTCTATGCCCTCCTTGTAGTTTATCTTCTCAACTAAGGTGTTCTGTATCCCCCGTTATAAACCTGAGAAAATAGGCTATTGAAAAATCTCATAATTTTCAGTCGGGCACGGTGGCTCATGCCTGTAATCCCAGCACTTTGGGAGGCCAAGGTGGGTGTATCACCTGAGGTCAGGAGTTTGAGACCAGCCTGGCCAACCTTGTGAAACCTCACTCTACTAAAAATACAAAAATTAGCTGGGCATGGTGGCACATGCCTGTAATTCCAGCTGCTCAGGAGGCAGAGACAGGAGAATTGCTTAAACCTGGGAGGTGGAGGTTGCAGTGAGCCAAGATCGTGCCACTGCACTCCAGCTTGGGCAGGAGTGAGGCTCCATCTCAAAAATTTAATAAGTAAATAAATAGAAAATCTTATAATTTTCTAATTGGGAGGAGTAGACTTTTACTTTAGGGATAATAGTACTGTCAAAATCATTAACATAAATAAGATCAGTTATTCACTATCTTTCTTTCCTCCTAACTCTTCCAATTTAGTTGAATTCCCTTGACTTCTATTCTATCTTGCTTTAAAAATGGTGGCAAAATTGCAGACTGTTTCTTGTAGCAATAAGGAGTGAGGTACTTGGTTCTGGCTTTATTGCTACTTCATTTGTCATATTGGTCAAATTACCAAAATATGATTGATGGGCAATTTTTATTCTCTGTTAGATGTGAAATAGTATTCATGTTCCCCTCTTTCAGGGATATAATGGAAATGCAAGTGTTCATATTATGCAAAAAAGTCACTATATTTTCAGCATTGGATATTGAGAAAATGACTTTTGAAGAGTCTTATTTCCCAAATTTATCTACAAGCAAGCAACTCTCTCAGATCTAATTTTAATTAAAAAGTTTCCTGAATAGATCCTGGGATTATGAGACACTAAATCACTTTATTGTTAATATTACTGTGGACTGAATTCTGTCCCCTCCGACTTTGTAAGTTGAAACCCTTATCCCTAATGTGATGGTATTTGGAGATAGGGCCTTTGGAAAGGTCATTAAGGTAAAACGTCATCATAAAGATGGGACCCAAATTCAACATGATTCGTGTTGTTATAAGAAGACGAGAGATTCGAGAAACCTTTCTTGCTCCACTAGTGCACATAGAAAAGGCCATGTGAGGACATTGTAAGAAGGTGGCCATATGCAAACCAGAAAGAGAGCCTTCACCAGTTCCCAACCCTGATGGCACGTTAATCTGCGACTTCTAGCTTCCAAAGTTGTGAGAAAGGAAATTTCTGTTGGTTACGCAACTCAGTCTGTTGGTATTTTTTCATGGCACCCTGAACAGACTAATAGAAGAATAAAATATTTAAATGTATGAAGAAATTGACAAAACAGAACAAACTCAACAGTCACATAAAATACATCTAAAGTTTTATTAAATGATAGCATGATATACAACATTTATAGTTTATTCATCTATAATTTTATTTTATTGATATTTTAACACATATTACACAATGGTTTGCATGAATATCTGGAAATCCAGGAGCTTGTATGGCAGATAATTTAGCCACATCACAGAATCATCTTTTTTTAAAAAAGAGAGACTTAGACAATTCCATTTTGCTACCTACTACTCAAGGCAAATGGATATAAATAACTTTGGCATCATTAATTTCTTTCTGCTTTTATATAGAACATTTTTCTGTTGAGCTACATTTTATCAGAAAAAAAGCATTATTTCTTTAATATGCAATTAGCACTGTTTTTTAAACCATATTTTTGTTCTCTTTAAATTCCCCGCTGTTGCCTTAAAGGTTAACAATATCTCAGATTTTTGCTTTAGTGGTGACCAAACATAACTGACATAGCCTGCATTTGATACCATGTCCTCTCTCTATATATGAATATATATATGAATGTATAATATGGATATAGATAAAATATGAACATATAAAAATATGAATATTTGAATATATATAAATATATATGAATTATATATATAGTGAATTGTAACCACCACCGAGCTTCTGCACATTTCATTTACCAATAACTTTTAAAGAATGAAATAATGCATTGAGACTGAACTTACTCACATTTGAATTTAAATATCAAAACAAATATTTTGCAAAATAGAATAATTAGAAAGCAACATTTTTCCTCAGGTGATGTTGCATTGTTTCAGATAATTTGTGGGCTTACTTTTAGAGTTGTTTTTAGAGACAATATACTAGTCGTAGATAAATATTTATCTCATTTATTTTTCTTCCTTTCTTCTGTTTTCTTTTTCAATGTGTTTATTTTACCTTCCCTTCATTTTTGTTTTCTATTGACATTGACTTTAATTGAAAAAAAGATGGAAAATATCAGATTATAGAAAGAGTAATTTTGATGTCGTCTTGAGGCTGGGCATCCAGTGAAATCCTGATAATGGAATATATTAAGAAGTAGACAAACATGAGTTTCTATCTTAGCTCTTGTCTGGAATAAAGATTGTAGCCATTAGTAAATCAGATCAGGCAATCTAACCTATTTGCTCAAGAAAGCAGGCATTCCTCTTATACCAAAAAATTGAAATGGAAACTTAGATGAGTCATAATAATTTGGCAAAAGGGAGAATTGGGAAGAGAATTTCTCTTGTCTCAAATAGATATTGAATCTCCATTTGCAATAGGTTGTAACACTAACTACAAGGAGTTAGACTACTGTCCTTCACAGTTAAGGACATAGTCCTACACGTGCTTGCCCTTACTTTAGATAGCACCCACAAGTTTGGATGTCTCTAGACCATTCTCACTTCTCACAAGCTAGCTACAGATTCGGGATGTTTCACTATTCCCTCAGATTTGACAAAATGTAGGAAAGTACTCTACTTATGATCACAGTATTATTAGAACAAAATGATACAAATAAAAACAGGCCAAAGGGATAGACACATAAGGTGAGGTCTGGCAACATCCCCAAAATGATCCTTCCATAATTCGCAGGGTCATATTACCCTCCTGGCACATAAACTTACAACAATATTCAGAGAATTGCCAACCAGGGGAGCCTATCCAAGGTTCTTTGTCCAGAGATTTTATTGCAGCTTTGATATGTAGTCATGATTAAATCATTCGCCATGTGGTTCTACTTAATTTTCAGCCTCCCTCCCCTTCTGAAAGGTAGGCTGATATCATGAAGCTGAAAGCCCCAGCCTTCCATTCCCATGAATGGTCTTTCTGGGTAACCAACCTCCATTCAGTGTCAGCTCGTTAGCATAAACTATCAGGTGTGGTCCTAGGGATCCACCATGAGTAACAAAAGATACTGCTACCACTTGAAAAATTCCAAAGATTTAGAGGTTATCACCCAGGAATGGGAAATAAAGCTCAGCAAAATTGTTTATTACATGCCATCTCATTGCCTTTTACTGTGGCAGAATTAATTATATTTAATCATTTTTAGTTTTCAGGATAGAATTAAAAAAATCTTGACACATTTGGCAAACAAACAAACAAAATGAATTAACAATAACAATAATGGTGTTAACAGCTAGTGGAAATAAGTAAATTTACTCAATGCTTTTCAGGAAATATATATAATTCTAATATTTTAAGTATAATAACTTAACTGAAATCTTTTTTTACAGTATTATATAAAGTAAGATACTAAATACTAAATGCTACAGTAAAATACTAAAGTATGAATTTGCCATTATTCTGATTTTAGTTCTGGAAGTTGTTTTATTGTTGTGTCTTCTCTTCTTAGAGTCAATGGATTTTAAAGTAGAAAAAAATGTTTTTTCCTCTTGAAAACAACAACAGCAGCTATATTTTGGATTATGCAAAATAAGTATTCATCAAGGATTATTCAATTCGATTCATACATTCACTATGCTTGGCTCTGATGTGAAGCCTATACACATGCAAAATGTTTGAAATGTGAGCACTGCTCAATGGCTGTTTCACAACACATGTGAAGAAGTAGTTAATTTCTATAGACAAATGTTAAAGATTAGAAGCTTAAGTAATTATTATTCTTTATTTTACTAATGCTAGTGAAAAGTTTATCTTTGTCCACTCCCCATATCAAATTTGAATAAATCATGTTAAAGCGCTGTGGAAATAAAAAGTCTTTCAGTATCCATTGTTACTTATTTTAAAAAAACATTGGGTCCCACAGAACTGAGCAATCAAAAATTATTTCTAACTTTTCTCATGTTCTGAGCCATGCATTCTTGGTAAAAGGAATGAAAGCAGTCCCTTTACTTATCATTTACCATATCTTAAAACTAACTCTG
The DNA here is from genome assembly GCF_029281585.2 of Gorilla gorilla gorilla. Taxonomy (NCBI): domain Eukaryota; kingdom Metazoa; phylum Chordata; class Mammalia; order Primates; family Hominidae; genus Gorilla; species Gorilla gorilla. The sequence continues at coordinate 88,160,278 of NC_073236.2, read as the reverse complement.
AAACTGAGAGAAGAATGATTCATTCTTTATAAGGTTATTCCTACTTACTTCAAACCAAATAAAATCTTTTAGACAAGTGATTGATTTGCTAAAGTCAATATTTAGTAAACTAAAAGAGCAGATCTTTCAAAATTTGTTGTGTCCCAATACAGTAATAATAAGAGCTCTTTATCTCTGTGGCATGATATTCCTATATCAGCTGAATTTCAGTTTAAAAATAAATTATATATTGTTTTATGAATATAAAATATATAATCATTACAGAAATCTTGAAGAATTGAAATACACACACACACAGACACACACACACACATACATATATAGTATACAGTACAAAATATAAACCACCTGTAGAATAACCTGTTGGAAAAACCAATTATCTTTCCTAATCATCTTAGGTTTATGGCTGAGGCACCTTTAGCAAAAGACAAATTAACAAGAGAAAACCATACATATCTATTTAATGTAAGTTTTACATGACACATGAACGTTTATAAGAAAATGAAGACCTGAAGACATGGGTAGACATGTATGTTTTTTATGCTAGGTTTGATGATGAAGTATGTAGTACTGGGGAAATATAATTGGATAAAAAACAAAAAACATGTTCAAGGATAATAAATGATAGGAAACCAAGCAAGCCCTGTTTGTTGAAATTCTTCTCTGTTCCTTTCCTTTGGGTATAGGGAGGGCACTTCCCAAATGAAGGTCTTATGACTTCCTTCAGGAGAATGTCAGAGAATTCTTCCTGGGTTTTATGACCTGCTTCAGGAGAACGTCAGAGAATTCTTCCTAGGTTTTATGACCTGCTTCAGGGAAGAAAGGCAGGGAGAAAGTCAGAGAGACCTTGCTGCTTCTGTGGTTTTCTCAAATGTGAAGGTGCCACATTTTGGGGTAGCATGTCTTGAATCCCATCAAATCAATATTTAAAGTCAGCTCTGTTAAATATTGATGTGTTTCCTTTCTTTTTCCCTCCTAAGGTATATTGACAAGTAGGTATATAAATAGATAAATTTTACTTAATAGATATCTCAGCATAGATGTGCATAAATATTAGCAAATTATGCATTGATATAAGCCAGAATAGTCAACTCCAAAATATGCCTCTTTAGCATGTGAATTATTTTGAGCTAAAGGCCCTTAGCAACCAGCATACTAGGAAAAGCTCTAAAAACAGAGTACAAATTTTCCTCTTGTATAGAAAATGTACATTTAAAAAGGAAATTTCCATCCGTAGAGGTGTCTCTCTCCTCCCTACCAGGAAGAGGAAGACACAACTTGTTAGTGGAGAAAGTACTAACTTAAATCTGCATAACAAACCTTACTAAGCGACCCTTGTTTACAAAGCTTTTTCTAATCACCCTCACATAACATACCTCCCTGGTCAAGAAGCCCCAAACCCTCTTTCCTTTAACCTAAAACATTATGTAAGCCTAACTTCTAAAAGATCCTTTCGTTTACTAATCTCTAGGTTCCCCTGAGTTACCCATGCAATGCACATGTTAATAATCTTCTGTGTTTCTTTTGTTAATCTGTCTTTGGCCCATCTATTTTGCAGCATTCCAACTGGAGAACTTTAAATAAGTAGAGGAAGATTTTTTTTTCCGCTCCTACAGTGTGTAAATGTCTATCTCTCTGTCTCTGTGTGTGTGTGTGTGTGTGTATGTGTGTATAAATCCATATAAATATGTATAAGTATACTAATTTACTAAATTAGTCTATGCCTCTTTCAATATTTGAATTCTAATTTTTTTTTGAGAAATTTGAACATGAATTATGAAAAAGAAAAACTGTGGGACTCGATAGTGACAGCCAAGTAATAAACATAGATAACCTTTATTTTTATCCTTGCTATGTGCATGGCTTTGGGGGAATTTACTTCATAAGCTCTGGGGAGAGTCATGGTAATATATCTTCACTGGAAGACTTTCTGTGGGTATCATGTAAGCCACACATCTTCTATGAAAAACCGTGAACATCTCATGCTGATACAATTTATACTTCTATTTATAAGTTGAGAATGCAGCTTAAGTCACAACTGCTGAAATATGAAGGGTTTATCTCTAGATTAGTTTAATGTGAATACTAACTTAAATCTATACTAATACTTGCTTATGTATATGCTTATAACAGTCATACTAGCCCCTTAAGATGGGTAGGGCAGATACTCAAATCCTTAGTTTTTAAAGGCTGAATTGAGATTTTAATTCAAAAGTAAATAAATTTTTAAATGAAATATTTGGAAAAAGTAAACATGGGTTAGCCACATATATTTACATCCCCTTTCTCCTTAGATTTCATTCAAATGGTAGAAAATAAACAGAAAATATAAATAAGAGTATCCAATTTTGATGAAAAAGAATAAAAGAATCAGAGTAAAAAAGAATTCCAAATGAAAAAACATAATGCCAGGCCCAGAAGAAACTTCACAGATAACTGTATTTAATAGCCTAAGGAGGATAAGAATATAGTTTGTACTGAAACCACCATTGCAAAATTACAACTGAGACAGTGAAACAGATCTGACCTAAGCAACTCCATGTTGCTTCTAACCTCCAAATTGTCCTTGTTCATTCCTGGGCGTAAGCTGAACTAACTCTGGGAATTACTTAGTTTATAGTTTAGAACAAGGACTAAAACAGCCCTTTCCCAAAACAAACCTTCTTTTTGCATGGGGACTAACCTGCCTTTGTAGGACTAACAAATTAGCCACAAGATTAAAAATTGTAGTTTAGGAGTCATGCAGCTGGAGGCTACAAGATTCTGACCCTCCTTAAACTGCTCCTAAGATCAGTGCTTAAGATATTTTGCAGACCCTGCACTTGATAGATCAGGCAGGCGCCACCCAGATTGATAAATGGCACATCTGATCTTGTGGCTCCTACTCAGGAACTGACTCAGTGGAAGAGGACAGCTTCAATTTCCTGATTTTATCTCTGACCCAACCAATCATCCCTCTCGACTCACTTGCCTTCCTCCAACACCAAATTATCCTTAAAAACTCTGATTCCCAAAGGAGAGGCTAATTTGAGTAATAATAAAACTCCAGTCTCCCACACAGCCAGCTCTGGGTGAATTACTCTTTATTGAAATTCCCCTCTCTTGATAAATTGGCTCTGTTTAGGCAGCGGGTAAGGTGAACTCATTGGGCAGTTACAGTACAAACATAAAAAAGAAAGCATAGGATGTTATGGAAAGGATCAGAGAGCTCTTGGAAACAAGTGAGATAGCTGAAACAACAACAACGGCAACAACAAAATGAGAGAATATTTGCAAAATAAAGAAAAAAAAATCTTAGAACAGAATGATGATAATGCTTTTTGTTTTTTTTTTTTCAAGCGGAGTCTCGCTCTGTCACCCAAGCTGGAGTGCAGTGGCGCAATCTCGGCTCGCTGCAGCCTCTGCTTTCCAGGTTCAAGCAATTGTCCTGCCTAAGCCTCCTGAGTAGCTGGGACTACAAGGCGCCCGCCACCATGCCCGGCTATTTTTTTTTTTTTTTTTTTTTTTTTCCTGAGACGGAGTTTCGCTCTTGTTGCCCAGAGTGGAGTGCAATGGCGTGTGACCTCAGCTCACTGCAACCTTCGTCTCCTGGTTTCAAGTGATTCTTCTGCCTCAGCCTCCTGAGTAGCTGGGGGTATAGGCACCTGCCACCATGCCTGGCTAATTTTTTTGTATCTTTAGTAGAGACAGGGTTTCACCATGTTGGTCAGGCTGGTCTTGAACTCCTGACCTCAGGTGATCCACCCACCTCGGCCTCCCAAAGTGCTAATTTTTGTGTTTTTATTAGAGACGGGGTTTCACCATCTTGGCCAGGTTGGTCTCGATCTCCTGACCTCGTGATCTGCACACCTCGGCCTCCCAAAGTGCTGGCATTACAGGCGTGAGCCACTGCACCTGGCCCATGATGATTACCTTTGGTCTTTTAAAACAGCTGCCAAATTGCAACTAGAGATAAATAAATTTAAGGTTCAGTAAATCTGTTCTTCAAACTTTCTATTCTTTCTTGCTATTAGCTTGGTGCAAGAGCAATAGTGGTTTTTAATATTAATTTTAGGTTTCATCATCCACCTAATTTTCGAAGATTCTTTCTCTATACTTAGTCCCTTATTCAGGAACCAAAGTCTTCTTTTAATACTAATGAAAATCCACAAGTTTAGGATTATGTGAAAGATCTTAATTCTGCTAAAATGTAGGCATAGTTAAATCATAACCAGTCATTTTTCCTTAGCTTGCCTTTCTATAATCATTTACTGCTCCCGAGGTCACATGATTTGTAACTTCCTCAATTGCTCCTATAGATTACATCGCTACTCTCAAAACCTAAGATTGGTCTTTGAGGTATTTTTCAGACTTGTATTCTGGAGACTCACTGACTTCACCCAGACTCATGTCTTATACCAAGGAACCAGCTCAAGAAGGTCCTGAGAACCCCACCAAGAAACTAAGCCTGCAGAGATAATTTGGACATTCCCATGATTTTCTCCCCAACCAGTTAGCAGTACCCATTCCCTAGCCTCCTGCTTGCCAAATTATTTCTAAAACCCTAGCCTCAGAGCTGTCCAGGTGACAACTTTGAGAACTGTCTCTTATCTTGTTGTCTTTTTGAGATAGGTTGCTTGATAATATTTAGTCTACCCTTCAATTTCAAGCCAAGTTCCAAAACCTTTTTAGATAGTGTTCTGTATGGCATCATTAATACTTTAATAAGAAAAAACAAGTAATGTGTTTTTTCTTATTATTGTGTAAGGAGTTTTAATTCAGCCACCATAATTAATCAAAATACTGCTTTTACATTGTAATTACTTTGTTAAGTGGAACATTTCCTTCTTAGTTTTATAATTTACATTAATATAATCTTCAATTAGTTTCAGTAAATATTAATGGGAGGAAGTGTAGCAGAAAATAATTCAACTCTTCCAATTGAGCTCTCAAAATTGATGAAATATATTATAGGAGGCATTAAATTTTGGTAAGATGAACCAAATTGTCTAGAAATGTAATGGTAATTGATTTCATCAGATATTACAATTAAATCTTAACAGAATTTTTTTTAAGAAAGAACTCAATACAAAAATATACAGAGGAGAAAGTGAGAATGTTCTAGCTTGCTAAATTCTTGGTTGCTATGTTTAAAAAAAATGGAAAATAGAGTTGATCCCATATATAATTTTTCTGTACCAAAAATCTAGAAAAATTTAAATTTTGTATGTGTTTAAAATGTATATACTACTATATGTATTTTAAATTGACATTGGAATTACTTTTGAGAAGAAGCTGTTTTTATATGGGTAAAAATTGTGATCAAATTTTAGATGAGAAAACAGAACAAAGTTGAGAGGAGAAATCAAGACAAATAGTCATTTTATACATTGAAAGGAATGATAGAAATTTTACCTTGCTTGCAGTTATTATACTTCCACATCTGAAGAAATGGGCAGAGTGGAGGAAGGAAAATGGCCTAACAAATGTGCGGGAGTCTAAGGACTACTTGTTAATAGACAAGGGCATGATTAGTATGTGATTATAAATATTTGCATTTTTAAAAGCTAAAGCTCCTCAATTATGCCAAATTTTCTAGTACATGCACAAAAATGTTATGCTATGTAGTCTTTTAACATTTTTTAAAAGTATGCAACTGTGCATTGCAGTTATGCAAAAAAGGGAAGGGCTGAAAAATGTTCAGATAAGCCTGAGTCAAAGAGAAACAGTATAGAAATTATAAAAAGTACATGCATTTATCAAGAGCCAGAATTTATAGCCATATTTAACTTATTATTATTATTATTATTATTATTATTATTATTATTATTGTAGAGAGAGAATCTCTGTATGTTGCCCAGGCTGGTCTCAAACTCCTGGACTCAAGGGATCCTCCCAACTCAGCCGCCCAAAGTGCTGGGATTACAAGCCTGAGTCACTGAGCCTAGCCAGGTTTAATTCAAAAATTGTAAAAATTTCTACCCTTATTTCCTGGAGTTTCTGAATAAATAGAAATTTATAAAATGATAATCAATGTATTTTGGGGAAAGATTGGTCAAATGATTTGAGCCTCATGTAATGATGAAGATGATAACAGTAGTTGTAGAGCATCAACAACATCAATAACATTCGGTAAATTTTAAATAGAGGTTGGATTAGATTGTATTTTTTTTTATCAAGTATGTTTCCTTTCTTTAGTCATGGTAACAATGACAATGAAATTTCCACAAGAGGTAGCATTTATTTAGATTTTAAAATTTGGTTCCTAGTAGCATCTAGGACCAAGGTTCTGTGATTTTGAAATGACCACAAGAGTGTAATTGGGTACTATAGTAGATTAGTTGAGTAAGAGTATTGTCATAAAAACTAAATATGTATTAAAACAAATACTTATTTCATATATATTCCCAGAATCTAATTTCACCTTTGAAATAATCCATGAAACTTATTTTTCATGGAAAGCTTGTGTTTTGAGTATAAGAGGGCAAGGTGCATAAGGTTCTGGAGATAGATTATAGTAGTTCAATTCAGAGGTTGCCTTTGTGCAGAATTAGGACACAGCCTTGGAGACAGAGAAAGTCAGATTCTTTAAAAAACCATTTTAAAGTCAATACTATTTACCCAAAGAAACTATTTAATTACACATATAAATACTGCAAAATTTAAAATAAATTTATAATAAGCATAATAATCCTAAATTTCCCTATAAATTTTTTCAGACAAATTATCCACATTTTTCTGTACTAATCTATAGTTCTTTTCCTGGAATGATCTGATTTTCTTGAGAGGAAGTTAAGTGCTAGCAAGATGCTTTCTTTTTTTTTTTTTTTCTTCTACTGTGATAAAAAAAGTATTTTTTCGGAAATAGCAGAGAAAGGAAAGTTGGCAGTAATTCCTATTGGCTCCTTGTCACTTGGGAGACAGCAGATATATATTTGTACTCTGGACAAAAGTGAGAGTTTGTAGGTCAATGTTGGGAAAATTTTTAAGCAGAATACAAATTGAAAAGGTCATTTAAGATTAAAAGAATCACTATTTTGTAGCTATATTTACTTTTTTGGTATTTTTTTCTCACACTTGGTTATTCTTTTTATCTTTCATTCCCCAGGCTTCTCCCCTTTATCTTCCCAACCCAAGTTTGCTTCATGTGCCACAGAAGCCAGTTAGAAAAACATAGTTGTAATGCAAATGTGAAAGGCCAAATTTTGATAAAGTCCATTTATTTTAACCATTTTATTTATCGAAAATAGGTGGTTGTTGTTGTTGTTGTTGTTTTAATCCTAGCATTTTGAACAGGATTAGTAATACCCAGTTCAATCTTCTAATATTTTTCAGCGGCGTAAGTAGTTTCGGTCATGAAAATAAAAAGTGAATATAAAAACAACTGGATACCTTATCTAAAAATAATCTTTATCATTATTTCATTTATGAATAAGGTAAAAGAAATTTGGAGAAACTATACCAATCTATTACAAATCTTTTTTTCTTTTTTTTTTTTGAGACAGTTTCACTCTTGTCGCCCAGGCTGGAGTGCAATGGCACGATCTCGGCTCACTGCAACCTCCACCTCCCAGGTTCAAGTGATTCTCCTGTCTCAGCTTCTGAGTAACTGGGATTACAGGCACCCGCCACTACGCCCAGTTAATTTTTGGTATTTTTAGTAGAGATGGGGTTTCACCATGTTGGTCAGGCTGGTCTCAAACCTCTTGACCTCAGATGATCTACCCCATTCTGAAAAAATCTCTGAATAAGTACTGCAATGGCTAGGAAAAATAAAATTGCAATATCAAATGCTGTTAAGGAGGCAGAGTCCCAAGAACATTTTCTTTGCTTGTGACAATGGTACAGCAACTTTGGAAAAGCAATTTGGTAGTTATTATAAGGTTAAACATGCTTTTACCATATAATCTAGCAATTGTAATATTCATTATTCCTCAGGACCATTAACTTATGCTAATACAAAAACCTATTTTCAGGTATTTACATCATCTTTTTATGAACTCCAAAATTTAGAAGCAACTCATACATCCTTCAACAGATCAATGGAATTTTAAAAAAATCTATGGTACATCCATACAGAGGAATGAACAATTTATTCACATAAAAATGAACCTTAAATGTGTTTTTAAGGATAATAATTTAGACCCAAAAGGCTACATATTTTGTGATTGTGTTTATATGATATTCTGCAAACAGCTAAATTTTTGGAACAGAATAAAAGACCTGTTGTTGTCAGGGGTTAGGGGAAGAAGGAGCAATTGATTATAAATTGGTTGCTTAAAAAATGTCTAGGTTGGTGAAATTGTTCTGTATAATATGGTGGTGGTAGATATGTTACTCTATGCATATGATTGACTTTTACTGTATGTATTTTTTAATGAAGATGTAGGAACTGAATATAGAAAGCATATGGTGAGAAATAAATCTAACTAAATTAAAATGTATGACAATCTTTATTGAAGGCAGTGAGAAAAAAAAACAGTGGGAAAATGTGTAGATACTATAAGACTAAAGACAAAAAGAACATCAGTAGAAAAACTGGAGAAATGTGAATAAAGTACTTACTTTAGGCAATTATAGTGAACCAATGTCAACTTCTGAAATTTGATAAAGAAACCATTGTCTTGCAAGTTGCTAACTTTTTGGGAAGTGGGAGGATTGGAATATAGTAACTGTATAATCTTTGCAAGTCTCCAGTAAATCTAAAATTATTTTTATGGAAATAATACATAGTAGTGATTCTTTTTTAACATATAAAATGTAGGTCAGTTGATCCATCTTAAAAATCTGCTGAGACTTTTTGATAAGAATGCATTAAATGTGTAGGTCAGTTTGGGGTGCATTGCCATTTATAATTGTAAGTCTTCCATCCTTTGGCATAGTATATCTCTCTATTCATTCTGTCCTTCTTTAATTTCTATCTGCAATGTTTTGTAACTTTCATTTTATAGGTCTTACACAATTTTTGTTAATTTATTTAAAAATATTTTATTTTTAAAACTTTTTAAATGGAATCATTAAGTCTTTCATCCTTACTAATTTTCCATCTACGTGTTCCATTAATCATTGCTTCTTTTTTTGCTGCCTCAAATCTGTTCAGGAGTCCGTCTGTTATTTATCTTCATTTCAATTATTGTACTTCTCAGATGTAACTTTTACTTCTTTTTCATAACTATATTAGTAGCTTTAAAAATCAGTGTCTGATAAATCCAATATCTGGGCTCACTTGAAGCTAGTTTTTATTGGCTGCCATTGCTATTTGGTACTATATTCTCACATTTTCCTGTTTATTTTCATGTTTAATAGTTTTTTCGTTAAAACTAAACATTTTAGTTAATATAGTAATTCTGAACTGTCTTTTATTTTTCTGAAGGTCATGATTGTTTTTATAAATGTTATCACCCAATAGGTTCTTTTTTTTGCCTCCTAGTCTATATAAAACTTTTGCCTTCTGCTGAGCTGGCTGTTTATAAATAAAGAAATGCATTGAAATTCTCAGACAGTTATCAATTTCTCTTAGATTTTACTTGACTTTTTCAGGTCACGCCCATGAATTTATACATATACAACTATAGAATGTGTAGTTATCTAGATATGGGTTTAGAACTTCTTTCAACTCTTCTATGGATCTGTCACTTCTGGGTCTCACTATTAAAATCCTGCCTTGTCTTTGGCCCTTTGAGAACTCAGAATACAATCCTGAACTAGAATACCTGTCAAATTTCTCCATCTCTTTCAAACTGCAGTCTGCCAATTTTAGTTGGCAAAGTTATGGGCTTATCCCCTGTTCCCATTCCAAATCCAGCCTGCCACCCACAACAGTAAAGCTGCTGGGTTTACCATAAACCCAAAGCCAGTAAAGCTATAGTTTTCCATGACCAAGCAAGGAGTGGAGCAGAAGGGGGCAGAAACAGCTCCAGGCAAGATGGTGATAGATTCAGCATGTATTTTCTCAATCTTTTAGCAGCTTTTAAACAGCAAATGCTTCTCAATTTTTTGTCTCACTGGTCAATATTTAGTGCCTCTAAGTCATTATTATTTTCAGTGTTGTCAAGTTTCCTATGTGTTTTCAGTAAAGGGGAATCGCCCTATACCTTCTCTTCACCATTATGTGAAGTACTCTAGTTAATTCCGTTTAAATTCTAATGAAAATGAAATTGACTTAAGGAGAAAGTCTAACCTTGGTGCTAGTATGCCTTTAGTACTTCTCTAAAATTTTTACTTTGACTCATTTTTTATGGACTGAGGAAGACTTCAGTTTCAGAACTTAGGAGGGTATAGAAAAGATTTTATTTGCATTTTATTATTTGTAGTTTTATTTATATGTGGCATTAGATTAACATTTAATTGTAGTGATATAAAATATTATTTTAAAAACACAAGTCACAGTGGTAAAAAGTTAAAGAAAAAAACAAACTATTAATAGTACAAGTTCCTGGGTAATATACTGTAATGGTTAATATTATATATGAACTTGTCTAGGATAGGGTACCCAGATATTTGATCAAATATTATTCTAGATGTTTTTGTGAGGGTGTTTTTTGCTGAGATTTGCTTTTGCAATGGCAAGCTTCAAGTAAAGCAGATTGCCCTCCATAGTATGGGTGGGCCTTATACAATCAACTAAAGGCCTGAATAGAGCAAAAGGCTGACTTCCCATCAGCAAGAGAGAATTCCCTAGAAGTCTGCCTTCATACTTCATCTGCACCTTGTTCTCTAGCAGACTGCTTATAGATTTTAACTGAAACTCTCTCCCGAATCTTTAATCTGCCACCCTCCCCCATCACATTTTGCAGTCAAAAGCTTCCACAATCATGAGTCAAGTTCTAAAAATCTCTCTCTCTGTCTCTGCAGAACCCTGACATACATATATATATATATATATATATATGTGTGTGTGTGTGTATATAGGCATACATACATACACACAAATCACAAAATTGGTGTGGATTTTTTTGTTTTGTTATTTTATCAGAAAGATACAGCTATTTTGATAGTGGAACACATGTCACTGAATTTAATCTAAACCATGCTAAATTATGACACACACAAACAAACATTAATTTGGCTACAACCCAGCGTTCTATAGTTTCCTGTTTTTATCAATTCTCATCAAATTATTTTATATACACTTTGTCATACTAGGGAGAGATACAGTTGGAGATAATAAGAGACTCAGAACTGCCTGCACTGTCAAAAAGTAGACAGACATAGGGAACATATGTACTTCTAGGCTGTCTGATATCTAACATCAACTGTACTCAAAGATGGTGAATTTGCTTTTAGAAAAGTTAGAATTTGGGGAGGATTTAAATAATAAAAATTAATCAATTATAATATGAATAAAAAACTGAGATTAAAACTTTTATCTATCCTCTTTATACTGCTAGCAGAATTGGAAACATGAGTAGTCAATAAATATTAATTTCATTTAAATGATGAATAATAGAAGTAAAAATGGAATTAGATATTGGAACTGCCTTGTCTATCTTACTGTTGAATAAAAATAAAAGCCAGCCTAATTGGTTTTTTTGTTTATGATTTTCAAATCATCAATGTTGGTCATTTTTTTTCATACTGTGTAAGTCCATTCTTGACAATACAATAGCCAGTTATTTTTTAAAACTTACAGGATTTTAAATATAGGACATGCAATAGCCAGTTATTTTTTAAAATTTCTGATTTCCCATCAATAAGAAAAAAAAAGGAATTGAATTGTTTACCTTGACATTGAGCATGCAAATTTATTTGGTTTGTTTTCTCAGTAAACTTGCCACCAACTGTATAAAATTAGCTTATATTTTGATAAAGAATTGCTGATACTTATAGCAATATTAAAATCAAGCAGTTTATTCTCAAATGGGTTGAGATTATCTTGATTCTTACCATGCCTACCCTTTTGCTGCTACCCCCTCCTGGGTCTACATACATATTTTAGTACTCTAGGCAAAGACATTGTATTTTAATTTTGAAAAAAGAAATGCTTGTAGAGTAAGAAAATGCAATTTCTTATCTGTCAATTCAGCATTCTCCCAAAAGATTTATTTAGTTCTTCTATATTAGCATTTACAGAGCACTTGATATTTGCAAAATATTTCAGTTGTTTTAATTGCTTACTACAAATATAAATGCGCTGAATTACTATTTTGGTATAATCACAAAAAACTCACAGGAATAAACCTGCTTAATGTTTTTAAAGTGCTAACATGGTACTCAGATTACATTTTATAAATTAAAAATAAGAAACATCATAATACTTTCTATTTTTTTCAGTGAACTTCTATTTATTTCTTTATTTGTTGGTTAGTTTGTTTATTTGATTACATCGTACTGGTATGTTAACTCTTAGGAGGCAAGAAATACTAAGTTTGCATTACGTAGTATTGTGTATAATGATAAATTAATCTTTCAGTTAATCACACTTTTTAGCCCTGAAAGAAGCTACTAATATTGTCCTGGGCATGAAGGACAAAAGAAGATCTACCTCCCAAGATTCCTTCACCCTCCAAAATAGAGGTCAGTAACTTTTCTCAAGCAGAACTGTGAAGGGAGTAAAGGCTGCTTTACAAGCAGGGATAAAGATGGAATATGAGCATCTCCATTGAAATTGGAATAAAATGAGATTGCCTACTCATTTTAAAAGTCCACCCAAGTAAACCCAGGCTGACCTGGGAAAGTATCCTGGTCCCCAGAGATCAGAATGAAAGAGACCATTGCAAAGAGAGAAGAGTGGTTGGAAAGCTCCCTCCTTAAAACCTGTATCCTAGGAAATGACTGCCTCTACCAGCTCAGTAAAAAGGAGGCCAGGAAAGTAACCTGCTGTGTACCCTTTGAGAACTACCTTCTGCTGCCTGCAGTGAACTTGCCTACAGGCAAAGAGAATTCTGTGGCTATTTTAACTGTATCTAGTTTACTTTCAGGAGTATTTAGTGCCTGGAACAAAAATAAGTAGAACAAAGGAATACCCTATGAGTGTGATCACAACAGCAAGCTGCCAGCCACATCCTGGGCCATACACTTATTAGCCTTGGCATAATAAATGATGTAGTGTGACAGAGGGGGAGTTTTAGAGTATCAAATGGAAAGGACTGCCATTCCAGAGCTCTAAGCATTTTTCTTCTACCCTTTCTGAATGGATAGAAGTAGGTCTTTACCTGAGTAAAATGAATGTGAATAATGTGCCACTACAAATTAATAAGGATTTATCAAGGATATAGTGGAAATAAAAGAAAAGCTATTCTATGTAGGACTGTAATATAACATGTGCTTCAAAGCTTGGATTTTTAAAAGAATCAAACAAAATCTCACTTAGAGTTTATTTTCAAAATTTAGTTATAATTCTAAAAAATGTGATTTTTGTATATTTATTATTCACACTAGTGTGGGAGCTCATTAGAAGAGAAGGTTGATCTAAAAGGTACAACAATTGAGAGCCAAGTGGACGATGGAAATCAATAAGAAGCAATGGCATTTGCAGGAGGCATGTGCATTCATTGTAGGGACAGGCAGTCCTTTATGCCTCTAACATTCTGAAGTACTGTATCACATAACAACGCTGAGTTTCGTGAGTAGTTTACATTCATGGGATAGGTTTTCTCTTGATAAAATGAAGGAACCGTGCAGAATATTAAAACAGTTTCTTTCAGTGCAATAACAACAAAAACTCATTTTCATACTAAAATGTCATTGGAAAAAAATTATTCAGTGGCAGAATTATTGACAATATCAATGAATAAGTAAAAAGAGGTAGTGATTCATATCTTGAATTAAACAGTTAATTATATGTTGCATTTAGAAAAAAATGATGCAGATTTTGGCAGCCAAAAACATATCTGTAATAAAAATTCTAATGAGATATTGTGATATGCACTATAAGGAAATACAGCTTAAAATCTTCACCATCATTATCAACGTGCTTTTTAGATTGAGAGCCTTTGGTACAGTATACACATGCATATAGGTAGTATAATCCCTTCCTTCCACATTACCTCCTTACATATGTGTGTAGGTAGTATCTGTCTCCAACTCTTCACAGAACTTTGAGCATTGTATATTAGTATTTTAGTTTTCAATTTATTTTTTTAATCTCTTCATTTTTTAAGTTTCCAATTCGAATCTCCTCTTGTATTGACAAATGTCTACTCTATTCTTAATTCAAGTAACATGGTTATATAATGGATTTCAAGACTGAAGCAGACTTATCCTGCACGTATCAAGTATAAATTATAAAACATTCTGTTTAAATGTTTTTATTAAAAATGCATACTAATATTTTTGAAATGCTGTTTGCATGTATTGTATGTATATAATTCTTCTGTGTCTTTATCCATCAATGTATGAGAAACAGAGGAAAATGGGAAGTAAGGTAATAAATACCAGGATAAACAGATAAAGATGTAAAAATCACTGTACAAATTCTGAAGCCACGAACTAATAAGACAGCTTTTAGCTTTATTAACAAAACAAAACATTGAAATCTATCTCTATTCCTCTCTCCCCATCACTGTCTCTTTCTTTCACACGCGTGGCTCTGAATATAAATCTTTCCATAATAATTTAAATCAATATAGACTTAAATTAATGAAATGTAGGTGTGATTTGTGGCTGCTAGTTTTATGTGTGCTCATGACTTCTAAGCGGCTGCTGTGAGACATAAAAGACAGATCGAATAGCATGAGAAAGAAAGATTTTTGAGACTATCAGGACAGGGTATTAGCTATGAAGCACTAGATGTCTGATAAAAATATGCCCTGAGGGCCCAGCCCAGTTAAACACATTTAAGGAAATGAGGTATTTCAGATTAGTTTTGCAGAGATGCTGACAATTTCCTTAAAGTAGTTAACCAAATTCAGCTGAATTGCATTGCCATAGACAAATACTGAATCTCCTGCTTCTGGCCTGATAGACTAAAGAGACTGTGTTGATGCATTAAAAGCTTCTTGAATAAATTTTTATTTATCTCCCCTTTTAATTGCTGACCTCTCAACAGGCAAAGTAAATTTTTTAGGATACAAAATAAATCATACACTATAACAGATGTCTTCAACCCTAGGTATGCCTACTCTCAAGGAATAAAAAGATGTTCCAAAGAATATGTAGCACTGATACTTTAATGAGAATTGTGTTCCAGATCTTTAACTTCCTAACGTATTTCTGTCTAAAACTGATGTGATTGAAAGTTCTGAAGTTTAGATTTACCAGTGGTTCCGAAGTTTCTTTTCCATTTTGCACAATTGCCTTTTTTTCCCCAAGCTTCGAAAGAAGGACAAATTGATCAACCTCACAGAGTCCTATCCACAGTCTCATCGATATTCGTGGGCACCAATCAACAAAAGGACAAAAAATAATGCATAGCTCCTGAGGAAGGGTATAGTGGCAGCAAAGCAACATGATCTGGTTAAAAAATAACTGAGAATCAGTAACAGTCTCATCATAGAGCTCTGTGTACCATATCTATCTACCTGTCTCTTGTCTTGACCATCTCTCTCTCTTTCTCTCTCCCTGCCTTTCTCTCTCTCCCCATCTTTATCTTCATTCTGTTAGCCATCTATCTATCATCTATCTTAGAATTTGAATTCAGAAAGGAGTTGTGATTGGACTTGTATTAGCACAATCATTTTAAAGTGAATCCCACTATGAAATGTTAAATGTAATGAAGTCAGGCTTTTTGTGAAAGAAAGTAAACTTGTTTGGCTGGTCATTTGCCCAGGAGAAATGCAAGGCAAATGGATTTGACACTGATTGTTTTCCATAAGTTTAATGAAAAACTTTCTAAACAAATGTTCATAATAAAATAACAATAACAACAGCAACAATAATGATAATATTTACAGCACATATCCAAAAATGCTAGCAATCCATCTTTCTAATTAAAGTTAATGGCAAAAAATGCAGCAATCACTTTAAACGTGCAGGTCATGTACATTACTGAAAATTTTTAAGGAGCTCAGGAGCCAAAATTTATGTGGAATGCTTTTTTTCTCATTTGGTTCTTGAACGTACTTGGTTTCTGACAGTATTTTAAAATTAATTAATGAATTTTAGATGAGTACATCATTACTCAAGGAAAGAATAAAATCACGGGATTTGCGCTGGAACATACACTACAGGGAACACATTAATTTGTAAATTGCTATGAAATCCAAATACATGACACAGTATTTTGGACTCATAGTACATTCGTTTGGAAAATAACTTAGAAATATAATCCAACCCTCTTCTTTAGTGGGCAAGAAACTGAGGCTGATAGAGAAGTCAGCTACCCATAGTCACAGGTACTGTTGGTGGCAGAGTTGGGACTTCAGCTCTGGATTTCTGACTAATTTTCTTCTTTCCACTGCACCAAACTTCCCCTCTTTATACAGAAAGTTTATTATCCACTTTAAAAATTGCAGGTTAAGAATTCAATAAATAGATATGCAAAACTAGTGGAGAGCTGCACCTCATAATTGTGCCTAGAAGTTATTTTGTCAATAGAGATGAAGAATACTTAGCACTATGGCAGCCATTTGTTCATAATTAGTGGAAGCGGTCATCATTACTTTCTTATTGACTAGCTTTGTTGCATCAGGCTTCTAATACATTAAGTTGCTGTATTTCAAAGGGGCACAGTGTAACTAGTTGTGTCTTGTAGAATCTTAAGCGTTTATATTTGGAAACCATCTCATTGGAAATAAAATCTACCTACAGATTCAGTCCTATTGTGTTCTGTTATTATTGTTGTTTACATTTGTTGTATTCCTACTGAAACATTTTATTGGGATAATATCAGTAACTTTACATGAAATTTTCATTTCATGATTTGCTGATTGCATTAACAAGAGGTCTAAGTTCTTGCAGCCCATGACTGCTCATTTCTTTGTTGATTTACTTACATTATGCTTAAATCTGTAGATTATCCGCTAATTTCAGTAAACGAATTTTTATTAGAAATCTAACTGTCTTCTTTAATTAGGATATGTCATAGACCAGTCTACGTTTCCTTGTCATGTCACAATTAAAAATCGTACTCGACTTTCTAAAACAAGCCTTGAAAATGCTTACATATGATTCAAATACATTGCTAAATTTGAGCTGTGTCTATACAAATATCAGTATAACTTACTGTTTAAGAGGACGGGTTTTTAAGTCAGACTTTTTTACTTTAATTCTAGTTCAACTATTGAACCACTACCCATCATTAGGCAAGTCAAATACTTCTCCAAGTCACAGTTTCCTCATTTTTAAAAGTGGAGAAAATAATTGTAACTAGCCAACCTATTTGTTTTGAGGATTAGATGAGATGGTCTATGCAAAGTTTTAGTGTATTTCCTAGCTATGAGTAAGCATTCTATAAGTGTTCCTTATCTTTATTATTGATTTATTCTTTGATCTAGCAAAAAACAAATGTGTTCCATTTCTTAAAAATCAGTACAAGGTCCACATTTTCTTATGTCTTCTCTAAATATTTAGCCTATATTGATTTTTGTCTTTCCTGAATTGCATTTAGATTTTCTACCCCATTAATATATCATGCAATGTTATGTATTTTTAAAGGCATAAGCTGCGTCACTCATAATGGAATATAAGTTCCTTGAGGCCAGGTTCCAAAATGCTAAATACCTAGTAGCCAATTAACTCAAAATCCCTGTTTTACTTATTAAACTCTAGAATGAGTATGAAAGCGCTTGTTTTAATGGCAAAGCATATAATTTCTTTAAATATAATTTTACCACAACTATAAAAAGGAAAAATATTCAAGGGCAGATATAATGAGAAAAGAGATGCCAGCAAAACAATTTTGAAATTTGCAAATCAGGTACCTAAATAGTAGCAGACTGAGAAGTCAGAGGAAATGGAAAATTATGCCAGCAGTGGAGGAAGCTCGTAAGCAAGACTATATGCATCATGGAATCCCAAAGAGGCTCAGGCATTTGGAGTATGAAATATACATGAAAAAAAGGCAGTAGTCTGAGAGTCTCCAGAGAAAATTGTTGGAAGTTGAAGGAGAAGTTAGATCCCAAGATCCCATGGAGAAGACTAGAGATTTATTTCCTGGAAAGCTTGAATAAAAAGGGACTTAGGGACCCTGGGCATACTTCAAGGGGATTTTCATAATAAAAACAGTATTGTCATCAAATATTTCTTTTTGCCACTTAGTTCTAAAAATGTTACAGAAACTAACCAGTTCAAAGGAAAACTCATAATGTTCCAGCCACCTTTACTCTACGGAAAAATCCTAAGTTAACAATGCAGAGAGTTTATCCTATTTTCTAGAGCCCATTCATACGAAGATATTTCCTAACATGAACGACACAAAATAAAACAAATAAAATACTCTGAAGAAATATACCGTTCAGAAAACAGAAAACAACCTAAATAAAATAAACACGTTGCAATAAATACACTTAAAGAGGATATGTACATATATAAGTAAACAAATTTCTATAAAAACACATTTAGATTTTAAAATTCCTCTTTGAAATTAAAGATAAGATATCATAAAATAAAAGAGAAAAGAAAAACCTTGAACAATTAAAATGAGAAAAGCTTCCCCTAATTAGAATACAAACATACAAGTTGAAAAATAATAAAGCAATCATAGGAAGCCTAGAGGATCGGCCCAGGAGGTAAACTGAATAGAAAGAGAATAAAGAACAAAGTAATAGCTAAAGAAGCAGGTGGGATATTCAGCAAAGAAATAATTTTAAAATGTTCAAAATTGAAAAGACCTGAGTTCCTTGATAGATACACCCTGCCAAGTATTCACCACAGTGGAGAAAATCCAAATCACATACATGCATCATCATCAAATACCAGAATGCTAGGCACAAAGAGAAGAATCCAAAAGCTTACAGAGAGAAAAATAACATGCAAAAGTTCAGATATTAGAACAACGTTGAATTTCTTAGCAATAATACTGGATGCTAGGAAACAATGGAATAATGTTTTTAGATTTTCCAACTAGAAATTTATTCCCATCACAATTATTCCAATATAAAGTTAGAAAAAAAAAGACTTTTGTATTCTTTTCAAAGAAGATTACTATGCATTTCAAGAATTCCTGGAGAATGCACTATACCAGAAGAAGGCAATGCAGGAGAAGAAAGAAAACAGAATGACTATCATGACACCAGAAGTGAAAAAGTAATCCACATGAGAAGAGTGTTAGGAGATTTCAGGAATATACTTGTACCTCAAGTTGAGAGAACAACTAGTTCAGATTAGATCAGGAAGTAGGCATGAGAAAAATATCTCTACAAAAACAATGAAAGTGGTAGACTACCTGATATGTTTGAATATATTGAGAGGAGATTTATACTTTCTACAGGAGGAGCATAGAGAGTCAAGCAATTTTTTTAAAAAGGTAATTATTTTTTAAAAGGTAATTATTTTTTTAAAAGGTAATTATTAACTCCAGAGAAGACAAAATTGTGTATAAGAAGTGATATATAATCAAAATATCCTGCATCATTAAATTGTTGATAAAAATTACATGTCAAAACATCACAAATACTGAGATTAATGTCATAACCAAAGTATAATATAGTTATAATAGACTTCAAGAATAAGACAATATAAGGCATTTGTGTCTAATGTGTTAGAGGACATGGTAACTCAATTCTAATTTTGTTTTTAGGGAAGACAATGATAATACTTGAAAGACATTCAGTAACCATCTACATGATCATTTTATTTAAAATTATTAAGATATATATCCAGGACATTCCACTAAAATGTAAGTGGTTGCCTTGATAGAATGAAAATACAGGAAGGGGAGGTGTAATACAGGAACTGCTGTTTTTAATTTTTAAAGCGTAACAGGATTATTGACTTTAAAAACTTTATACAAATACACCCTTAAAAATAAATAATAAAGATGCACACATATAAAGTAATATAAACTCTAATAAACATAAGTAAAAAGTATGGTAATAAGTGAAGGAAATTATGAATTCTGTCAGGAAGAAGTGAAAACATTTCTAGAAAAAAATTGCATATGAGTGGGGTTTGACTAGCACACCTAACAGCATACAATTCTGCATTTGAGCCGTCTCCATACAGTTGGTCAATTGTTATTGCCATGTGACCCCAATGAAATCCATATATCCCAAAGGATGATAATTAAATTAATCTGTACATGTACATTGAGGTAGTTGGATGAATGCTGCAGGGATTTGCTCCAAATACAAATCATAATTATGTCTTCTGATACTACTGTTAGAATTTTCTGCCTGTGAAAGCTTCCTTTCTACCAACCGTATTTCTTTCCTCATGCCTCAGGAAAGTTACTTTTCTCCCACTAATATTCCACACTAGAGAGGAGCAGTAGGCTTTAACTGCAGCCGATATGTTTGAAGACGAAACATTGAATTCTAAGTGTTTTATGTAGACCTGCAGCATGCTGTTTGCTAGAAATTGAGAGTCTGGTAAGTGAGTCTTTCAACATTTCAGAGTTAACTTCCTTTTGCCTAAAACAAAATGGCTTTTCACTTCTCACTACGACACATTGTTCATTGCAAACTAAAATTTTTGTCTACCTATTTCAGACCGCCTCCAGCAGAGGAACTAACAAAGCTATTGAACTTTCAAAGTAATATGGAATTCTGAAAGTGATTTTGGCAACCTCTTTTGTAAGCTTTATTTTCCAGGGTGTGTTTGTAGTTCTGTCTGGAAAAGAAAGGAAAATAGGATTGTAAGCAACTATCTGTGGGAAAGAATGTAAGAACACATAAGGAAGGCATATAGTGATGGGCAAACTTTAAGGTGTATAGATTTGGTGTAAAGAGGAAAGAAGATTTGCTAATAAGTTTTCCACTCTTCAGAGCTTTGATTTCTAAATCTAAAATCAGTTGCAATACTATCACTGAGCCTGATAACAGAATTGAAGGATTTGAAAAAACAATGTATAAAATGAATAGTTGATAAGTAAATATGAAGTTGAATAATCAGAATTATTTGGTTCTTTATTAAAGCTGCAGAGCTAGAAGGACATGAATGATCATCATTACACTCAGTTTCTTCATGTTTTCTCTACAGTCATTAGCATAGTTATATATGTGACAGATATATATATTCTAATAAAGAAAATATATTTACCTTTTTAATAGCAATTTTTGCTTTGTCAGGATGAAAGTGAAGGTAGACGGAATACTACGTAAGACAATATTTTGTAGTTAGGAATAGAGAAACTGAAAATTCAGGACAAGCACAGAAACAGGAACTATATCCTTAAGTCAAAGAATCTTGTTAAACCAAAGCGCTCAGGGAAACTAGAATTCAGTTTTTGTTTGTTTGTTTTATTTTTATTTTTTTATTGCTGAAACTTAGTAGAAAAAAGATAGCGGGATCATCCTGATGGCTCAGAAATAGCTTTGATGGCCTAATCCTTACTCTTTTTCTGGTCCTCAAGGATATATACTGAGCGATAAAAATAAAATTAACAGAGGACCCAACAAGCCACAGCTAGTTTTCTCCTCCACCAAAAAGAACTGGAGCCTCTTGGAACTTCTTGTTTGACCATAGATAAGTTTGCTTTATTGATCTAGGAACATGGAACAAATGAAAATGTACCGGATTTCAGAAAACTGGTAAGGCAACATGCATGCTGTAGGTTCTGATTCTTGTGTATCAAGTCCCTCAAGAATGATTCCTAAATTTGCATGTGGTGTTGGCAGCTTGGCCTTGAACATAACTATATTTGCAAATATCCTAGTGTTGACTTCATTGCTTCTACACAGAAAGTTAGAAAGGGTGTGGATAAGAATTTATTGAATCATTATTAAAAAATAATTAAGAATGTCCTCAGCGGAGCTTGCAGTGAGCCAGGATCACACTACTGCACTCCAGGATGGATGACAGAGCGAGACTCCATCTCAAAAAAAAAAAAAAAAAATGTCCTCAGGACACTGGGGAGGCCTGGGATGAAAGAAATAATC
This sequence comes from Gorilla gorilla gorilla, assembly GCF_029281585.2. Classification (NCBI taxonomy): domain Eukaryota; kingdom Metazoa; phylum Chordata; class Mammalia; order Primates; family Hominidae; genus Gorilla; species Gorilla gorilla. The sequence goes on along the minus strand of NC_073236.2, from coordinate 88,138,382 downwards.
TAAAATTAAACTATTAATATTGGAAGTAAATTTTGAGAAATTTATTCAGCTCTTTTTTTTAATTTGAGAAATGATACTAGAGACATTGTAGTGATATTAACTTTCTTATGATGAATCTCTTTTATTTTAAACAAATAAAAATGTTATACAAAAAATATAAAGAAAAAACTAAACAATGATCTTTCAATGTTGGAGCAAAAATCCTTGCAAGAGAAATCTTCAGATACGTTAAACAAAAAAGAAAAAGTTGGAGTGGCCCACAGGAGAAACGATGTGTACCTTGAAGGCTGATGTTCTAACAGGAGTCAAGGCTTTAGGTCTCATTCTCAGAGGGGACCTGGGACAATAACCCTTGCCGAAAACTAAGAGTGTGAAAAGCCTCACACACCAGCTTGATGATTTGGCATAAAAGCATCAGGTTGCCCTGATACATGAGTGGAATACACTCTTATCTTTGGAAATCATAATCCATATACAATTCTATGAATGGATGCTGGGTGAAATATGTGCAATACCGAAGTAATGAAGCAGGCTAAGCTGAAAATCAATCAAAGAGCTGATCTGGATCTATTGAGTTCTGTGGGACTCTGGCCAAGCAACCCAAAAACCTGCCCTATACAGAAACCTCTAAAACCTAGGGAATATGTAGAACACAGAAAAGATAAAAAAATAGATCTAATTCCAAAACTGGTATAAATACTGTTCCTATATTGATTCATTCAATTCAAGAAAGCTATTTCAAGATATCCAGGATTAAGAGTTTGAAATTCACTGAATATTGCTGAAAGAACTGCTAAAAGATTTAGTTAGCAAGAAGGAAAATAAAGCCAGAAGTTAAGAGTGATACAAAGATAGTAATGGTGAGCAAGGAAAATTATAAAACTTATAGAAGAAGATAAATAATTAGGTATTAAATACTGAATAAAATAACAAATATGAGGAGTTATAATATGTTAATAAAATGTTGATACTATAATAAAAACGTTGAATAGGTAAGGGAGCATTTAGGGAAGACTCCAAGATTCTTTAAGTATTAGCAAAAGGTGCAGAGACAATGATTGCATTTAGGCTTTGCTTGGCAAAATATAAAGTTATTTGTTTTAATCAGAATCAGTTATATTAAGTGCTGCTACGGACAAAACTGGCAATAGGAGTGGCTTAATAATAAGAATTTATTTCTAACTTACACAAAGTCTAATGGGAGTCAAGCAGCTTTCTTCCATCTTAAATCTATCTTCTGTGGCAAATGTGTCCTGCAAGGATACTGCGGCAGTGAAAGAGGTACACTGCCTTTTAATCATTTCATCTTGAAAACAAACTAATCACTTCTAATTGTCCACCAGCTCAAATGCCTCCACTGTAATAACAAGGGAAGCTGGGAATGTGTGCAAAGGATAATTTGTGAGTCAAAATTACATGTAAATATTTACCAAAGAATAGAAATAGAATATGCAGCATTTAAACAAAGAAAGGATAAATGTAAATAAAGAAAATATAGTAAAATCAATATGGCGAAGAGAGGAAATGTAACAAAGCTAAGGGAAATTGTTAAATACAAGTGACGAAATAAGGCTATGTAACTCCAAACATATCAGATATCCAAATAAAGTAAAATATATTAAATTCTCATCAATAGAGAATCACATTCAAAATATCAATCCGCTTTTTACTAGGGACATATCTAAAATATAATATTACAGAGATTGAAAATGCTCAAAATGAGGGTATAAACATTAAATAAAATTTAAGTTAATATAACATTAGAATGTAATATTATAATAGAAATATCACTACTATTAGAATGTAATATGAAAACAATGAAGCTAAAATGGACATATCTTAAGACAATGCACAATAAATTTATAATAAATATGACGTGAATAATAAAATTAACATCAAGATTTATGAAATAAAATTTGAGATAACTGTAAACAAAAATGACAAATCTAAATAATAGAGTGAGATCTTAAAATACATTTCTTAGAAATATATAGATGAGAAAGAAAATATTGAGTAAGGATGTAGAAAATAATATAAAGAAGTAGGTGTCACCAACAACACAGACAGGTTATTTGAGAACAAAACTACCAGAAGAGGCTGATAAAGGAAAAAAGCAACCACACTGTACGTTTATGTAATTAAAAAAGGGAAAGTATCTCATTCGGATTTTAAATAGCATAAGATACTATTATTCTCAGTAATTTTAAGAACATAAATATATATATATATATATATATATATATATATATATATATATATAGACAGACAATACAAAAAATACGTGCATTTGCCACAAAGGATAATATAAAATAATTATTAAAGAAAATAAAACAGAAATCAAAAACATCCTTCATAAAAGCTCCAAAAGGTTAGCAGCTGACTTCCACCCCTGCAGCTTTATCGAGGTATGTTTGGCAAATATAAATTGTATATATTCAAGGTATATGACGTTGTTTTGATATATGTATACACTGTGAAATAATTACCATAATAAAACTAGCACATTCCTCACCTCACCTAATTACTTTTTGTGTTTGGTAAAAACACTTGATATTTGATAGCTACTGTTTTAGGAAATTTCAGGTATACAAAATATCATGATTAACTGTAATCACATCCTTACATTAAGTATCCTGAACTTATTCATTTCTCTGCTTCCCCTACCCCCAGCCCCTGGTAACCAATCTTCTACTCTCTGTTACTATGAGTTTGACTTTCTTTTAGATTCCAGATATAAGTGAAATTGTAGTATTTGTTTTTCTGTGCCTGGCTTATTTAACTTAACATAATGTCCTCCAGGTTCATTTATGTTGTTGCAGTTGACAGGATTTTCTTCTTTTCAAAGGTTGAATAGTATTCCATTGTCTATAATATCATGTTTTCATTTTCCATTCATCTGTTGATGAACACTTAGATTTATTCCACATGTTGGCTAGTGTAAATAATTTTGCAATGAACATAGAAGGGGAGATATCTCTTAGACTAGACATATTGTTTCGTTTTCTTTAAACATGTACCTCAAAGTGGGATTGCTGGATCATGTGGTAATTCTATCTTTAGGGTTTTTTTGTTGTTGTTGTTTTTGTTTGTTTGTTTTCTTTTGGAACTGCCATATTGTTTTTCATAATGGCTAAGCCAATTTACATTCCCATCATCAGTGTACAAGTGTTCCCTTTGTTCCACATCCTTACTAAAATATGTTGTCTTTTAGCTTTTTTATAATGGCTATTCTGACAGGTGTGAAGTGGTATCTCATTATGGTTTTGATTTGTGTTTTCCTGGTAATTAGCGATGCTGGGCTTCTTTTAATATATCTGTTGGTCATTTGTATGTGTTCTTTGGGAAAACATCGATTAAGGTCCTTTGCCCATTTTTTAATTGTTTTCAGTTGTTTTTGTTAGTTTGTTTTTGCTTTGTTTTGCTGTTGCATTCTGTGAGTTCTTTATATATTTTGGATATAAAATCCTAATCAATTATATGGTTTGCAAATACTTTCTCGCATTTAGTAGGCTAACTTTTCATTTTGTTGTGTGTTTTCTTTGCTCTGCAGAAATATGAAAAAGAAAAAAAGGGCATCCAAATCATCAAGGAGTAAGTAAGTCTTTGTTTACAGATGACATTATATTCAGAAAACCCTAAAGACTCCACCCAAAATATTGTTAAAACTAATAAACAATTAAAGCTGCAGATACAAAATCAACTTAAGAAAGTCAGTTTAGTTTCTATACACTAACAAAACACTATGTCAAAGAGAAATTAAGAAAATGATCCCATTTACAATAGCACCAAAAGAATAAAATACTTACAAAGAAACTTAACTGACTTGGTAAAAGATCTGTACACTGAAAACTACAAAATATTGATGAAAGAATTGAGGAAGACACCAGTAAATGGAAAGATATTCTCTGTTTGTGGATTAGAAGACTGAATATTGTTTAAAGTTTCATACTACCTAAGGTCATGAACAGATTTCATTCAATCTCTATCAAAATTCTAATGACATTTTTCACAGAAATGGAAAAAAAATAGAAAAATTTGTGTGGACCCATGAAGAAAGTTGCTAAGACAATCTTGAGAAAGAATAAAGCTAAAGAAATCACAGATTTGGAATCACAGATTTGAAATCCTGATTTCAAACTATATTACAAAACTATAGTATTCAAAACCATATGATACTGGCATAAAACAGTCACATCAACCAAATGAACAGAGAACCTAGAAATTCACCCATGCATATATGACTAGCTAATTTTTGACAAAGACACCAAGAACACACAATGGGGAAATTACTGAACCTGAAATATTTTCCAATCACCCATGAGGGGAAAAAGACAGAACTTCAAAGAAGCAATAATAAGACAAAAATCTTACTACTTAGCAGAAATTGTAGAAGCCAAAAGTCAATGGAAAGTGCTAAAAAAACTGTAAACATACAATTTTACAACCAGCCAAACCACCTTTAAAAATGAATGCAAATAGACATATTTCTAATATAAACAAAAATTGCAGAATTCAAAGGCAACAATTCTGTACTAAAATTTGAAAAGAAAACTTGAGGACTTCCAGGCAAAAAAAATCGCAAAATCATCATGCTAAACACACACACTCACAAAAAGGGCAAATATGAGGGTAAACTAAAGTTGTATGAGTTTTTAAGCTTCTGTAATGCCAACAACTTGGGAGGCCAGATGGTAGGATTGCTTAAGGCCAGGAGTTTAAAAGCAGCCTGAGCAACATAGAGAGATCCTGTCTCTTAAAAAAAAAGTTTTATGGGTTTTTAAACATGAAATATTGTAATATATGTGACACGACTATTTAATTCATCTGAAGTGATAAAGATAACATGTGGTGAGGTCTGGCATTGTCCAGGAAAACGCAACTTTACTATTTTAAGGTATCTTTTGAGAAAATAAGGATACATAATCTATTAAAGGAGAAAAAAAAGATATTGACTAACAAGTTCCCCAAGAAGAAACAAATGAGAAAAAAAATTAATCAAAATAAAGGCAAAAAGGAGAAAGTAAAAAAAATAGCAAGTAGAATCATTAGGAAATAAATAGCAAGTTGCTGGTCTTAAATCCAAGTATCTTGGCAATTTCATTAAGATGAAAATTTAATACTCAACGTTAAAGACAAAATTTAATGAGCTTGAAAGAGAAACAGAAGAGAAATTTTGTGCTGCAAATAAGAGCCAAATATTTAACATAAGATTGACTAACATCAATAACATCATAAGATTTCTTTAACATAAGAAAGACTAAAAAAAAGAATATGAGATGATATATTGCTCAAATGCTTATCAAAAAACTATTCATCTTTAAGAAGTATTATCACAGACGAAAGTGATAGACTATAATGTTAATCAATATAATAGGAAGATATATCAACCCAAACTGCTTATATGCCTAACTAAATACTAATAGACCTACATATAAAAATACACCTACAATAATTTTTGAAGATTTTAAGGTAACTTCTTCAGTACCTCAAAGAACAAACAGATATAAAAAAGTAGAGGTACCAATGATTTGAAAAATGCACATGAGAAACTTAAACTAATTGAAATATTGGGATTGCTGAAGCCAACACATGCACAATTCTCATTATTTTCAAGATCACAAGTAACATTTATCAAAATTGATTGCATAATGGGCCATAAGCCAAGTTTCAACGAATTTCAAGAACTAAATCCATACAGAATGTATCTCTCCACATTGGAATTGGCAAAGAAATCACTCCAAAAATGAAACGCAGCAAATATAAGCTGTTTGGACATTATGAAATAACATAAAAATCCTGTGAGTCAAGGAAGAAATAACATAAAAATTAGAATATATTTAAGCTGAATAATTATGACAGTGCAATAAATCAAAATTAGCGCAAGTTAAATGCAGTACTTAAAAAGCAATTTGGAGCTATAAATGCATTCAGTAGTAAAGATAAAGGGCTGAAAATCAATAAGATATCCTACTCAAATTAAAAAAAATCTTTGTATAAATTAATCCCTCCAAAATAAAAGACAAAAATGATAATGATATGAGCAAATATTAAGGAATGAGAGAACAAATATAATTTTCTATAAAAATTAACAGTTATACATTGTTTCTTTGATAAAACCAACAAAATTAGTAAATGCATTAACACAAAAAACAAGAAAAAAGAAAGTAAGCACAAATTCCTGACTCAGATATCAAAAAATACATTATTAAAGATTCCTTAGACATTTAAAAGATAAGAGATAGTATGAACTTTTTTTCAAAAAGAGACAATTTCAATACAGTCCTTAATAATCAGAGCTTATCAAACCATATACAAGAGAAAAAGAACAGATAAATTAATTCTATATCTATCTTTAAAATGCTGATCTTACACAATCCCATCTAGAAAATATATCTAAAAAGAATGTTATTCTTCCCAACACATTTATGAGGCCAGCAAAGCATTGATTTAGACAGCTTTCAAGGACATTACAACAAAACAAAATTATAGGTAAATGTCTTTTTTGAATATAGATACAAAACACTTAAACCACATAAAGGATAACACATCACAGCCAAGAGAATTTTATTTCACAAATGCAAGTACGATTTGACATTCAAAAATTAATCAGTGTAATTCACCACATTAGTAGAATCAAGCTGAAAAAATTCAGAAGCAGAAAAATCTTTTGATCGAGTTTAATACCACTTTATTATTAAAACTTCTCAGGACACAATTTTAAAAAACTTTAGCAAACATTAGAAAGTAAGTAAAAATACACATACTAATAGCACCAACAAATATTAATGATATAAAACCATGTAATTAGGGGAAAAATAACACCATGGATATAAAGTAGTAAGAATTTTGGTACAAGATTGCTCAAAATGTAAATTGGTACAATTTCTTTAGAATTTGGCACAACTCACTGAAAGTAATTATATGGATAACCTTTGTTCTAGAAATGGAATTTCTAGCAATATATTATAAGAGAAATATAAACTTAGGTGAATACAAAGACAGAAAAATGTTATTAATAATTTTATTCATAGTAGCCGCATATTGAAAATAAGGTCAATGTTTAGCAACAAAAAATTTGTAGTACAGTATTATTTTTAAAATAAAATATTATAAAGCAATAAAAATGATGAATTCTGCTACACATAACAACACAAACAAATCTCACTGATGTGATGTAGACTGAAAGGAGCTAGACTTTTAAGAGTACACATAATACACAATTATATTTCTGCTGTGTTCAAAAGCAGGCAAAACTATCTGTCTTTAGTGAGAGGACTTACTGAGTTAAAAGATAGGTTGGTCATAGCTTCATATCAATGAAACCCATGAGGTTATGTATATATTCATAAAATATTCATCAATATATACAGTAAGATTTGTGAACTGTATGTGAACTAAACCTCAATAATAGTTCAAAGAAAGGGTTAGCTTACAATATTTGCAGAGAAAATGTTCAAAGTCCAATTAAAATTTATGAAAGATGAGTAAGGTACTATTCAAAATGTGATCAAAATTATACATTAGTTAGAAATACATTTAACAAAAGTTTACATTTTTCTTTTCTTTTGAGACAGAGTCTCACTTTGTTGTGAAGGCTGGAGTGCAGTGGCACAATCTTGGCTCACTGCAACCTCTGCCTTCTGGGTTCAGGCGATTGTCCTGCCTCAGCCTCCCGAGTAGTTGGGATTACAGTCACGTGCCACCACACCCGGCTAATTTTTGTAATTTTAGTAGAGACAGGGTTTCACCATGTTGCCCAGCTAGTCTCAAACTCCTGACCTCAAGCACTTGAGAGACCTCGGCCTCTCAGAATGCTGAAATTACAGGCGTGAGCCATCGTGCACGGCCAGAAGTGTACAAAATTTTATAGAGAAAATTAATAGAGAATGTAGTAAACGTTGTTTGGCTACCCAAGGGCTTTCCAAATTCATTTCCAATTTATGTTTATGTGTATAATATTTTGTACCCATTAGATTGGCAAAAATCAAATTGAATAAAAATGCTCAATTTTAATGAACATTTGGAAGGCCTCACATCGCATAAACATTTTATGGACGTTTAAATATAGTTAGCCACATTAGAGAGCAAATCAGGAATTTTGAGTGCTTTAAAAATATACATATGTTATGATTCCAAAATTAAAATTTTAAATATATAGCCTAAAGAAGTTCTTGCAAATATGCCTATGAGAAATGTAAAACGTTTGCTTATGGTAGCATCATTTAAAATTATGCTATTTGAGAGCATGTATGAAATTTATCCATGGATAACTGGATAAATAAAATGTAGAGCATTATAAAATAAATATTTCAGGTAAAATCAATAAACCAGACATACATGTATTATCATGGGTAACCTGAAAATAATGTTTAATGATAAAAATGCATGTTAAAGAATGGCACTTCCACTATATTATCATTCATATTATACTATATATTGTTTGACAATACATAGAAATAGTAGTATATTTAAAAATGATAAAACATTATCCTTCATATCACTGTAATTGCAATTGCCTAATTTTATTTTTTTAATTTAAGATTAGGAAATAACAAAGTTTCAGGAGAAACCACATATATATATAAATATATATATATAAAACCACCATTATATATATATATCACCATAGATTATGATGTCATATATATATATATAAACCACCATTAGTGTTATATATATATGACACTATACATATGTTAGCATCATATATATATATATATGACTCTAGTGCTGGTTTATATATATGACATCATAATCTAAATATATATATATGACATCTAAACTAAATATGGCATCTTGATTAATCTTGTGAGTGTGCTTATTTTGGTACCCATATTTTAATAAATGTAAACTATCATTTTATTATTATTTCTATACCATCTCTTAGCAGATTCTGGAGAAGTAGTATGAACAAGGAAATTTACAGAGTATCAATTTTTTTTAGGAAGTCTGTACTATATTTTGTGAAGGCTGTATATTAAATACAGGTATCACTCGTGGTAGGCCATTCTTGTATTGCTATAAAGAAATACCTGAGACTGGATAATTTATAAGAAAAGAGGTTTAACTAGCTCACAGTTCTGCAGGCTGTGCAGGAAGCATAACACCAGCATCTGCAAGTAGTTTATATTTTATTACATTTCTTAATTATTAAAATATCCCAGAATTAAACCTCTTAAATTTTCTATGACTTTATAGCAAAACTTATTTTTAAAAATCTCCAGCAATGTTTTTAGTGTTATTTTAATAACAAATTTATTTTAATTTTTGCCATACGATTTTATTTTATCCATTTTTACATAGAACAAAAAACAAAGCACTTACCAGTAATATGTAGCTTTTGCCTTTCATTAAGAAAGAAACTTCATTTTAATAGTATTGATTCTTCCTATCCATGAACAAGAAATGTTTTTCATTTGTTGGTGTCATCTCTAATTTATTTGAGCAGTGTTTTGTAATTCTCGTTGGAGAGATTTTTCACCTCCCTGGTTAGTGGAATTCCTGGGTATTTTATTCTTTTTGTGACTATTTTGAATGGGACTGTGTTCTTGATTTGGGTCTCGGCTTGGATGTTGTTGGTGTATATGAACATTAAAGATTTCTGTACATTGATTTTGTGTTCTGAAACTTTGCTGAAGTTGTTTATCAGATAAAGGAGGTTTTGGGCAGAGATTATGAGGTTTTCTAGGTATAGAATCATATTATATAAAAATGGGGATAACTTCCCTTCTTCCTATTTGGATGACTTTTATTTCTTTCTCTTGCCTGATTGTTCTGGCCAGGACTTCCGGTAGTATGCTGAATAGATGTGGGGAGAGAGGACATCCTTGTCTTGTGCCAGTTTTCAAGGGAAATGCTTCCAGCTTTTACCCATTCAGTATGATGGTGGCTGTGGTTGTGTCATAGACAGCTCTTATTATTTTGAACTATGTGATTGGACAATTCCTGGAAGAGCTTGAAACAGAATTACTATTCCACTCAGCAATCCATTATAGATTATATGCCCAAAGGAATATAAGTCGTTCTACCATGGAAACACTATTCACAATAGCAGAGACATGGAATCAAGCTGAATGCCCAGCGATGGTAGATTAGAAAAAGAAAATTTGGTACATATATACTATGGAATACTGTGCATCCATAAAATGAATGATATCATGTCCTTTACAGCAACATGGATGGAGCTGGAGCCCATTATCCTAAGCAAACTAACACAGGAAGAGAAAACCAAATACCACATGTTCTCACTCATAAGGGGAAGCTAAATGTCGAGTATACTTAAACACAAAGAAGAGAACAACAGCACCAGAGCTTCTTGAGGGTGGAGGGTGGGAGGAGGGTGAGGATCAAAAAAACTGCCTATCAGGTGCTATGCTTATTACCTTGATGATGAAATAATATGTACACCAAACCCCCCATGACACTCAATTTACTTAAATAACAAACTTGCACATGTAGTCCTAAACCTAAAATAACAGCTTCTTAAAAAAGAAAAGAGTAAAACTTCAACAGAGTTTTCTAAATTGTTATTACCAAGTTTGGACTGAGTGTTACATTATCTTAAATATAAATGAAAAGCATGTAGTGTTTATGGCTTGATGTTTAGCTTTCATATGTAGACTGCTAAACATGATTGATTGTTCCACAAAATTCTTAGTTAATAATATCTCAGGACATAGTTTATTCTTATCTGAAATTCTCTGTTAACTTTGCAGAGTAGAGATTACATCATCTTGTTTTACCTCATAATATGGCTGCCAGGGCTTATAATTATGGTAGTAGTGCAGGCTTTACCAACTCGTTAGTTTTTGCTTTTTTTTTTTTTATTATTATTGTAATCACTCTGCTATTTATTTTTAGGTATTTTTTAAAGCCACTGTTTCTTATAGTGGAAGTTAGATAAGTTAAAACTGGATATATTATATCCTAAAGTATTTTAATTGGAACAAACTGTTGTTAGTCAAAATATGTTGAAAGCCAGCAAAGCAGTGGATGACCTCATTTTGCAAATTTCTGCGTTGTGTAAATTTCATGATGCACTGCCAATACTTCATTTAAAATTCATAATATATGATATGTAGACTGAGTTGGGCACTCCTGGGAAATCCATGTATTAAATATTAGTTATGCTATTATTGATTCTTTAATATAATAATAAGGCCAGACTCACACCTGTAATCCCAGCACTTTGGGAGGCCAAAGCAGGTGGATCATCTGAGGTCAGGAGTTTGAGACCAGCCTGCCCAAAATGGTGAAACCCTGTCGCTACTAAAAATACATAAAATTAGCCAGGTGTGGTGGCACACTCCTGTAGTCCCAGCTACTCAGGAGGCTGAGGCAAGAGAATAGCTTGAACCTGGGAGACAGAGGTTGCAGTGAGCCAAGGTTATGCCACTGCATCCCAGCCTGGGCGATAGAGTGAGACTCTGTCTCAAAAAAATAAAATAATAAAATTAAAAATAAATAAATAAATAAATAAATAAATAGAATTAGAAATTCTAACATGTTCTAACAATAAATTATTTGGAGAACCCACTAGAATGCACACATCTTGCTTGAGGAACCACTGGCCTCAGGACATAGGCTTAAAGTAAATCAACAACAATTAACTACATACATATAAGCATATCTTCCTAATTTTTGCATTGCCTGACCTAACTGTAATCTATAGCATATCTTCCCATTCCCAGATCTATTTCTGAACTGTTATATGACGTCTCCACACAGTTCATACTTGCTTTGACTATGACCTAAATTCCTAGCCTGTTCCCTGGATAGTTTCTCAGCAGTGCAGGACTATAAATGCATAGTCACTGTGTGTACAAGTTATATGGGAATAAAACAAGTTATGTGTTAATAAAAGTTATTTAGAAATAAAACAAAAATTATAAACAATTTGTACTAATACTATATTTTTTCTATTATACAACATAGCGACATGAAAAACAAATATAATAATGGCTTAATCGTAAAGTATATAATAATAGTTTATCTGATTTGACCCTCCATATACTGTATGAGGGACTTAAACCTCTTTCATGATACTTTCCATCTAATTATGGCTATTGTCAGGGTGTGTCTGATGTATGCCTCAGGAGACATCCTCAGTCACCAGCTGGCATTAATAGTTTCTGTCTCTCTGTTCCGATTCTTTTCATAATATTTGGAATTTTGTCTTCCATTACCTGTACAAGGGCAAGGCAACTGATGTGTTATTAAGAGTTAACTTGGCCGGGCGCAGTGGCTCACGCCTGTAATCCCAGCACTGTGGGAGGCTGAGGCGGGGGGATCACTAGGTCAGGAGATCAAGACCATCGTGGCCAACACGGTGAAACCCGTCTCTACTAAAAATACAAAAATTAGCCAGGCATGGTTGTGGGCACCTGTAATCCCACCTACTCGGGAGGCTGAGGCAGGAGAATAGCTTGAACCAGGGAGTCGGAGGTTACAGTGAGCCAAGATCACACCACTGCACTCCAGCCTGGGCAACAGAGCAAGACTCCATCTCAAAAAAAAGATAGAGTTAACTTGAATTTACTTAAATCATAACTTGGGGGAATTTTACCATTAAATCATTATACAATATTTTTGTTACTGTGTTCAGAGTAATATACCAGAGTAAGTACCATTCTATAAGCTTCTATAGTTCAATGGCATCTCCATGAAACTTATATAAGTAGCTTTTAATTAAAAATTAAAGTTTTTTTCAGAAAGAATTTTTTTTGTTAGTTGGTCATTATCCATTTATTGATTTCTTATGGCATGTTCAGCTTTATTCATAAAATAGGCATCATATAGAAGAATTGTAAGCATGAATTCCTTTTCAGTGTGTGGGCAGTGTAATTGGAGAGCCAAGAGAAATACACAGGAAATTATTGATGCCAAAAATACATAAAATGTAATACAGAAAATAGAATTGGAAACTCTTCTTGGTATACTATCTTTCTTCATACTGAATCACATGGCTCACTATCAGTTCAAATAGGAATTTTTAAGGAAGTCCTTTATGGATTTCACCTCACTCCAATGTGTCCACACTCAGTGCTTTCTCAGAATAAAGAAACTCAATTCTATTACATAATTTTGTAAATTGTTTTCTTTTTCTTTGCCCACCATATTCTCATAAGGACACCTTAAGCTCCTCAAAAGCACAAAACGCAAATTCTATTTTTGTGTCAACCCTCTCTCTAGCAAAGTTCTAGGTAAAGAATAAATGCATGACTGATTGTTTTAATGAACGCTAATGGGTGTTGTTAAATCCCTTACTATCTGAGGAGATCGTTGCTTATGGCAGCCCCTGTGATTTTAAAAGCTCTTCTGTGTTGGAATAAAGGCAAAATACAGTGATTTCAAAGAAATGGGGAGAGAAATTTTAAGATTTCCTTTTGGGAAAATTTCAGGCAAAAAATAACGTCTTATAATCCATTCCAGGTTTTTGATTGTGTGATTACCCCATTTACAATTGATGTTGAAAATAATATTTTCTCACTTGCCACAGCCTCTTCTTTGCGTTCTCTCACCCTCAGCTATTATGTATTAGCTCAGTACCTGCATTATTTACAGGAACTGAAAAACAGAGTTGAAGATTATAAAATCTCACATTTGCTGACTTTTATGCAGGTTAAATGAAAGAGTTTTATAATTGTTTCTGCCAACCAGTAGGTTCAAAATGTTTATTAAAAGTAAATTCTGGATAAATTATGATTAATGTCCTTCTGGTTTGTTTTGCTTGAGCCTACACACACACACACACACACACACACACACATATACACACACACATATATATAACTTTATATAAAACTATAAATACTAGGAACTAGCACTAGAACTGTACTTTTCACTACAGTATCAGTAAAAAAAAAATTAAGATTTTTTATGATTGATTTTACATTTAAACCTAAAGGAAAAATAATCAGGAACAACACAGAGTTTTTTTTTTTTTAAATGAAAAGAAAACCTTTGTATTTTGGTATTGTAAAGAAAATACCAAAGGCTCAAACCTGACAAAAGCATTGAGAATACCAGAAAAGAAATTTTAACCTTTAAATTTAATTGAAACATGATATTTTTCTCTTTTGAAACATTTCTTTCTTTACAAAAATCTGTTCCTTCAGAACCTGTTCACGCAATATTATATCATTTTTTTTACTGGTCAATGTATTTATTTGCAATTGTTCTGAAATTGTTTCCTGCAAGGTTTTCTATTACTCAAACTGTCTTTGTACACATAATTTTCCTTTCATGCCATTTATGAACAATTTTTTATTTCTATGGTTGATAGAGAATGACTTCATAATTCATTTCTGAATAAGTGAAATAATTTAAAAACATTTTAAAGTGGGTGTATCTACTTGCTTGGAGCTTTGTCGAATCATGTTTCTTATTTGGAGCCTCTGGAGGAATGTTGACTTACCATGGTAAAAATTAACTGGTGAAACTCTAAAGAAAACACAGACTCTACACGCAGTCTTGTCTGAAACTTACTCATCCTGAAACCAATGAATTTCAAAGACCTAGATACTTCCTTCTGTGATGTCCCCTGAGATCAGAGAATAAAAGAAAAATCCCTCATAAATATACATCATGTACAGCTGTTTGATTTATGCATTATGCAGAAACTAAGAAAACAGAGTTATATGTAACCTTGCAATGAGAAGTGCACCCACTAAAAAAAAAAAAATCCCAAAACATTGTTTCAAAAAGAAGTGGTATGAAGCATCTTAGTGTTTCATGAATATTGAAGAATAGTGCAATTATTGAAATTTGGCATTTAAAAAATGTTTTTAAATTATTAGGAAGCTACCGTGACCTGTTTACTAAATCCTCAATTCTTTGTCTCTCAGTTTTTCTTACTATAAAATTTACTTTTCAAGCCAGAGAATTTTTCTTTCTGACAAGATGTAGATCTATATTGCGCTGTCAAGATGCAGCTTCTGCATCTCTGCTGCCATGTGGATAGAATAACTTTCTTTCCTCAAGAAGTGGACAAGCCCTCATAGGGACTGATTTTCTGTGAAGTAGTGAGACTTAATCTTTGGGACCCTCACTTACATCACTTACATAGGACCTTTCAATACTCAGGGAGGGCCCTTGGCAATAAGTTCTTCTGACAATATATCTTGTGCTGAATGGTGGTGTTAGCTTTCAAAATTTGTAATTATTTTGGTAATTTCTGTCATCCTAGAAAAATGTGTATAGTGTATTTGTTCCTAATTTCATTTTCATTATTTATATATTTTTTAATGAACACCCCCAGCACAGTATAAGTTTTATACCTCTAAAATCTGAATCACCCGCTTGGCCCATGCCTAGGACTAGGTCTTATCATCCGCAGTGAGAGATTATAGGCTCTTACTAGGAATTTATGGTAACATAGGCTTCTAACAGTCATGATTTTTATAACGTGATTGCCTATGTATATAAAGTCCGCTGGCTGAACAAGTATTTTCCCCCAAATCAGGAAGGAAAAAAAAAAACCACGAAGCAAATTGATTCTCTTCTAAAAGCTGTCATATCAGTAACCCATCATATTCTCATTTACTTATATTCTGAGTAGGTAGTCACCTTTGATTCATATCTCTCAGGAGTTCAGAAGTTTTTGAAAGTAATTTTTGATACAAAATATAGGGAAATTCAGAATGAGATTCTTTTGGCTTGTCTTTATTTTTCTTTTTTCTTTTTTTCTTTTTTTTTTTATTTGTTGAACTCAAATCTGGAAATTGTGGAATTGTGGAGGTTACTAGAACTCTAAGTCACAGACTCATAAGTACTGAAAAAGTAGTCAGTAAAGAAAACATACAGTAAGAGACTAGGTTAATTTTCCTATAGTTCATTGATGTTCCCACTATTACTGCCCCTGATTTTTAACTTTAGTTTTCCTTAGATTGTTGGAGTAATATATGTACCTTAAAAATTAACTGTGGAACAAGTAGATGAACTTTTTACACATTTTCCTACTTTTATAAAGTTCCTACTAGCTGTATTTTCCCAAAAGTGCTCAACAATAGAGTCTGGTGCTAAAAAGCAGAGTAGGCTAAATTTAGATCAATGTGAAATGCCCTACTTATTTCCTATGAACTTAATTGATTGAGCTCATTTTGGGGGTATCTTTCTGATCGACCAGAAACTTGGCTCATTAGACCAACTCACAAAGTGACCTTTTAAAAGAAAGAGTTTTCAATACATTTGTTCATGTTCCATTCCACTGAGAATGGTGCCATTTAAAACTAAATACAATAATTTTAGATATTGTACAGCAGGTATAATTTTAAATATAATACATGGGATTTCGATTTTAGGTACTGTTTATAAGGCATTTCTCCTTACATTATTCTAGACTTAAATATAACAAATTTCATGCAGAGGTTTCTTTCAAAAGTCAATTCAGCCACATTTAGACTCAAATATTCCCTAATTTTTTAGTTTAGCTGAAGTCCTAATAATATACTTGTGTTTCTTTTAAATTAAGTCCCACATGTTAACTTTACAACAGAAAGTCCATGTATCGTATTATTAGTCTAAATCTTCACTTTACTGTTTAGTTAACACAGACATTCATTTAACACACTATGTTTAATTTCCCACTCAGTTTTGGCTTATTGTAGTCTAATAAATAATGATTAAACAATGCCCCACTTAATGCAGGTTGAGAAATAAGTGAAACTATGACATGGAAAAATATTACAATAAGCGAAAAATATTACAATAAAGGAAAAAATAATGGAAGAATATCAGTATTTGATGCTATTATACGTGACCATATTGTTTAGCAAATTACTTCAAAAATGAAATTAGGAATTTCAGAGAATCATTTTATTCTCATATCAGAATGCTTGGAAAAGTGAGGGCTAAATGTATTTGTTATTTGACTGTGTGCATTATGCCCATGGAATAGCATTTTGGAAGACCCAACATTAAGCTAGCTTTACATAACAATGAGTATGTCATATTAACTTATGATACACTTTAATCCTGGCTTGACTCTGGTAGCTGTGTGACTATAATCTTTCAGGCCTCCATTTACTTATCCAGAAAGTGGAAATAATAATATGTAATTAATAGATGCCTGGTGAATATTAAATTCATTAATATTTGTCAACTATTTTTCACAGACTTTTCATTTAGTTAAGTACACAATAAGTAAGCACTCATATATGAATGTGTGTACATATTTATCGTAAACAGATCCTCAGTAATTAGTGTAGAAATAAATGTTCTAGACAATCCAAAGTTATTTAAAGTTTTTCAGAAAGCTACCCTTCTATCATCTGGGGTAATGTTTTTTGTCATTTTGGCAAATATGTAGAGAATATATGTGAGTCTTCCTATTAGTCTGAAGTAAGCAAAACTATAAAGGCACATTTATCGAGGTGGAATGTGAAAAACAACAATCATTTTAACGTAAATCTATGATACTTTGGTCTCTTCCAGTGTCCAGGTAACTTATGCCACAACTTTCTTCTATCTTTGTTAATAATACAGTGTGTTTTATACCTGTGGGCACTAACATTTTGTTACTATTTGTAGTAATGTTACTGCATTACTGATATGAGAATAAAATGATTCTCTGAAATTCCTAATTTCATTTTTGAAGTAATTTGCTAAACAATATGGTCACATATAATAGGATCAAATATTGATATTCTTCCATTATTTTTTCCTTTATTGTAATATTTTTCACTTATTGTAATATTTTTCCATGTCATAGTTTCACTTATTTCTCAACCTACTATATATCCATGAATGTCCTGAAGGGAAAAAAAAAATCTCATATATACCTAACTGATGTGCTTGACATATAGTAAGTTCTCCATAAGTATTTGCTGGTAGATTTATTTATTTTTAAAAAAAACAACTTGGAAAGTTTTCTGTGTGCTTTTATATTAGAACTTGACCTTTGAAGTACCTCCAGGAAATTTTGAAAAGAGTGCTGGCATATGACAATGCGTAAGTTTATATTTCATGTCCATGCATGCCATTAAAATTCTAATAATGTAGTTGACAGAGCCTTTCTTGTCCCTTAAGCACTAAATTTGTGGCTTGCTCTAGATTGTCCCACCTAGCACAAGCTAGGTGAAATTTCAGGTCTAGCCAACTTTTTTCTTTTTTTTTTTTAACAAGTATTAAAAACATTTTCATATATATTCCCTGTATTATTTCACCTATTTTTGTGTGTGTGTTTCTATCACACTGCCACATCAAAAACCTCTTCTTGAACGACTATAGTATAGTGGTTAATAGTTCAGTCTCTAGATCAAGACCACCTATGGACGTATCTTGGCTCTGCTTTTACCAGCTGTACAATCCTAGAGAATCTGTTCAAGAGAAATGTGCCTCAATTACTTATCTCTAAAGTAGTAGTAGCTATAGAACCTGTTCCATAGATGTGGATCAGAACACTGCATGACATTTAGAAAATGTTTAATAAATGATGTTGCTGTACTTGTTGCTGTTATTGTTGCTCTGTCATGTTAGGAGAACTCTCATTTACCCTAGCGTTCTCTCAAAGTGAAATACAGATCATTACCTCTTGAAATCATGTCCAAGTAACTTCAGAATTATTTAGAAATCATTTATCTAAATCAGAGTATTTCTTGATATAATTTAAAGTTGATTGTATTTGAAAGGACATATGTCAATCTAGTATGAGATAATCTCAAGGAAATAAAAATGTATAGGTCTAATTTACATTTTTATATGGAAGGAGATAATTACTTTCTATCACAAATGATGAAGCCTGACATTTGTTTCTTTTTTACTTTTAATTTTCACTTATATTTTGTTTATTATCAATATTTGCTTTTTAAAAGGTGGGAAGAAATCAACCAATCAAACATTAAAAAGCAATATGGAGGAGGGTGATATAATGCCCACTTATATATCTCTTATAATTTTAAATATTTTCATAATTAACAGAATAATTAGCACTGGTAATATTAAAATACCATCAAAAGAATCTAAATATATGTGCTTTCTGTTGCAGCCTTGTTAGATGTTTCAGTGGATTCAAAGTGTTGTTATAAGAAAACGTGATTTATCAAGACTTTCATGTGTAAAATAAAAGGCATTTTCAATGACTACTTGGCCAGGCTTTCAGATTCCAATGCCAAGATGTTGTATTTTGATACTGCAGTTTTCTAACAACAACAAAGTTTAGTGGACTTCTGAAACTAAAACTTAAATATTCAGAACTAATTATCACCACTCTATTACTTACAGAGCATTTAAGGAACACATATATGCGTATATCCTTGCACTTTGTGCTACAGGTTGTGAGCCAGGGTTACTTCCTTCTGACCATGTGGGTTCATAATGAAGACCTAACCTTAATGTACCCAGGGCTTAGAAATCGAATTTGTCCTTAGGACACTTTGGAAATCTATCTTGTAGTACAGGTGACCCAGCAGCAATCAATCTTTCTGCCATCCCTAGTTTTACTTCAGGACCCAGAAAAGTTGTAACTTGTTTCTTTTCCTGTGATCAAGCCTTTGTTTTCTCTTTTTTTCTCCACTTTTTGTAGCTTTTTAATTTGTTTCTCTGTTGATTACTAGCCCAATGCCTGAGCATCTTCGTCTTAAGACAAAGCCTCTGTGTTTCTTCAGCTCCTGAAATGACTGGCATGCTGAAAATGAGCTCAGGGCATTAGTCTTTGCTACTAAGCCACTACAGATTCCATTCCCTTTCTTCCTGAGTATGCACACACCGCTTGTTCACAGACCCCAGATTAGTTATTAAGCTACATCTGTATGCAGTTTGCACTCTCCTGCCTTCGACCTGCTTGTCCCAGAAGTTATTCACCATATTCTACCTTGATCATATTTTCTACTTGTCAATGCGCATGTCAATTAAGAACTTTTAACATTTATTGACCATTTATTATATACTAGCCAGTCTTTTAACTGATTTATGAATAATTAACTTAATCATCATATAAGCATAGTAGGGTACAATTAGTTCCCCAACTTTATATATGAACAAATGGACTTTCAGAAAGGTAAGGTAAAATATCCACAGTAAGAAAGCCTGCATATGTGGAACTGGGAATTGAACCCATATGTCTGACCAGAGGGTCCATACACTTAACCATTATGCTATCAAGTTTTCCACAGCCTGCTTTTCGGCTTCTCTCTCTTTCTTTCTTTCCTGATCTCTGTTGCAATTCCTACCTTTCAACTCCCTTCTGACCATGGACAGTTTG
Organism: Gorilla gorilla gorilla; assembly: GCF_029281585.2. Lineage (NCBI taxonomy): Eukaryota > Metazoa > Chordata > Mammalia > Primates > Hominidae > Gorilla > Gorilla gorilla. The sequence goes on along the minus strand of NC_073236.2, from coordinate 88,118,182 downwards.
CAAAATGCCAGAGGTACGTCTCAAAGAAGCTTCAAATAGGAGCGTGTACTACCATTAAGTCAGCTCCTCAGTTGTCTTCTTTGGATTGAGAAGCACTTCATCACTTTTTACACAGGTTTAATTATCAAATATGACTTTTCTAGTACTACAGCTAATATATGTCAATGTCAAAGGGTTAACAGAATACTAGGCCTATATTAAATTCTTCATATGAGCTTTCTCTTAACTCCTTTTTATGTTCATTAGCAAACAGATAAAGCCATAATAGATTTTTTAAGGAATATTTTGTTTTGTTTTGTTTTGGACTTATACATCTATTAACAATAAACCAAACATTGCAGATTAAAGCAAATCTGCCAATTTGTTTTACAAACACTATCTTCTGAAGGGTTCCTGGGCACAACATACTGTTCTAGTAATATTTCACAGCTCTTTTTTTTTCATTTTAGAGAAAATATTCTAAGACTCCAAAGTTAAATAGTATTTGGTCAGTGTCTTAGTTTGAGCTAATATAACAAATTATCATAGAATAAGTGTCTCAAGCAACAGAAATGTATTTTTTACAATCTGGAGGCTGCAAAGTCCAGGATCAAGATGCTGGCAGATCTGGTGTCTGATGAGGACCCACCTTCTTATTTGCAAATGATCATTTTTGTTGTGTCCTCACATGACAAAGAGCAGAGAGAGCAAGCACTCTTGTGTCTCTTCTTTTTTTTTTTTTTTTTTTTTTTTTTTTTTGAGACAGAGTCCGGCTCTTTAGCCCAGGCCGGATTGCAGTGGCACAATCTCGGCTCACTGCAAGCTCCGGCTCTTTAACCCAGGCCGGATTGCAGTGGCACAATCTCGGCTCACTGCAAGCTCCGCCTCCCAGGTTCACGCCATTCTCCTGCCTCAGCCTCCCGAGTAGCTGGGACTACAGGCGCCCGCCACCACGCCCGACTAATTTATTGTATTTTTAGTAGAGACGGGGTTTCACCGCGTTAGCCAAGATGGTCTCGATCTCCTGACCTTGTGATCTGCCCGCCTTGGCCTCCCAAAGTGCTGGGATTACAGGCGTGAGTGTCTCTTCTTATACAGGCACCAATTTCATCAAGAAAGTTCCACCTTCATGTCCTAATTAACTCTCAAATGCCCCATCTCTAAATACCGCCACATTCGGGGATTAGGATTTCAACATATGCATTTTGGTGGGATACAACCATACAGTTCATAGCCACCAATACCTTTGTTGTATTTTCACAAAAATGATGTCTAAACAGTAAATGTTCAATTACTCATGCAATCTTAAACAAAGGGTTACTATTAGGAAAATGAGTTAATTCCTTAGAAATTTTTCTTTTGGAGATTATTGGAGATGTGAGGTGATGAAGTGTAAGTGACTTGGTGTTATTAAGAAGGATACCCCTGCAGGAGATAATATCCCTTAGTTCTAGTATCTATTCTATCAAAAATCCTTTAGTTCTATTATTTATTCTGTCATTGACAGAACAATTGTCTCTAATATCATCAAAGTTCTTTAACAACTATGAAATGTGACAATAGAACTAAATAATTTCAGAATGCTTTTCCAGGACCAAATTATATTTTCTTGATAGCATAAATAGCAGAGAACAATTTTAATTATAACACATAGTCAATATTGTTTTGTTCTTTGTTAGGAAAAATGTTGACTATTAACATGACTTCTCTGTACTTGCCTTAGGAATGTTTCCAAATAAAATATGCCTCATATTGGTATTTAAATATCTTTATCAATTATTTTATTTCAAAAGCAAGAACTTGTGTCCTTACTCTTCAGAAAGTTTTATGTTTTCAATTTAATCTCCTACTGCTTAATATTTTCAGATAAAATGCTAAAATGCTCCCTGGCTTTAGAAATCATTCATTAAATACAGGGGACAAGAAGTGGCATTAGAGGGCAGATTGTGTTGTGATTGTTTTACTTTTGATTTCTTCTTTTAGCCTCCTAAGAAAGACTCTGTAGCCCATGGCTTCTGTTAATACTATATAGCAGGAGTCAGTTTTTGCATCATTGGTGTTAGTGATGAGTGATACATCTGACAAAGGTTAGGATGCTTTTAGAACCATTTGACAGCAATGACCGCTGAAGATAGAAGTGGTTTTCCACTAATTTTTCTGGAAATAGAGCAGTGATATCTTTGTTCAGGAGTTTACATTTGACTTAGAAGGCCTTTATCCCATTTGCGTCTGTCAATAGTTTACTTATTTTCTGAAATGCTGTATAAATAGTATTCTTTCCCTTTAAAATTTCTCCAGTTGGAATTAAAATCTTTTTTTGTGTGTGGGATTAAAGGGAAAAAAACTGTAACAGCCATTCAATTGTAGTCCTATGAGAGTAAATTCTGTAATATATTTTTGACTTATGCTTGTATAAATTCTTATCTCCGCTTGTCAGTAAAGGAGGGCTGACAGCAGGAGTCATAGATTGATGGATTGTATACCCCCAAAATGCCTAGAGCAGTGCAATTAGTATGATGTTAACTTATTCAGTATGAGTTAGATTGGACTGAAATGATTATGGGAATGGAACACTGAGTCAAGAGCCATTTTAGTTCAGCATTTGCCACCCACCCTCTTCCTGCATATCTGTGTTTATAATCTTCATTGATTGTAGTTCAAATTTGCTGACAGAGGATTTTGTTGCTCTTAACTCCCCTAAATTTCTCATCCTATTTTAGTTCATCTTCTACCTCTAGAACTTAGAAGAGGAGAAAGTAATTGATGTGCTACATAACTCACTGCTTTTGAGTGAATGGTTGACAGTCAAAAATGTACTGATTTTTACTAACAACAAATCACTGCTCTGTATCTTGTGGAAAAGCATAGCTCCTTTCAAGAATTTACCATTAAATGGTAGGAATATGGTGGAAGAGAAAGACTTAATAGACATAAAAGTTAAAATTGTTTCAGTGATTATTATGTGAAAGTTATCAAAATAATTACGGAGATCATTACATAAATGTGTAACTCACTGCACTACAATTAGAAATTATATATACAGGAAATATAATTTTTAATGCAGGAAAGATACAAAGACCATTTAGAATTTCAAAATAAAGTGAGGTGGCTGTGGGTTAGGTTGAAAGAGAATGAGAAGTGATTTGAGGTTGGCCTTGAATTACAGATAAGAATTAGGTGATTAGGCTGGGGGAGTATAGGTTGATATAGACATTTAGATAAAGATGAACTGCAATTAAAGGTGTTTAAAAAAAACCTGTGGATAAACATCATTTGAACATACAAAAATATGAAGCAGACCATGTTACAACCATCTCTATGAAAAAAGCATAAGTCAAGCACTGAAGGGAATTTGAAAAAGGAGAGTGATGTAAGCTAGACTGGATGAGAATGAAAAGATCCCATCCATGAACAGTACATGACTTAGATAGAAACACATTGGTAGTGCTAGAGTCAAATGATACTCAGCAGTTTGCAGCTGTCTGGACACCCAGTTCAATCCATCTCCATAGAGACACAGACGTGTTGCACTGATTAACTGAGTAGGGTGTCATATTTCTATGATTTAGATCCTCCAAAAGTATACTCTCAAGTTCGGGGATTTATGCAGCATTTAATTCTAAATGGCCCATTCAGAAGCAGAAAAAACAAATGAGCATCAATTTAACTGAGAAATTTAACCCGAATAACTGTGAAAAATCACCAAGTGGCAGCTCTGAAATTCTGTAATTCTAGTATTCGATCTAAGGAGAAGAATATAGAAGTGTACCAATAAGATGAAAGTAATCTGGGAACACAGGGTTAGGTAAAAAATGTAGATATGGACATTTATATTAGAGTTAAAATATCAAGCATCAATAGAGAATTACAGTTTTTGTAGAAAGTAAATTTCAAGATTAATGTGAAAAAATCTGATTTTGATATGTAACAAGCTTTGTACAATTGCTGTAAGGGGCAGATGGTTCTACAGTTTTTATTTAGCAATGATGCTCACAAATCAAAATGCAGATAAAACTCCAAGGCCATTTTTGACACCCTATTCTTCTAAATCTTAATTAGACATAAAATCAGTGGTTATAACTTGTGGATTAATTTGTAGATGTTGTGATCATCCTTTGGGAACTTTATGAAAGGACATGTGGAACATCATGTATTAAGTATTAAATAAAGCTTTAACAACACTCTAATGTGATTATGCCACTGAAATCCAGTTGAAAATTTGGGATATAATATCTAACATCAGGAAATAAACTTTCAAGTACGAGACAAGTTAGTGAGCTATATGATTAAAGGAGCCACTAAATTGCATTTTTAGATTATTTCAGATTTTCAGGTGAAAAAAATGACTTCTAATGTTCAATGATATTATTATTTTACATCCACTAACAGAAATACAATTTACATTGTTTTTGAAGAGCAGAGACACAATGTTCATTTGTTCAGAATGACAGGGCTGTGGTTCAAACCAGAGATTTTATTTGGAAATTCCATAATATGTTTACTTTCCATCTCATTGCAGAATTTCTCTCTTACAAATCCATTATTTAAAATATGCATGTCTACTCTGAAAATTTCCATAATATCTTAAAGGTTAATCTTTTTTATCCTTAGGATGGAATGATTAGAGTTGATGCCCTGCCTAACCTTCTATCATTACTTATGATTGGGGAAATAAGTTAGTCTCTGTGTGAACACCAGTATTTTATTTCAGAAAACATGAAGCAGTCAGCATAAAGTATAAGGATAAGAGTTTTCTAGGTAAAGGGAGTGGCTTGGGCAAAGACCCAATAGAAAGAAAGATCATCCCAAGTTCATTTACATAGAATTCAGAGTTCCAACTGGGGAATGAAAAGAGATGATATTGGAAGAGGAACAAAGAAAATCAAATCCCTCCCCTCCCCCTCCCTTTCCCTTCCCTCCCCTCCCCTCCCCTTCCCTCCCCTTCTCTCTCTCTTTCTTTTCTTTTCTTTTTCTTTCTTTCTTTCATTTCTTTCTTTTCTTTCTTTCTTTCTCTTTCCTTCTTTCTTTCTTTCTCTCTTTCTTTTTCTTTTTTTCTCTCTCTTCCCTTTTTCTCCTATTTTCTTTCCTTCCTTCTTTTTCTCCTTTTTTCATTCTTCCCTCTTCTTATACTTCCCTCTCCTTCTTTCATTCAATATTTTTTGTTTTGCAAATTAACAAGCATCCCTACCAAACCCTATCTGGAAGCATCCCTACCAAACCCTATCTTGAAGTCAAATAATTAGCTCTCATCTTTATCTTTGTGGTATCATGGGATCCCCTAAGATCCTTATTAATGAAATTGCTTCTCATTTTGTTCTTTGCCTGCTCTCTTGCTCTTTCACCTAAGTGTGATTTACATACAGAAAAGTAATTGAAAACTATCTGGTCTTGGTCAATTTGAAAAGAGTTTTTCTGTATTTTATGAGATATTTGCAGTTGACCAAGCTTCTTCTATTAGCAAGTTCTCAAGTCAGTTTCCTGTAGATGGGATTTAGTTCTGTTCTGTAACAATGCACACTGAATTTCCCATTTGCCCTTAAGCTCCTTGGCCCAGTGACATACCACTTTAAGTTTAATCAGACAAAAAAATCACAAAAGCTCCCAGTCTCGAGTGACCACTGACCTTTTGTCCTGAAAGCGTGAAGAGAAGAAATTTTCCTTTTTTGTGAAGTTTGTGTGAGACTCTCTACATACCTGTGTGCCGTGTTTATTTCAAATTCATTGTGACCCAAGTTAACGCTGTCTCTGTCAGTCGGAAAACCAGCACTATGCTTTGTTGCCACTATAAACAATCCTTTCTAGTAGCTACCTCCCTGAGTGTACAATTTTCATCACAATTTTTTTGAACAGAGTCAAAGAAGATATGATAAAGACTCAGATAACTGCTTACTAGGGCTTGACTAATAACTTATTTATTAAAGCCATAGTTCTTTAGCAACGAGTGTTTTTAAGACAAGGTGGCAAACTTCTACTCTCATTGGGACATGGAAACCTCTGTGTCCTACCACTCACATTATCCCACCTGCATGTGATTGATCTTTTCAGTTCATAATACAACACCCCTAAAGACGGGCTAACTTTTTCTAATGTTTACATTGGTTAGATGAAATCATGTGAAAATGTAGAACCGTGTCTTTTTTTTTTTTTTTTTTTTGAGACACAGTCTCGCTCTGTCACCCAAGCTGGAGTGCAGTGGCACAATCTCAGCTTATTGCAACCTCCGCCTCCCAAGTTCAAGCAATTCTTGTGCCTCAGCCTCCCAAGTAGCTGGGATCACAGATGTGCACCATCACACTCAGGTAACTTCTGTATTTTAGTAGAGATGGGGTTTCGCTATGTTGGCCAGGCTGGTCTCAAACTCCTGATGTCAAATGATCTGCCCGCCTCAGCCTCCAAAAGTGCTGGGATTACAGGTGTGAGCCACTGCATCCAGCCTAGGATCATGTATTATGAATATGTAGCTTCTTTTTATCTCTTCTGATGTTGCACCCTAAATACTTTTGATTTTCAGAAGTTAGTGAGCAGGGAAGCTACTATCTGTATGATTACACAGAGCCCAAGTATAGAACGTATGATGGGCAGCGAGACATTATCGAAGTTTTCTGTTTTGAGTAGCTGTAAGAATATTGAATGCCTAGAAAGTCACTTTTTGCAATCTAGACCTTTTTCTGAGCATTGCTGATTTTGTATTTTTAAATGTTTAACTGTGCTTCTATGACATTTCAAATATATTTTTGTTCAAGAACATTCACTGGTTAAACACTGAGTATCTTTCAGTTTGTGCTTAAAAATAAGTTCCCCTCTAAAAATAAGAATTTACTAAAGCTGAACACACATGTTTGGGTCACACAAATTAGATTAGCCTTCTGAGAGATGCAGTACTTGAAAACAAATGGCAGCTGTGGAGAAAGAAACAAACAAACTAAAATTTTTGCACAGAGAGATAAGAGTTTTTACTTTTTGTTTAAAGTGTAAGTAGGGTTTCAGAGATTCCAGGAAGAAGATGTAGTGTATAATCTTAGCCAATAGACCGCAGGGTGGAGTGCTAAAAATGTGTACAAATTGATGTAAAGAGTAGAATGAGAGACAGTGGAGACTCAGAAGGGTGAGGGATGGGGTGCAGGAACAGAAGATGAGAAATTATGTAGTGGGTACAGTGCACATTATTCAGGTGATGGACCCCCTAAAAGCCCCAACTTGACCATTGTGCAATCTCTGCATGTAACAAAATTATACTTGTACTCCATAAATTTATATAAATTTAAAGAAAGAAGTAGTGTAAACAAAGCCACTAGATAGTGGGTGGGTAGGCAGAGCCTGTCCTCTCTGAATACACTGCACTGTTGTGCAGTAAAGGACAGACTTTGCTCAAGAAAACTTTAGCCTCTGTCCAGCTCCTGGAGGTAACCCCTTAGCCCTTGGAATGTTCTGCTTGATAAGACTGTCTATACTTATCTGAAAGCCTTGGGTCTTCCCAGGTAGTCTACACTAACCATGTGATTTCTAGTGGGAACTTTGGGCCATGCAGTAGCAGTGTGACCTCTAGTGACCTCTGGAGGGGCTGCAGACTGAAGACTAGCCACATAGGTAGTTAGCCATGTCTACGTGACTACCTGTTTCCTTCTTCCCTATAAAACTCTTGAACACAAATTCTTGGTGAGCTTCCCTGAATGGCAAGATTCTGGGCGTATTGACATATATTGACGTAGAGAGACGAAATCCCTCTCCGTCCAACTCCCCTAGGAAAGGGTGGTTGAAAAATTGCACCTGAAACTCTCCTGGGCCCTACACTACGCACCTCTTCTTATTTCTGATTTTCACCCATGTCATTTTGCTGCATTAAAGTTTAACCATGAGTTAAATGCTTTTGCTAAATTCTATGAGTCCTTCTAGAAATTCATTGAAATTGAGACTAGATTGAGGAAACCCAGAAACTACAGCTGCAGTTTATAAAAATTAGGAGCTTTTTCTGTGTTCCCTCTAGGACCTTGCCATTGTTCCTATCATGGCCCTTGTCATGCTGTATTCTAATGGCTTATCTATTTGTTAGTCACCTTCAATACTGTGCAATTCATAAGCTAGGATTGTTTCTCATCCTTTTTCTATTTCTTTTTGTTTTTTTGTAGATTTTTTTTTTACTCACTTGCAGTGTTTTGATTTGTGTTTAATAACACGAAGAAGTATTTAACATCCTTTGATAAATGAAAAAGAGTTATGAAATTATTCCAGGTGAATTACTTAGTACTATCTTAGCAATTGTACATTCTCTCTTCAAATATGTTTACTTAGAAAATTATTGTGTTTACTGAATTATTTCAAATTTAAACAACAATATTTTTCTCCATGATTTCTCATTTTAAATTTCTGTTTTTTAAATTTACACATAATAATTGTATATATGTATTAGGGTACACTATGATGTTATGAGACATATAATGTGTAGTGTTAAGATAGAGTTAATTAGCATATCCAACATCTAAAACATTTATCACTTTTTTGTGTTGAGAACATTCAATATACTCTTTCTAGCTGTTTGAAACTATGTGTTATTGTTAGCCGTAACCATCTTACAGTGCTAGAACTTATTCCTTTGTAGCTATAATTTTGTATCTTTTAACAAATCTCTCCCTGTTCCTCCCCCTATTCTACCCAGGCTCTAGTATCCTCTGTTATACTTTTTACTTCTGTGAGATCAACATTTTTTTAGCTTCCACATAAGAGTGAGAAGAACAGGCAATGTTTAAGTCTGTTCCTAGCTTATTTCACTTAACATAATGCCCTTTAAGTCCATCCATGTTGCCTTGAATAACAAAATTGTATTCTTTTTATGGCCACATGGTATTCCACTGTGAATATATACCACATTTTCTTTATTCATTTATCTATTGTTGGACACCTAGGCTAATTCCATATCGTGGCTATTAGAAATAGTACTGCCGTGAACATGGGGATGCAGATGTCTCTTTGAAATACGTATTTTCTTTTTCTTGGATAAATTCCCAGTAGTGGGATTGCTACATCATATGGTGGTTCTATTTGTGTTTTTTTTTTTTTTTTTTTAGGAATTTGTACATTGTTCTCTATAGTGGCCGTACTAGTTTACATTGCCACCAACAGTATATAAGAGTATGCTTGTCTCTGCATTCTTGCCAGCATTTGTTATTTATTGTCTTTGATAATAGTCATCCCAATTGGGATGAAACAATAACTCATTGTGATTCTCATTTCCATTTAACTAATTATTAGTGATGTTGAGCATTTTTTCATCTTTTTTGCCATTTGTAATATTCTTTTGAGAAATATCTGTTCATATTTTGGCCCATTTTTGAAATTTTATTTTATTTTTTAAGTCCCGGGGTACATGTGCAGGATGTGCAGGTTTGTTAAATAAGTAAATGTGCGCCATGGTGGTTTGCTGCATTTATCAACCCATCACCTAGGTGTTAAGCCATGCACGTATTAACTCTTTTTCCTAATGCTCTCCCTACCCCACTGACCTTCCCCCACAGGCCCCAGTGTATGTTGTTCCCTTCCCTGTGTCCATGTGTTCTTTTTTCAGCCCCCACTTATAAGTGAGAACATGTGGTGTTTGGTTTTCTGTTCCTGCATTAGTTTGCTAAGGATAATGACTTCCAGCTTCATCTAAGTCCCTGCAAAGGTCATGATCTAGTTTCTTTTTATGGCTGCATAGCATTCCATGATGTATATATACCATATTTTCTTTATCCAGTCTTTCACTGATGGGCATTTGGGTTGATTCCATGTCTTTGCTATTGTGAATAATGCTGCAATGAACATATACATGCATGTATCTTTATAATAGAATAATTTGTATTCCTTTGGAATATAAATTGTTCATTGAACAAATGAATCCTTGATAGCAGCTACACCAGTAATGGAATTGCTGGGTCAAATGGTATTTCTGGTTCTAAATATTTGAGGAATTGCCACTTTGTCTTCCATAATGGCTGAACTAATTTATATTCCCACCAACAGTGTAAAAGTGTTCCTATTTCTCCACAACCTCACCAGCATCTGTTGTTTCTTGACTTTTTAATAATCGCCATTCTGACTGGCATGAGATGGTGTCTCACTGTGGTTTTGATTTGCATTTCTCTAATGATCAGTGATGTTAAGCTTTTTTTCCATATGTTTGTCAGCTGCATGTATGTCCTCTTTTGAGAAGTGTCTGTTCATGACCTTTGCCTACTTTTTAATAGGGTTGTTTGTTTTTTCTTGTAAATTTACATTCCATGCTCATGGATAGGAGGAATCAATATTGTGAAAATGGCCATACTGCCCTAATCAATTTATAGATTCAGTGCTATCACCATTAAACTACTATTGACAGTCTTCACAGAATTAGGAAAAACTATTTTAAAATTCATATGAAACCAAAAAAGAGCTTGAATAGTCAGGACAATCCTAAGCAAAAGAACAAAGCTAGAGGCAGCGTGCTACCTAACTTAAAACTATGCTACAAAGCTACAGTAACCAAGACAGCATGGTAGTGGTACAAAAATGAGCATAGACCAGTGAAACAGAATAGAGAACTCAGAAATAAAACCACACATCTATAATCATCTGATTATCGGCAAACCTGACAAAAAAAAACCAAGGCGGGAAGAATCCCTATTTAACAAATGGTACTGAGAGAACAGGCTAGCCATAGGCAGAAAATTAAAACTGAACACCTTCCTTACACATTTTACAAAAATTAAAGATGGATTAAAGACCTAAATTTAAAACCCAAAACTATAAAATCCCTAGAAGAAAATCTAGGCAATAGCATTCAGGACATAGGCAAGGACAAAGATTAACAAAAGCAAAAATTGACAGATGGGATCCAAGTAAACTAATTAAACTAAAGAGATTTTTGCCTATTTTTTAATCAGATGTTTTCTTTTGAGATTTTTTGCTGTTGAGATGTTTGAGTTCCTTGTATATTCTGTATATTAATTTCTTGTCAGATAAATTGTTTGCAAATATTGTCTTCTTTTCTATAGGTTGTCTTTTCACCCTGTTGACTTTTTATTGCTGTCCAGAAGCTTTTTCGTTTGTTATAATTCCACTTGTTTACTTTGCTTTTGTTGCCTGTATTTTTGAGATCTTATTCATAAAATCTCCCTAGACCAACGTTCTGCAGTGTTTCTCCTATGTATGTTTTCTTCCAATAATGTTATAATTTTAGGTCTTACATTTAGATCTTTAATGCATTTCGAATTGATTTTTGTATAGGTTGAGAAGTGGTAGTCTGGTTTTTTCATCTGAATACGAATGTGCAGTTTTCCCCACACCATTTATGGAAGAGACTGTCTTTTCTCTAATAAATGTTCTTGGCACCTTTGTGAAAAATGAGTTCACTGTAGGTGTGTGGATTTGTTTCTGGGGTCTCTATTCTGTTCCATTGGTCAGTGTGCCTGTTTTTATGCCAGCACCATGCTCTTCTGATTACTACAGCTTTGTAGTGTATTTTAAGACTGGCAGTGTGATGGTTCCAGTTTGTTCTTTTTGCTCAGATTCCTTTGGGCATTCAAGGTGTTTCATGGTATAATACAAATTTTAACAATTACTTTGATTTTTCTATGAAGAATGTCATTGGTTTTTTGATAGGGATTGGACCAAATCTGTAGGTTGCTTTGCATGGTATGATCATTTTAGCAATATTAATTATTCCAATCCATGAACATAGATGTCTTTCCATTTGGTTGTACGCTCTTCAATTTCTTTTATCAGTGTTTTGTAGTTTTCCTTGTAGAGCTATTTTACCTGCTTGGTTAAAATTTATTCCTAGGTTTTTTCTTTTTTTAAGCTATTGTAAATGGGATTGCCTTCTTGAACATTTTCAGCTAGTTTATTGTTCATGTATAGAAATGCACTAATTTTTCTGTGTTGATTTTGTATCCTGCAAAAACCTTTCAATTTCTTTTTCTTTTTCTTTTTCTTTTTTTTTTTTTTTTGAGACAGTCTCCCTCTGTCGCCAGTCTGGAGTGCATTTGGCACCATCTCGGCTCACTGCAATCTCTGCCTCCCCAGTTCAAGTAATTCTCCTGCCTCAGCCTCTTGAGTAGCTGGAACTATAGGCATGCACCACCATGCCCTGCTAATTTTTGTATTTTTAGTAGAGATGGGGTTTCACCGTGTTGGCTAGGATGGTCCCTGTCTCTTGACCTCGTGATCTACCTGCCTCAGCCTCCCAAAGTGCTGGGATTACAGACGTGAGCCAATACACCTGGCCAAAGCTTTCAATTTCTTATGCATAACACACGTTCTGGTTCACAGTAAGCTTACCTCAATATGCAAATGTTGAGATATTGAACAAAAGCAAGAAATGAAGAAAGAACATTTCAATAGATCACGCAGAGTTAATTTCCTTAAAAATGGATTATCCAAAAGGCAAATGTGATCAAATGCCTTGGACCACCTTCACATTACAGCCCCAAAATGGCTGTTGATAAAATGGGAATACTGCTCTTCCATTAGCTTGACATAGATAAGAAAATTCAGTTTTCTTATGGCATAGTGTCTGAATTTGCTGTCCATGATTTCCATTAACAGAGCATCTTGGACTGGGGGAAAAGTAAGATTATATTTTCATCTCAGGACCTAGGAGTAACACCTTATCAGATCAAGGTCAAAAATAAGCAGATAGTGACAATGTAATGAATGTTGAAACTGAAGTTTAAGGTTACCCACTTAAAACCGTTTAAGAGCTAATGATTTTTTCATCATTATAGACACAGAGATGTTTTATAAATGTGTGATTGAAGAGCCTGAGGAAGATACAAAATGAAGTCAAAATAAACTGAGATGAATATCAAGGAGGCATGATTAGATTCTGATTGTGACTAAGAAAGCTTAAATCTAATCACCATTACTACAATCAAAACAAAACTAATATTTTTAAATGGAATGAGAGTAAACTTCAAGAAATTTCTAGTACTTTCCATACGAAGAGAGTATGCCAATTAGCTGATCTGAAGGACTAGTCCATTTAGAAGGTTTACACCTATCATACAGATGGCTGTCTTGAGTTTAAATATTTTGAAGCCATTAGCCATTAATATTTCTCTGTTTTTATTTTAATTGAATCACATTGTTTCCCAATAAAATTTCTGTGTCTGTGGACTATATAATCGTTCTACCCATGAAGCATCTGGACAGAGAGAGAAAAATTAAATTTGTGCATCTAAAAAACTAAAGACAAGACCCAGGCATGTGTTACACACAAAGTAGAGCCAAGCTATTGGCTTTGTTTAGGCAGGGAGGAGAATTTCCTTGGATTATACCTCCAGTAACAGAGCAAGGCTCTTCAACTTCGAGATGAGATATAGATATAGATATAGATATAGATATAGATATAGATATATGTGTGTGTATATATATGTATACATATATGTGTATATACATATATGTATATATATAGTGGGAGACAGAGAAAGCAGAAAAGGGTTAGATAATTTAGAAGAGAAAAATTAGTTAAGGAACACATAATATTTAATATAATCACTATGTTGAGTATTGCTTCCTCATTTAAATTTGTGAGCAGTGCCTCTATCTTGTTGCCACAATCAATGCTAATGGAGTGTAAAGAGTTTATATTGCTAGCTATAATTCACACAGGCAGCCAGACTGGCTATTTGGGTAAGCTTGAGCTCCTTTCATCATCCGATCTTGAGCAATGTGTGTACACGTATGGCACTGTGTGTATATGTGTGTGCTACCGTGTGTGTGCCAGTGTGTGCAATTACATTTATATGATCAAAGCTTTTGTGAAACAGGATATAAAATAGGAAATCTAGGAGATGCTCCATGTTTTCGGTCCAAAAACACATGCACAATTCAAAGAAGAGTTAAGTTTATATATATACACAGACATACTAACACACTTTTTTTTTAACAGAACAGAAAAAAATCAACAATGATTACACATAAGAGGGCATTCATGGGAAGGAATACAGAATTATCCAAGGACTCATTTCTACTACAATTCTTGCCCAGGAAAACTCTCCTAACACCTACAAATTCATTTTCTAAATAGGGAGCAATCATCTTAAATTTATTACTTTGTCCCTCTGGGTAATGTCATACCTTTCCTTTGCTGAACCATCTTTCATATATGGCTAGATGAAACCTTGTCTCTGGAGATGGACATGGGGATTCATTAGAGAAGAAGAAATGGAAGGCATTATCTCTTTATGTAACCCAGTCTTATGAGACTGTGGTCAAAGTTCAAGTTAGTAACAGTTTGGTTTAATGGTCATTGGAGAGTGATAAGAAGAATGCTTCAGAGAGGCATATATTCCAGAACACAGCTTTCCACCTGGATTATTCTTTTGTTGAGCCTATAAAAGGATTCTGTCTTTATGAGTCGCTGTGTGTACAAATCTCATCTCACAGGTTCTGAAGAGCCTGAATGTCAGTGGTGATTCATTTCCACACTACCATCTTAATGGTCAGACTGTTTATGTGACTGGAAAGGATTCACAAAGAAACAATGACTCATGAGAAGCTAGTAGATGTGAACAAGCTTATGGTGCATTTTTAGTTTATGGACTAAAAATTTGAGATTTAAGTTTTAAGTTGAAGAAAGAGATGTTTAGAAATTGCGGATGTATTATTTTCGCTTAAAAACACAGTCGGCCCCTGTATTCATAGCTTCTGCACCTGTGGATTCAATAAATCAGTGCCAAAAATATTTCTAAAAATCAATGATAATAAAAATAATAATACAACAATAAAATAATACAAAATAAAAACTCAGCACAGTATAACTATTTATAAAACTTTTACATTGCTGTGGTTATTATAAGTAATCTAGAGATGATTTAAAGTACATGAGAGGATATATGTAGGTTACATGCAAATATTATGCCATTTTATACAAGGCACCTGAGCATTGACAGATTTTGTTACCTGAATGGGTTCCTGGAATCAATCCGTCACAGATACTGAGGGAGGGGGTAAATTAGGACTAATTTACCCCTAAAGTCTCTTCCAGATTTATAATTGTTTTACTATGTAATTGCTAAATTATCATCCTGCTAAAATTAACATGAAATTTCAATCTTAATTCCTTGGAATATCAAGTGATCAGAAAAATAAATATGATGTACACATCAAACAATTCTACTTATATTTTTTAAAAATGTTGTAAACTTAAAGATATGGCAGACACTTGAAATTCTTGTAATGACTTGTAAAAGATCCTCTTATTTTTAGTGCTACTTACAGGTTCGTGTTAAATGTTATATGAAGCCATTGGCTCATAAGTATGTATGTTTTTTATCCTACTCTATTTGTTCAGCTCTATTGTTACCTTTAAAATCCTTATCCACTTGGGACCATTGTGCGTGTACTAGGCTCTACTTCAAAATATGACCCCCAGGTCTTTTGCTTACAAGTTTTTGTCTTATTTGTTATGCTACATCATTAGATGGGAAAAAGGCTTTACACATAAACACAGAGGAAATTGCATATCATGAGGTTATTTTTGACAAACCACAGAATATATGCATAACCTCTAAATTAAAAAGCAATGTGATAATAAAAACAAATATTCTGAGAACTTGACATAAACTATTCTGATTTCTTGGGCCTAATTTAATGCACTTTCTTCCTTTACTCTCTTTTTTTTTTTGGTTTCTTTTCTATTTTCTTTTTTTTTCTTTCCAAATTTTATTTTAGGTTCGAGGGGTACGTATACAGGTGTGTTACATGTGTAAACAGCATGTTGCCGGTGTTGAGTATACAAATAATTTCAACTACTCAGAATTTGGGAGGGAGAGGTTAAATCCAGAAGTCTTCCCTTTCCCTGTGCCTTTTCTATATAATCTCCATGCTCTGAGAGAAGTCTCATGTTATTTTTCTGATTTTAGGAGAATGATTTGGTAACATTTGTTAGTGTGCAGGATTCCAGTACACCAACAGATTCTGTACATAACAATAATGCTTTTGCTAGGATCCTCTTCCAAATTGGTAAGAGCAGTTAATTACCCCACTTAAGGCCTGTTCATACTAGTTCTTCTTGCATCACACAAGAAGTTTAAACAAAGGTTTTCATATGACTTTGTACTTCAGGCTGGCTGGTCCTCAGAGTTGCGTTTGAGTTTGAGGTTGAAATGTTAGAGATACTTGTTACTCACTAAGTGACATACTTTTAACCAGAGAGACCTGAATCCAGATTTCAGGTACTAGCTCAAATCTTAGTAAACAGGATTTAATATTTGTGTTTGCCATTGCTTGGTTATTGCTCTTTGTGTATAATTCTCCCTTCAGTATCATGGTATAAGAAATGCAGAGGCCAGAGTAAAAAAAATATTACGAAAATTTAAATATTCAGGATACATGTGAAGGTGAAAAGAAGAGTCTCAAGAACTATACAGAGAATGGCAAGACCACCACTCCAAATTCTTAAAAGTCATTAAGAAACCATGGGATGGCAAATGATCTTCTTCAGTAAAGGAGGCAATGAATATACTGTATGTGGATTGTCTCCAAAGAATGTAGAAATAATGTAGTACAATTCATTGTTTCAATGAAATAGTTCTCTTAACTGATTTTACATTCACCTGTTATAAACCAGCTGGAACAGCTTAATTAGCTTCTTGGCAAAGCTAAAGCTAATTTTTTCATTTTTATTATTTTCTGCTTTTCCCTCATAAGCAAACCTTTCCTCCATCTTCAACTCACTGCCTGTAATAGACTTTTGTTACTCAAATTGCAGTACATAAACCAGCAGCACTGACATCAGCTGGGAACTTGTGAGAAATGGTGAATGCAGGACCCACACAACAGCTACTGGACCAGTCTGTTTTTTAAACATCAACCTGGATAAGAAGTGGCACAGTAGAAAAATAAGTGGTGCAATAGCAGTGTGATGCTGCTATGATCTTTGCCTGCAGTGGTAATAGTGAATCTTGATTGTGATATTTATTGGAGCTAATATGTTATTTTTTTGTTTAGAATAATTAATGATAAAAGTAGATAATTTGGGCCTCATTTTGTCAACCTGATTTTGTATGTGTCCTTCTAACAAGTTTTGGAATTTGACAAGTGTGATATTTGAATGAGAATGATACAAAAACCTGAAAACAACTTTGAAGATGCTAGGGAAGTTATTTATGTTCTAGTAGAAGATGGCCCAAACTCTTGCACTTTAAAAAAGAAAGAAAATGTCTCTTGTATCCTGAATGATGACTGGAACTCAGCTGCTTAAGAAAATTTGGAAAGATCATTAATTTTTGTCTTATTTCTCCAATTGGAAAAGGGATAGTTTTGTTTTACAACTTTAATTTCAGTGTGGGAACTTGATGATAGAAAACATTTCATATTATTCTCAAATAGTGTGCTCTATATTACTGGCATTATATTTCTTTTAGCAGAAAAGAAATGTCTTACACTCTGTCTTTTCTAGAATCTAGTTTGTACATTTTAAGTCTATAATATACAATGATTCAAGGTACAAGATTAACAGGAAATAGATTTTTATCCTAGAAGATAATGTGATCTTTATGTCCATTTTGTTCCCATTTTATTATACCACCCTTTGAAATTTATACCAGTGAGAAACAACAGCAACAACAAAAACCAAAAAAACCCCTCCATGAGATATTGAATTTCCACTTCATAAGACCTAGATGGATACATGGGGACACTTCCAGGAAAGTCCTCCCCCAAAGAGAAGAGCCCAAAATTAGCAGTTAAAAATAAACATAGCTCTTTGGCCTCTGATTCTTCAGAGAGAACGATTTCATGGGAACATCGATTAGGGAAAAGAGAAAAAAAAAGGGTCTACTTTCATCGCTTTCTCTTTTCTTAATTGGGCTTCATTTGCAGTAAGACCTAGAAAATAGACTCACTAGATTCTAGAAGTCTCATTGGACCGTGCTTATTCGAGAACTATGAAGTAAACACAGCCTGGTGGTTCATGTAGGACATGTGATGAAATTTCACCTAATTTGAACTAAAATGATACAATGATTGCATGTTCAAAGCCTTAAGTATCACAATATGAATTTTACTTTCATTTGTTAATAGAGAGACCTTGAATAGTTCTATATCTTAAAGTTTCCTAATCTATTTCAGTGGTCAGAAGTAGAATAATTTTGGAGTAAGCATATCTGGAAACAGGCAAAGTAAGTCAGAATTTATTATTAAATACCTAGTGTAAAATGATAACATTGAATTAGGAAAGATGACTACAGGGAGGAAGTAGAGTAAAGATTGTAGATGCCATTTTCATCAGAGGAAAGGAAGGACATGGACTTCATTTTGGAGCAATTTGCTAATGATGAGGCACTGATGGTACTGCTAAGAAAACCATTTGAGGACAGTGAAGATGTTCAGTCCTTAGGCTGTGGATGTGTCAATGGTTAAAGAGGTAAAAACACCCAGTAGAACTGGGGTTAAGTTACAATGATAAAAATCAGATAATTTAATTATATGGAAGTGATTAAAGGAAATTAGAAAAATAATTTAGAATAGAGGGACGACAAAAGAGCAGGGGAGGGAATGGAAAGGGAAGGGGCAGAAAGAGAGGAAAGGGAATAAAGAAGGAGGGAAAAGAAAGAAAGAAAAGAAAGGGAGGAGAAGAGGTATGAGAAAACCTATGAAGTGATAAGAAGAGATTAATCGCAGTTTGCGGGCATACAAAGTTGAGAGATATGAAAAAGGAAAAAGAAAGCAGGATTTTTTTAGTTGCTCTTGATAATCTAAAGAGTATCAAGGTCAAGGGTCACAAAAAACATAAAAGGAGAAAAATTTTAGAAAAATCAAACAAAAATCTGGTAGTGTCAAATTCTGCCAACAGATTAGGGAAGATGTAGACAGAGAAAGGCCCACAGGATTTGGGAATTTGGCAATTTGATCTGTACTGATTGAATGAGAGAGATTATGCAGTAGAATGATGAGGAAGACAGATTACTGGGCATGAGGAGATAATCAATAGTGATTATTTAGAAGAGACAAGAAAGAATAAACTTAAGATGGAAAAATAGGATATCATAAGGAATAAAAAAGTACATAGTGTATGACATGTGAAGAGCTTTGAGCTAAAAAGCCATGTGCCTTGGAAGGATAGAACCTATAAGATAGAATCTTTGTCCTGAAAAACCTTACATTCTACTAGGATGGTAACATGAGTCTCTACACTGCAATATAAGTATATGATAAATATCAAGAGGCTTCATTTACTTGCATGCTCTCTTCCTCCTTCCATGCCTACTGTGTAAACATAGCTCTCCATATTTATTGCTTGTATTATTGCAATAGACTTATAACTTATTTTAGTCTCATGCCGTTCTCTAACCTGATTCACAATTATGGAGCCCTTTATATACCCACGTGGATCTTTTTGCTTTTCAAATTAGTAAGTGGAGGTCAAGGGTGCCAGATGCTGCAATGCATGGAGCAATCCTATACAACTAAGACTTGTCCTGTATGACTCAAGATTTGCAGATGTCCAAACAGGCTAAAACCATAACAAATACAGACTGGGATGACTATAAAACATAATAATCTGAGAGAGCTGTTAGCAAGAGTTATATAAAAAGCTTAGTAGATTAGAGAATGTTGTTGAAAGTGAACTTGTATAAAAAAAAGACTTGTTAAAATTTATTGAATAGAATATGTATTTATTCTATTTTTTGGTGTATTATAGCATCTCCAGTCACACCTTTAATTGAAAAGATTTTCAGTACAGTACAGAAGTGCAATTAGTATAAACTCAATGAAACCAATTGCAAATTCATAACAGTAGAGTTTTTTAAACTCCTTTTGACAGATTTTTAAATGTGTTATAAATCAATAAAGATACATGAAAATAAGGTATTCCATGAATTTCATTTATAAAGTTTGTTTAAAAAATAATGCATATTATTGCATTCCTATTAATATATTTAGAAATTTGTAATGAAATGATAAGTAACAAGATTTCTAAAAATTGAATATGGAAGAATTTGATTTAATATAGCCTCATTTGTTATCTTTCTCTGATATTATCTCCAAAAGTCTCTCATATACCTCTTCTGTGGTTTTTGGTATTTACTATTTTTCTTCTTGTTTCATCTATTATTCTTTGTTGTTTAGAGAACGATATAGTCTCCAGTGTCTTTTTAAGCAGTAGAGACTTAAAGCATGCCCTGACCTGAGGAGGGCTTTTAAGACAGATTATAATGCTTCATCATTGCCCTAACCCATGTCATGAACATAGAGAATTATTTTGACACTATGTTTATCTATAAATTAGTCCTAATTCATTTGACAGAATATTATACGTATTTGTTCTCTTCACTCTGACTGTGATTTTTTTTTTTTTTTGGTGTGACTCCGTCTATAGTGCTCTGTGTCTATTTCTATCTCTCGTTACCACTTTAGTTTTAACTTTGGTTTCTAAATATTAACTGCCATTATTTTATTTTCATATTCATTGAGCACATACTATGTGCCATAAACATGTGAGATACTAACTATGTAACCCAAACAAAAAAGGCAAATCTCTCTTCTCACAGAGCATGCATTCTAGCATGGGAGAAAAAGCATAAACAAATAAATGGGTTGAAATGTGTGTAAGTGGTGACAATTGCTGCGGAGAAAAATAAAACAAGGCAAAAGGAACTGGGAAAAGAAATGTTCACATTTTATACAGGGTGATTAGGGAATCTCATGCTGATATTTAAGCTTAATTAAGAGGAAATGAGAAAGAGAAATATGTGGTTATCAGGGCCAGGCAATAGCAATTTCAAAGTCCTAAGGCAGGAAGGCACCTGACGTCTTCATAAAAACCACAAGAGAGAAAAACTGGAGCAAAGTACGTTAATTGAGAAAGAAGGTTGGAGAATTGCCAGGGATAGAGGATGAAGGATTTGAAAACCACCGTAAGAACTTCAGTTTAATGTTCGGCATAAAATGAGAAGTCAAGGACAGAATTGTAGTAGAGTGGCATAATCTGACTTAACATTTTTAAAGGATGACTCTGGCTTCTATTTTGAAAACTGTCTTAAAGCTAGGATATAAGGAGAGATACCAGGTACATGGCTATACCAATATATATCACAAGAAAAATAATAGGTTGGGTATTTATTATTTAAAATGTTTGGAACCAGAAATATTTCAGATTTTGGATTTTTTTTATTTTGGAATATTTGCATATGAATAATTACATATCTTGGGGTTGGGACTCAAGTCTAAACACAAAATTTGTTTATGTTTCACATACACCCTGTACACATAGCCTGAAGGTAACTTTATACAATATTTTAAATAATTTTGTGCATGAAACAAAGTTTTAACTGCATTTTGACTACATCCTAACATATGAGGTCAGATGTGGAATTTTCCACTTGTGGCATCAGGTTGGCATTTGAAAAGTATCACATTTTAGAGGATTTCAGATTTCAAATGTTTGGAGTAGGGATGCTCAACCTGTAATACATAATTAGGAAAGTTCTCCACTTACTTTCATATGTAGCTTTGTGAGTGTTTACTAACTGAATGTCTAATGATGACTTCTGTGTTTTAAATTCAAGCAGTAATTGGCTAGACAGTACTACCTTGCTATCTTTGCTTATAGAAACTATTATTTCATTAAATATTTATTGGAGACTTGAAATGTGCCAGACATTGTGCTTGGCACTAAAGATAAAATAGCAAGTAAAACATGCACACTCTTTATATCATGGACCTTATATTCTAACAGATAAATTGCTTTAGTTTGTACTTATTATTTCTCCTATTTTCCATATTCTTTTCCTCCTCCCCTAAATTGCATATCCCTTTGAAAATGGATTATACATCTAATTATGTAGTGTGGATTCATTCATTTATATAATAATGGACAGCCTGTGTGCCATGTACTGAGCAACTCGTATCACTCCAGTAAGTTGGACCTTGCTGAGACTAAGTGAATGTTCAATAAAGTCTTTCAGAGTTGAGTTGATTTGAATATTAAAAACAATAAACAGCAAAGAAGACAGGTAAAGAGTTAAGAAGCTGTATCATAAAATATAGGCAGGGAGCATGCAAATTATGTTCCCTCTGTGCTGGAGTTGCTGACCCTAATGGCTTTTGCTTATCATTTGCAAGCCTTTCTTATTCTCAGTTTACTTCAGTCACCTTCACTGTCAAAGCAGGACAGTAATACTTGCTGACCTTTCAGGGATGGAAGAAGGAGCCAAAAAAACCATGCAAATGATTGCATACAAATGATCAGGCTGAGAGTGGCTCAATATAAATGCTAACTAGAAAAGGATGCAATTCACTTCACGCTATAATTTCAGTGCACAAGGAGACATCAGACCATTGATTACCCCCTCTTATATGTGAAAAATAGATAAAAAGAAATTTAGCATTCACAACTATAACAAAACGTTTGTTCAAAGCTCTTGTTATAGTAAGTCTTCTTTAAGAACCAAATGTTTATTTTGAAAATATAGTCATGAAGTAAATAGAAAATGTGTATAACCATCATAATTTTCTAGGAATAGAGTAGAGAGGTAGACTTTACCATTTGAATCAAACAATTTCTTCTCCCTTGATCATTCAAATAGAAGAGGGAAAACGCACTGTGAAATTACAAACCCAGATAAAACCTTTTAGCTGTATTTTTTACTCTTTACTCCAGATTTCCATCTTTAATATAAATAAGGTTATAAATGGTTGGTTCTGTTAGTTTATGTAACATGTTTTAATTTTTTTGTATGCTTTCCTACTACATATTGCTATGGATATTAAGTTTGATGTATACATTATTATATAATACATGGTTTTTCACTAAAATAGATATGACATCAGTGATCTTGAGCAGGCAAGACACAAGGGTAGATGTAGAAAAATATTATGTTGAATTTCTATTCAACATGCTTATTTCATTTAATACCATACAGACTAGGTGGAAAAACTCTATTTTAATCAATGTATTGATTCCAACCCCAACTTCTTTCCTACCTTTTCTTCTTTCTTTCTTTTCTTACTTTCATTTTAATAATATATTTGAAGTGTCAAATCCAGTTAATTTGTAGAATGTCACAAAGCATAGATAATCTGACTCTTTCCTCATTATTGGATTCATGCTACACAATTTTAGCTCAAAATAGGCAATAGTTTTAAATGTATCACATTAGAAAGCACATAATATCAGGTTTATTTCTCCGTTATTAATCCTTTGGTTAAGTTGGTATCTGCCAGAATGCTCCACTAAAAAGTTAAGCTTTCTGCTTTATAACTGCAATCTGTGGAAGGTCATTTGAGGCCATTGAATATCCTGTTTCACAGCAAAATTTATTCCCTTGTTTTAACATTCAAATATAAATCTATAATTACATTGGTTATTGCAAGAGGGTGATTTTCTAGTTGTTTTCTCCTTTCTATACTTATTAGTTGTCATTATCTGTAATGAAAAATACCACCCTACTGCTGTGAGCATTGCACAATCACCTTGATTTATTATTTTTACTATTAATTAATGTGTTATAATCCATTACTATTGTAAGTATTTTCTATACTTAAATTGTCACAAGCTTAGCCAGTAGCAACTTCTTCAAGGTAGATATTAGGTCAATTTTTTAAAAATTATCAAATTATATGTACAGAAAAGTATACACAACATAAAGGCAGCATGAAAAATTTGACAAATGAAACACACATATGTAACCTGCGCCCAAATATAAAAAAAGTGAATGTTATCAGAACCACAATTATTTCACAGACCCTTCTAATCAATATTCTCATCAGTAGTCTCATCAACATTCTCCAACAAAGATAATCATTTTCCTAACTTTAAACATCATAGATTTGATTATTACATCTTTAAATTTTACATTAATGGAATTGTACAAAATGTAATTTTATTTCTGGCTTCAACTCATAGTTCATGAGATTCCTAATCTTCAATGCAGTAGTATATCTTTATTGCTATATATCATTGTATTTTATAAATTTAAACAATTTATCTACCCATTATATTTTAAATGGGCAAGTGAATTATTCCATTTGGAGCCTTATAAATGATGTTCTTATGAACATTTTATCAAATGCCTTTTTTAAAAAACACAATTTTGCATTTCTATTGGCTACATACCTCTGGGTAGAAATGATGGACCAAAGAGTAGACGTGTTCTGCTTTAGTGGATATTGCCAAATATTTTCATAAATTTTTAACAGAATTTGAGGTTTTGACTAATGTACATTGTCACCAAAAACTGTATTTTTTTAACCCTACAAATTCTGATGGGTGTATTTTATGATTTTAGTTCACGTTTACATTTAGAACTTCCTTTTACATTTAATTTGGATTGTGTTGATCAATTTGAATAGACTTGCCATTGTAATAACACTGGGTCTTCTGGTCCATGAACAAGTATATTTACCTATTTATATCTTCTTTCATTTCTCACTGCAATGCTTTATACTTTTTCATATACAAAATGTACCTTTTTATGTCCATCGTTCTACACCTTAATCTCTAAATAGTTCATATTTAAGGATGCTACTGCTTTTGATATTTCAAAAATGTTAAGTTTGAAATATTTGTTGTTGCTATATAAAATAGAGTTGATTTTTTCATATTGATCTTATATACTACCATCTAGCTAAACCTGTTTACTAGTTCTAGCAGCTTTGGGGCATATTTTATAGGATTTTCTATGTATATATATATATATGTATGTTCATGATAATCACAAATGAAAGCGATATTATTTTCAATCTCAAGGCTCTTTCTTCTCCTTGCCTTATTACACAGCTAGGACTACATTGTGAGTGTAAGTTGTGAGAACAGATGACTTATCTACGTCCTTAACCTTGAGGAAAAGTAGTCATTCACCACTAAGTGTGACAGAAGCTGTAGGTTTTTCTCAGATTCACTTTATAATTTTAGGAAGTATCCTTCTATTTCTCATTTCCCAAGAGTTTAAACAGAAATAGATATTATATTAGTTATGTTTGTGAATCTATTAGAATCACATGGTTTTTCTTTGTCATCATTATTATTATTATTATTATTATTATTATTATTATTATTTTGAGATGGAGTTTCGCTCTGTCACCCAGGCTGGAGTGCAGTGGTGCGATCTCGGCTCACTACAACCTCTGCCTCCTGGGTTCAAGCAGTTTTCCTGTCTCAGCCTCCCGGGTAGCTGGGACTACCAGCGCCCGCCACCATACCCAGCTAATTTTTGTAATTTTAGTAGAGACAGGGTTTCACCGTGTTAGCCAGGATGGTCTCGATCTCCTGACCTCGTGATCTGCCTGCCTCAGCCTCCCAAAGTGCTGAGATTACAGACATGAGCCACCACACCCAGCTGTCCATATTATTAATATTGCAAATTATACTGATTTTCAAATGTTATACTAGCTTTATTCTTGAGATTACTCACACTTTACCTTGGCATATTATAATTGGCTTTCATATACTCCTTTATTTGAGAAATATCTGTCTGTCTTTTATCTTTTCTTGTAATTTCTTTGCCTGAGTTTTGATGTTAATGTTGGTCTCAAAAATTCTGTCTTCTGTTGTTCATAGTCTGCTTTTATCCATTTCTAACGTATTTTAAATTTTAGATATTATATTTCTCAGTTATTAAATGTCAATTTGGCTTCAGAGATTAAATGTATTTGTTGACTTATTCTAGATGTATTGTTGAACTATTATATTTTCTTAGATATAAGAACAAAAATTTTATTTATAACTAGTCAACCAACATCAATATCTAAATTACCTATAGGTCACTCTCTCTTTTATTTTCTAGATAACGTTTTTAGAGATGTTTTATCTTTTTGGTGGACCTTTAAAATTGTTATTAAATACTCAATACTGTGCATATAAATTTTAGGGACTCCAGATGATGTCATATCTCCTTCAGTTTATCATTTCCTGCACTTGGCAGAAAGGATGGCATCTGATCCCATTTTTAAATTCTTTTATCAAGTATGGTGCTAGTTGGAAGTTGATTGTACAGTATCTTTTACACTATCTTCTACCAACACAACCTCATTCTTCTTTTTAAAGAAGAAGGTGAATAATTATTAAATAAGCATATTCACTTTCTTCTTATTAAATACAAAGTGAAAAATTTTGTCTCTTTGTCCAAGTTGATTTTAATGTGCCTTAAGAAAACAAGATAGACATATTCAGAAGGTCAGAAAGTTCTAAATATTAAGATAGATAGTAACATGAGACATTAATATTTGGGAATATTAAAAGAGTTGGAATCGTCTTGGAGAGTTGGGTCAAAATGATCAGAGAAAAGGTGAAGATTGGAACTCTGCAGAACATCAATAGTATGTCACCTCAATGAATGTCTATATGACTCTTCAATCTATCTAAGGCATAGTAATAGCTTAATACCTAATAAATTATTAGTACCTTATATGATTATTAAATTAAGTAAGGTTACTTACTCTAAGTGTCAGTTCTTTCTCGTATTCTATTGCATTACTTGTACATATCCAGAGAGGTATTTTAAATTAGAAATGCAGGTAAATTTCACCATCAGGGCATTAAATAAAAACTTGTTGATTTATAAATATGTATGTATATTCCAAAGTGTCTAAAATTTCTCATTGGTAACACGTGAGAGATATAGCATCATGGCCAATGTACATATCTTTCAATGAAAAGCGAGATTTATAAAGTTTTAAGTGCTTTAAATGAAATTTCCATTTATATATATCAGGTTACTATATGTAGCAACTGTCAATTAGCCATTTCTGATTACTTTTTATAAAACTATGTCATATATAAACCTTAGGCACATTTTAATGAAAAATAAATATAAAAGTAGTAGATCTATTATCATCACCATAATTTGTCAATGTTTGGGCTACAT
Organism: Gorilla gorilla gorilla; assembly: GCF_029281585.2. Classification (NCBI taxonomy): domain Eukaryota; kingdom Metazoa; phylum Chordata; class Mammalia; order Primates; family Hominidae; genus Gorilla; species Gorilla gorilla. Next base: position 88,091,378 of record NC_073236.2, on the reverse strand, counting down.
TGCTGATTACGTCACTTAAAATATCAATTTAGAAAATTTACACAGTAAATCAAAGAAATAATTGAATATCAAGGATGTTTTGATTTTGTTTTAGATAACCCATGTTGCTTTACATAGCTTTTTTTCATTTGTAATACAAGATTTCCTTATATTTCCTTCCAAAATTTAAAATAAGTTTGTTATAGTAAAACTTGTGTCTGTTCACTCATTACCTAATTAATAACGTCTCCAATATATTTCACTGATTAGTAAGTTACTTAATCAAATAGTATATTAAATAATGTCAAATATACTGAGTGATGACATTAATGTCAAGACCTCTTCATTTTTATTTACAAAATATGCTTAAACATTTTCCATTTCTTATTATATCTATAAAGATAAGCATATGTTTATGAAAATTAGACACACAAATTATTTCTCGCCTGCTAGGAACTTTTGATTCATTCAGCAAATATGATGCCAAAATTATTGCAAAGTGAGCATCAATAGTTATACTGATTTGAATCCTAAGAAACTAAAGAAAATGTTGTGAAATATATCATTTTATGACATTAACTACTGAGACCATCAGACCCATAAATAGTGAAGTGCTATATAACAATGATGATAATATATATGCACAAATAACATTTTTTCCATTAACTTATGCGTACAAATTTTTGCCAAACAGATAAAGCAGTCAGTTTAAAATAATAAAAGCTTGGAACTATTTTTGTGTGTGTGTGTCAATTCTGGAAAAAGGCAGGTGCTTGCTTCACGTCATCTAAGACAAGACAGTTTTGATTGACTGTAATTCAGTGTACTTTTTCCACTACACATTAATCAGTTTCTACTGATTTATCCAACTCTTAAATATTACTGCAAGATCATACTAGCCTTCTGCCTTGCATCTGTCACCTCTCGCTCCCGTGGTGAGAAACCTGGTACCTAACATCTATCATCCATTTCCTTAATCGTTCAATGCCAGTATACATCCATAGTGGTAGCAGGATTGTTAAGCTGTACCAGGGTGGGGAAAATATTTCTTAACTAGAGTATGGTGCTTATGTACAATATCTTTTGTCAACAATTTTATGGACTCCACTAATTTCCAAAGTTACTTACGTCAACACCTTGTCCCTCTACCCCCTTCTCGGTGTGGTTGGTTCATATATTTACAGTACAGATAGATTCTCTGGCCAGAGTCTGCATTTCTTTCTGGAACTAGGTAGCCTGCTAAATAGTTTTTGAAAATTTACATACATTAAGATTCAACAAATAATTTTTAAGGAAGCATCCCTTTGAAAAGTAAATTAACTACCCTTAAATAAATGTAAGATATATAGAAAACACAATTTTATACTCTTATTTTGGTTAACATGGAACACATATCTGTAGCAGCTGTTTGACAGAATTATGTTCAAATTGCTTGAGGCAATGTTTACATATTTGCAAAGTTAATCATTTTTATTTCTTTCATTTATTTTTCGAGACGGAGTCTCGCTCTGTGGCCCAGTCTGGAGTGCAGTGGCGTGATCTCGGCTCACTGCAAGCCCCGCCTCCCGGGTTCACGCCATTCTCCTGCCTCAGCCTCCCGAGTAGCTGGAACTACAGGCGCACGCCACCATGCCCGGCACATTTTTTGTATTTTTAGTAGAGACGGGGTTTCACCGTGTTAGCCAGGATGGTCTCAATCTCCTGACCTTGTGATCCGCCCACCTCGGCCTCCCAAAGTGCTGGGATTACAGGCGTGAGCCACTGCGTCCGGCCTGCAAAGTTAATCATTAAAACATAAAATTAATACTTTTATTTCTTTTTTTAAAAAATAGTGTTTTTCAACATTATCCTCAGCCTATCACCCAAACCTGTATATATCCCTTACTTCCCCAACGAGTCTGAAGGTTTTCGGAAATATAGTGGTATGTTCTGGTGATTGACTTGTATGGAAACATTATAAATTGGAACAATAGGGCCAAGAATGGAAAGTGAGGAAAAATTTAAATTGGAGTGAAAATATAAGAGGACAAAAATGAGATTTCTGGTGCATCTATTTAACTCAATCTAACATTTCAGGAAGGCTCTCATTGGTCACAGTGGCTGGGGCAGAGGCAAACATATTAAATGGTAGTATGTACCAAATATCCCTCTGTGCAGTATCTGACAGCAATCCAGTAGAAATGAGATGAAGAAAGATGATTGCTTAGCTGAAATAAATAAGACTTCCATTAATTAGAAACCAGTTTCATGCAAGGCAGAAAAGGGGAAACACTTCCCTCCTCAATTTTCACTATTAACTTGAGAAAAAGAAAACAGGTCTAGGCTTTATAAATCAAAACGTGTTCTTCCTTCCCATTTAAAAATATTTACTTTTTCATGTGATGTAAAAATAATTGTCACAGAACCAGTAGAATTCTAGCATTGTTTATTTTATATGTGGTGAGCAGGAACATATTTAGAAACCAGCCACAAGGCAGTAAAATTGATTTCTGGTTTATCTGGTATAGCTTTGAGTCCCTCACTGAGCCAGGGAATAATTGATTGCTGCAAGCCTTGTAGCAGTGGTTAAAAATTGATAAATGCTAAAGAGAGCACGATGGTTTATAGCTTCTTAAAGATTGTGGAACCTCTATATTTCTCTCTCATCACCAGCTCTAGATCATGAGGTAAAATTTAAAAGGCTTTTTGTCTTTTCCTTTGTAAATTATGTTCAGCCACTCAGGAACCCTGTAGCTGAGAGGACCATGGGAACCTTTTAGTTAAATAAGCAGACCTGTGATTTATAAATGCAGGTTATATATTGAGTAGTATTTTATTGCTTTGTAGTAGCCACACTAATTAGAAAAAAAAGACAACTTTGACAATATCTTTCAAAGTGGCTAACTAATGTTTGGACTTTAAAAATGAATAGAATACTAAAAAAAAGTATTGAAATTTCTGCAGTGTTTCTCTATTTCAGCAATTTATAATTGTAGCTTTTAGAACTGGAAGAGAACTCAAGCATAGCATACTGCTTTTATTAGTCAGTTATTATTATTTCCATGTTATATAGAAGCTACAATGTTTTCAAAGTTGAAAGATTAATTAAAATTCTCTAATTGTATCTTTCTCTAGTTAAATGTGTAACTTCTAGAAACATTAATTTTCAAATTCCTTAATAATTTTAAACTAGTCCAAATAATTTTTCCATTCTTTTATTAGATTAAGGTAACATTTCTAACAGTTTAAAAAATATTTTAGATGACACATGAAAATATATGAGAGGTTTATACCAAAAAAGTACATTAAAACATTTCATAGACTAACAGAACTAGGAAATATCTTCTGTATTAAATTATCAAGTTAAATTAAATTTTATATTAATTACCAAGTATTTTCTCCCAACTCAAACCTTATGAAACTCATGGTTAGCAATAATATAAATGATTTGAAAATTACATTACAGCTTTTACAATTTTTAATGTTTATTATAAACCTACATTAAGAGAATAATTTTCTAATCATTACCTTAAAAGAGCACTTTATAAAAGCTTAGGTGTGTTTTCTGGGTCTACATTGAAGAGTTTTACTACATTTACCTTTTCTACCTTTTTAAAAATAATTTATAAGATAAACTAGGAACAGAGAAAAACACACACACACACACACACATTACATCACTTTACATTTATGGCCCCTTTCCTTGGATGATTTTGGTGGAGAGGGGAATTACATACCAATTACGAACTGAATTAGGTTATTATTCCTGAACACTGCGTACACCATCCTGACATGCCCAGCCTCCACTGGGCATTAATAATTTTTAAAATACACCACTTGGGAAATTTATTTTAATGGATAAATGCAGAAACAATAGTGTGAAAACCTCCCTAAGGTAACAGGGCATTGATGGCATGGCATTCTGCAGATTCTAGAAGGCAAGGAAAAAACCCTTTAGAACCTAGAGACATGCAAAATATATTATAGTCTGTTCCAAATCCCTTACACTCATTAGGTTATTAAAAACTTCAACATGATTTAAGTATACTTCATTCAGTAAGTGAGAAAAGCAATAAAAATGGTTGTTATTATCATAAACTTAAAGAGTTCATCTAAAAATACTCTGCAAATTATCAACGGACACATAAAATAACAAGTGAACTAGCCCATTGGATGACGTTCAAATTAGTAACCAGGTTCCACTGACACAGCTTAGAAATTTACAATTATTTTACCATCCTAGTTGATTCTAAATACATTTTGCCAGCATAGCTATTTCAAACTTTTCTAATTAAGGTTTGGTAATATATTAATTAAAAAGTTTTAAGGGCTTTAGGTCTACTCTTCAGTCTTCACTGTACTCTGAGTTTAATTTGAGCCACACTAGCTGAAGGCCTGGAGCATAAAAGGGATTGTGCAATCTATGTTGCTTAATAGAATTCAAAGATAACTAAGTTACAACATCCATTTATAGAATATGGCCATTTGTAGGGAAGAGTGCTTTGCAAATGTTTCTCTTAAGGTAGTGACAACAGAAAGAAAAGACTATGGGTCACTACAAGTTATAGCACTGTGTGAAGAAAGCATTCGTATTTACTTGAGCAGATCTTACATAAAAGGAATGTTTTTCTGAGAAGTTTGAGCCAATGTATAAAGGAAAAAAATGAACGGTAGAGTATAAGTAATGTTATCAGAATGCCAGAATTGACCACAGTAAGTAAAAGAAAGTAAATACTTATATGCGCACGTATAAAATAATTAGAAATCTACCAATAAATCATGCTGCTATAAAGACACATGCACACATATGTTTATTGCGGCACTATTCACAAGAGCAAAGACTTGGAACCAACCCGGATGTCCAACAATGATAGACTGGATTAAGAAAATGTGGCACATATACACCATGGAATACTATACAGCCATAAAAAATGATGAGTTCATGTACTTTGTAGGGACATGGATGAAGCTGGAAACCATCATTCTCAGCAAACTATCGCAAGGACAAAAAACCAAACACCGCATGTTCTCCCTCATAGGTGGGAACTGAACAGTGAGAACACATTGACACAGGAAGGGAAACATCATACACTGGGGACTGTTGCGGGGTAGGGGGAGTGGGGAGGGATAGCATTAGGAGATATACCTAATGCTAAATGACGAGTTAATGGGTGCAGCCCACCAACATGGCACCTGTATACATACATAACAAACCTGCACGTTGTGCACATGTACCCTAAAACTTAAAGTATAATAATAATAAAATAAAATAAAAAGAAATCTACCAAAATATTAGTGGCTTTCTTTCTTTCTTTCTTTATTATTATTATACTTTAAGTTTTAGGGTAAATGTGCACAATGTGCAGGTTAGTTACATATGTATACATGTGCCATGCTGGTGTGCTGCACCCAATAACTCGTCATCTAGCATTAGGTATATCTCCTAATGCTATGCCTCCCCACTCCCCCCACCCCACAACAGTCCCCAGAGTGTGATGTTCCCCTTCCTGTGTCCATGTGTTCTCATTGTTCAGTTCCCACCTATGAGTGAGAACATGCGGTGTTTGGTTTTTTGTTCTTGGGACAGTTTACTGAGAATGATGATTTCCAATTTCATCCATGTCCCTACAAAGGACATGAACTCATCATTTTTTATGGCTGCATAGTATTCCATGGTGTATATGTGCCACATTTTCTTAATCCAGTCTATCATTGTTGGACATTTGGGTTGGTTCCAAGTCTTTGCTATTGTGAATAGTGCCACAATAAACATAAGTGTGCATGTGTCTTTATAGCAGCATGATTTATAGTCCTTTGGGTATATACCCAGTAATGGGATGGCTGGATCAAATGGTATTTCTAGTTCTATATCCCTGAGGAATTGCCACACTGACTTCCACAAGGGTTGAACTAGTTTACAGTCCCACCAACGGTATAAAAGTGTTCCTATTTCTCCACATCCTCTCCAGCACCTGTTGTTTCCTGACTTTTTAATGATTGCCATTCTAACTGGTGTGAGATGGTATCTCATTGTGGTTTTGATTTGCATTTCTCTGATGGCCAGTGATGGTGAGCATTTTTTCATGTGTGTTTTGGCTGCATAAATGTCTTCTTTTGAGAAGTGTCTGTTCATGTCCTTTGCCCACTTTTTGATGGGGTTGTTTGTTTTTTTCTTGTAAATTTGTTGGAGTTCATTGTAGATTCTGGATATTAGCCCTTTGTCAGATGAGTAGGTTGCGAAAATTTTCTCCCATTTTGTAGGTTGCCTGTTCACTCTGATGGTAGTTTCTTTTGCTGTGCAGAAGAAGCTCTTTAGTTTAATTAGATCCCATTTGTCAATTTTGGCTTTTGTTGCCATTGCTTTTGGTGTTTTAGACATGAAGTCCTTGCCCATGCCTATGTCCTGAATGGCATTGCCTAAGTTTTCTTCTAGGGTTTTTATGGTTTTAGGTCTAACATTTAAGTCTTTAATCCATCTTGAATTGATTTTTGTATAAGGTGTAAGGAAGGGATCCAGTTTCAGCTGTCTACATATGGCTAGCCAGTTTTCCCAGTACCATTTATTAAATAGGGAATCCTTTCCTCATTGCTTGTTTTTCTCAGGTTTGTCAAAGATCAGATACTTGTAGATATGTGGCGTTATTTCTGAGGGCTTTGTTCTGTTCCATTGATCTATATCTCTGTTTTGGTACCAGTACCATGCTGTTTTGGTTACTGTAGCCTTGTAGCATAGTTTGAAGTCAGGTAGTGTGATGCCTCCAGCTTTGTTCTTTTGGCTCAGGATTGACTTGGCGATGCGGGCTCTTTTTTGGTTCCATATGAACTTTAAAGTAGTTTTTTCCAATTCTGTGAAGAAAGTCATTGGTAGCTTGATGGGGATGGCATTGAATCTGTAAATTACCTTGGGCAGTATGGCCATTTTCATGATATTAATTCTTCCTACCCATGAGCATGGAATGTTCTTCCATTTGTTTGTATCCTCTTTTATTTCCTTGAGCAGTGGTTTGTAGTTCTCCTTGAAGAGGTCCTTCACATCCCTTGTAAGTTGGATTCCTAGGTATTTTATTCTCTTTGAAGCAATTGTGAATGGAAGTTCACTCATGATTTGGCTCTCTGTTTGTCTGTTGTTGGTGTATAAGAATGCTTGTGATTTTTGTACATTGATTTTGTATCCTGAGACTTTGCTGAAGTTGCTTATCAGCTTAAGGAGATTTTGGGCTGAGACAATGGGGTTTTCTAGATATACAGTCATGTCGTCTGCAAACAGGGACAATTTGACTTCCTCTTTTCCTAATTGAATACCCTTTATTTCCTTCTCCTGCCTAATTGCCCTGGCCAGAACTTCCAACACTATGTTGAATAGGAGTGGTGAGAGAGGGCATCCCTGTCTTGTGCCAGTTTTCAAAGGGAATGCTTCCAGTTTTTGCACATTCAGTATGATATTGGCTGTGGGTTTGTCATAGATAGCTCTTATTATTTTGAGATACGTCCCATCAATACCTAATTTATTGAGAGTTTTTAGCATGAAGCATTGTTGAATTTTGTCAAAGGCCTTTTCTGCATCTATTGAGATAATCATGTGGTTTTTGTCTTTGGTTCTGTTTATATGCTGGATTACATTTATTGATTTGCATATACTGAACCAGCCTTGCATCCCAAAGATGAAGCCCACTTGATCATGGTGGATAAGCTTTTTGATGTGCTGCTGGATTCGTTTTGCCAGTATTTTATTGAGGATTTTTGCATCAATGTTCATTAAGGATATTGGTCTAAAATTCTCTTTTTTGGTTGTGTCTCTGCCCGGCTTTGGTATCAGGATGATGTTGGCCTCATAAAATGAGTTAGGGAGGATTCCCTCTTTTTCTATTGATTGGAATAGTTTCAGAAGGAATGGTACCAGTTCCTCCTTGTACCTCTGGTAGAATTCGGCTGTGAATCCATCTGGTCCTGCACTCTGTTTCCTTGGTAAGCTATTGATTATTGTCACAATTTCAGATCCTGTTATTGGTCTATTCAGAGATTCAACTTCTTCCTGGTTTAGTCTTGGGAGAGTGTATCTGTCGAGGAATTTATCCATTTCTTTTAGATTTTCTGGTTTATTTGCGTATACGTGTTTGTAGTATTCTCTGATGGTAGTTTGTATTTCTGTGGGATCAGTGGTGATATCCCCTTTATCATTTTTTATTGTGTCTATTTGATTCTTTTCTTTTTTTCTTTATTAGTCTTGCTAGCGGTCTATCAATTTTGTCGATCCTTTCAAAAAACCAGCTCCTGGATTCGTTAATTTTTTGAAGGGTTTTTTGTGTCTCTATTTCCTTCAGTTCTGCTCTGATTTTAGTTATTTCTTGCCTTCTGCTAGCTTTTGAATGTGTTTGCTCTTGCTTTTCTAGTTCTTTTAATTGTGATGTTAGGGTGTCAATTTTGGATCTTTCCTGCTTTCTCTTGTGGGCATTTAGTGCTATAAATTTCCCTCTACACAGTGCTTTGAATGCATCCCAGAGATTCTGGTATGTTGTGTCTTTGTTCTCATTGGTTTCAAAGAACATCTTTATTTCTGCCTTCATTTTGTTATGTACCCAGTAGTCTTTCAGGAGCAGGTTGTTCAGTTTCCATGTAGTTGAGCGGTTTAGAGTGAGATTCTTAGTCCTGAGTTAGTTGAAGTTGGTTGTAATTCTCAATTCTTTGCTTTAAACATCCATGCATTTTCTAAATCATCTACAATGAATTTTTGTATAAATTAACTTTATATACATATATATGTAGAAGGACTACCTTGCTACAGAAATTATTTGAATTGAAATATTATAATAAATTATAATTATAATTAGAAAAAATAAGTATTTTGTAATCTTAAATATACAAATCTTCTTTTGTGCTCTTTATGTAGGCAGTATGGCACAGGGAAAAGAAAACTGCCGTTTTTTGAAGCCAGACTGAGTCAAATCCTAGATAGAAGCACTCAAGTGTAGTTAGGAAAAAATTACTTAAAACCTAGCTGGGAGAAATTATTTAATCTCTGCATATCATATTTTCTTTATATGTAATATGAAGACAATAATAGGACATACTTCATCAGGCTGCTGTGAAGTTTAAGTGAATTAATATTTGGAAAAAACTTAAGAAAATATCTAGCAGAGTGACTCTCAATGAGTTTTAATGTCAGTAATAAAATGCAGTATACGCTCTCCTTCTCTAATGTCTCTTAGTTGTGAAAGATCTCCCTCAACCATATATCTGAAATTATCATCACCTGAAATTATCATTATCCCAGAAGGGTTTCATATTAACTAATTTCTACTTAGGTGCCAATGGCTAAACCTACTTCTCTTGTATCAGTGAGGAAAGAGCAAAAAAGTGCTGAGCTGATAGGAATAAGTACAAAATGAGAAACAGTATAGAAGTAGGGAAGGAGAGTGCAGAGAAAAAGAGATAGATGCAAATAAAAAAGTGTTTTTCCAATGGCTGACAATGATGCTTGTTTCCAAAATTTAAATGTGAAATGCTTCTTTTTCAATGATTTTTCCCACAAATAATATCTACCAGAAATACTACTATTACTTTTGTTTTAAAATGTAGAGTTGTTTTTTAAGGAAATACATACAAAGTACATTCCTTTAGGAAGTACATTCTTTAGGAAGGTCCACACTAATGTGAATGAGGAAGCATCTATTAACTGTCTTATATGTATCCTGGTGTGTCAGGTACTTTGGTTTAATATATTCTTATAGTTTATAAGAGAAAACATATGGTCTCTGAGAAATTATATGACATAAAACTTTTAAATGTAGATCCCCCCAAAATTGCTTTCTTTTATGTGGTAATTGAAATTGTCTATTTATCTCTCTTTTTCTTTACCATCAAGAAATAAGTCATGAGGAGAAATTATAGCAGCAGAACTTTCCCCCTACTTCGTGTATTCATTTTTTAAAAATCAACTTCCTTTATTTATTTACTTTAGTTCATTATGGCTTAACTCAGTCTCATCCAATTACATGAGCTGTTCATAATGGTGTCTTACTTCAGCAGTCCAGCCAGCTGTGATTGAAGTTAGCCATGAATGCCGACTACAGATCAGAGCACCTGTGAGATTATCTGTTCCATATGGAATGTCAGACGTATTCTAAACTGGAGTAATTGACTTGGCCAGGCTGAGGGGTCAGGAGTGTCATTAAAAATATATAGCTTGGTGTGATTAGCTGCAGAGAAGAACATTCAAGAGCTAGGGGCCCTGGAATCTCCATCAGCTTCACAGGTTTAGGTGCTTGGAAATGGATTTTGGAGGGATTGCTGTGATCTTTGACAAACTTAATATATCATTCACTTAGGCTGTCATTCAGCAAACCTTCTGTGAAAATAGATTCATCACAAAAGGCCATGACATTAAAGCTGTATACAACTCTTGAACAGAGTCAAAAAAAAAAACTGGATCTTTATGACTTCCTGAGTGTTCTCTTTTACAAAATCAGGACCACAGACATGTGCATGCCTGCATGCAAATGTACACAAACACACACATTCACAAACGCACACTCTCACAAACATACACCTTGTTGTAGAAAATAGTATAGTCAAAGTCATAGCCTGATTCTGGCAATTATCTGAGACCCAACAGCATGTGTTTTACATATTTATACTCACTATTGATTTAAATTTTGTTATTCACTCCCTTTTCCTATTGTCTTATTTTCTTCCTTAACATATTTTTATATTTCCTATTTTAGCGATTTTAAATTCTTTCTGGAACGACGTTGGCACTTATCAAAAATTAAATCTTATAAAGTGCTCTATGGTCATAGGCAAAATGGAATCTGTAGATAATCAAGTTCCTGAAGGGATGTGAAACCAACTGCTACAAGGATGAGCTAGAAGAATCAGAGATTTTTGGCCTGGAGCACACACAGAAGACTACTTTTAGAGGGGTCTGATGTCACTAACTTCTTGAGATTGCTGCCATTTTTAACATACAGCTAGCTGGATAGAAGAAGACAGTCTCAGATAAATGACCAGTTCAGACCACCAATGTCTCCTTCCAAAAAGGCCTGTACTGCTGTACATGCCAAGGGTTAGAGATTTTGGGGCCAACTTTTTCCAGCATGTCTTATATCCTTCAATAAGTTTGTTACTTAGCAAAACATTAGACCACTTAATAATCAATTTCCTCCATGGATTCACTCATACTTTGTCCTCACACTATTCTGGACTCCTTTCTCTTGATTTTATTTCTCCAAGTGATTCCATTGTGTCTTTCGGGACACTTATAAGTAAACATTTCCACATCCTCAGCTTTATCACAGAATTTTCACTTCCTTGCCTTAAGTGTCCCTGGAGGCTTCTGATCTTACAAGTAAATGTCTGGAGATGGGGTTGACAGCTCTTGAATGCAGTGCCATTATGAAATCAATCCTAGTCTAAGTAGACATTTTGGGTACCATGCCTTCTTATCTACTTTTGGCCTATGAGCATCCAGTCATTTTATTTTACCGTACAACTAGAGAGAACTTCTTAAAGTACTAAGTATATCATTCCCTGGTTTAAAGACCTTTAACTGTTAACTATTGCTCTGCATATAAAATCTTAACTTTTGCCATAACTAACAGGGATCTTCTTGATCTAATTCCATCTCAGATCTTAATGTTGTCTACCTGCTGTGCCTGAGGTTTACTGAGTTGCTGAGACTTGCTAAAACATGCCTTGTTCTCTTACTTTTGGGCCTTCCAGACACCAGCTTTGCTGTCTTGGCCCCACTGAGAGGGCTTATTTTGTAGATGTCGTTATTTTCGGAGAGGCTTCTGTGAACCACCACCCTCTCTGCAAATTAGGTACTTTTTCTTAGTGCACTCCTCCTCCTTGATCTTATCCTACTGCGACAAAATAATTCTTGTAATTGTATGTGTCCACAAATACACTATACATTTTCTATGAATGGAGATTATATCTGCAGCATTCAGTAGCATAACAGAGACTCAATAAATATGTATTGAAATGAATTAAATCTAATAGCTGATTACAAATAACTGGCTCTAACATAAAAGTAGAGATAAGTTTGCTTTCATTCATGTAAAGTAGCAGATGTGAAACCAATGAGGGACCATTATTGGGGGCATATTTTAATCAAAACTACTGAAAAATCTGAAAGAATTATGTAAAGATAAAGTATGCTGTCTTGAGATGTGGTGAGTTTTTCATCAGAATGACTAAAATATGCCTTAGATCATTAGTCCCCAAACCTTCCTTCTTGTGTACAGACTTCTATTAGTTTTATTTTTCTTCTTTTTATGTAGATATATTTCTATAGCCAAAAAATATAGATTTGTTTCCTTTATAAAAATGTGCTATTGTGCTAGTATGTTATAATAATCATGAAGCTTGCTATAATACATAAAATAGACTACTTAGAAAATAAATATAACAAATTTTCTAGTACTTTTTCCTGTGTCTTAATGAATTGCTTTGTGTACCACCCTGGGTCCTTGCTGTATATTTTGAAATAATTGTAAGGCTATGATTAAATTTTAAACATAATAATATTTTTAATGAATATAGTATAGACTTTTGCCTTGAAATTCTTATTTTGAAAACAATATTGAATTTAGGCCAAAGAAAAATATACTTACTTTGTTATCCTTTTTAGCAAAATCAAATTGCTAATGGCGGTGTTTAGCGTTTTCTGTATGTTGATGACTATGCTTCAGTGGTGTAAAACCTAATGCAATAAACCAGCATTTACTAGTTGTGGCATAATGCAAGAAAGCATCATTTTGCTAAGGGCCATCTAGGGATTACTAGTTCTCTCTCTTTCTGGTTAGATTTAGTCCTAAACTCCGTAAGGCATTTACTAACATCTACTTTCAAATCATGAACAATTGTCCTGATCAAAGGAAGATGAAACCACAAAATTCTTTATTCTGGAAAACACATCTCCCTAGAGTGTCTCAGCTGCACACTCTTCCACCTTGCATATTTGTATATTCGGACACTAGAAAATTCACGTGAAAGGAGCCTCCACTTTACCAATTATCAGAAATATGCAAGTGAATTTAATATCACTGATAATTGGCATGTCAATGATTAGATAATCTATTTGAAATGCTTATTCTATAAAGTTGTATTTTAACCAACAGTTTTATGAAGAGTGTTCAGTCCTCATAAAATCATCTCAGTTCCCATTTGTGCACTCAGAAACTTACCACTGTGTTCTGTTTTTATCTTTATGATCTATATTTAACAACTGCATTGTATCTTCCCTGGTCTCTAGCTCTAAGCAAATCAATACTCTTCTTCTTTCTTTTTTCTTGTATATAAATGATTACAGAGAATGGGACAGAGAGAGAAAATGAAGAGACATAGTTAGAGAGATACACAGGCACAGAGAGAGAGAGAGAGAGAAAAAGAGGAGGAGAAGAGAAGAGAGAAGAGACAGAGGAGAGAGAATGCAGAGAATTTACAAATGCTATAGAAAATGTGCACATTTTTCATAATAAAAATGAGTAAATACTTTCATGATATTATTATCACAGATTGATGATCTGACATAGATTTCGTGCCCTCTACCTGGGTCTCTACACGACAAACCTGAGTTAGATGTAATGTAGAGACATGTTTCCACATTGCCCTTCTTGGGGAAGGTGAGCCAGTTCTGAGGTGCCTGGTCCTAGTTGTCACAGATGCAGTTATTTCACACTAGGCTGCCTGCCAGCCTGGATTTCTCTTCCTTTTTTTTTTTTTTTTTCAATCTCCCTGGGCTTGCGTCATTACATCAACACATTCTGAAACATCTGTCAGAATCCTTGCCAGTTCAAATTTACAAAAGTGTAATAATATTCTATCTCCCCATCACCACCAAATCTTGCTAAAATAAAATCATACATTTATTTATAAAAATTTGTTGTTAAGAAAAAAACTGAAAACATCATGAAGGTCTGAGAGAAATAAAGTGGAGTTTAAAAATATTGTATCCGTGTCATATGACATATGAAAGTTTGTAATTATTAAAGATGATGAGTAATATATGGTGAGGAATATTTGGAAAACTTCTTTCAGTGTTAAAAAAAAATAAGAGTCAAATTGTATTGCCTCAGTTTTATTAAACACTTATATATTTCACATACATTTAAAAAATTTAGCCGGGTGTGGTGGCGCGCGCTTGTAATCCCAGCTACTCGGGAGGCTGAGGCAGGAGAATCACTTGAACCTGGATGGTGGAGGTTGTAGTGAGTGGAAATTGTGCCACTGAACTCCAGCCTGGGGGATAGGGCAAGATTCTGTCTCAAAAAAATAAAGGAAAAAAAAATTTTAAATCTGAATAGTTCGCTAGTGCTAAATGTTTATAGTTTTGAATCTGAATGTTTTCATAACATTTTATTTTTAGCATATTTTTTAGGTTTCCATATTCCAGTGTTGCTGCAACAAATATGTAATGTTTATAATCAGAAAAGCACTGTTAAATAACCTCTGCAAAAACTCTTTAATCTCCCTAATCTAGGGATAGGGAATTATTTTATCTATAATTTCAATTCTAATTGTTAGAGTGTGGCTGCCTGGAGCACTGACTTGAAAATAAATCTGAAACCCATCAGGAAAAAATAATGTCAATTAACATTGGTTGTCATTTGTTCAAGAGGAAAAAGTCGGAGCATGATACTCCATATTTGCCATGCATTCTGAAATGTTTTCTTTTGTCTTTTACTTTAAAAAAAGATGGATGATTTTATTTATATATTAGAACTCATGATCTATATTTTCAACTCTGCTCCAGTAGGTCTCTTATTCATTTGGTTAAAGCACCAATTACACTTACCCCGTAGCTTCTGATTTTTGATAGGACATTAGTAGAAAGACCATACATTTAAGGGCAATGAAAATAAATATCTAAGATGAAGTGATTATTATAACTTTGCAATATGGATTGAATCTGGACTAAGTACTAGTGCTATATCAGGAAGCTGGATCAATTTGACACCTACTGAAAGTGACACATGGGCCTTGCTAAAGAAAGAGTTTAAATCTGGTAGTGCTTCAGAATTTTTATTTCAGTGAGGTTCTGTAGAATTAAATTCATCTGGCATTGTGGGAAAAAGTTGTATTATATATGAACCAATTTCTTAAATAAGTGCAACTTAATCTTCTAAGAAACTTTAAAATATTTAATCTTGTTGGGTATCTTTTTTTTCCATTTTTTTCTTGCTATTTCTTTAGGGAAAAAAACAGAATATATAACACTCTTCATTAGTATGGAACACACATACTATTTTATTTCCTATTTTAAAACTTAATTACTCAAATACTCCATGAATTTATTAGCAATTGATCCAAGATTTCCCTCTTTAGTGTCAACTGCTGCTCCCTTTTCCTTATGCATAGTACATGGATCCTCAGGATTCACTTACGCAGTCCACTGAGCAGTGGCCAATCACACTTTTAATGTGAGGAAGAGTGAAAGAAAGGAAAACAGAAATTATTTCATACCAAAAGAGCCCCTGATTTTTCACTGTAACTGCTTCTTTTGTTATTCACACATAGGAGGATATGTTCCCAATCACTTTTATGATGTGAACATGCCTGCACAGTTGCCACTGCTGCATCATGTTGGGGTTCCCAAATTTAGACCTTTTTCCACTCACACTTTGTTCTCCACCACTGTGCCCTCAAAATGATCACTATTCCAGCATATCTGAGGTAAGAGGGAGCTTCTAGCCTGAGACACAAAGTGTGCCCAGAACTAGCATTCTGCTTCTAATACTCTGGTGTTATGTTGGAGTCACCAGCCCAGACCTCTTCCTTTGTAATAAGTTTCCATTTGGGATCAGCAGTGGCCCTTTCTGGAACCATCTCAAGCCATCAGTGAAGTTTGACTAACTTTGAAAGGATGGGGGCCTTGATCTTTTATTTTCTGAAGATTCCTGGCACACTATGCTAATGTACTCATATTCATTCCTCATACCTAGCTTTGTAAATGTAGAAGTCAAACTTTTAAGAAGCCACTCTCCACAGGAAGTGGATATCTCTTTCCCAACATAAGTGAGGCCACAGATTAGCACAGACAATTAAGAAGGTAAAATCTGCCAAACGTTTTTTTTTAATTCTAGCTTAGAAATGATTGGCAAGACTTAAGTTTTTTCCAATACAACTTTTAACGTATCTCTATTACAAATATACACACAATTATTAATTAATTTATTAGTTTTCATTGATACCTAATAATTTTACTTTTTTATAGAGCACACAGGATGTTCTGTACACATACAGAATTTGTAACGATCCAATCAAGGTATTTAGGTTATTCATCATCTCAAACATTTATAATTTCTTTGTGTTGAGTATGTCTCCAATCTTCTACCTCTTCTGAAATATACAATAAACTCTGTTTTTAACTACAGTCACTCTACTTGTCTCATATGGCACCAAACTAGATCGTTGTTGTCTTGATAACACAGCATTATCATTATAGCTGTAATACATAATGCTGTACCTCCTCTCCTAACCCTGGAAGTTGCAATTCATCCTTCAATGCTCAGCTCAAAGGATTATTGTCTCTAAAGTTTTAGCAAATACTGAAGCAGAATTTCACCATTTAATGGGTTCACAAGCTGCTGCCTTTATAGCTTATGGTACATATGTTTGCCAATATAAATGATCCACTTGAGCTAAATTGCCACAGCTGCTACAACACCTCTACCTATTTTTGGAGCAAAACTGAAAATCAGAACAGTTTAACTTTTTCAAAATAATGAAAAATTTCTCTCCAGTCCTCTCCATCATTATACATTAATAGGAAAAGAAAGGACAAGGACAAGGTTACAAATGTGAAAGGGTTATCTTTTTCGATTCTGATAGAAATAAGTTTAGAGCACCTGCGTGAACAACTCGTATTGAACAGCAATGCAAGGAACTGCATACCGAAGAGAAGAGTCTCTTAGTGACAAGAACCGTGTTGACCATGCAACACTATTAGCAAGTTTATTTTCATTCTTTATGTAGATGTCAGGGATATGTAGCAAAAATACATTTTTAAGTGCAACAGAGTAGATGCTTGCAAAAACAGACTGTGATAACTATCTATTTGCAAAAGTCAGTACAGATATGATTATCTCAGCATTAAATTGGCTGATGTAAAATGGAAATCATGAAAATTAAGTCACCACACAATAAAATGACAATATGTTCCTAAATCAATCATGAAAAATTTTCCCAATGAAGAAGGGACAACTTAAAATTTTCCTTTGAGAAAGTCGCGGTAATATTTGCTTAATATGCTGATAGGCTTATCAAGCTTCTTGAAAAAAACTGATTTACAATACAGTGGGGATTATTTTTTAAGTTGGAAGGGAAAGAAGGTTTGATGTAAGAGTGCTTTGAAATGTGGAGTTTTCCTAAGCATTACTCCCACAAGACCATAGTCTTGAAATTAAATTAGGCCTTTAGAATATTAGACAAAATAAATGGATTGTAACTTATTTCAATAGCTGAATGCTTATTATTTTTCAAAGGATTAATTGTGATACATAATTCTTTATATAAGTAAAAGAAATTCTCTAACTTTCAGAAACATCTAAGCTTAGTTTTCCACTAAGTTGTCTCTAACTCAACCCTCTTTTCACCTTTTTTATTATTTTAGAGCAGTAACATTTACTTCTGGAAAATCATCCAAATAAAACCAATTTACTTTCATAAAATCTAGACTTTTTGGATGTTAGAAGCATGATTTACCATCTCCTATTGGGACCTTATTGCAGAAATGATTTGCTCTTTCATTTGCTAATTGCATGACGATTAGAATCTGGACCCAAGACCTTTTTAATGCATATAATTAAATATTTCAAACTTCTTACACTTTTGATCTTCTGGTATCATATATTCAATTGATAGCATAGTTCACATTCCCCCACATACCATGAAAATACCTTTTTCCTGATTATATTAATGTATACTAAACATAAAAAAAGAAATTATATAAAATAATATTAGGACAATCACTTGAAATTTTACACCGAGGGACAACTAGTAAAAATATTTCAGTGACCTCTGATATAACACTATCTGTGCATAGATATATTCACTTATAAAACATTTCTACATATGTGGTAATAATTACAAAAGTAAGCACAATTTTAAAAATAGCTTTCTCTTCGCGCTTTAAACTTACCTCTTTATTTCTCTTCTGCTTTTGTATTTCCACATTTCTCATTTTCAATGGCCAATATTTAGGGGCTTTGTGCTATCCTTCTACACTTTAAATTTTTTATATCAAATTTCATACGTACTTTTACAGTTTCAGAAGTCTTATTGTTTTTTACATGAGTGAGATCACAAGGTTTTATACTTAGTTTTAAAAAAATTTTCTCCTTCAACAAATATAACTGGAATCCCTGCGAGTCAACCAAAATAGTTTTAACTAACTCTTCATAATGGCTAGCTAAATGGAATTCTATGGTAATACAAATTATTCTAAAATTCCAATATTTACACCCATTTTTTTCCACTCATGAAAGCATTGCAATAAGCAACTTTTATAGATATTCTTAGGTACTATTAGGTGCTTTTCTTTTGGTGGAATGAAACCCCAGGAGTGAGACTGCGGGTTGAAAGATATGTGGATTTTTTAAATAGATAACTGTCAGAATATTTTTATTAAGAACTTTAGTATTTCACATTCTTGAAGCACTATATGTGAATATCCTTTCCCACATTCCCATTGGCAAGGGCTGGTTGGTTTTTGATAGCATGAAATTTGATTTTTGGCATGATATCATTTAGGAATACAATTTTATTTTCATTCCATAGGAATAAGCAAAATCCCATGACAGTTTATTGAAAAATATGTCAGTTCCCACTGATATACTGGGAAACATCAGTCTTATATCAAATGTCCATATGTGCATACATCTATTTTTGGACTTTACCTTTTGTTCCATTTGCCTACTCCAGGACCTACCCCATTATCATACAATAACTATTACTTGGCTTCTATCCAACTGTGGTATCTGGTAAAACAAATCCCTACACCTATTCTTAATGATGATGTGGACTGATCTGGACTTTTCTTTTCCATATAAGTTTTAGTATTAGTTTGTTAATTCCACATAACCCAGTTTGGATATTTGTGGGAATTGTATGAAATATACATCAATTTTAGGAAAATTGGCCTTTTAATATACAGGCTTTTGATATCCACAGGGGAATGATTTCATCTACCCACCACAACACTCCCCCACCTATGGATACTGAAATCCTAAATCCTCCGATGCTCAAGTCTCCTATATAAAGTGGTGTACTACTTGCATATAACCTACAGCAATTTCCCCATATACTTTAAGTAATCTCTAGATTATCTTTATAATACCTACCACAATGTAAGTGCCAGGTAAATAGTTGTTACACTGTATTGGTTTTTTAAATTGTATTATTTTTCGTTGTTGTTGTTTTTTATTTTTATTTTTAAAATGTTTTCTATTTGCACTTGGTTGAATTCACGGACGTAGAACCTACAGATACAGAGGAATAATTGTGATAAGACATGTATCTTTTTTATTTTTCTACTTACTTAAAACTTCGTTAATATCTTGTTTTAAATTTCAGTCAGTTTCGGAGGAACAGATGCGTTTGGATACATGGATAAGTTCTTTAGTAGTGATTTCTGAGATTTTGGTGCGCCCATTACCCAAGGGGTGCACACTGTACTCAATGTGTCTTTTATTCCTCAACCCCTCCTACCCTTTCCCACGAGTCCCCAAAGTCCATTGTATCATTCTTATGTCTTTGTGTCTTCATAGCTCAGCTCCTGCTTATAAGTGAAAACATATAATTAAAACTTCTTTAATATATTTTAATAGTGCTTTAAAATACTTCCCCGCAAAGGTCTACCACATATTTTGATAGACTTGTTACTATTACTTTATTGTAAATATTTTGTTTTATTTTGTCTTGTTGTTATTCTATATTTGTATTATGAAGTGTTAAGCATTTTTTTTAAATTCACCATGAATGTTTTTTTAATGCATTTAAGGATTGTGTGTTTCATTAATTCTAGTTAGTAATCAGACAAAATATCTTCAGATACTGCCTTCCCCCATTTTACTGTATGGCTCTCTAGAACTTCCTTTTCATAGATTCTGTTTTGTTTTAAAGGTTACTCTATCTTCCTTATGTCAACTTCATGCTTTTCCTTTTTTATCCCTCTGGAATAATATCTTCAGATTTATTTTACAATTAAATAATTTTATCTTCAAGCATGTTTTATCTGACATTTATCCTATCTATGAAGTTTATAATTGTCCTTACTTTATTTTTCATTTCCAGAAGGGGTGTTTTGTTCTGTTTCAAGACTTTTTTACAGGATTTTAACAGAATTTTAATGCTTTTTTATTTTTAAAAAACAATTGAATAATCATTGTATACTTTCTATCTGGATTTAACATACCTGTAAAGCAAAAGTTAGCTTTGTGGTGATGGATTTGTGCTTTTTATAAAAGAAATATTTCTGGATTCTTTTTTTCTTGAGCTATTTTAAATGTCTTTATTATTATTAATATTTATTATTATTATTACATGTGCAGAATGTGCAGGTTTGTTACAAAGGTATACATGTGCCATGGTGGTTCACTGTATCCATCAGCCCATCATCTACATTGGGTATTTCTCCTAATGCTACCCCTCCCCTAACCCCCTACCCCTGACAGGCCCCAGTGTGTGATGTTCCCTTCCCTGTGTCCATGTGTTTTCATTGTACAACTCCCACTTAGGAGTGAGAAAATGTGGTGTTTGGTTTTCTGTTCTTGTGTTAGTTTGTTCAGAATGATGGTTTCTAGCTTCATCCATGTCCCTGCAAAAGACATAAACTCATCCTTTTTTGTGGCTGCATAGTATTTCATGATGTATATGTGCCATATTTTCTTTATCTAATCTATTATAGATGGGCATTTGGGTTGGTTCCAAGTCTTTGCTATTGTGAACAGTGCTGCAATAAACATACGTGTGCATGTGTCTTTATAGTAGAATGATTTATAATCCTTCGGGTGTATGCCCAGTAATGGGATTCCTGGGTCAAATGGTATTTCTGGTTCTAGATCCTTGAGGAATTGCCACACTGTCTTCCACAATGGTTGAAATAACTTACACCTCCACCAGCAGTGTAAAAGTGTTCCTAGTTCTCTTTATCCTCTACAGCATTTGTTGTTTCCTAACTTTTTAATGATCGCCATTCTAACTGGCTTGAGATGGTATCTCATTGTTATTTTGATTTGTATTTCTCCAATGACCAGTGATGATGAGCTTTTTATCATATGTTTTTGGCCACATAAATGTCTTCTTTTGAGAATTGTCTGTTCCTATCCTTCGCCCACTTTTTGATGCAGTTGTTTTTTTCTTGTAAATTTGTTTCAGTTCTGTATCAATTCTAGATATTAACCCTTTATCAGATAGATAGATTGTAAAAATTTTCTGTCATTCTGTAGGTTGCCTGATCACTCTGATGATAGTTTCTGTTACTATGCAGAAGCTCTTTAGTTTAATTAGAGCCCATTTGTCAGTTTTGGCTTTTGTTCCCATTGCTTTTGGTGTTTAATCATGAAGTCTTTGCCCATGCCTATGTCCTGAATGGTATTGCCCAGGTTTTCTTCTAGGGTTTTACGGTTTTAGGTCTTACGTTTAAGTCTTTATTTCAGGGATCATTTCTATAGTTGGTTACTATTTCTGGATTCTTAAGGCTTTATGAACTTTCAACTCTGCCCTGATTTGAAATAATGTTTTTAAAGCGGTTAACACAGCATTTTTAGTTGTCCTCTTTCAAGAATGTTTTTCTGGACATATAGTCTACCAAACTGCTGGTAAGAAGAGCTGGAATTTTAAACACTGAAATCATAGATTTTAATTTCAGAAAATATGATTCATGCTGAAGTATTTTTCCTTCTTCCTTTGGTAAGTTTTATCTTATGTGAGATCCATCTTCTCTGATAGCTTGATTTCTCTAGAAGCTTGCTGTTTCTAAATAATATGCATATTTTTATACACTAATTTCTCTATTCTCCTAAGAGCATTTTTAAATTCCTTGGCCAGCCTGTGACTCTATATCGCATAGATTTCAGGTAAGGCTGTTAAGGTCTTTCAAGTAGATATTCCACAAATTGTGGTAGATACAATGGCTTCTAGTTCTTAAAAGTTACTTGTACACAATTACCAACGCATCTCTTCTCAAATAAAACAAGAAGAAGTTGTTTCTGGTCTGAGTTCTTCATGGCAACAGTTTACGTTATTGGATCTCAGGAATAGGCAAATATTCAGTTCACCTGTGCACCTTCATCAAAGCTCTTCTCAAGCCAGAGAGATTCAATACCTTTTACCTTTCCTCTTCTTTGTACTTGAGTCTTGAAGTAAAAGCTGTCTACAAAGAAGTTTGTCTTTCATTAAAACTGGTCTCCTAGTAATGGTCAGGCTCAATCAGGGGGAAGTACTACATGTGACCGATTCTTTTTGCCTAGGATGATTTATAAAATTCACAACTCTCTAGAACTTGTCTTCAAAACTGCCCACTTAATGTTCCACTCAGAAGCGGAAGTGGATTAAAAATAGTAGAAGGCATTACACATATGTTTGGGCTACCATGTCCCCAGAATACCTTCTCACTGATTTGTCAGATTAATTATTGAGTTTCCTGCAAAATTAAACTGCTATTTGTATAAAGACTCCATTAATCTCTTTTTAAAAAGTCCCTTGTTCAATCTAAAAAAATTTTTCATTATTCATTTACTTTTCAATATTTTAATTTTGTTGACCACCTGGTTGAAAATGATTCTGCTCATCCAGCTGTTATTTCTAATTACTTTTCTTCAAAAAAATTCAATCACTAACTGAGTCTGCTGAAAAAATAGAATTATTGTTCCTTAGGATATAATCAGCTACATCTTCCTTGTCACCTGAGCTCATCTTCACCTGTATGAGCCATCT
Source organism: Gorilla gorilla gorilla (assembly GCF_029281585.2). Classification (NCBI taxonomy): domain Eukaryota; kingdom Metazoa; phylum Chordata; class Mammalia; order Primates; family Hominidae; genus Gorilla; species Gorilla gorilla. The sequence continues at coordinate 88,068,482 of NC_073236.2, read as the reverse complement.
GTGATTTCAGCCACAGTTGGGTTTATTATTACAATTATGAGCTGATGTCATAAGAAAAGGAAATCGATTTAGCTGGAGTAGATAGACTCTTCTTAAAAAATTATTTAAGAAAATACATTTAGAAATATAAGAAGGACATTGAAAGATAGTACTAAACAAGTCATTATATCTAAATTTTAAACATTCTTCTATAAAGGAGCAGTAGAACACAATACTTAAAAGCACTAAGCCACACTGCTTAGGTTCAAGTATTTTTCTTAAAAAAAAACTATTTATTGGCTTTGTAATCTTGAATGAATTATTTAATTGCCACTGCCTCAATTTTGTATGTATAAAGTAAGAATAATACCTTTTACCTATTTCATAGGGTTGTCATATACGAGAAAGCACTATTTAAATATAATTATTATTAGGGAAATGAGCTGTATTGAAATGAGCTTATTTCAGAATCCATTAAAGGAAACAGAATAATTCAATATAGGGAGTCAGTATAGAGCAAGATTCACCTGTCTTGACATACTGACATCATAACATAGTAGCAATGAAACCTTGGGAAAGCAAGCCTATTAATTCCTGTTCCTAAATTATTTCCTTTGTAAAATTGGGATAATGGTACCATCCTAATAGGATTGTTTTCAATATTAGAACCATGAATGTACTATTAGTGCTATGCAACCCAGTACAAAATAGCTTTTGACTAAGTTTGATCTGTATTTATTTGTTACTGTCCTTGTTAAAACTGCGTGGGTAAAATATGAATATAAAAATGCCCACTTCCTTAATATGATCCCACAAAAATGAATCAAATAAAACAGGAGAAAGTTTTACTTCCATGATTTCTGACGTGAAATGAAATTGTTAAGAAAATACTAATTCTTGAATAAGGTAGTTCAATACCTTTAATGCTTCTTCACTTACTCTAAATCATGTTTTTTTTAATTTCTGAATGAGAGGAGAGAGAGAGAGGAAAGGAAAGAGAGAGAGAGACAAAGAAAGAAAAAGAAGAAAAGAATAAGGAAGGAAGGAGGGAAGAAGAAGGAAGAAAGAAAAGGAAAGGAAGGAAAGAAAGAGAGGGAGATACGGAGAGGGCGAGGGAGAAAGTAAGAAAATAGATATTCATTACACCATTTTTTTTTACAGTAAGAAACTGGAAGCTAATTAAATGTCCATCAATAGAAGAAAATAATTCATTACCCCATTTTTGTTACAGTAAGAAGAAACTGGAAACTCCTTAAATATCCATCAACAGCGTACAGGGAATTGGTTACATATATTATGATGCATGGTAAATACTCAGCTTTACTCAAATATTGTGACTGAGGATACAGTGTCAGTCCAATAATTAGAATGTGCAGCACCAGCTCAAGCATGATTTGAACTGGAATTTTGTAGTGGGAAAGGCAGAGATAGAGGATGCCTCCTTCTCCTGATTTCCTCTCTCCCTTTTCCAGCTGCTAGCAGGCTGATTCTCTCTCAAGGAGCTTTCACAGGTATTTGGATGTTCCCTTGACCAAGCAAATTATTACAAATGATGCACTGAGCTACTTTCTTAGATCCTGGGCATCCGATAACACATCTCCAACCTCTAATTTTTTTATCTAAGAGTTTCTTGTCTTTTTGCTAGTTTTACTGGACATTCAAAATGGCCCCTTCACTCTTCTATAGTTCATGTCTGGTGCCAGTAAAGAAAATCACACATCTCTTGATTCAACAAAATGTCAGAGTACCAAATAGAAACATTACAGCAAATAGTCACCTCTTCTCTGTTCACGGTTCACTGTCTTATTTTAGCTCTCTTGGGAATGGATCTGGCACCAGTCCTCTGTGTTTTCCAGCTTTGTGGACTATATTTGACAGCTTTCTAATGGTCTCAAGGGGCTTGGGGCTTCTTAAACACAGCATTATTGATATTTTAGCTGGAAAATTCTTTGTTGTCACGGACTGTCCTATATGTTGTAGGATGGTTAGCAATACCCTTAGTTTTTACTTACTAGATTCCATGAGCACTTTCTTAATTGTGAAAACTGAAAATGTCTCCAAACATTGCCAAATATCTTGTGGACAGTAAAACTGCCCACAAGTTAAGACCGCCTGGTTAGAAGGTAGCATCCTGCTGTGCCCATAGGAAGAAAATTCAGTGAGACAGCAGAGTAGCAATTCTCCAGATACTGTTTGGATCTGTGCCTTGCCCAAATCTTATGTAGAATTATAATCCTCAGTGTTGGAGGTGGTGCCTGGTGGGAGCTGATTGGATCATGGGGGCAGATTTCCCCCTTTGGTGCTGCTCTAGTGAAAGAGTTCTTGCAATATATGGTTGTTTAGAAGTATGCAACACCTCTAACCTAGCTCTCTCTTCCTTCTGCTCTGGTGGCCAGGTAAGATGTGCCTGCTTCTCCTTCTCTTTCTACCATGATGGGAAGCATCCTGAGGCCTCCTCAGAAGCAGAAGCTTATGCTTCCTGAACAGCCTGCAAAGCCATGAGCCACTTAAACCCCTTTTCTTTAAAAATTACCCACTCTCAGGCACTTCTTTATAGCAACCTGAGAAGGGACTAATACATCTCCTTAAGTAAGTCTCTCTAGCAACCTCTTCTCTCCTGCTCTCTTCACCATTTTATCTTCCAAGCGGAGCAGGCTTTTAAAAATCATGGAACATATTTATCTAATTACTACTGAAATTCAGGTGTGCTTCACACTTATTTAGATACCATGATATCAATGGAAGCAGGAGGAGTCTAACATTCTATATTATGTACAATATATATGTGTTTGTATGTATCTCAATAGACTAATTTTTAAATATTTCCTAAAAAAGAATGACATAGAGCCATATTTACCTACATGGAAAGGTATATAAGAAATACTTTAAACAAAAAAAATCAGAATTTAAACATTAATTATATGAGCCACTTTAAAAATTTTTATTGTTTTAATTGACAAGTAAAAATTGTGTAGGTTTATGGTATACAACATGATGTTTCCATATGTGCACACAGTGTGGAATGGCTAAATTAAGCTATTTAATAAATTCAAGACCACACATACTTAACAATTTTTTTGTTGAGGATACTTAAAATCTACTCTCTTAGCAATGTTCAAGTATACATTTTAATGAAAATAGTAATTTGCTTTTTTAAAGGAATATATATCCATACTTACAGATATACATATGACTTGGAGTAATAGAGATAAAATATTAATAATTTTTTCCAGGGCAGTTTAATATTTATATAATGTAATTACTAATGCTATTCAAAAATAAATATTTAAATGTGGTAATTTACTGCCTTAAAAATCCCCAAAATGTATTTATGAAATAATATGGGTGGTTGTTATTTCCCAGAATTAAAAATCAGAAGGGAAACTTGAGAAATGTCTAGTGACTATGGTTCAGTTGAGAAAGCATAGGAGAAAGAGGTCAATAGGTTATCAGTAAATAGATGTATCCGTTATATCCATACACCACTTACAAGGGATTTATAAGAACAACTGAATTCTAGGGAAAGCTTGTTGAAGGTTTCAAATAAGTGGCATTAATAATTAAAAGAACAAAAAATTTTAAATTTTATTTTTAATGGACAAGCAGTATGAAAAAATCGTGAATCCAGGCTGTAAAAAGCACTGAAGTTAAAACTAGAAGGAATAATATCATCAATCAATATAAAACAAGAAGGCACTTCCTAATAATTGTCAATAAATTTACAATTCCATCTTTGTTAAAATCATATTCGAAATGAAATCATGTTACATTTTAAAATGCAGTGTTTTATGCAATTTTCAATAAATACTTCCTACCTCATTTATTAAGTTTATTTATTTCTTCAACTTTTAAATAAACTTTTCTATGACCTTTGGCACACACATTCTATCTACCTGTTTGTATTTTTCCTGATTTCTACTCTGGGCTATAATATAGGAAATAAATCAATAGATTTCATTTTGCCAAATGTCAATTTTTAAGTTTGGAGAACTCGTTATTAAATTCTCATCTGCTTACACTTCCGCACCCAGTGGATTTCATCTCTTTTCGTCCTTCAACTAATATGTATTATTCCTGCTTAAGTCTTTCTAGACTTCCTTGTGTAGGGTTTACCACTCCTCTCTGTCTTTCACTATACCGATTGGATTTATGCATACTTCTATGAAATGCTCATGAAAATATCACTTTCACTAATAAGTGAACTCATTCAGAGGAAGGACCTGGAGATACCTCAAGGCAAAGTTTGGAGCTTTAGGAACATTCTGATTTAAGGCTACCGTATGAACTTTAGCGCCTGAAAGATGAATTTTAATTTTACTGTTCTTTATTAGTATAAAGAAACTAATATTTGTATGTATACTTCCATCTTTCCCATAGCAAATCACTTTCTCTATTTGCTTATTCTCTTGTCTCAATACCTCTGTTTGGTGATGATAAATTCTCTAGTTTTTCAATATCACTTTAATCTCCCTCAATTAATTTTCTATTTTAAATTTCTGGGAGAGAAAACTGGTTTGTCTCACTCTTTTGTCGTTGTTATTGTTATGTCCCATTAGTTACAGGTCAGTGGGCTATCCATAGATGATATTCTTTGTAGTAGGTTACCACCCTTTATCCAATTAGAGTGCTTAGAATGGAGGCAGTATTGTGCACTACAGAATATTGCTTTCTCGGTTACCACTGACTATTTCTTTGCCAATTTTTTAAGGTAAAGGAAGTTTTACAGGCAATGAATGAAAACTCCTGTGAAACATGATCTAAAAGGTTTTATAAATATTGCTAATTTCCAAGATCCCACATCAGTGTTAATAATCTATTTTCAATGTCTAATCTTTAAAACAAAGATAACCTGCATGAATTTTATAGAGCCCCATGAGAAGTCCCATTTTTGTGTCTTTGTATTCTTATCTCTAGCTCTAGGACAACTACTCAATCAAAGGTATTTTTTCAAGTTCTAGATGTTTCAGCTTCTGTTGTCAGCAATGCTGAGTCATAGAGAAAGAATTAAACAAAATGGAGTAGTGTTGTAAATGCGCACAAAAAAATCAATATTGCTGAATTGAGTGGAAGAAATCAATAAAGGAAGGTATGTTATTGTCAAACTTCTAAAAGGATTTTGCAAACAGTGGAGAGTAGACAAAATTCCTAAAACATATATCAGCTCAATTGTCCTTTAGTATATTACACTAAGGAAGTAGAAAAGGTAAATAAACAAACAAATGACATTGTGAATGTATATTAAGGAGATTAAATGTAAGCTAAAGAGCCCCAAGTGTGGTTTTTGAAAAAGATGGTTCTTAAAGACTAATATCTCTCTCAAAGTAGATTTATTTTTGTTAGTTGTTTGGTGTTCTTTGAGTGATGTATGTATTTTGTCTTTGTTCTTGACCTCTGAGAAAAGAACATTTTTATATGGATATATTATGCCCTTTTGTTCAATAAAAAATACCATGAGTCAAGATGTCCTTACACAGCTTAAGATGTCATATTAACTCTTAATAGATCCAGGCCTTCCAAGAAGCTGATACACTCTCATCAGTACAAGATGTCAAATTCATGATAAATAGCCTTTTAAAAATGAGATTTGGCTTAAAAAAATTGATAAACAGCCATAACATTTAACGATCATAAAAATGAATCTGCCTTGACATTTATTTCATAAATTAAGATGTTTTAAAGTTCTATGAGGCCAAAGGCTAATACTTAGTGAAATAATTCCCCTGTTCTCTAGACACAATAAAACACTTGCTATCAAATTCCTAATACTAATGCTGCTTAGTATTTTACAGTGTTTTCTGTTTTTCAAAGAAATTTTTCAAATATACTTGGTTTTATCCTCACAGCAACCCTGTGACATAAGTAAAGACATACTGGGCCTATTTTACAGATGAAGAAATAGTGATGCAGAAAGAAATAAATGGTTTAACCAAAGTTACAAAACAAGTTGGGAATTGTAATTCCACTTACTGATTCTTCTAGAAGTGCTCTTCCTGCTCTTCTATACATATTCGCCATGGGAGGAATAACTGTCCTGCTTCCATATAGAATAATAAAAAGTAATTCAATTTAGAAATAAAGCCTGCTACTGCACTGATGTCTAGACTAACAGACTATTATTGTATTGTCTGAGGCAATATTTAGGACAGCATAAGGAAATAAAAAATACCAATATATTTCTAGCATTTTAGAAGGTACCACATACCTATTAAGTACAGTCGTTTAAATAGAGCATTAGTAGAATAGAATCCTGAAATGCCATAGACGGGTAGGAATACTGAGAGCAAACACTTATAGCACATTTACTGCGTGCCTAACATTGTTGTGTTTGATCCTATGAGTTATAAATTATGCATCATTTTTAATTTTACAGTAGAGGAAACTGAGTTATGGAAAGGTAATGATTTGTTCTAGACCGCATAGCTCATTCATATTTTCAGTAGCAAATAACTATGAAAGGCAGTATTCAGTTTCTCAGTAAAGGTATGTTTCCCATGAAATGATCTGAATGATTTGCTAGAAAGTGGTAGTGAGTCAAGATTAAAATAGCCTGATTATTTTACACAGGATGATATTTGGAGATACAAAAACATAGGAAGCTACAGCAAAGATGTTCTCTTATTCTGTCAATGAACCTTTATGAAACGTAAGAAATGATGGCTGGATGTCAGAAAACTAACAAGAATTACTGAGCTAAATATGTGATTTTGATTAGAAAATATTAAAGTGCTCATCAGAAATGGTTTTTTATAAAAATGACTAAACATGCCAGTCAAGTGTTATTTGTTATACTAAGACACTGCTGAACCTCAAAACAAAAATAATGACTCAACTGCCTAGACAAGTATTTGAATAAAAATTGTTCAGTTTTATATTGTAAAAATAAACTGTATACCTAATAATAATCATTTTTAAAGCATTAAACTAGGGTAGCAAGTTCAAGTACTCCTTTAAATATAGAGATGGAAAAACACATTAGTTTTGAGAGTGAAATCTAGAATCAGATCAGACTCCTTATCTTCTAAATTCAGTGTTTTCTCTCATGTTTCCCCCAAAGAGTGAGGATGTTATGAAGAAAATGTGTGATGAAAAAATAATGTTTGAATTTGGGGAATATTTTTCTTGATTTTTTTCTTCTATTCTTTCAGAAACACAAATCTATTATGAGCCAATGACATGTTTTCTATATGTAATTTAAAACATGTTATAATTCACTTTGTTTAATTGTACCATGAATTTTATTTGGTGGGTGAATTAATTACTTTTCTAACTTATTTATGATGTTTTCTACATATTTTATCATGATGTTTCCATTAGTCCCACTTTGGGATAACTTCCAAACTTCTGTAACTTTTGATAACTTTGTGCCTCAGCAACATTAGACTCACTTATATAAATTTAATTACTGTAAACCTTGGAGATTCTAAACCACATGCCATGGGGATTCAGGAGGCAGTCATGCAAAAAGTAGATTATTTTAAAGCAAATAGACTTTAGAACATTCCAGTCAACATTGTAACATTCAGCTCAGTTTGAAAAAAATATGTCAAATTCACAGTATCTATCATGCTTACTCTACAATGTTTGTTCCCAGTATCATTGCATTGTTACCTTAATAGTTACAAAAAAAATTGCAACATTTGATGTTTCAAATTCAGTAATAATTTACACTGAAACTGAAACATACATTACAAGTAAGTGTGCATTGAACATACTTGAGCAGAATGGATATATTAAAAGCATATGTTAAATGTACAACGTAAATATTTTATATTTTGTTTCAGATTGCTTTCAATTATAGAGCAACAGACTCATGCATAAGCTCATTTTATCATTTTCTACAGAACTATGAGGTATTATATATATCAGGATATATTATATATTATATATAATTATATTTATATTATATATTATATAATTATTTTATATTATAAAATAACATATGATTTTATATATTATATTTTATATAATATATAAATATATATTTTATATTAACATATGATATATTATATGTTTTATATTATATTAATATATAATATATATTTTTATTGTATTTTATAATATATTTTATTATATATTATGTAATATATTATATATCCTTATTTATAAAAATTAATATAAATAAATATGACTCATATTCCTAAACAACTACTACAATACTAGTTTCATTTAGCCTGTTAGGTATTACTTGCGTTTCAGTATTTTTATTACAACTTTTCATTAGTAATGGAAATAAAATTTTATGAAAATCCAATACTTTGCAGGAAATGACTGTGCTGGTAGTTACCCACACTAGACAGCTGAGGATATTTCTAAGATTAATTATTTTGCTTAGAAAAATCTAGAAATGCCAATCCAATATAGCATAGCCTGATATTAGCTTTACTTCGGTAGCCTTATTGATGTTTAATTTAGTGAAGCAATAAATTTATTTAAAAATGTGTTTCTGCCTGCATTTATTTCCAGCATCTGCTTTATGAAAATCTAAAGAATTTTTAAAAATCACATAGTAAAGCATGCATTAGGTTGCACATTACCAATAATTTATAGGGAGGAAGATTACTTCAATAGTTGTTAAGACAAGAAAGACAGGCTAATTGCCACAAAACATGTCAATGTAATTGTTATTAATATTTCACATCCAATGTAAAAATAACTTGAACGTAGACTATGCATATAAAATATAGTTACAATCTTTTTTGCAAGGGTGCATATTTGAATACTACATTGCCAGCTTTTTCTTATTAAATTAGCATGATTTTAGTGACAAATAAAATGAAAGGGGGAGTGTGAATAAGAAAATATGTGAATACGTAGATGGGGATTATCGCTTCTTTTGCTTTAATACTATGTATTTATATTTTGTCTTGAATTCATTAGGAGAGCAAAGTGAATTGTGTGATTGGCTTAGAGGACAATGCTGCTACAAAAACCTGTTCCACTCCAAGGCCAACTGCAGTTTTCAGGTAAGTTATTAATAAATGAAATAAAAAGACAGAAGAGAACCTAATTTAAAAATTAAGAATAATATGAAAAGAGGGAAATGTGTATACTTGAGTTCAATTTGTCAGCTTACCATTTGCCATAATCCTCTTATCATACTTTACTAGTGTCCAGCAAATAAATGTATAGAATTAATTAACTCACAGATTTTATTTTTTATCCTGATGCCCTTTCTGAACAACTCAAGAAGTAAAATCTCAAATACTTAGAAGGGAAGGTAGAGCTAGGGTGTAAGTTCTTAAGTGGATCATTTGTTTTTTATAAGTACAACTTTACACTATTTTATGAGAAACTTTTATACCAAATTCATATCTAATTTTATTCAATTATAAATTGCAGGGATCATTACAGAAAAGTGTTTCTTATTAAAATCAATTCACTTTCTGAGGAAATTTTATTTTATTTGAATTAATGTATCAGTAGAGATTTTCATGAGTTAAAAAGCAGTTTAATGTTTCTTTTATCTACTTAGACTGAATAGTAAAATGTATTATATAAAGCCTTGCAACTTATTACTGACCATTGGTGTACTTGAAGTTATACTCCTCCACAGAAGTTTTGGTAATAATTCACAAGAGTGTAATGAGTAAGAATTGTTTCCTAGAAATAGGCTGAGAGTTAGGCAATTGACATATTGATAGTAATGATTTAGTTAAGCTTGTCTTGCTTTATTGTATTAAAAGAAGGAAACCTTTAATACATGGCTCCTGGATAGAACTGCTTTTTAGGTTTTCCTATGTACTTAGAAATACAAAGCAAAGTTTAAAAGTAACCCTAGAAAGCAATAGCAATGGAGTTAAAGTTTTAAAGATAAAGAAGATGAATATAGCAGAAGCCTATTTTGTAGGATCGGTCCACTTAATAAGGAGGAATTTGTCTAAAACACAAAAGTTTGAGTGGTGACTAGGTTTTGAAAGGGCTTATCAATTTTGACTGGTGAAAACTTAAATATTCACTTGTTACTTTCTAATATGTGAGTCACCTTTCATTTTAGTAATATTTATTAACTATCTGTTATGTACCACATTCTAGTTAAGGTATTAGGAAAAAACAGTAGACATAAAAATCCCAACTATCAAGGAGTATCCTATGAGGTAGACAGGGTACATGACTAAATTAAATAATGGTAACAATAATAATACAATATGATAACCAACGTTTTGGCCTAAGCACAAAGCACATATCTAATTGTTTAACCTTCATACCAATACTATGAGGCAATTACTAATAGCATTTCTATCATATAAATATGGAAACTGAAATATTCTGCTAAGTAATTTCCCCACATCACACCCTAGTAAAATACAGAACTGGTAAAGAGAAATATCACCACTGAAGGATACAGAGATATGACATAAGTACGTGAGAAGAGGTTCAACTCCATTAGTTATTTACAGGAATGTAAAATGATACAGCTATTCTCAAAAACAACTTAGCATTTTCTTAAAAACAAAACATGTAATTGGTGTAAAACCCAGCAATTGCACTCCTGGTAATTTATCCCAGAGAAATGAAAATCTGTACATGAATGTTGATAACAGCTTTATTAGTAATAGACAAAAACTGGAGACAACCCAGATGCTCTTCAACTGGTTAATTGTAAACAAATTGTGACACATCCATACCATGAAATACTATTCGGCAATACAAAGAAACAAAGTAGTAATACAGCAACCTGGATAAAATCCCTGGTGAATTGCGTTGAGTTACAAAGATCAATTCCATAGGATTACTAGTGCATGATTTTGTTTACATAACATTCATGAAATAACAAATTTATAATGATGGAGAACAGATTAATGGTTGCTGGGATTTAAGAATGGTGTGGAATAGTAAGAAATAGGGTGTGGTTATAAAGGGTAACGTAAGGGATCCTAGTTTTGATGGAAATGTTCTGTATCTTGACTATATCAATGCCTATATCCTGGCGCAGTGTTGCAATTAGGAGATATCAATTGAAGGATATATGTAATCTCTATTATTTTCTACAATTTAACACAAATATTACAATTATCTCACATATAAAAGGTTTAAAATAGCAAAAGGATATAAAATATGTACCATGTTAAACTAATCAAAAGTAAGTCTGAAAAGTTTTTTTTAATGAATGTCAGAAACTTAATTTAATAGTCAAAAAAATGTTACCAGGGATAGAGAGTGTCATTTCATAAACATAAAATGGCTCATTCATCAAAAGGGCATAAAAATTCTAAACATGTATGTACCTAATGGCATAATGTTAATAATATGAAGAAAAACTTCCGAAACTAAAAGGAGAAAAAAACACATCAAAATCATTGTCAGTGATTTCAACACTCTCCTCTGATAAAACAGGTAGACAGAAAATCAGTAAGACTATAGAAAATTCAATCATTACTCTAAAAACAACAAACATGTCTATTGATACTTAAAAATCATACCACCTAACAACAGAATACAACAGTAGAATACAGATTATTTTCCCATTATTTTCAAATGCCTTCATAATATTTATCAAGATAGAACATCTTCTTGGACATAAAACAAGACTATATAAACGTAAAAGGATTCAAGTGATATAATAATTAGAAATCAAGAAGAGAAAGATAACTAAAAGAGCTCTAAATATTTGGAATTTAAATAAACTTTTAAATATAGGTCAAAGATGAAATTAAATCTAAATATCTAAGGTATTTTGAACTAAATATAAAAACACAACATGTCAAATTTTGTGGAATACCACTAGATCACTATTTAGAGCTGTATGTAGAGCAGTAAATACCCAATAATACATAAAAAGAAAGGTCTTAAATCCATGCATAGTACTGACATAAATATACAAATAAAAAAGATAAACAGAAAAGAACAGAGAGTCCACAAACAGATCCACACATATATGAACAACTGATTTATAACTCAGGTAAAAAAAAAAATTCAATGGAGATTGGATTTTGTTTTCAAGAAATAATGACAGAAATCAATTATTTACCCACAAGCGTAAAAATAAAATACCTCACACCATTGATTAAAATTAACTAAAAAATCATAGACCTACATATAAAACCTAAAATTACATCTAGAAGAACACACAGGAAAATAACCTCTGTAACCTTAAAATAAGAACTATTTTTGATACAGTATATAAGTGTGATTCATATTAGAACAAATGGATAAATTTATCTTCAATTTCATTCTTAAAGTTAGGAGAATAAAAGGCCAGCCACAGAGCAACAAAAACTATTTCTACTATATATAACTGGTGAAGGAATAATAATTAGAATATGTCTGGAACTCTTAAAATTCATTGATAGTAAGCTAACAACCCAATTAAAGGACAAGGGCAAAAAACTTGAACAGCCACGTTACCAGAGAAGGTGTACTTATTTGATGGCAAACAAGCATGTGAAAAGACGTAAGTACACATTAGTTATTAGAACAAGGCAAATGACAACCACAATGAGATACCATTATAACGACTACACATCTATTAAAATGGCTAAAATTAAAGAGACTGACTATACCAATGGTTGACAAGGGTGTGGAATGACGGAAACTCAAACATTGCTGCCAGGTATGTAAAAAGGAACAACAAATTTGGGAAACAGTTTGACAGTTTCTTAAAAAGTGAACCCTACACCTGCCATATGATTCACATACACCATACCAAATACTTATTACAAACATATTACTGTAATCATAATTTCATTTCTCTGAAATAATTATTTAGTATGGAATATGTAAATCATAAGGTTTATTCATAATTGTCTTGAAGACAACTCAAATGTTTATTAACAAGTGAAATTGTGGTACATTCATGAAATCAAAAGCTACCCAGCACAAACTTAAAAAAGAATAAAATATTGATACAAACTACAACATGGATGAACCTGAAAAGAGTTATGTTGAGTGAAATAATCCAGACAAAAAAGAGAATATACTGTGTGATTTCATTATGTAATATTCTAGTAACCGCAAACTAATCTGTGTTGCCAGAAAGTTGGTCAGTGGTTTTCTGGAGATGAAAGCGAGTGTAGGAAAAAGTGAGAAAGAGAGATTAAAAAGAGGCAAGAAGAAAGTATCAAAAATATATAAAAAATCCAAACAATTCAACAGTAAGAAAACACATAACCAACTTTTTAAATGGGCAAAGGAAATAAATATTTTTCAAAAGACTACATGGAAATGATTGACAGGTATATGAAAAAAATATTCATCATCACTAATCATCAGGGAAATGCAAGTTGAAACAACAGTGAGATGTCACCGCACAGCTGTTAGAATGGCTACTGTCAAAAAGATTTTAAAAATAAACACTGGCATGGATGTGGAGCCCTTGTATACTGTTAGTGGGAAAGTAAGTTAGTAAAGCCATTATAGAAAATATTATGAAGATTTCTCAAACAATTAATATCATCCGGCAATTCTCCACCGCTTGTTATATCGAAAGATATGAAGTCAGTATGTCAACAAGATATCTGTACTCCCATGTTCATTGCAGCATTATTCACAATAGCCAAGACATGAAATCAAGCTGTCTATCAATGGATGAGGTATGAAGTACACACACATACACACACACCCACACACACACAATACTATTCCGCTTTTAAAAAGCTTTATATATTTGTCCATGTCATTTACAACAACATAGACAAATACAGAGGAAATTATGCTCAGTAAAATAAGACACAGAAAGAGAAATACTGTAAAATCTAACTTATACAGAGGATCTAAAACAGTCAAACTTGTAGAAGCAGAGTAGACAAATGGTGACTAGAGGCTGGGGAATGAAAGAACTGGGGAGATGTTGGTCAAAGGATACAAAACTTCAGTTCAACAGAAGGAATAGATTCATGAGGTCTTTTGTACATCATGGAGATGATTATTAAAAACAATATATTGTCAATCTAAAACTTTCTAAGAGAGTATATTTTAAGTGTTCTCACCACAAAAAAAAAATCATAAGTATAGGAGGTACTGTATATGTTAATTAGCTTGATTTCATAAGCCATTCTACAGTATATACATTTATCAAAACATGTTGTCTACCAAAAATATATAGAATTTTTTATTGGGGAATTTTTTTTAAATAAAAAGAATAGGCAAGAGGAATCTTGTTCCTTATCTTTATCGTGTAATTGTTTCATATATATTTATATATTTTAAAACTTGTAAATTGTACACTTGAAATGCATGCAATTTGTTGCACATTAATTATGTATTCATAAATCAGTTAACAAGACTGATCTAGTTTTAGACACATTTTCTAAAAATGAAATAGGCATTTTGAATGTAGACATTTTTTCTTTCACTGTGCTTTATTGAGAAACATATAAAGCCTAAATTGTAAAGCGTATTTTTCGAAGGGAATTCAGGTGTACGTTCCCTTGCTTCCAGTAGCTTGAATGTTTAAACATCCCAGAACAGATGGCATTAAGCTCTCTGAATTGAAACCTCTAGAGCTAAAACTCCTCAAATTTTCTTGCTCTGACGGTCAGCATTGTGTACTTACATCTCTTCTTGTTTGTCTTATGCTCATTTCTTATACCTCAGTTCTCATTTTTTTAACTTCTGTATGAACTATTTAATTTTGCATGATAATAATTAAGCCAGCCTTTATTGTTCTTTACTTCTGGCTTATTTTTAACCTCAGTCACATTCAATTTTGCACAAGTCATAAAATCAATCATGTCATAAAACAAAATAATTTTAACATAGTAATGCATCAATTTGGAAATGTGGGAAAGTGTTAGGTTTCTGAACTGTCAAAATTTCTGGTTTTCTTACTTTAACATTATATTCATTTAAGTTTATTACTTGAGTAAAATTTTTATTATTTGTAATTGAGGTAAACACATTATTTCCTTATAGCATAAGTAATCTTTTTATTATAGTGTTTGCTGAGATTATATGGTAGGCATCTTTCTTTCTTTGTGTTGCTATAAAGGAATAATACTTGAGGCTGCATAATTTATAAAGAAGAGAGGTTTATTTGGCTCATATTTCTACTGGCTGTGCAAAAAAGCATGGCGCTGATATCTGCTTGTGCTGAGTGACACAGGCTACTTCGACTCACGGCAGAAGGCAAAAAGGAGCATGTGTGTGCACAGATTACATGGCAAGAGAGGAAACAAAAGTTAGATTAGAGGTTCCAGCCTCTTTTTAACAACCAGCTCTAATGGGAACGAACAGAGCAAGAACTGACTCATACCCATTCCAGGGAGGGCATTAGTCTACTCATAAGGGATCCATTCCCACGACCTAAACAACTCCTATGAGGCCCCACCTGCAACACTGGAAATCAAATTTCAACTTGAGGTTTGAGGGAACAAACATCCAGCTACAGCAGTAAGAATTTATATTTTAGGTAACTCATATTTCAAATAGTTTTCACAGAATCATGTGCAAATCATTATTTATGTACCATGATACATACAGCTTTATAATGAAGAGAGAAGCGTGACAGAAGTAAAAGTCTATAGTAACTTTATAAACAAGATAATATTTGACATTAATGTTTTCTGAACTATATCAATGCAGGTCTAAAGGAATGCAAGCTGTAATATTCTACTTAAATATATTTATAAGCAATAATTTTATTTTGTGAATTGTATAAAATTATGTATTTAAAATGATTTAACATTCCTAGTATTTGTACAATATCATGGTTTTTAACCTTGTCCTTATTTATAAATTATTTAGTTCAGTAATATTTTCTGACTTTGACTTACTTCCATCTCAAAATCCTCTAGATAAACATGCATAATAAAAAGGTTAACTAAGACTATCAACTTGAGGTTTTTTTTCACTTTATTTTTTTTCGTTATTATACTTTAAGTTCTAGGGTACATGTGCACAACAGGCAGGTTTGTTACATATGTATACATGTGTCATGTTGGTGTGTTGCACCCATTAACTCGTTATTTACATTAGGTATTTCTCCTAATGCTATCCCTCCCAACTCCCCACACCCCACCACAGGCTCCAGTCTGTGATGTTCCCTGCCCTGTGTCCAAGTGTTCTCATTGTTCAATTCCCACCTATGAGTGAGAACATGCGGTGTTTGGTTTCCTGTCCTTGCGATAGTTTGCTCAGAATGATGGTTCCCAGCTTCATCCATGTTGCTACAAAGGACATGAACTCATCCTTTTTTATGGCTGCATAGTATTCCATGGTGTATATGTGCCACATTTTCTTAATCCCGTCTATCATTGATGGACATTTGGGTTGGTTCCAAATCTTTGCTATTGAGAATAGTGCCGCAGTAAACATAAGTGTGCATGTGTCTTTATAGCAGCATGATTTATAATTCTTTGGGTATATACCCAGTAGTGGGATCGCTGGGTCAAATGGTAATTCTAGTTCTAGATCCTTGAGGGATTGCCACACTGTCTTCCACAATGGTTGAACTAGTTTACAGTCCCACCAACAGTGTAAAAGTGTTCCTATTTCTCCACATCCTCTCCAGCACCTGTTGTTTCCTGACTTTTTAATGATCGCCATTCTAACTGGTGTGAGATGGTATCTCATTGTGGTTTTGATTTGCATTTCTCTGATGGCCAGTGATGATGAGCATTTTTTCATGTGTCTGGCTGCATAAATGTCTTCTTTTGAGAAGTGTCTGTTCATATCCTTCACCCACTTTTAGATGGAGTTGTTTGATTTTTTCTTGTAAATTTTGTTTCAGTTTCTTATAGATTCTGGATATTAGCCCTTTGTCAGATGGGTAGATCGCAAAAATTTTCTCCCATTTTGTAGGTTGCCTGTTCACTCTGATGGTAGTTTCTATTGCTGTGCAGAAGCTCTTTAGTTTAATTAGATCCCATTTGTCTATTTTGGCTTTTGTTGCCATTGTTTTTGATGTTTTAGTCATGAAGTCCTTGCCCATGCCTATGTCCTGAATGGCATTGCCTAAGTTTTCTTCTAGGGTTTTTATGGTTTTAGGTCTAACTTCTAAGTCTTTAATCCATCTTGAATTAATGTTTGTATAAGGTGTAAGGAAGGGATCCAGTTTCAGCTGTCTACATCTGGCTAGCCAGTTCTCCCAGCACCATTTATTAAATAGGGAATCCTTTCCCCATTTCTTGTTTGTTTTTTTCTTTCTGATTTTTTAAAGATCAGATGGTTGTAGATGTGTGGTATTATTTCTGAGGGCTCTGTTCTGTTCCATTGGTCTATATCTCTGTTTTGGTACCAGTACCATGCTTTTTTGGTTACTGTAGCCTTGCAGTATAGTTTGAAGTCAGGTAGCGTGATGCCTCCAGCTTTGTTCTTTCGGCTTAGGATTGTTTAGGCATTGTGGGCTCATTTTTGGTTCCATATGAACTTTAAAGTAGTTTTTTCCAATTCTGTGAAGAAAGTCATTGGTAGCTTGATGGGGATGGCATTGAATCTATAAATTACCTTGGGAAGTATGGCCATTTTTATGATATTGATTCTTCCTACCCATGAGCATGGAATGTTCTTCCAGTTGTTTGTGTCCTCTTTTATTTCCTTGTGCAGTGGTTTGCTGTTCTCCTTGAAGAGGTCCTTCACATCCCTTGTAAGTTGGATTCCTAGGTATTTTATTCTCTTTGAAGCAATTGTGAATGGGAGTTCACTCATGATTTGGCTCTCTGTTTGTCTGTTATTGGTGTATAGGAATGCTTGTAGTTTTTGCACATTGATTTTGTATCCTGAGACTTTGCTGAAGTTGCTTATCAGCTTAAGGAGATTTTGGGCTGAGATGATGGGGTTTTCTAAATATATAATCATGTCACCTGCAAACAGGGACAATTTGACTTCTTTTCCTAATTGAATACCCTTTATTTCTTTCTCCCGCCTGATTGCCCTGGCCAGAATTTCCAACACTATGTTGAATAGGAGTGGTGAGAGAGGGAATCCCTGTCTTGTGCCAGTTTTCAAAGGGAATGCTTCCAGTTTTTGCCCATTCAGCATGGTATTGGCTGTGGGTTTGTCACAAATAGCTCTTATTATTTTGAGATACGTCCCATCAATACCTAGTTTGTTGAGAGTTTTTAGCATGAAGGACTGTTGAATTTTGTTGAAGGCCTTTTCTACACCTATTGAGATAACCATGTGGTTGTTGTCTTTGGTTCTGTTTATATGCTGGATTAAGTTTATTGATTTGCATGGGTTGAACCAGCCTTGCATCCCAGGGATGAAGCCCACTTGATCATGGTGGATAAGCTTTTTGTTGTGCTGCTGGATTCGGTTTGCCAGTATTTTATTGAGGATTTTTGCATCGATGTTCATCAGGGATATTGGTCTAAAATTCTCTTTTTTTTGTTGTGTCTCTGCCAGGCTTTGGTATCAGGATGATGCTGGCCTCATAAAATGAGTTAGGGAGGATTCCCTCTTTTTCTGTTGATTGTAAAATTTTCACAAGGAATGGTACCAGCTCCTCCTTGTACCTCTGGTAGAATTCGGCTGTGAATCCATCTGGTCCTGAACTCTTTTTGGTTGGTGGGCTATTAATTATTGCCTAAATTTCAGATCCTGTTATTGGTCTATTCAGGGATTCAACTTCTTCCTGGTTTAGTCTTGGGAGGGTGTATGTGTCCAGGAATTTATCCGTTTCTTCTAGATTTTCTAGTTTATTTGCGTAGAGGTGTTTATAGTATTATCTGATTGTGGTTTGTATTTCTGTGGGATTGGTGGTGATATCCCCTTTATCATTTTTTATTGTGTCTATTTGATTCTTCTCTCTTTTCTTCTTTATTAGTCTTGCTAGTGGTCTATCAATTTTGTTGATCTTTTCAAAAAACCAGCTCCTGGATTCATTGATTTTTTGAAGGTTTTTTTGTGTCTCTATTTCCTTCAGTTCTTCTCTGATCTTACTTATTTCTTGCCTTCTGCTAGCTTTTGAATGTCTTTGCTCTTGCTCCTCTAGTTCTTTT
The DNA here is from genome assembly GCF_029281585.2 of Gorilla gorilla gorilla. Taxonomy (NCBI): domain Eukaryota; kingdom Metazoa; phylum Chordata; class Mammalia; order Primates; family Hominidae; genus Gorilla; species Gorilla gorilla. The sequence goes on along the minus strand of NC_073236.2, from coordinate 88,049,625 downwards.
AATTGTGATGGTAGGGTGTCAATTTTAGATCTTTCCTGCTTTCTCTTGTGGGCGTTTAGTGCTATAATTTTCCCTCTACACACTGCTTTAAGTGTGTCCCAGAGATTCTGGTATGTTGTGTCTTTGTTCTCATTGGTTTCAAAGAACATCTTTATTTCTGCCTTCATTTTGTTATGTACCCAGTAGTCATTCAGGAGCAGGTTGTTCAGTTTCCATGTAGATGAGCGGTTTTGAGTGAGTTTCTTAAAACTTAGTTCTAGTTTGATTGCACTGTGGTCTGAGAGACAGTTTGTTATGATTCCTGTTATTTTACATTTGCTGAGGAGTGCTTTACTTCCAACTATGTGGTCAGTTTTGGAATAAGTGTGATGTGGTGCTGAGAAGAATGTATATTCTGTTGATTTGGGGTGGAGAGTTCCGTAGATGTCTCTTAGGTCCACTTGGTGCAGAGCTGAGTTCAATTCCTGGGTATCCTTGTTAACTTCCTGTCTCATTGCTCTGTCTAATGTTGACAGTGCGGTGTTAAAGTTTCCCATTATTATTGTGTGGGAGTTTCAGTCTCTTTGTAGGTCTCTAAGGACTTGCTTTATGAATCTGGGTGCTCCTGTATTGGGTGCATACATATTTAGGATAGTTAGCTCTTCTTGTTGAATTGATCCCTTTACCATGATGTAGTGGCCTTGTGTCTTTTGACCTTCGTTGGTTTAAAGTCTGTTTTATCAGAGACCAGGATTGCAACCCCTGCCTTTTTTGTTTTCCGTTTGGTGTTTGATCTTCCTCCATCCCTTTATTTTGAGCCTATGTTTGTCTCTGCATGTGAGATGGGTCTCCTGAATACAGCACACTGATGGGTCTTGACTCTTTATCCAATTTGCCAGTCTGTGTCTTTTAATTGGAGCATTTAGCCCATTTACATTTAAGGTTAATATTGTTATGTGTGAATTTGATCCTGTCATTATGATGTTAGCTGGTTATTTTGCTCGTTAGTTGATGCAGTTTCTTCCTAGCATCGATGGTCTTTACAATTTGGCATGTTTTTGCAGTGGCTGATACCAGTTGTTCCTTTCCATGTTTAGTGCTTCCTTCAGGAGCTCTCGAAAGGTAGGCCTGGTGGTGACAAAATCTCTCAGCATTTGCTTGTCTGTAAAGTATTTTATTTCTCCTTCACTTATGAAGCTTAGTTTGGCTGGATATGAAATTCTGGGCTGAAAATTCTTTTCTTTAAGAATGTTGAATATTGGCCCCCACTCTCTTCTGGCTTATAGAGTTTCTGCTGACAGATATGCTGTTAGTCTGACAGGCTTCCCTTTGTAGTTAACCTGACTTTTCTCTCTGGCTGCCCTTAACATTTTTTCCTTCATTTCAACCTTGGTGAATCTGAAAATTATGTGTCTTAGAGTTGCTCTTCTCAAGGAGTATCTTTGTGGTATTCTCTGTATTTCCTGAATTTGAATGTTGGTCTGCCTTGCTAGGTTGGGGATGTTCTCCTGGATGATATCCTGAAGAGCGTTTTCCAACTTGGTTCCATTCTCCCCGTCACTTTCTGGTACATCAATTAAACGTGGATTTGGTCTTTTCATATAGTCCCATATTTCTCAGAGGCTTTGTTCATTTCTTTTTACTCTTTTTTCTCTAAACTTTTCTTCTCACTTCATTTCATTCACTTGATCTTCAATCACTGATACCCTTTCTTCCACTTGATCGAATTGGCTACTGAAGCTTGTACCTGCGTCACATAGTTCTCGTGACATGGTTTTCAGCTCCATCATGTTATTTAAGGTCTTCTCTATGCTGTTTATTCTAGTTAGCCATTCATCTAATCTTTTTTCAATGGTTTTAGCTTCTTTGTGTTGGGTTCGAACGTCTTCATTTAGCTTGGAGAAGTTTGTTATTACCGATCTTCTGAAGCCTTCTTCTCTCAACTCATCAAAGTCATTCTCCATCCAGCTTTGTTCCGTTGCTGGCGAAGAGCTGTGATCCTTTGGAGGAGAAGAGGTGCTCTGATTTTTAGAGTTTTCAGGTCTTCTGCTCTGGTTTCTCCCCATCTGTGTGGTTTTATTTACCTTTGGTCTTTGATGTTGGTGACCTACAAATGGGATTTTGGTTTGGATGTCCTTTTTGTTGCTGTTGATGCTATTCCTTTCTATTTGTTAGTTTTCCTTCTACTAGTCAGGACCCTCAGCTGCAGATCTTTTGGAGTTTGCTGGAGGTCCACTCCAGACCCTGTTTGCCTGGGTATCACCAGTGGAGGCTGCGGAACAGCAAATATTGCAGAACAGCAAATGTTGCTGCCTGATCCTTCCTCTGGAAGCTTTGTCTCAGAGGGGTACCTGGCTGTATGAGGTGTCAGTCTGCCCCTACTGGGAGGTTTCTCCCAGTTAGCCCACTCAGGGGTCAGGGACCCACTTGATGAGGCAGTCTGTCCATTCTTAGATCTCAAACTCCATACTGGGAGAACCACTACTCTCTTGAAAGCTGTCAGACAGGGGCGTTTAAGTCTGCAGAAGTTTCTGCTGCCTTTTGTTCAGCTATGCCCTGCCCCCAGAAGTGGAGTCTACAGAAGCAGGCAGGCCTCGTTGAGCTGTGGTGGGCTCCACCTAGTTCTAGCTTTCTGGCTGTTTTGTTTACCTAGTCAAGCCTCAGCAATGGTGGACGTCCCTTCCCCAGCCTCGCTGCCGCCTCGCAGTTCAATCTCGGACTGCTGCCCTAGCAGTGAGCAAGGCTCTGTGGGCATGTGACCCACCAAGCCATGTGCAGGATATAATCTCCTGGTGTGCCATTTGCTAAGACCGTTGGAAAAACGCAGTATTAGGGCGGGAGTATCCTGATTTTCCAGGTACCATCTGTCACGGCTTCCCTTGGCTAGGAAAGGGAATTCCCCGACCCCTTGCACTTCCCAGATCAGGCGATGCCCCACACTGCACTGCTTCGGCTCACACTCTGTGGGCTGCACCCACTGTCCAACAAGTCCCAGTGAGATGAACCCAGTACCTCAATTGGAAATGCAGAAATCACCTGTCTCCTGCGTCGCTCATGCTGGGAGCTGTAGACTGGAGCTGTTCCTATTCAGCTGTCATGGAACTGAGAGGAAGCAATTCTCTTTGAGGTTTAAGTGACTGCTAGTAAAGTGTATCTTACAGTGTGGGGGATGAGGCGGCAGGAGTGGACTGAGTCGCTGAGGCCCATCCACTGTCGGTGGTTGGCGTAGTCACCGCAGCACAGGAAGTACTGGAGGCCCGAGTAGTTGGGCTGCTCATAGAGCATCCAGTAGCCACTGTCCACCTCAACTTGAGTTTTTAACATAAACTTCCTATCAAAGTAAGATATTTCTCAAGTAAACAAATAAATGAGCAAATGGGTGAATGGGTCAATATGAGAATGCTAAAATGATACTAATTAGAATGCAGAAAAACAGGTTTGGATATGAAACAATTGAAATTCTCATACATTGCTCGTGTGAATATAAAATGGTATGGCCATTTTAATACAGATGCAATTGTGGTTTTATATTTGTCCTTATTTATAAATGATCGATTTCAACAGTAGTCATTTTCAGATTTTTTATTAGATTCTAGCTGCACTCCTCTAGATAAATAAAAATTCGTTAAAAGGGCAACTAAAAGTATCAGTTTGAATCTTTAAGTGTTCAAATCATCCTAGGATATTTTTCAAGTAAAAACAAAAAGAAGTAGCAAGAAGCAGCTAGTGAAAATGCAAACATACCCTAGTAGTGATCACTTAAAAGTCATATTGTTCGTGGTCACTTATTATTCTATCATAGAAATTCATGATATTATCATTGCCTGATTTATTCTCATTGAGATCAGCAAATAGTCTTGAAAATTTTTGAGGCAGAATTTGCAAATCTGGGCTGCAGACATTTGTGGTGATCAGTGGGTTACAGGATTCCCTTGACAGATTTGCCCCATAAAGGAGCTAAGGCTTCCTAAGCAATCCATATTTTCTCAATTTTACTCATCCAATTTGACCCTGAAAAGACAGAGCTATATTATTATTTTCTGTTTCTGGGAGAAGTGAAGTGGTACAAATAATTTGTGTGTGTGTGTGTGTGTGTGTGTGTGTGAGAGAGAGAGAGAGAGAGAGAGAGGGAGGGAGAGAGAGAAAGAAAGAGAGAGAGGCAGATGAATGTCAAAAATCAAATGTCAGGCACTATTGTGACTGTAATCAGTCACGTCTATTCTGTGTGTTTGGTTAATATCTGTAAGTTTCTGAATATGAAAAAGAAATGAGATGGTGCAGATGTTTACAAGAAGGAGTCAGACTCCGTAAAATATTTGAAGAGATTTATTCTGAGCCAAATATGATTGACTGTGGCCCATGACACAGACCTCAGGAGGTCCTGGGAACATGTGCCCAAAATGGTTGGGGTGCAGCTTGGTTTTATACAGTATGAGACTTCAGTCAAATACATTTAAATATATTTAAGAAATACATTGATTTGGTCCAGAAAGGTAAGACAATTCTAAGCCGGTGTGGCGGGTAGTAGGGGGGTTACTGTACAGGCTATAGGTAAATTTAAACATTTTCTAGTTGACAATAGGTTGAGTTTGTCTAAAGTCCTGGGATCAATAATAAGCAATGTCTGGGTTGCTATAAGAGGTTATGGAGACCAAAGTTTTATTACACAGGTGAAGCCTCCAGGTAGCAGGTTTCAGAGAGAATGGTATATAAAATGTTACCTATCAGACTTAAAGTCTGTGTTGATGGTAATGTCTTCCTATCATAGCCTGAAGCAGTCCTTCAGGTTAAATTTTAAAAGAGTTCTGGCTGAGGGGAAAGTCTATTCAGATAGTTGGGGGGCCTTAGAATTTTATTTTTGGTTTACACAGGTAAGAACTCTGAAGCATTTAATAGTAAGAAAATGACCTGGTAGCTACAAAATTGGACACTGAGGGTTTTTAGTATATCACCCAATCCTCCTTCAACTCACTTGTGAGCATCTAGGACTGTGCCCCTGGCCCATCATCTGGAAGAAATTGGCTTGATCGGGTTTCTTTTCTGACATACCTAATCTCTCTGCTGGTGGGGAAGGCAGGAAGCCTGGAATATCTGAGGAATGTGGTGGAATTGGAAAGAAACCATGTGTTGAAGACATCCATTGTGTGGACTACAAATTTTCAAAGAGAAATTTATTTCCTTTTTGAAAAATTAATGATGTTTTTTATTTTTAAAAAAAAGCCATGCTGAAAATCATAATGATTAACATGTATTGGATATCAATTTTGTGACATGCTTCATTCCAAATGATTTTCATGTAATAATTCCTTTCATCCTATCAACAACCCACTTACATTGCTATTATCTTCATTTTTAAGACGAGAGAGCTAATTAATGAGACCAAGTTTCAGAGTAGGAATTTGAATTATGACTTTGAACCTAGTCTGGCTCTGCACAGTATACTCTTAAGCAGTAGCTTAGGAAAGAAAGCAAAAAGAAATAAGTAAATACATAAGATGATTTTTTCACTTTAAATATTATATGTTTACATATTTTACAAAATAGTGATTCACAAAAAACTCATTTTGTTATGACAAAAACAGACATTTTATGAAAAATTCCTGATATCTAATGTATAGTAATAAATTTTGTGGCATCTTTTTAACCTCTATTCATTCACAATTTCAGGTACAGGCAAACTTAAGATAAATTAAGCATTTACAATGTTCTTATAATATCAGTGAAGTACTTTGCATTGGTATTGTATCTGTGATTTATATGCTGCAAGCTGTGAGACAAAATGAGTACTATTTTATACCTTAGTTTTGCTTTTTATTCCACAAATAAAAAGCTGAAGACGTTTCCTTTCTGGTGATAACATCGAAAGGGCCTCTTGGAGGTGATAAATCTTAAAGAAAAATGTACGTCCAAGAGCATATTAATTCATTCATTCAATGCATATTTGTTGCGGCCTACTACATTCTAGGTCCTGGGGACATAGTGACAAATAAAACTGACAGTGTTTCTTCCTAAAGGGAACTGTAGCCTCTACTCTAACCTAAAGGATATGTAACTTCTACTTTTTCTCATAAAGCTCAAAATCTTTCTTAGTAGGGGAAGATGGAGAAAACCAAGGTAAAAGAGCATTTATTAAAAATTCAGTCACTGCCTATTATTAAGAAATCAATTTCAAAAAAAAACCTCAGTATTACCTTACAAGCGAGGACTCACTAAAAGGAAAATTAAATGTTTTGTTCAAGGTCACAAATCTGTGTAAGTGTCACAGCAACAAAGGAGATTGGTCTCCTGATTCTAAGATCAATTCTTTTTTTGCTAGACTAGCCTACTACTTAGTGAACCTGAAAATATTTTTAAAATTATTTTTAATATTACTCCAACAAGTTTAATGCACAGTGGAATTCATAATTTACATTTCCAGGGATATCTTTTTAAAGTGATTTTTAAAAGCTGATTAATCCTAAATAGATGAGTGTCCAAAGAAACAAACTCCCAGAATATGTATAAAAGGAGATATTTTTCACTTTTTTATGACCCCAATTTTACACCTGGTTCCTTAGCAGTAAGAGTCATGTGAGTAAAGATATCTGCTTATTCAATGGTAACAAATATTAATGAGTTCTAAAGATTATTCTTTTTTAATGCAATTTTGCATTGCCAAGATCAAAAGCAAGAAACCAAAATGAAACTTGACCAATTGCCCAAACTTTAGAGTTGATTAAAATTAATGGAATAGAAATTTTCTTATTAGTGTATTTTTATTTCTGTCTCCAGAGTGAGTAATTGTTCCAGGAATCAGAGGTAAGGCAAACGGTAGAAACTGGGAAGAGATGAGGCCTTGAAGTGTATAAAGGTTCCTGCAGTTGGATTCAAAATGCAGCTGGACTCAAAATGAGGCTGAGGCAGGCCAAGTCTGAGGTTCCCTTGGATACAGAATTAAGACTATGCTGGGGCTTCAGAGTGCAAATCGTGTTCAGTCTCAGACATTCCCCTTTCTTTCACTGTCCCTTCCCTCCTGAATAGTGACCTGAAGTCACGATTTTTTGTTTCTTTGTTTTGAAGGTAGGATCTCACTATGTTGCCCAGGCTTGTCTCAAACTCCTGGGCTGAAATGATTGTCTCACCTCAGCCTCCTTTGTAGCTGAGACTACAAGCTTGTGCCATTGTGGGCTGAAGTCACTTCCTATCAAACTGCTTGTCATCAGTTCAAATCTGTCCCCAAGGCAGCTTCTATATTTTATTCTTTAATTAAACATCAAGATAGAGAAAAGAAACAAAATGTTTGGAAATTTAGATCCCAGGTGTGTGAAAGGATATCTTACCTATTGTGTCTGGAATTGGTGGGTTCTTGGTCTCACTGACTTCAAGAATGAAGCCGCGGTGAGTGTTACAGCTCTTAAGGTTGCTCGTCTGGAGTTTGTTCCTTATGATGTTCGGATGTGTTCGGAGTTTCTTCCTTCTGGTGGGTTTATGGTCTCGCTGGCTCAGGAGTGAAGCTGCGGACCTTCACGGTGAGTGTTAAAGCTCTTAAGGCAGCGTGTCTGGAGTTGTTCGTTCCTCCCGGTGGGTTCGTGGTCTCGCTGGCTTCAGGAGTGAAGCTGCAGACGTTTGCGGTGAGTGTTACAGCTCATAAAGGCAGTGTGGACCCAAAGAGTAAGCAGTAGCAAGATGTATTGCAAAGATCGAAAGAACAAAGCTTCCACAGTGTGGAAGGGGACCCGAGAGGGTTGCCACCGCTGGCTCAGGCAGCCTGCGTTTATTTTCTTATCTGGCCCCACCCACATCCTGCTGATTGGTGGAGCCGAGTGGTCTGTTTTGACAGGGCGCTGATTGGTGCATTTACAATCCCTGAGCTAGACACTAAGGGTCTTCACCTCTCCACTAGATTAGCTAGATACAGAGTGTGGACACAAAGGTTCTCCAAGTCTCCACCAGAGTAGCTAGATACAGAGTGTCCATTGATGCATTCACAAACCCTGAGGAAGACACAGGGTGCTGATTGGTGTGTTTACAAACCTTGAGCTAGATACAGAGTGCTGATTGGTGTATTTACAATCCCTGAGCTAGACACAAAGGTTCTCCACATCCCCACCAGACTCAGGAGGCCAGCTGGCTTCACCCAGTGGATCCCGCACCAGGGCTGCAGGTAGAGCTGCCTGCCAGTCCCGCGCCCTGTGCCCGCACTCCTCAGCCCTTCGGTGGTCGATGGGACTGGGCGCCCTGGAGCAGGGGGCGGCGCTCGTCGGGAGGCTCGGGCAGCGCAGGAGCCCATGGCGGGCTGCAGGTCCCGAGCCCTGCCCCATGGGGAGGCAGCTAAGGCCCGGCAAGAAATCGAGTGCAGCACCGCTGGGCCAGCAGTGCTGGGGGACCCAGCACACCCTCCGCAGCCGCTGGCCCAGGTGCTAAGCTTCTCATTGCCTGGGGCGGAAGGGCCGGCTGGCCGCTCAGAGTGCAGGGCCCACCAAGCCCACGCCCATCCAGAACTCCAGCTGGCCTGCAAGCGCTGCAGGCAGCCCCCGGTTCCCGCTCACGCCTCTCCCTCCACACCTCCCTGCAAGCTGAGGGAGCCGGCTCCTGCCTTGGCCAGCCCAGAAAGGGGCTACCACAGTGCAGCGGTGGGCTGAAGGGCTCCTCAAGTGCCGCCAAAGTGGGAGCCCAGGCAGAGAAGGCACCGAGAGCGAGTGAGGGCTGTGAGGGCTGCCAGCACGCTGTCACCTCTCACTACGATTGAAAGTAATTGGATTTTTGAATTTGTGTATCTGACAATGTCAAAATTTTTCTATGTCAGAATTCAGTGTCTCTGACTTCAAAATGTATTTAAATGAAAGCAAAGGGTCACAATCTGTTCATATTTGTTTTTTCTTTATTTTCAGTTCATATTTCGGTAATAGGCATGGCTCAATTTGCCTTCATGTTTAATTTTTAAACACACGCATTTTGGTATTCTTCCACTAGTCATCCTGGGCAGGGCATAGTTTTAAGTACTGATTTAACTTATGGCTTTCTTATAACAGACTCTTCATTTTCCCAGTTTTAATTAATAGATTCTCATTTGGAATAGAGAAGGCTTTCTGGCATTTGGATACTGTTTTGAGTCTGGGATTTGTAAAGTATGACGATTTTGGAAAAATATAGCATGGCATATATTTCTAAAATAAATTAAAAGTCTTCATTGTAGTCAGTTGACATTTATGGGGAAATTGTTCAGTTTAACTGATGATAGATGAGAAATCCTAAAATTTACTGAAGTTTATGACCCATTTGTTATTGTTAAATCATTTTAAGTGTCTCTGGATATATGGAGCTGTAGAGAAAATTAATAAAAACTGATAGTGCTCTATAGTTGGATTTTGTTGCTAACATCAATAGCACCAAATTTTTAAAGATGAATTTTGCCCAAAAGCAAGGGAGAAAAATGATTTGCATTGTTTTATTATCTCATTTTTCCTTTATAAATATTTTTTGGGAAATCAAAGAATGAAAGTAGGCAAAGTGGAAAAAATGGGTAAGAAAAGAAACAAAAGGATAAATAAAAATTTCAAAAGCATTGGTAAAAAACTGGAAAGAGGAGGCTGTCTCCTCCTCACTTCATCAAGATAAGGCGAGAAGCTTGAGACTCAAAGGAAAAACCAAATATGGGTTCTAAAAAAAATAGAAGGCCTAGCTGCCTACCTTGCATGCTTAGCGACTAATTTAGGTGTTAGAAACCACTGAATGAATCAGCCTGCAGGATATTAATGAAATAAGGCATCTTCTACTCTGATTCCCAGAGAAATGACTCTCCCTTCAGTGCTTCTTTCCCTCTGGCTTCACCAGGTGGTAATGGTGGAGGTGTTGGTAGCACCTCAATATGTTGTCTTGAAGGGGAGTGAGGAAGCAGAAAGCAGGAGCTGGAATAAGAATCCTAAATCACCAACACTAGATGAAGTTATAGTTAAGAGATTTCTTCTGTTTCTTACTCCTGCTAACAAGTCAGCCTAGTCTACCCACCCTCCGTACCTCCAGAATTAGGATTGGTAGAAGGAATGTACAGAAGAGATTGGACTGAAAAATAGAATGGCAAGAGTTGACTAAATTTAAAACTCTTGCTTCCTAAGAGATACAGATGGCAAGTTTGTTATAGTTAGCTCATCACTGGAGGTCTTTAAATAGCCCTAGTTGAGAAGCAACTTATGTACACGTAGCCATTAAAATGCAATAAATCTCAACACAATAAATATGCAGTGGGCAAGGACTATAAAAGATAACTTCAGATTCTAACAATAAGCTCAAATAGGTTTGATTTTAATGAGGTTTTGGAGAATTGTGTGTTTAAATTGTGTATTTATATGTGTGCACTCTAAAGAGGAAAAGAAACCAGGAATTGTATAATAAATAAGGGCTTTTCCTTTTTATAAACCTGTTCAACTTATTGTTCGGTATGTTAGAGGCATATGTTTAATGCAGCACTAGTTTTAGTTTCCCTTACCAAAAAAAAAAAAATTAAAATTAACCAAATCAGGGAAAAAAAATGACCAAACATTCAAACCAATTTATGTGCAGGATTAATAAATGTCCACTACCTTTTTGGTTTTTTTTTTTATTTTTTCCTTTGCCAATACGTGTTATTAGCTAAAAAGCCTTTTTGTAACAGAAATGTGTGTGTGTTTCTTTTATTTTTTTCTAAGAAAAAAAAAAGAGATACATGTGCAGAACGTGCAGGTTTGTTCCATAGAGAAATATGTTTTTTGAGGAGATTAACAATGTTCTAATGTTAGGGATTCAGTGTTATGCATTATTACTCTTCAATCCTCCACGGAGAGTGTGGCTTTTTGAAAAGGGTCTGACTGAGAAGGCTTTGGTAAGAAAATGCTGAAATGGCACATCATAGCCTGACTCGCCCTGGGTGAGTCATCTTTACCTGGTGGTACTGGAGCAGCTTTCTGAGAGCTCAACTGGCGCACTTCTCTCCTGTTGGCATTACTATATTTAGAATGCATAGCTAAAGAGCTCAGAGCTCCTCAGAATGATATTTTTAAATGTGTCATCCCTCTAGACATGCTCTCCCTCCCTCTCCAGCTGCTCCAGCCTCCCTTATACTTTCACACATCCAAATGGAACAGAATCAAGAAAAATCACACTCCAAAGGAACCTGTGACAGTAGTCTCATCCCGAATGTTAAGCTCTGGACTTAGAAGCATGCTAATAGCTCCCTTGGCTCTTGTGCTTAGCGAAGTTTGAATTCTTCTAGCAGCTCAAGGGTATGATGTACAGTGCTGTATTGAGTTCATTGTTCAATGTAAGCCTCAGGGAAGAATATAGAAAAGTCCAGTGGATACTTTTTTCTTCATTTTTTAGAACAAGCTTTACAAAGGTTTGCATACTGGAATGGGAAATTCTGGCAATTGCTAGCTGTGACTCTGCTCCATGGTATATTAATTAATGATGAAGCAATCATGGGGAAACCTGGGCCTTTGTTCTAACCGCAAACATCTGTAGTGAAGTCAGCAGAGGCAGGGAATAGAGAAACAATCTGTACATGGAGTATACATGTAAGTAAAACTTTACTAGCATGTCATTCAAATGAGAAATCTTTGTGAATAAAGGAAAAATCTTCCTCTATAAATTGTTTGATTTAGATATCTAGAGTCTACTTAATAAGCCATCACTATTTTATATCCTTGTAAATGTACATGACCCTGAGACATAGAACAGATGCAATGTTGAGGGAACTGATTGATTAGCAGCTTTGTTAATTTATTTAATATCAACTTTCTTATCTTGCACCTGCTTTGCGAATTTTTATATCATATGTTCCTGTATGCAGTGGATATGAGAAAAAAATTGCATATATGTGTCCTAATATTTAGGTAGGGAAACAGTTATATGTGTGGCAAGTAAACCTCCAAAATAAGACTTAATAATAACTTGACATAAACAAGAGTTGCATAATTAAATGCACTTGATGGGACAGTGGTTTCCACGTAAACTTACATAATAATAAAAGACTCAAGAGTAGGAAATTTAAACTGGTAGAAATGACATCAGCAAATATAAAGGGAATTTCAGAAGAAAAAGGTGCTCACTTGGAGCAAAGGAAATACAGGGGCAATGAGATAAAATGGAGAGTCCTGAAATAGAAGGGAAACAGCAAAGGCTGCTGTGATAACACGAAGAAGACCATGAAGGAAAGTGTCAAAATAACGTCTAGAAAGTTGGATGTTTTCCTGAGGGTGAGATAATGCCATTGTATGTTTTGGAACACAGCAATGATATTTTAGAAATGGTTTTTGGACAAATGAATATGGCAGGGATTTCTGAATAAATAGAGATAAAGAAATCCTGGAAGCAAAGATATTAGCTAGGAAGTATTTTTTCTAGCTCAGCACGAGTCTAAGGAGGGCTTAAACTTGATTGTGACCAACCTTATGGAAGGAGACTGAGAAATATTACCATGAATAAAATGAAACCTAATGTAGGTGATAAGACAGAAGCATTGTTCTCCACTTACCCAAGAAAATCTTTAAGATATCTGAATTCTCACTGGCAAGTGAAAAGCAAAGAAATGACCCAACACATGAGTAGGATTAAAACTACACTTTTAGCTAAAATAGCAATAATAATTTAGTGATTTTTTAACAAATGACAATCAGTGTGCTGTAAACTTTGTATGCATGTCCTTATTTAACCTGCAACACTCCATGAGGAAATTAATATTATTTTCCACAACTCAAAAATGAGAAATCAGGTTTATAAAGGTTAAGTAAATTTGCCAAAGTTCACCCATTCAATATTTCAAATTATGTATGACTTTCCCACAAAGCTAGAGAACTTCTTGTTTCTCATCTTATTTCACCTTATAATAAATTCCTGTGTTCTATGTACTCTTCTTCCTTAATTATATACCCCAAGATTGTATTTCTTTATTCTACTGTCCTTTCTGACACCTGACACAGTACATCTCTTTCTAGATAATCAATTCACATCCTACCTCCCCTGTCTTGAGATGTAGTTTGTTTTGGAAAACTATGTATTATTGGTTCATTTATTTAAAATAACAGTTGGCCCATTGTTGTATATTTTCGAATTGTTTGCATTATTCTGCCTTAAGTATTAATGATCTGTCCACTATAGTTTAATTTCACTTTCACACTTGAGGGATCTTTTATGTCTCCTTTATATTACTAATGTAAAAAGAAGCTGAGAGCATAAAACTATGACATATAGTTGGGAGATACTGACCCATTAGTCAACAGTTTGTAGGACGCATTTGCAAAGTAGTTATGCATCCATTTACCTTATCTAACATTCTCTGTTTTGACTATTTTATATATAATACAGTTTGTCTGGCTTCACTTTCTCTAGTGGATTCCTGTCTGCTTTAAATGGTTGTTACACTTTTTTTAAAAGTGTAATACAGCTTTTATTGACATTAATTATACAACACTATACCTTAAATAATACAATGTTTGCTTTTTAAAATTTTATTTTAAAAAATCATAATGGCATTTTCTTATGCACCTATTGTAGCAACCTCTCCCCAGTTCTCAAAGATTACTGATGTTAAGCATTTTCATCCAAAAGTTTTCTTTAAATTCAGGAATAGAACGTATCTGGTGCAGGGAAACTAAATCTAGTTCATCCATAGATCTCTTGAAAATCCCTCCATAATATTTAAATTAAAATTCTTTTTATCATTATTCATTAAACCCTTTCTAGTCCCAAATCAGGGATTTCTTATCAAGAGGAACCCACATAGAACTAAAGAAGTGCTTCTTTATTAAGCCTTTTAACACTCACTGGTTTGTCTCTATTGCTCTTATTCCAATAGAGCTCAAAATTCCTGTTTGGGTTTGTCCACACTGGGAAGTGAAATGTCATCTGGAGCACCTAACAGTAGTGTTATTCACTTAACTTGAGATTACTTTTACCTGTAGCAAAAATGGACTGCTCAGGTTCTTTTTTGTTATTGCCAGAGCAACTTCTGTTGACAAATAACACATTACAATAAGCTGGTTTAAAATGGTTAGATGTGTAGTATCGGCAGTAGAACAGAATTTTGTTTGCTTTTCTATTTTAATCCAAGTATTTTTACTGCAATTAAACCTGATACCTCGGAATTATTAACACTAGAGTCTAACCATTTGAACTAATTGTGCAAAGGTGAGTTGAACTGGTAATACCATCGTTACAAACTATCTGCAAGGCTATTTTCAGCCTTGATGAGAGAGGGCCAAGGATGAAAAATTTAGTGATAATACTAAATTAAAGATAAAATTATGTAATTGCTTCTTGTAATTTACCAGTGAAAAGGTTCTTGGCTCTGTCACCGTAGAAAAAGAAAAGTACTTAGGTTTATGGAAAGCCTGCTAAATGTCAGGTATTTTTGCAAATACTATGTATTTGAGTCCAAAAATAAACCTTTGAATAATTATTGTCAATCTGTTTTATGGAACAGAACACGAAAGTTCAAGGAGTTTATGGTACATGCAAAATATAAAGAAAACTTTAAAATTTGTATGTTAATTCACTTCTTGGATAGACAAAGATAATTGCCCTAGGGAATTTTTATAGGTAGAGTTGTTATTTCATCAATAAGTAGGTAAATAAATGTCTAAATACATAGATTTGCAGAATAACTTTTAAAATCTCAAACATTTGTTTTCCTGGTGGAAATTTCCACTTCAATGAGCTTTGGCATAAATTCTCCATATCCTAGCATCACTACTAGGCTATAATTTTCTAGGATTCTGACTGTACTTTTATCATCCGTGCTCCTTTCTCTAGATTTACTCAAGCAAAGCCAATGAATGAAGGTTTCCTCTGATAGGCAATCTGTTCTGCTAGCATCAAAGAGCATCTAGGACACATATCCTTATGAACCTTCAGTACTACTGTGCAGTCTGGCATGAGTAGAGCAAGGACACACTTGTGTGTGACCCCATGCCAGCCCACATCTCACAGTCTGTCAGCCTGTAACCTCCTTCTGTTCCCTCACCCTGGCCACCCTTGGCCTTTTGTGGTCAAAGTATGTAATGTCTAAATGAGAATAATAATAAAAGTAATGGAAAACAAAATCTTGGATATCAGGTTTAAAGAGATCAGTACAAAGCCAATGCAGGCATTTCAGGTTCTCAGGGATCATTTTCACAAATTTCCTCCCACAGGACTATATCCCAAGGAATTGACTGACTCTCAAACAAGATGATTTGACACAACCTGAGTTATAGCAGAAATGTATTACTGTTACTACTGGTATGACTACAATTTAAACTACAGTGACAACTTCTATGACTGCTACTATTTCCATTACTTTGGCTGCCATCAAACATGTATAGGGCATTTAGTACTTTCCAGAAACTGCGCCAAAATTTTACGTGGATTATATATTTAGCCTGTGAAAAATTATATTGGAGAAGGTACTGGTTTTTTTTTATTTTTAATATGGGGAAAGAGAGATTTAGAAATTTTCAGCAAATTGCCCCAATTCGCACAACTGGTAACTTCTCAGTTGGACTGACATCATGATAGTTCTCTGGCTGCTACTATTCTTGTTACTGCTGGTGTTAGCACAGTGAGCTCAAAGTCATATCTGTCTAATCAAAAAACTATGGTCTTAATTATTTACATCATGTTGTTCAATGCAGTACTAACAATTAAATATTAAAAGTTGAATATTATCTCTAAAAATTCATTAAATAAAGAATTAAAGAAAGAAAGAAAACTTCCCAGCCAACATGACTTCCATAGAGTGAGGTATGATACTGGTAAAAACTATTCACTTCTGGGAGAATAAGTGTTTAAAAATACAATTGACTAAAAATTAATATGCTAAATTTTATAATATCACTCAATGAAGCAAAAATATTTATTGTATAGAGTCTAAGATATTATCATTTTTAAATTTCTCCCCATTTTTATTGAGGTATAACTAACAAATTAAGTTGTATATATTTAATGTATACCTATAATATTTTCAAAATCAGTTTTGTTGCCAATTTTTCTGGTTTGATTTCTCCCCTCCTCTGAAACACATCTAAAATTTAATTTCAAATAAATAGCACTGGGAGGTGGGGCTTTGTAGGGTGATGAGGTCATTAGAGCTCTGCCCTCATGAATGGATTAATGCCATTAGCATGAGAGTGGATTCTTTATTGTGGGAGTGCGCTCCTGATAAAAAGATGAGTTTGTGGTCCAATTTTCTTTTTCTGTCTTCACTGTTCGCTTCTGCCTTCTGCCTTCTACCTTCTGCCAGGAGATATCCCTGGCAGATGCCGCACCATACTTTTGGACTTCCCACCCTCCAGAAACATGAACCAAATAAACTGCTAATGCTTATAAATTATACAGGATGTAGTATTCCATTATAGCAGCAGAAAACAGACTAAGACAGAAAATTGGTACTAAGAAGTGAGATTGTTGCTATAACAAATATCTGATAATATGAAAGCAACTTTGAAACTGGACAGTAGGTAGAGGCTAGAAGAATTTGGATGAGTAAGCTAGTAAAGCCTGGATTGCCATGAATGTAGCAGTAAGGGCAATCCTGGTGAGAGTTCAGGAAAAAAGGATACCCTTAAAGTTTGAATTTTCTTAGAGATTACTTAAATGATTGTGATTAGAATATTAATAGGAATATGGACAATAAAGGTCATTCTGCTAAGGTCTCAGGCAGAATAAAAAAGTCCTATTTGGAAATGAAGTATAGACTATTCTTGTTATAAAGTGGCAAGAATGTTGGCAGAATTATGTCCATGTCGTAGGAGTTCATGAGACCTGAAATTTAAGAACAGTGGGCTAGGATATCTAGTGAAAGAAGTATCAAAGCAGCAAAGCATTCAGGCTGCTGTATGATTACTTTTAACCACATACACTGAGATATGAGAGCAAAAAGACGACCTCAAATTAGAATTTAAAATTAAAAGGAAAATAGAAAAGAATTAGAAAATTCATAGCCTAATTATGTAGAGAATAAAAAAGCATGTTTGGGAGAGATTGCTAAAGGCTTGGGCAAATGACTACTTGCTAAGGAGATTAGCACAGATAGAAGGGATCATCAAGACAATGCAAGAATGACCCCAAAGTTTCCAGAGATCTTCAAGGCTGCCCCTCCCATCATAGACCCAGAGCTATAGTGGGGCTGAATGGTTTTATGGGATGGGCCCAGGGCATCCTCCATGGGTTCACTGCCCAGACCCACCTCAGGTCTCTGCTCCCCAAATTCTGGTGCAGTGCTCCCAGGTCACCCCAGTCATGACTTAAGTGGGCCCAGGTGCTGCCGCTCAACCTACTGCTCCAGAAGGTACAGTGATAAAACTTGGCAGTGTCCACATAGCTCTAATTCTGCAGACGCAAAGAATGCAAGAGCTACAGGGGAAACAATTACTCCTCCCAGGTCTCACAGGATGTCATGGGCAGCTGGGGGGCCATGGCAGAAATTTTTTGTAGAGAGGCAGAACCACTGAGGAGAGCACCCACTAGGACACTGCCAAGCAGAAATGTGGGATTGGAGCTGATACAGAGTCCCTGCTAGGGCAATGCCTAATGAAGAGTGGCTACTAATGGAGTAAGTCTACTCCCAAGACCCCTGAACTGTAGAACTACCAGCTTACAACCAAAACTCATGTAGGAATTTAATTGCCAGTGTCACAGAATTGGAGAGTAAGGCCTTTAAGAGGCGATTAAGTCATGAGGATTTTGCCCTCATTAATGAAGTAATTCTATTATTGTGAGAGTAGGTTAGTTATTGCAGGAGTGGGCTCCTGATAAAAGAATGAGTTTAGCTCAAAAACCTCTCTGTGTCTTGAATGCTTGCTGCACCCTTCAGCCTCCTCCCTTATGCTGTGAGGTGACCCTGGCCAGATGCTAGCACCATACTCTTGGACTTTCTAGCTTCCAAAACCATGAATCAAATAAACTTCTGTTGTCAATAAAGTACCCAGTCTGTGGTATTTTTTACATCAGCAGAAAATGGTCTGAAACACCAATGATTCATTGAGAGTAAATAAAGCAATAGAGATGCATTCAGTGTTCTGAGCATTGCAAACGGGAGCCTGTGACACATAAAGTGTCATCTGTTATGTGTAATGTAATGGTAACAAAGTTGAAAACCACTCTCCAGAGGATTGGGGCCCCCAGAGACTTGGCTGTTAAAAGATATTTCTGAATAAGTGGTAGAACACATCGATTACATCTCTCTCCCTCTCTCTTTCCTCCCACTTTCTCTCTTACTCTTGTTCTTTATTTCATTTTCTTTGACTTCCTTCCTCTAAATATGTATACATAGAATCCCCAAGTTTGGCATTTTCTAAAAATAGAATCAGAATGCTATATAGAGGTGCACAAGAGCAACCACTGTGTAAATTCCAGTTATTCATTTGTTTATTTTATTTGAAACTGCTAGTAGGTATATTTAGAATTATAATTATAATACGTATAGTGTGTGAAGTAAAGGTAGTGTATATAAATATATACTTATCATTTACAGCTGCATAATTATGTGATCAGCGAGGTTTAAAGTTAGCCATAGCACATGGAAAGTCCTACTACGCAGAAAAGATGGTTGCCTAAGTTCTCCCGCCAAATTTAATAATGACTTGGCTTTGTAGCCTAATGTTTTATCTTATCTCATATTACTTCATAATCACATTTGTCTCTTCTTTCAGTAATTGATAGAACAAAAGTCAGAAAATCAATAAGATATATAACCTTTGAATGCCACTTTCAATCAACCTGACCTAAATGACATTTATAAAACATATCACCCAGCAACAGCAGAATACACATTTATTTTCACTATATATAGGACATTTACCTAGATAGAGCATATGCTAGGACATTAAACAAGACTCAAAATTAAAGCAGATTAAAGTCATATAGAGTATATTCTTTGACCAAAACATAATAAATTAGAAATAACAAAAATATGCTGACAAGTCACAAAATTTTTTAAAATTAAACAGTACACTTTTTTTTTTTTTTTTTTTTTTTTTTTTTTTTTGAGATGGAGTGTCTGTCACTCTGTTGCCGAGGCTGGAGTTCAGTGGTGCGATCTTGGCTCATTACAACCTCTGCCTTTGGGTTCAAGTGAGTCTCCTGCCTCAGCCTCAGACTCCCTAGTAGCTGGGACTACAGGTGCCCACCACTATGCCTGGCTAAGTTTTGTATTTTTAGTAGATACGGGATTTCACCATATTGGCCAGGCTGGTCTCAAAGTGCTGACCTTGTGATCCGCCCATCTCAGCCTCCCAAGGTGCTGGGATTACAGGCGTGAGCCACCATGCCCTGCCTAAACAATACACTTCTAAGTAATTTTTGGCTCAAACGAGACATCGCAAAAATAATTTAAAACATTTTGAATTGAAAGAAAATGAAAACATATAAACATTTGTGAGATGCAGCTAAAGCAGTCTTCAGAGAAAAAATATAGTATTAAATATTTATATTTGAAAAACATGAAAGATCAAATTATGATCTTGGAGGAGGCAAAACAAGGTGGCTGAATAGAACCCTCCAGTGATGGTTATCCCTGCAGGAACACCACATTGAACAAATATCCGCATGAGAAAGCACTTTCATGAGAACCAGGCGGGTGAGTAACCACAGTGTTGGTTTTAACATCATATTTAAAAAGGAGGCACTGAAGAGAGTAGGAAAGACCATTTGAATTACCAACACCACCCCTCCCTCATCTCCTGGCAGTGGTCACATGGCACATAGAAAGAATCTGTGTGCATAGGGAGAGAGAGTGTAGTGATTGTGGGACTTTGCATTAAAACTCATTGCTGCCCTGTCACAGAGAAAAGCAACATGGGACAGAATTCAGCCAGTGCCCATGGAGGGGGCATTTAGACCAGCCCTAGCCAAAGGGGAATTGCCCATCTTAGTGGTTAGAACCTGAGTTCCAACTAACCCTACCAACACATGCTAAAGCACTCTCAGGCCTAAATAAACTATAAAGGCAGTCTAGGACACAAGGACTGCAATTTCTGGGCAAGTCCACATGCTATGCTGGGCTCAGAGCCAGTGGACTTGGAGTGCACATAACCTAGTGAGACACTGGCCAGGGTGGCCAAGGGACTGCTTTCTTCACTCCTCCCCCAACCCTAGGCAGTATAACATGCACTTCGAGGAGAGACCCCTTCTTTCCACGTGAGGAGTGAAGAGGGGAAAGTAAAGAGGACTTTGTCTTCCAACTTGGATGGCAGCTCAGCCACAGTAGAATAAGGGCCATGTAGAGTCATGTGGCCCCCTTTCCAGGCCCCAGGTCCTGGATGACATTTCTAGACAGAGCCTGGGCCAGAAGGAAGACTGCTGCATGGAAGGGAAAGACCTGGGCCTGGAAGAATTCATTACTTGATGACCAAAGGGCCCTTGGACCTTGAATTAATAGCAATTGCACCCGGGCAGTACTTGCCACAGACCCAGGATGAGACCCAGGGCTGTGCTGACTTCAGGTGTGACCAAGCACATGTCTAGCTGTGGCAGCCGTGGGAGGAGACTCCTTTTGCTTAAGAAAACAAACAAACAAACAAACAAAAACCATTAGAGTAAAAGGGTATTGTCTAGCAGCTTGGGCACCAACATGGCCGTAGCAGTTGTATTAAGCTGTTCTTGAATTTCTATTAAGAAATACCTGAGTCTGGGTAATTTATTGTTAAAAGAGGTTTCACAGTTCTGAAGGCTTTACAGGAAGCATGATGCTGGCATCTGCTCTGCTTCTGGGGAGGCCTCAGGAACCTTACAATCATGACGGAAGGTGAAGGTTCAGCAAGCACATTAAATGGCCAGAGCAGGAACAAGAGAGAGACAGAAGGAAGGTGCTACACAGTTTTAAATAATCACATCTCATGAGAACACACTCACTCTTGCAGGGACAATAACAAGGAGATGATGCTACATCAATCATAAGAAATCTACCCCCATGATCTAATCACCTTCCATCAGGCCTTACAACATTGGGGATTACATTTCAACATGAAATTTTGCTGGGACTTCATTGTGCTCCAGACCCCCAAATCTCATGTACTTCTTGCACTGCAAAATGCAATAATGTCTTCCCAATCATCCCTTAAAGTCTTAACTCATTGCATCATTAACTCAACAGTTCAAAGTCCAAAGTCTCATCTAACACAAGGCAAGTTCCTCCCAACTGTAAGCCTGTAAAATCAAAAAACATCAGTTTATTCAGAGATACAACAGGTTATAGGCATTGGGTTAAACATTACCCTTGAAAAAAGGCGAAATCAGCCAAAAGAAAGGGGCTACGGCCTCACACATGTTTGAAAACCAGCAGGACAGTCATTAAACATTAAAATTCAAACATAATCTTCTTTGACTCACATCTATGGCACGTTGCTGTGAAAAAGTAGACTTCCAAGGCCTTGAGCAGCTGTGCCCCCAAGTCTTTGCAGTATTCAGTGCCTGCAGCTGCTCTCACAGGTTGTAGTTGGATGCATCCATCTTTTTCATGTTCAGGATGCAAGCTGCCAATTGATCTACCATTCTGGAGTCCAGAGGGTGGTGGCCATCTTCTCATAGCTCTACTAGGCAGGACCCAGTGAGGACTCTGTGTGCGGGCTCCAACCCCACATTTCACCTCCACACTGTCTCACTATAGGTTCCCAATTAGTGTTTCTAAAATTTATATGGAACCAAAAAAGACCCAGAATAGTCAAATGCATCTTGAGAAAACAAAACATAACAAACTGGAGTAATTACATTTCCTGACACCAAATATTACCATAGAGCTATAGTAACAAAAACAGCATGGTACTGCCATAAAAACAGAGACATAGACTGAAGGAAAAGAACAAAACGCAGAGATCCATAGATCTACAGTGAACTAATATTCAAAAAAGGTGCCAAAAACATACATTGGGAAAAGGATTTTCTCTGCAATAAATGGTGCTGGGAAAACTGGATATCCATATGCAGAAGAATAGAGCTAGACCCATATCTCCTGCCGCATACAAAAATAAAATCAAAATGGATTAAAGACTTAAATCTATGAAATTCTAACTATGAAACTACTAAAAGAAAACCTTAAAGAAATTCTCTGGGACATTGCCCCAGGCAAAGATTTCTTGGATAAAACCCCATAAGTACAGGCAACCAAATCAAAAATGGACAAATGGGAGCACAGCGAGTTAAAAAGCTTCTGCACAGCTAAGTAAACAATCAATGAAGTGAAATGAAAACACAAAAAATGGATGAAAATATTTGCAAACTATCCATCTAACATGGGATATATAACCAAAATATATAGGAACATATAATATATAAGAATATATAAGAAGCTTAAGTAACTCTATAGGAAAACAATCTATTAATACAACTTAAAAATGTGTGAAATATATAAACAGATACTGCCTGGGAGACACAGTGAGACTCCGTCTCAAAAAAGAAAAAAAAAAAGACATAAAAATGGCTACCTAGTACGTGAAAAGGTGCTCAAAATCATTTATCATCAGAATAATACAAATTAAAATTACATTGAGGAGGAGGCAGGACTAACTTGCAGCTCCCACTCAGATGGACAGAGTAGCATGTGGAGACTCACGCTTTTGCTCCAATAACTACGGCAGGAAAATACCAGGAAAGCTGAGAGAATACACATATCCTTTGAAGGAAGTGGCTTGCTGCTGCTGGATCTATGAGACAGCTGAAAAACTGTGAGTACCCAAAGTATGAGAAGGGAAACCTCCAGCCCCAGACACACACCCTCACTGGGGAACCTCAAGGTCCAGATCATGTGAGAAGGATTTGACCTTACCTAGAGCTGAGACAAATTTAGAGAGCTGAGCAAACTATAGGGATAGACAAAGCAGCAGAAAGAGCCCTGTGGGCACTCTCAGTCCCCAGGAAAATCATTCCTGACTTTGTTTCATAGGAATCCTTGGGGAGGGCTGCCAGTGGAATTAGGGACAGACCACAGGGAGAAGGAAACTTCCAGCTGAACTTTGTAACAATGTCGACCGAACATGAAGTTTCCTTAACAGAATCTGTGGAAGGGGGTGAATGGGGAGAGCAGATATGAGCCCAGGAACAGTGACAGGTGGGGAGACATGAAAGCTGAAAGCCTTGCTTGCTTTCTCAGCAGTGGGGCTCGTAGCCTGGGGGAAGTTCTCAGCCCTGCTCACCAGCTGCCTGGAAATAAACCCAGTGCTTTTGAGGGAGGACAGTGGGAGTGAGACTGGCATTTTGGGCTGTGTGAGAGCCGGGTGAGGCCCGTAACTGCCGGCTTTTCCCCACTTCCACGGCAACCTGTATGACACAGTAGAGGCAGCTGTAATCTCCTTGGGAATGTAACTTCATTGGCCTGAGAACCACACCCTCATCTCCCATGGCAGCATCAGCAAGCGCCACCCAAGGAGAGTCTGAGCTCAGACATGCCTAACCCTGCCCCAAACTGATGGTCTTTCTCTACCCATCCTCATAGCTTAAGACAAAGGACATAATCTCTTGAGAGCTCTCTGGGCCCATCCACTGCCTGAAATACTTACAAAGGTGACCCTAGCGCAAGCTTGTATCCTCCCTATACAACCACAGCTGATGCTGTCACCTCCTGGTGAAGCGCCACCTCCTGGCTGGAGGCCAAACAACACAAAACCAGCACACTGAACAAAACTGCAACCAATGTCCTTACAAAGTCCACTTTACTCCCCTGCTACCTCCAGCAGAGCAGGTGCTGATATCCATGGCTGAGAGACCTGAAGACAGCTCACATCACAGGATTCTTTGCAGACACTCCTCATTACCAGCCCAGAGACTGGTAGCTCCACTGGGTGGCTAGGCTCAGAAGAGAACTAACAATCCTAACAATCACTGAGTTTGGCTATCAGGAAGACCCATCCCTAGGGGAAGAGGGAGAGCACCACATCAAGGGAGCACCCCATTGAATAAAAAAATCTGAGCAACAGCCCTTGAGCCCCAGATCTTCCCTCTGACATAGTCTACCCAAATGAGAAGGAACCAGAAAAACGATTCTGGTAATATGACAAAACAAGGTTTTTAACACACCCAAAATATCACACTAGCTCACCAGCAATGGATCCAAGCCAAGAAGAAATCTCTGAATTGCCAGATAAATAATTCAGAGAGTTGATTATTAAGCTACTGAAGGAGGCACCAGAGAAAGGTGAATACCAATTTAAATAAATTAAAAGAAAATGATACAGGATATGGACAAAAAAACTCCAGAGAAATAGCATAAGTGAAAAAACAGTCACAACTTCTGGAAATAAAGGACACACTTACAGAAATGCAAAATACACTGGAATGTCTCAGCAATAGGATCAAACAAGTAGAGAAAAGAACTTAAAATCTCAAAGACAAAGCTTTTGAATTTATCTAACAAAGACAAAGAAAAAAGATTAAGAAAATGTGAACAAACTCTCCAAGAAGTTTGAGATTATGTTATGTGACCAAACCTGATAATCATTGGTATTCCCCAGGACAAAGAGAAATCAAAAAGTTTGAAAAACATATTTGAGGGAAGAATTGGGGAAAATTTTCCCAGCCTTGCTAAAGAGCTAGACATCGAAATACAGAAAGTCAAAGAACACCCAGGAAATTCATTACAAAAGTATCATTGCCTAGGTACATAGTCATCAGATAACCTTAACTCAAGAAGAAGGAAAGAATCTTAAGAGCTGTCAGGCAAAAGCATCAGGTAACCTATAAAGGAAAACATATTAGATTAACAGCAGATTTCTTAACAGAAACCCTGCAAGCTAGAAGGGACTGGTGTCCTATCGTTAGCCTCCAGAAAAAAAAAATTGTCAGCCAATAATTTTGTATCCAGTGAAACTAAGCTTCATAAATGAAGACACAGTCTTTTTCCAGAAAAATGCTGAGAGAATTCACCACTACCATGTCAGCACTACAAGAACTGGTAAAAAGAGCTCCAAATCTTGAAACAAATCCTCAAAATACACCAAAATAGAACCTCTTTAAAGCATAAACCTCACAGGAATCACAAAACAATAACACAATGAAAAAACAACAACAACAAAAGTATTCAGGCAACAGCTAGCATGATGAATAGAATAGTACCTCACATCTCAAAACAAATGTTGAGTGTAAATGGCCTAAAGGCTCCACTTAAAAATCACAGAATGCCAGAATTGATAAAAAGTCACCAACCAAGTATCCACTGTCTTCAAGAGACTTACCTAACACATGAGAACTCACATAAAATAAAGGGGTGGGAAAAAAATTCCATGCAAATGATCACCAAAAATGAGCAGGGGTAGCTATTCTTAAATCAGACAAAACAAATTAAAAAAAAAATCAGTTTATAAAAAACAAAGAGGGACATTATATAAAATCAAAGGACTAGTCCAACAGGAAAATATCACAATCCTAAATATATGTGCACCTAACACTGGAGCACCCAAATTTATAAAACAATTACTCCTAGACCTAAGAAATGAGGTAGACAGCAACAGAATAATAGTGGAGAACTTCAGTACTCCACTGACAGCACTAGACACAGGTCATCAAAACAGAAATCCAGCAAAGAAAAAATAAACAGATATTCAGAACAAATGAACATAATAGATATTTACATTACATTCTACTCAACAACAGCAGAATATACATTCTATTCATCAGCACATGAGCATTCTCTAAGATAGACCATATGACAGGCCACAAAAAAAGTCTTAATTTAATAAAATTGGCATTATAGCAAGTACTGTCTCAGACCACAGTGGAATAAAATTAGAAATTAACTCCAAAAGGAAACCTCAAAATCATGCAAACACATGGAAATTAAATAACTTACTCCTTAATGTTTGCTGGGCTAACAATGAAACCAAGAAGAAAATTAGAAAAATCTTTGAACTGAGTGATAATAGTGACACAAGCTATCCAAAAGAGCACAAATAGACAATCTAAGGTCATACCTCAAAGAACTAGAGAAACAAGAAAAAAAAAAAAACTCCAAACCAAACAGAAAAAAAGAAATAACAAAAATCAGAGCAGAACTAAATGAAATTGAAACGAAAAACATACAAATAATAAATGAAAAAAAGCTGTTTTTTTTTGGAAAAAATAAAATTGATAGGCTATCAACAAGATTTAGTAACAAAAGAAAAAGTGCCAACAAAAAACATCCAGGACTAGGCAGATTCACAGCTAAATTCTATCAGACATTCAGTGAAGAATTGTTACCAATGCTATTGACACTATTCCAAAAGATAGAGAAACAGGGACCCTCTCTAAATCATTCTATGAAATCAGTGCCACCCTAAAACCAGGAAAGGGCATAACAGGGAAAGAAAATGGCAGGCCAATATTCCTGATGAACATAGATGCATGCTATTCTAAGAAATACTAAATAACCAAATCCAACAGCATATCAAAAGGTAATTCACCATGTTCAGGTGGGTTTTATACCAGAAATGAGGGATGATTTAACATATGCAAGTCAATAAATAAGATATACCATGTAAATAAACTTATGAACAAAAATTATATGATCATGTCAATAGATACAGAAAAAGCATGTGACAAAATCCAACATCCCTTTATGATTAAACCCTCAGCAAAATGAGCATAGAAGGGACATATGTTAAGGTAATAAAAGGCATCTATGACAAACCACAGACAACATTATATTGAATGGGGAAAGTTGAAAGTATTCCCCTGAGAACTAGAAAAAGACAAGAATGCCCACTTTCTCCTTATCTATTGAACATATGACTGGAAGTGCTAACAAGAGCAATCAGACAAGCTCAAGAAATAAAGGGAATCCAAATTAGTAAAGAGGAAGTCAAACTGTCACTGTTCACCAATGATATAATCATATATCTAGAAAACCCCAAACACTCATCCAAACAGCTCGTAGAACTGATTAATGAATTCAGTAAAGTTTCAAAATACAAAATTAATATACACAAATCAGTAGCACTGCTACACACCAACAGCAACCAAGCTGAAAATCAAACCAAGAGCTCAATTCATTTTACAATAGCTGCAAACAAAAACAAAAACAAAAACAAAAAACCCTAGGAATATATCTAAACCAGGAGGTGAAAGACCTCCACAAGGAAAACAACAAAACACTGCTGAAAGAAATCATAGATGACACAAACAAATGAAAACACTTCCCATGTTCATGGATAGGTAGAAACAATATTCTCAAAATGACCATACTTCCAAAAGCATTCTACAAATTCAATGCAATGTCCATAAAAATGTCACCATTATCCTTCACAGAACTAGAAAAAAAATTCTAAAATTTAAATGGAACCCAAAATTACCCACATAGCCAAAGCAAGACTAAGGAAAAAAAAAAAAAATCTGGAGGCATCACATTACCTGACTTCACACTGTACTGTAAGGCTATAGTCACTAAAACAGCGCGGTACTAGTATAAAAATAGGCACATAGACCAATGGAACAGAATAGAGAACCCAGAAATAAACCCAAATACTTACAGCCAACTGTTCTTTGACAAAGCAAACAAAAACATAAAATGTTTTATGAGAAAAGGCCACCCTATTTAACAAATGATGCCGGTATAATTGGCAAGAAGAATGATATGGGGTCCTCATCTCTCACATTACACAAAAATCAACTTAAGATGGATCAAATACCTAAATCTAAGACCTGAAACCATAAAAACATCTAGACGATAACATTGGAAAAACCTTTCCAGACATTGGCTTAGGAAATGACTTTATGACCAAGAACCCAAAAGTAGATTCAACAAAAACAAAGATAAATAGATGGGTCTTAATTAAACTGAAAAGTTTCTGTACAACAAAGGAAAGAATCAGTGGAGAAAACAAGACAACCCAAAGATTGGGAGAAAATCTTTGCAAACTATGCATCCGACAAAGTACTAAAATCCAAAATCTACAAGAACTCACACAAATCAGCAAGAAAGAAACACTCCTATCAAAAAGTAGGCTAAGGATATGAATAGACAGTTCTCAAAAAAATATGTGAATGGCCAACAAACATGATAAAATCCTCAGCATCACTAATTATCAAGGAAACGCAAGTCAAAACCACTATACAATACCATCTTACTCTTACAAAAATGGTCATAATAAAAAAAAATAGATCTTGGCATGAACATGATGAGAAGGGAACACTTTTACACTGCTGGTGGGAATGTGAACTAGTACAACCACTATGGAAAACTGTTTGGAGATTCCTTAGTTAAATAAAAGTAGATCTATAATTTGATCCAGCAATCCCACCACTGGGTATCCACCTAGGGAAAAAGAAGTCATTATCTCCCCAGAGGAATATAAGTCATTCCTCGACAAAGACACTTGCGTATGCAAGTTAATAGCAACACAATTCACAATTGCAAAAACATGCAACCAGCATAAATGCCCTCAATCAATGAGTGGATAAAGAAAATGTGGTATGTATGTATGTGGTATGTATATATAATGGAATACTACTCAGCCATAAAAAGGAATGAAATAATGGCACTCGGAGCAACCTGGATGGAATTGGAGACCACTATTCTAAGTGAAGTAACTCAGAAATAGAAAACCAAACATCATATAAGCTATGAGGACTTAAAGTCATAAGAATGATACACTGGACTTTGGAGACTCAGAGGATAGAGTGGAAGGGGGTGAGGGATAAAAGGCTACACATTGGGTTTAGTGTACACTGCTTGGGTGATGGGTGTACCAAAATCTCAGAAATCACCACGCACGATCTTATCCACGTAACCAAATACCACCTATTCCCCCAAAACCTATTGAAACTGAAAATAAAAATGAAAAGAAGAAGAAAAAAAAACACATTGAGATATTATGTCACCTCATTGAAAATGGCTTTTATCCAAAAGTCAGGCAATAACAAATCCTGGTGAGGATAAAAAGGGAATGAAAAGAGAGGCCCTGTACACTGTTGGTAGGAACATAAATTAGTACAACCCTGTAGAGAACAGTATGGAGGTTCCCAAAAAAATAAATAAATAAAGCTGCCCTATGATTCAGGAATCCTACTATTTGGGTATTTGTCAAGGGAAATGAAATCTGTATGTCAAAGAGGTATCTGCACTCCCGTGTTTATTGCAGCACTATTTACAATAACTAAGATTCAAAAGCAACCTAAATGCCTATCAACAGACCAATGAATAAAGAAAATGTGGTACATATACACAGTGGAGTACTATTCAGCCATAGAAAAGAATGTGATCCTGTCATTTGCAATAACACAGATAAAAATGAAAAACAAGGTGAAAGGAGAGCAGACACGTCATATGGTGAGAGAGGGAGCATGAGAAAAAGGAGGAGTTGCCAGGCTCTTTATACAACCAGCTCTTGCATTAACTAATAGAGTGAGAACTCATTCATTACTGCAGGAATAGTACCAAGTCATTCATGAGGATCCATCCCTGTGACCGAAACAACTTCCACTAGGCGTGGTCTCCAACGTTGTGTGGATGATATTTCAATATAAGAATTGGGGGAGACAAATATTCAGATTATATCATACTTTCTATTTTGGTTCCTCTTTGTGGAAGAGGCACATACTAGCTGCATCTAATCAGCCATCTTGAACCTCACCTCTGTTTTGTTTTGCTCTTTTACTTTTACATCACCATTTACATTACTGGTTTCCTTCTTATTTATTATACTAGGAGTGAAATTCAAGGCTTTCAAACACATTCTTAAGATTTGATTTATCTACTTTGTAGTCGTTCTGATTTTATGAACATCTCATGGTAGTATTAGAGTGAATGGAGAATATGGGGGACTGCTTGAAGTATAGAAGAGTTTATTGTTATTTTATCTCATACATAATTCCTGGGGGGTTTATAATTGCATCTTCCCTATTTTGAGATGATATAGTATCTGGATTTTGAGTTGAGAGTAGAAATTGTGGTTGGAGGCATTCTACTCTTTCTTACATATTTTTGGCTGAATATTACATGAAGAAAACATTTCTGTATTGAGTATTTTATGAACTGACCTCTGGGCTGACTTTTCTTAATTCTCTTCTATTTGAAACCATATTACCTAGAATCAAACTGATTTGCCACTTAGCAGTTCTATAATATTTGGCAAATGATTTTATCTATCTGTGCCTCAACTTTGCCATTGATTAAAAGGGGGTAAAAATTACAACCTACCTCAAAGTGTTGTTATAATAATTAAATCGATTTATATATAAAGCAATTATAATGGATAAATGATTTAGAGAAAGGACTATATATCTGTTTGCCATTAGTTTTATATACCTATAATCAGTGTTTATTTCTCAGGCACTTACATCTATATTCTATTATTAGATTATCTGCCAGTCCTAGTTTTATCTCTCTCCATTTAACAAAATGTTAGAGAGACCATCTTAATTGCTACTAACCAGATGTCATTTCGAAGAAGGCATGCCAATAAGAGGCCAGCAATAAGATGTTTCACAGTGGAATATAAAACTCCTCCCATTAACAAATTTGTGGGGGAAAAATTAAAATCCAAATATCACGTGTCCTTATTAACTACTGTTCACATATCTAAATACTTTGAAGGTTTAAGTTAAGAGAAATTCAGACTCAGAATTCTTCCTTCAAATTTCATAGTCTATTCACTTGCAATTAGAGGTTTCCAAAAGATTCTTAAATTCATCAGCTGGAGCCTGGTCTGTACTACTTTATGGGTGTATTCCTTTCAAAGTCTCAGAATTCAAAACAAATTTTCTGATGTGCATCACTTTTCAAAGAATCCAAAGATTTAACATAATACAAAAGCTTATCATAGCATTGATCCAACATGAGCAGATCAAATTTTGGTCTTAGCATTACCGAGATATCAATAGATTTATAGTAGTTATCTGGAGTCCATGAACCATGAACTCAAATCACTTTGAAGAACTGGCCCATTCTGGTAATAATTTTAAACTATGAATCACTTTCTCTCTTCTGAGAAAGTGGTATTGGAGGCCCTTTTTTGTAAAATTATATATTTTTCATCAATGGCTCTTACTTTAGGAAGCTTTCCTACATATACAAATTTATTATTATACTTTGGCTTTGAATTCTGAGTTATTTACTACTAATTGCTGCATTGAGTGTAGAGCCGAAGTTTCTGTGCTCTCTTTGCAGTGTTTGTGGTTCTTGCCATTGTCCCTTCCTAGGAAAATGCTCAGGCCAAAGAAAAGTGTTCTATTTCTTCCATATTTTTGAGGGGCTGAGCAAACTTGGATGAGTTTTTAACATGCCAATCTGTTTCTTGTGTTTTTTCTTCCTTATATACATAATTCGTTTTTGTTGCTAGATTTGACTGTATTTTTCCTTATTCTTTTTATTCCCTTCTGGCATATTTATTTTCCCAATATAACTCTAAATTTTGTACTGTGAATTTTTCTATGGGCCATATAAGCTCAATGAATTCTGAGTTGGCCAAAAGCATCGTCCTGAATTCCTGATCTTCCTCGCTGCTAATTGAATAATCCCATGCTTGAGATATCCTTCCCCCTCCATGTATTTTTTTAACCATGGTGTAAAACAGGCTAGCCATACTCTCAGCTAAGATAAATACAGAGAAAGCAGCAAGCATCTGTCCAGCCTGTCCTGTAATGACCATCTTCAGACAAATAAAAGAACTGGTGATAAAAAATTTCCCTTTATATAAGAATCACAGCTAATAAATTCAAGGGGAATGAATGATACTCAAATGCAAGAGAATGGATCAAATCAAGGACAATCAATGTCTGCTAATCCATTAGGTACAAGATTATTTGAACTTTAAGACAGAGATATGAGACTGACACAACTTGAACCTGTGGTTCAACCTTTACTAAGAATATACAAATGGAAATAATTGAAACTATATAAGTGTATTAAAAGTTTTTGTACCTGAATCTAAATGTATCTCTACATATACCCCTCCTCCAACTTATGAGATATTCAGGAGATAGAGGAACATGTTAAATAGTATTACATTTTACAGAGTATGAAAAATACACCAGAGAGATGACCTGGTTTCTACAACATATAAATGGAGAAAAAAGAAGTATAGGAAGGAACTGCTCCAGATAAAAAGAGATCTCAGAGAATATCAATCCAATTCAGTGTGTGACTTCGGTTGGACTCTTATTAAAATGAACAATTTTTGGAAAACTTTTGGGCAAAGTAACATGTGACCTGTGTGTTTGATGCTAATAAGAATTTTATATTAATAATCAATGATCGAATAATTAAATATTAAATGAAAAGCCATTTATTTGTTTAAAATAATTAATGATTAACATTGAATGTGTTCATGGTGTTTTTGTTAAGTTTACAAAATCGATATGTGTTACAAATACTAGTATGTTTATATTTGACATGATTGGATTCTTAAGAGTTACTACATAATGCTCTAAAAGAAAGGGTGGTGCCGGGGTTGGATGGGGGGCCAAATTAAACAAATATTGTTGGTTCTGGGTCCCAGAATGTTTATTTCACTACTGTCTCTATTTTTGTGTATGTGAAAACTTCCATTGTAGAACATTAATTTACAGAGGCACAGTGTATAATCCACATGAATCCAGGCAGTTATCCTCTCCTTGTACAGTTTCCTATATGAGTCCTAAATACAGTTCAAACATCAAAAGGAACTGAATTTTGGGGAGCCTATTGATACTGCAAACCTAGGCTTTTCATTAATAATTTAAAGCTAATACCTTAGTGTTCAATAGATTGGGTGACTGCATGCTATATCATCCAGGCAACACCTGTTAAGCAGGATGGAACAGGAGGCCAACAACATAAAAGAGGGAACATCCCAGGCAACCAGTCACATAAGGATACATTACTGATATGCAGTTTAAAGGAGCTGCTTACAGATTCAGCTGAAAAAGGAAAAAAAAACACTACCCTTATTCTTAACAACATTTAGTCAGTATCAGTTTTGTTTTGTTTTTTTTTTCTTTTGTTGTGGTGGTGGTGGTGGTGGTGGTGGTGGTGGTAGTGGTGGTGGTGGTGGTTTGTAACTACCGGCCATTCTGCAACTGTGCCATTGAAGAACAGATGTTTGTAACTTGTATGTGATGACTGTTGTGATTGTGAAGCTCACCTAGCTTCAGGTCACATGCACCTTTCCATCTCCCTACATGCTCAGTCCTTGCCTGGTGTTTGGCTAAGTCATACTTGGTCTTGAATATGTATAAACAGACACTCCCAAATGGAGAAAGCTGCCATGAGCTATAGAAGTCAAAATATCATGTCACCTCAGGCTTTAAGTTGCTTGGGCAGGATGCAGCAAATTGTCAGTGTAAGAATAGCCATGCCTGGATACACAAAATGCTTAAACTTTAAGTGTGGTTTTGCATCCAAATTCCACTTACGTTTACTTTCCAAGGTTTGTAGGCCAATGTACCTAGATCTAATATGCCATTTAATTGAATTTATCTCAAACCTACACCCACCTCTAAGATGATCATCAATTGCAAAGATAGATCTTTTATCCATTGGTAAAAGACACATATGTTTGTGTTTTGCAGCCATATCCAAAGAGGGAAAAGCAGAGACTGATTTAAACTGGCCTGTGTACTATCCCAAACTCACCAATCAAATAAGTCATTTCCTCCCCCTAGGAGAGGGGAACCAAGGATGTCCTTCCACATGAAAATGTCAGAACGAGAAAGAGAAGAAAAGGAAAATGTTGAAGAATCTAGGAGTGTTTGAAAGAGGAAGAGACTGCATTGTGCTCCCCAGATCAATGGTTGACAAGCTGAAGTTGTCCTCGCACCATTAAGAGACACAGTGGAAAATCACATGATAGGTGTCACAGGAAGTTAAAGTGTATAAACAGAGAGACCAGTGCCTACTTTTTTTTTTTTTTTTTTTTGAGACAGAGTCTCGCTCTGTCGCCCAGGCTGTAGTGCAGTGGCGCGATCTCGGCTCACTGCAAGCTCCGCCTGCCGGGTTCACGCCACTCTCCTGCCTCAGCCTCCCGAGTAGCTGGGACTACAGGCGCCCGCCACCACACCTGGCTAATTTTTTGTATTTTTAGTAGCGACGGGGTTTCACCGTGGTCTCCATCTCCTGACCTCGTGATCCGCCCGCCTCGGCCTCCCAAAGTGCTGGGATTACAGGCGTCAGCCACCGCGCCTGGCCAACAGTAAAAAAGGATGAGGTGAACTGCCTTGGTCAGACTCTGAGAAATACTCACAGTTCCTCCTTCCTCCTGGCCAAGTCCTTGAAGAATCAAAGCAGCAAATAAACAAGGTGGAGCAAGAGTGAAAATGAGAATGCATTTATCTTCTTCACTGAACAACCCCAAGTCCTGTGTCAGGGCTGAGGTAAGGGGAGATGAGAGTCTTTGAGCTGAATGTGTGATTGAATTTTTGATTTAAACTAGCTGGAACTCTTGAATACTAAAATTCAATCTCAGGTATTAAAATCTGTATTTTCTCATAATAAAAGTTAACTATAAATCTGTGGGATCTGTTGAGGGCACAGAACACTTCCAACAAAGTATATTTGAGAGCAACATAAGTGAGAAAAATAGACATGTTTTGTTTGTACACCTGAAGTCCAGTCTGTCAATAAGTTGGCTACATATTTTCACTATCACAAAATTTTATCTATCAATTCCACCCACCTATTTTAGTAAGGCCTTAGATTTTATGACCTATCATTGCTTTCTCTTATAAAAATACCAAATTAAGACTACTCTGTAAGGGTTTGTTTTTTTTTTTTTTTGGTTTTTATATCCCAACCACTCATGCCAGAACATAGGCTCTTTGGTTCTTTTTTTCTTTTTTTTAGACAGGGTCTCACTCCTGTTGTCCAGGCTGGAGTGCCGTGGCATGAACTTGGTGGCTCACTATAGCCTCCACTTCCTAAGCTTAGGTGATCCTCCCGCTTCAGCATCCTGAGTAGCTGGGACCACGAGCAACCATGGCCACACCCAGCAGTCGGTTCTTACATTTTTATTCTCTATTCTTAGTAACAGACAAGTCTTAATCAGTATGGCTGGGTAGCTATAATAAAGACAGTACCGAAATTCCCCATGAATCTACCCTAAATTTCTCCCCTTCTTCATTTTCTCTTCATTCCGTACCATCTGGGTCATTTTCTTTAACCCTAAATTGAAAAAGAAGCATGCTCAAGACTAAGTCTTGATTCATGCCTATGTTTTTATTTCCTCTTTCCCCTCACACTGCTGATAAACAGATATTGTCAGTGGCTAGTGTTAGATAGGCTCATAAATGACAAAAAAGAAAGAAAAATAAATGGGGATCTCTGAGTAGCAGTGACTAGTAAAGTCTAATCAGTTAGTCAAAGACAATACAGACAGACATCATTCACCACAAACAATCACATAATGAAAGGAGTATGGCCTCATGCTGACCAATTTAAGAAGCAGCCAAGGAAAGAGGCAGAAGGTTCTGTCACAATGTGGCTTTAACTTCACCCCACTTTAGAATTTGTGGGTGATCATGGATCCTGAGAATCCTTACACACACGTTGATTTGGAGAGAAATGCAGAGAGTGATCATGCTTATCTCTTCTCTCTTCCTACTGTCAAGAGGATGGTATGTGAGGTGAGAAGTAAGAACAGAAAGCTCTGCTGGGGAGAAATAAGTGAAATTAAGGATACCAAAAATAGAAAATTATTCTTTCTGATAGAAACATGGGATTCAAGGTTCTCCAAAAATGAGGAAAATATTTGAATTCATGAGACTTGCCCCCATAAAAGCAGAATGACCAGACATCACTAGGATAAAGGATCCCTTCCCATAAGAGATAAACAAACATTTACTACAATTTGCTTTATTTGGGGTAAGAACTATCCTCCTCTACCTGTCTCACCAACTTACTATTATGCCACAAAGAAGATAATCAAATAACATACTTAAGTCCTCAATCCACAGTGTAATGAAATAAATAATAACCATACATCATGCTAACAAGTAAATAAAGGAACCTACCCTATGCGTTAAGAAAATCTAGACTGAGTTGCTAGCATTAAGCGTTATCAATAGTAAAGAAAAAGGCACGACAACTCAGTACACATTTTACAAGAAAAAAATAAATAACTATTTTAAAAAGAAATACTACCTCAGTTAAAAATATAGCCCTAGGAACAAAAAGCATTTCCCCATGCATGAAAACTTAATAAGTGTCATGAATCATTACAAATAAAACTCAAAGATGAGATAATATTAAAGTAAAATACTATAAAAAGGATATTATAGAGATAGAAATAAAGTAAAAACCCAAAATAATACTGATTATAGGACACCGAATAATTTAGAAACATCAAGAGACAACAAAGGGTTAGATTAAAGT
Organism: Gorilla gorilla gorilla; assembly: GCF_029281585.2. Classification (NCBI taxonomy): domain Eukaryota; kingdom Metazoa; phylum Chordata; class Mammalia; order Primates; family Hominidae; genus Gorilla; species Gorilla gorilla. The sequence goes on along the minus strand of NC_073236.2, from coordinate 88,013,408 downwards.
TAAATTATAAAATAAGGGGAGGTTTGAGAAAATCATACTGAATTCAGGATAAAATGACAGAAAGATTAAAGCAATAAAAATGAAGGTGATAATCTTAAATATCAGACAGAAATGATCCAAAATAACTTTCATCCTTGAAGTAGAACCCCAAAAGTGAGACAGAATCTAGCATTAGAATGTACGATAGAAAGAAAGGTAAAATTTAAAATACATTATAAAATATTTCAGAAAAGTAGTAGCTAATGGGCAATTGGCAATGCTAAATTAGTAATTTACTGAATGTCAAATATGAGGAAAGCATTTTTCAGGTAATTGGGCAGAATAAAACATGTCACCTATAGTGGAAAAATAAAAATTCAATCTTGCCTTGAATTTCTCTCTACAACAACATTAAATATCAAAATAAAATGGTGCAATAGCTACAAAGTTCCAAGGAAAAATGAAAACCGAAGCCAAGATTTTATACATAATCAAATTGTCCTTCAAGTATAATAAAACAGGACAAAATAATAGAAAACGAGTTATTTCCAGGCATGCAGAAACTCAAGGAATAGAGTATTTATGGGCCATTTTTGAAAGAAAAAAATAAGCAAACTTGATAAATAACTCCAGTCAACTAAGTGATGAAGCAAAACAAAATAAAATGTGAAATGGAAAACTTGTCATAAAAGTACTGGCTGACAACACTGAATCCATTTAGAAATAGAATAATTACCAAACATCTCTGGAATTGAAGGTTGTAAAACGGAATACGAATTTTATCAACTTCAACAATATATAAATAATAATGTAACTTAAAAAAATTGGCAAGTGAGGGAGAGCAGAGGGAAAAAGAAGAGTCTATCTAGCTAATCATTTTAAACATGGATCATAAACCATTCTCTAAAATTGAAACTGGCAGTTGAAAAATGTACTTCCATCTATGAAAGATTTAAGATAGCCCAATAACCTTTATTAACCATACATATTTCTTTTAGGTGAAAAAGCTCACCTAAACTATATTAATTTATTGAATGAAAATTTTGTTTCATTAAAAATAACAATATAGCATGATGCAATTTATATGAAATTGTTTTTGATCTCATTAAATTTATTCAAATAGAGACATAGAGAAAGCCGTGTCTATAATGAGGTTTTTCTAAAGTTAACAACGGCAGTCGATGGAGTTTGGGAAGATTTTATACTTTCCCTTTAACATTTGTGCTTTTCTGTATTACTTAAATTTTTATATTGATTTTTTGTATTCAAATGAAATTATGTTTTCAAAAACAAGTCATTTAAATTAGAAAGTATATAGAGTGATTTTTATATGTTTACAGCTACTTCCAGCTATAAACATAAGCCAGAATGTATGCCTGGTTAAAATTTTTATAATCCAAATATACATATTTAAGTATTCTTTTGGCCCTTTGTTCCAGGTCTCCTTTTTCTTTATAAGTACAGAAAAAATTAAAGAAAATCTCTGCCCAGGCATTATAGACTTCCTATTATCTAGCCCCTTTCTGCCTTGTTTTCCCTCAGGCAAATTCTCTATTCTTGTTGAAGTGACTACTTTTTGTGCCTGAACCCCATCCTCCCTAGCCCTTTCTTACTACATGAAGTAAGGCGGCTGCCTCTGAGTGTGAGTTCCCGGTGCCTCCTTTCACCTCACTTCAGCCTATGCCCTCCGAATGAGTCAGTCCAGCGCTCAAACTTTTTACTTATCAAAGTCCTGTTTCTTTACAGTTTCCAAATGTCATATTCACTAAAAAGTTTTCTTGTTTGATTCTAGCACATCAATTTTTACCTTTTTTTCTGAATTCCAATATAAATTATTTGATATTTAGAATAGAAAACCTTTTCTCTGTCTATCTAGAGAGAGGCCTGTTGTAGACATACATATTTGCTGCTGCCCTGCATAGACTTTGAATCTCTCAAATGCAGGGAACATATTTTATGTATCTGTGGCCTTCGAATTGTGGACAATTCACTTTACATTGTAGATATTTAGAAAAAGTTTATTTAAAATCGTTAGGATGCTCATTTGAATTATGTCTTTACTCATCAGGCTTCACTATGTTTCCAGATTGGCCCCATCAGAGGCAGTACAGAATGAAATGCGTGTATGTCTGATGTGTGGTTTACTATATCCCTTCTTTCTTTATGTATGACTTAGAAGAATTGTGACAGGTACTACATTTTCTCAGATGCTAGTGCTTAAATTTTCACAAATCAGCTACTGACTTTAAAGTGTTTGTTCTATTAATAAGTGCACATGAAGTCACACACAATGTCCCCTTTAGGATGAACTAAATTGTTTAAATACTGTTGAAAACAATCCCCAAATTAGATATTTCAGACATCCTGATGCAATTCCTGGCTTTTCTTATCCAAATTTCTCTTGGTCTCTGCATTTTGATGTTATTTCGAGTTTGGAGAAACATCCTAATATTTCTTTTGCCTGGGGTTGAGCATGGTGAGTGACAATAAAATGAGGTGAAGTCATAACTTGATATTGACATAGATTGTTTAAGAAGGGAGAAAAACATAAATGATCACTTGTTTATTTATTGCAAAGCTGATTTTGTGAACTTGCTAATAATAAGTTGCATGCCTGGATCCCTAAGTGTTCCAGTAGATGTGTGCCATTGTTTCCATCTGACAACTTACTAGCCTTAGACTAAAACTATCATAAATATAATTAATTAAGATATTAAATTTAAGCCAACAGTAAAAACACTGGTTATCAACCCGATGGCATAGCAGTTGTATGCTTTTGCCTAGAAATTCACACCCAAAAAAAACAGTTGGCCTCTTTATTTCTGAAATCTACCTATATAGTAACTTGTCAGATAAGCCTATAGTTGTTTCCAATGTGGCTGAATAGGTAGAAATTGAAAAAAAGAGAGATATATCCATAATGATTCCTCACATTCAAATTAACATAGAAGCAGAAGAAGTGTTTTTATAAGGAATGTGTATGTTGTGTGCAGGAAACAAATGACCTGAGAGTATTAACACCAGAGAAAAACTATTTTCTCAATTCAGACAAAATTTTGCAGTTTCAATTTGCTTTATCCCCACAGTGCTAAAGGCTTATTTTTGGTGAAGAGACTTCTAGCAGAGAAAAGGTGCAGATTCTGTAAACAGAATAGATTTCAAAGAAAGAAAAAGCAAGTTGAAGAGAAATATAGTGTATTAATCCTGTTAAAAAATACTGTGCTGCAGGAAAAAGAAAGAGAGAGAGATAGGGGGAAAAGGAGGAAGAGAGGAGTCAGAGAATCTCGAATCTCATTACTTCACATAACAAAATTTTATTTCTTGCTCTCATAACGTGTGCTAGGAAGGCAACTTTCTAGGGCAGAAACTTTATCAAGAATGACTTGATTGTGTCTCTGAGTGTCAACCATCTCAATTCTAGGCATCTTTAATTGCTTGAGTAGAGGAAGGGATTGACTGGAAAATTGTGCAAAAACTTGGAAATAGCACATGTCATTTTTGCATGCATTTATTTGAACAGAACTATCCACATGGCCAGCCATGCACACAACAAAAGAGTATGGGAAGTATAGTTTTCCATAAACCTGAGAAAGAGAAATATGAAACTGGACATGGTGAACACATAGCATTGTTTCCATCACATTCATGCTCAGTAAGGTTCAGATATCCTAGAGCAAATCAGAAGATAAACCATCTACAAACAACTGAACATTTATCAGGAGCCTTTCATCTCTCCAAAAGTCCAAGTTGTTTTCCTGGTACAGAGATTCACGCGCGTGTGTGTGTGTGTGTTTGTTTTCTAGGCATACAGTTGTATGTTTAATTCAAAACTTACACATTTTCAAACAGAAAATGATAGAAAACCTGAATCTTCCCCTTTTAAATACAAAAGAGATGATTCACCATTCTGTCACATTCTCCCTCCAAGTAACCTCATTGTGTGTTTGTCATTCCTTATGTTAGTTATTAGTGCTCACATGCTGTCTCTATAAAATTATGCATATGATCCTCAGTTTTTGATTACATATGTTTTATCTTCCTGAATGAGGAGGTTAAATTCTTAGAATAATATGTACCTAAAAATTATTTTGCCATCAGCAATACCTTGTGAATGCCTTGATATCATTCACATAGCATATACATCTTAAATACATTATCCTATAGAATTTTAATGCAAAAGTGAAATATAAGATCCTAAAAAGACCAAGTGAAAGAAAAAGTTATATATATGTAGGCTACATATTTACACTCAGCATTAGCTAAAGATTACTGATCTTTCACTAGTTGCAGAAACAACTGTACCCTATGCATGGTGTGGAATAATGTATGCAATCACATAGGATCTCAGGAGAGGGTACTTAATTATTCAGAAAGTTGATGTTTATGCAGACTGAGAAGCAAGATAACAAGACACAATAAATTTGATTAACTTTTTATCTTTCTGCTTTGGAGCAAAATATATGTGCAAGGAGTGAAGATAAAAAACTCAGAATCAAATTAATGTATGAGTTTGGGAAGTAAAGCAAAAACTGAAATAAGCCATTTCTTTTAGTTTTTTTTTAATGGGGACAATTTGAAGGCATTAATAAAATTCAAGAATATTTAATTATTTCATCTACCAATAATGTACTATATCTCACTATTAGCCAGTGTTATATTACAACTACTCTTGGAGACACAAAGATGACTAATCATGTCTGATTTCCAGGAAGTGACAAATCATTAGGGAGAAAAAATAAAAGCATTTCACACGTAAGTGAGGTAATAAGTTTTATTCAGCAAGCCAGTAACATTATTAAAACTTATTTTTTAAGAAATTACTTACAAAGCATCATGGTGAATATATAGGAGAGTGGAATTCTAGGCGAATAAAACACATATAAGTCTATTGCAATAATCCTGACAAAAGATGGTAAAGACAGTGATATTAGAGAAAGAAGGTATGGTTTAGAGATATCTTTAAAAGGAGGTACCCTCCCGAATGTCAGGATAAGAGAAAATAAGGATGTGGATTTTCTCCGATTTCTGTTCTGAAGGAAGAAATATGCAGTGAAGGAAAAGGGGCAAGGAACTGTGGTAATTTAGTTTTGCGCAGGCTAAAATTCTTAGTAAAGTCCACAAGTCACCCTTTGAGCTGACCCACCAACTCCTCTCCAGGGTCAGGTCCTCCTTCTCCATCACACTCCAGGCTAAACAAGTACTCTTTCTTTCCAAAAATATGTCATACTATTTCACTCCTATGAGAGATCACCCTCACTCATGCACCTAGAGAAGTCACACCTATCCTCACAACTCAGTCTGAAAGTTACTTCATTCAATATTCTTCTCTGAACTTTCAATATTAGGAAATATATCATACCTTAAATTTCTTTGTTTATGTCTATTCTCTCAAAACAGCATGCTTTACAGGAGTAAGTTTTGCTTTTTATTCATTTTAGTATCCCTAATCTCTTGTATAATTGTATCCACAGATATTTTTGAGTTGGTATGACTGATTAATGAATTCTTTAAGATAGGTTGGCCAACTGAAAAAAAAAATTAAGACAATAAGAGAGGTACAAATGAGCTCATAAGAGGTCAAATTAGAGAGCTTCCCATGGCTGCTGGGAATAATCATGAATGGTTTCATGCAGGATCTTGTTAGTAAGTTGGTAGTGCCTGGTAAAATTTTTAGGATGATTACTTCACTTAGAGGAAAAGGACTAAGCAAGTATGAATACCAACATACTCAAAGAAATATAGGACAATGATACAGGCTTTTGATATTTACAAAGTTTGCATCTGATATCTGATAAGTAAGAATCTCATAATTTTCTAATTTATTATATACATCAGGTTAATGGAGATTTGAAACATTATCACTGTGCAATAAAGACAGTAAACTCAACTTATGTCTCCATGTAAACTATGTGCATGTGTGTATGTTTAAAATATTATATACATAATATTAACTTTAATATAAAGATTTTTTTAAAAAAAGCAGTGTAAGCATACAGTACTAGGTTTTTGTTTTGATAGTAATCTAAAGAGACATTTGAAGCATCTTGAACTTGTTCCAATATTGTTTGGGTTATTCATATCTGTATCTATTGTGTGCTTGCGTGGGTGGGTGGGAGAGGGTAGATTAGTTTATATTTCCTTAATTTCCAAGTTCTAGAATAAAGCTCTTTAATATGCTTTCGGAACAATACAGATGAGACAGAGCACAGCCTAACAAAACAATCAATTTCCCAGATAACTTTGTGAAAGAGGAAATAATGTTTCATAACCAACACTAAATTAACAAAGTGCATGAGGCCTTTGAGTCTAAAACTTTTAATGAGGAGGCTGATTTACAAGAATGTTGAAGTTGGTCAAGATATTATCTCTGATCTCCTTTGAATTACAGATTAAAACAATAATTAAGTACTTCTGAAAAGTGCTTAATTAGCTGTCCTAAAATTCTAAAATATTTCAGTTATTGACTAGAAAATTATGTTTATCAAGGATTGCAGCTGCAGATTCAGTGGACCTGAACTCCTTTCTCTGGCTTTCTCAGGGCACAGTTTTTCCCCCCTCTGGTGGTATGATATACCTATTCAAGATTACAAATAGCTAAAATAGTGACATTAACTTGTCAACATGTAGACTTAAAATACGCTATAAGATATTGCTTCATTAGGCTATACAGACCTTGTTGAAATTACTATGTCTAGGAAACAAAATTTTAAGAATATGAGAAATCAAAGCCCAGTGATGTTTTAAGACAATTACCTCATTTTTGTCATTATAGCAATCTCTTATTTATTTATTTATTTATTTTTGAGACCGAGTCTTGCCATCTTGGCTCACTGCAACCTCCACCTCCCAGGTTCAAGCAATTCTCCTGCCTCAGCCTCCCAAGTAGCTAGGACAACAGGTGTGCGCCATGATGCCCAAATAATTTTTTTTTATTTTCAGTAGAGAGTGTGTTTCACCATGTTGGCCAGGATAGTCTCGATCTCTTGACCTTGTGATCTGTCCGCCTCAGCCTCCCAAAGCACTGGGATTATAGGCGTGAGCCACCACACCCGGCCACCTTATTTACTTTTAGAAACATAATGTATGATAAGCTAAGCTAAGGAAGAAGGCATACATGCATACTCAGTTTTTCCAGTGTCTCAGTTAATGCTAGATTGTAAATTGCATGAAAAAGATACGGGATCTGCCATTTAACCATTGGACACTAATGCCTTTCTCTCTTGACAAATATTTATTGAATAAAGGTATAACTAAACTATCATTTACTAAGTTGTTAACAAAAATGAACTCTTAGAAACATGTAATATCTATTATATGGAATTACGTTGACTTAGAATAGATGAGAAAGTGGTATTTGAAAAACAAATCATAAACTAATTTGATTTATCTTTTTTTTTAACCAACACAAGAGTTTCTTTTTATTGTTGTGTATGTGTGTGGGTGTGTACGATGTGCTAAACCTTTGTTATGTATAATATTGAACCATTTATTTATATAACATGGTATATTGATAACAATCTTAACTATGCTGCTTTTATACTAATTATATGTCGTATTTCAGAGAAAAGATTTTTTTCTCCAAAATTCATTGTTATTTTGGTTCAAAGAAAATATGAGTACTTAAAACTGGCACACAAACTACATTTGCCGCATTTGAATGTTCTGCATTAACAACATAGCTTAGCATTTCCACTGCATGTTCAAAGATAGCAGCAATAAGCCCACCAGGGGATGAGAGAAACTTGTTGAGGATAACAATCCTTCTCTTCCAAATTCACACAGGTTTACTTCGAAATTTTAAGTGACAGTAATTTGTAATTTATGCCTTATTAACAAACATATGATAAGTAAATAAATTTTAGAAAATACTAGTAAAACAGCATTAATTCTTAAATGGGAGTCATTTTGATGTTTAATGTTTGTTTGCTATATGACCTTATGTAAGCTGGTCAAATGAGCTAAAGTCCATTTCTTTCATTTATTCAATCATCCATTTATTTTTCGATTATTTAAGTATTCACACAACCTTTAATATGCACTAGGCACTGGGCTGAGCTCTGAAGATACAAAAAAGGATTCACACCCTAGATGGCTCACCATCAAATAAAGCAAAATTAGTATTTGGTAATGGAAGTCTGAATAGATATTACTGCTGGGAACAAAATAGACAGATTAGAACAGAGTATAGAATACAGAGGAGGTACTGAATTCATGACCAACTTTGTATATCTAGATAGATAAGTTTTTCACTCTGACACGCATATTTTCTGGGCCAAGAGGAAACGGATTTTTGGCAACATGGTCAGATATGGGAACTACATGATTGATACAGGTAAGGATCAGATTATAAAGTAATTTTGACCTACCATGTAGATTTTTAATTTCAACATGTAGGCAAGATAGCACCATTAAAAATATAAGGGATGGAGTCAGATGATTAGATTTGCATTTTAGGAAAATAACAGGCAGCTGAAATTCCCGACAAGGAAAAGGCAAACTCTCTGTCGAACAGAAGGTGTAAAATGTACAGTGGACCTACTTCTTGGGCTTCAGTCTTTTCCACTGATACGGACTCTAATCTCTCTGGAAAGCAGGATGTGAACCAGAATGCTTATAAAGAAGTTCAATATGTGAGTACTGACTGATACTTAGTTGTGCAGGTAGACAAGAAGCAGTTTACAAAACTGACAAAATTTGACCCTAACCTCAGAGGTGTTTTACTAGCTCAATATTAAATATTAAATATTTAACAGCTCAAGCTCAGTATTGTATTGTTACTATTATTTCAACTATCACAAGTCACCAAGTATAACTTTATTAAAGTGGTGGAAATTTATTTTAACTATACCATCAAAAAATAAATCTCAGTTTGAAGGTGATACCTTGCATGAAATTAAACTAACCTGTCCTTTTAAGACAAGTTGAAATTTACAACCCCCATAGGCACAACACTGACCAGGTTCCACACAAGTGTTTGCCAATTTTTTGCCTCCCTTTTTTTTCTAGCCCATTGTTGCCCAGTCTCAGAATCCTAAATTATTATAGCCCCTTTTTTTTTTATTGCTCCCTTTTTTTATGCCATCTTAAGTCTGGTCTTTTTTTTTTTTGGGGGGGGGGGGATTGAGTAACATAGTACATCAAAACCTAGTCATGGAATAGACAAAATTAGTTAGGGGGAAAGTAGAAGGTAAATAAAAGAAAGGACCTAGAATATACCTTTAAAAATTTAAATATTTATGTGGCTGCTGGAGATGACTAAGCCCAAAAGAAGAAACAGGAAAAGAAAGAAGGGAACACACATAACTTATATGCCTTAAAAAATCAAGGAATGAGAGGATTTTATGATGGAACAAATAGTCATCGGTGTCAGAAACTTTTGCCAATATAAAGATAAATTTTAAAAATATCATTATACTTAGCAATATGAAGTTGAAAGGGTGACCTTATTGATAATTGTTCTGGTAGAACAATCGGGCTTAAAATTGACAAAATGTGAGGAAATAGAAACAGAGACTTACATATAAAGGGAAAGAGGTGGGACTATAGCAAAAGATGAATGAGAAGTCTAAAATAATTTTTTTAGCTTTTGTTATTTAAAAAAGGGCAAAATATAAAAGGATGAGATTAAATATGGAAGAAAGAAAAGGTATAATCACAAATATAAGTTTACTGTAAAGGGCAAAAGAGAAAGAATATCATATTTGAATGCATACATTTTAGAGAATAGAAGGAACAGAAATTTGGATAGTGAGGATTTAGATATATTAAATTGCAGTATTGATTATAGTATAGTTGATAAAATTTTGACTGATGGTATATACTTTTTCTTTAGGATAAAATAGGAGTCAAGCTCATCAAATGATAGAATGTGTGGGAGGAATGAAAAGAAATTTCTATGCAGAAATTTAAAAATTGCTGTTTTGTAGAGTAGGAGATAAGTCTTATTTTATTTCATGCTAGATACAGATTAGAATCACATCACCCAGGGAATTATTGAGTTAATATTTACACAGAATACAATGCACATATTTTAGTATGTATATTTTAAAGGAGCATAACCAATACCCCAACTAAGATATGTAACCATTTTATTACCTTAAGTTTTCTCATTTCGCTTTCTAGTCTATGTCCCTGTCACTAGGCAATCAATATTTTTATGTTTATCACCACAACTAATTTTTGTCTGTTTTGTGACTTTCTGTAAATGGAATCATACATATATTATTTTATTCCTGTTTTTGGTCAATCGATATACTATTTTGGAAATTCTTTCATCATGATCCATGGATCAGTAGTTCTTTTTTTTTTTTAATTGCTGAGTAATATTCCACTATGTGAACATTCCACAGTCAGACTGTCTATTCACCTGTTGATAGACATTTGGATTGTTTCCAGCTTTGGTCCATTATAAATAAAGCTGCTGTGAGTACACAGAAACTTTTACATATCACTTGTAAATGCTCATATTTTTAAGCTAAGCCAGTTATTTATAATATTTTATGTTTATCTTATGCAAAATAGTTACATATTTGTACTGAGAGAATTTTCAAGATGTGTTAGGCTACCTTCTGGATAAAATCACAAACTTCTTTTTTCTTTTCTGTAAATTTACATTTTTTTCTAAATGAACTATGTTTTAGAATATTTTCCATAACATTTTCTAAAAACTAGAAAGGATACATTACTTAAAACATGACAATGTCTGTTTTACAAACATAACTATCAAAAATTAATATATAAAACATCTTTCAAGTGAGATAAAAATGATTTTAGAAAAGTAGTTTGTGTTTATTTGCTCCTGTCTCTTGCCTTCTCAATTACTTTTTTAAAAATGTAATTAAATGTATATTATTAAGCCTCCAGGTTCATGATTAAATAATTTTAACATCTTTTTGCATGCTCTATTTCAATGATTATTAATGAAGCTAGCATTCTATTTTGTAATATTATTTTCATGTATTTAGAATTAATTCCATTTACAGGTTTCGGTGGTCAATGCTATCCATTAATTTCATTCTTCTAAGTCTAAAGTTCTAGAATTATTTTTACTCTTGAAGGTTTAATCATAGTTTTATTGCTTTCTTCTAGGACTAAAATTCAAAATGTATTTTATTGCTCCTTAAATCTGTCTTTTTCCCAGTGTATTACTGCATTACCCATAACTTGACTGAGCAAAACATTACTGTCTTATAATCTTTGCCTATTTCTGTCTTAACCCCCTCTTTTTTTGTCAATATGTTGTAGAATCTAGAATTTCAGTAAAAAAAAGCAGAAAACTGTCTTATGTATCCTTCTGCATTTGCAACTGCTTGTGGTTTTTTTGTTCATTTTTGTTTAATGATCCCTCCTTTTGTAATTTTTGAAATTTTGGGGGGGATTCATAAAATTTATAATTTTATCAGCCTATGCTTATTTTTTTCCTTTTCCTTGAATTTTAACGTGGGGTCTTTACAATCTATAAATCTAATTTTCCTTCAACCAAAGGAAAGATATTCTGTCATTTTTTTGTAAATTGTCAATATTGAACATCAACATGTTGCAAATATGTTCTGTCCTTCATATTTATTCATATATCATCACATTTGCTTCTATATTTTTAACTGCATTTTAAGAGTTCTTGTTTGTCTTTTATCTCAGTTAACAATTTACCCTTCTGTTTTAACTGATTATATTACAGTTTTTAAATTTATAACTTATGTGTATTTATCCTTAGATTTTTTTTTCTTCCAGGTCTCATACGGTTTCTTGTGATTGAATCTAGTTGTTCATCTCTTGATTCAGTCTATACTTTCTTGAATTTTACTCAATTTACATATCTAATTCTATCCAAATTTTATTTCTAATTTATATTTTTATAGCATTTTACTTCAAAGGTTAATTTTCTTCTATACATTATCATTTTCTCACCCTTCTTTTGTGTGTATTTTATTACTATTGTTATTGCCAAAGAAGGGGAGAGTGGAAAAGAGAGAGAGAAGAAAAGGAAAGCTATCAATACTTTTATAGAGCAATTTGCAAGGATTGTGTTTGTAATAATCACCATCTACGTTAAATATGTTTCGTTTTTTTTTAAGGTGGCCAGATAGATTAACAGGCTGTATATGAAAGAGTCAGGATATCATTCCAGTAGAAACTCACCTTATTTCATTCTGTTAGCCATCTATACTTTATAGCTACATAGTATTTGATATATGGAATGTGATCTATAATGTGTGGTGTAACTATGTCTACTCTTTTTTCTGAACTTGCTTCTTATCTCATCAGGTAAAGAGGTAAAGAGTTAAGAAGCCCCATGCATACAACCTTGCATTCTCTGGGCTTCCCTTTTAGATGTTTTGTTCATCCTTGCATCCCCAGTGCTTAAAGTTTCCATTGGATTTGTGCTATTTGTGTCACTGTCTTTCTTCTTTCCAGGTATTGCTTCTCCTAAGCAAGTTTTGTTTATAGGGCCTTGTCCAGCTCTCTACTTGTTTTCTTTGTAGTTATAAAACGAAAAGGTAGGATGAAATGGTTTGCACTGGAGAGTTACAAATCCCTGAATTATAGTCTTTGTTTTATATGCTTATTTATTTACTGAGAAAATATGTAAGCCAGAGCAAGTTACCGAACTTCTCTGTGCTTCAATTTCACATGACCAATTTCATTCTAAACAAGAATATAAACAAGCTATATTAAAATAATGTGGAAAATCTAAGGTTTAGAATATGACCTTATTCATGTTTTACAGAGCAGCTAGGTTTTTCTTTCTCTTTTCCTTACTATCACTGTATCTTTTTTTTTTTTCTTTTGTTTTTTTTTTTTTTTGAGACAGAGTCTCGCTCTGTCACCCAGGCTGTAGTGCAGTGGTGCTCTCTCGGCTCACCGCAAGCTCCACGTCCCGGGTTCACAACATTCTCCTGCCTCAGCCAAGCTCCACCTCCCGGGTTCACGCCATTCACCTGCCTCAGTCTCCCGAGTAGCTGGGATTACAGGCGCCCGCCACCACGCCTGGCTAATTTTGTTTTTGTATTTTTAGTAGAGACGGGGTTTCACTGTGTTAGCCAGAATGGTCTGGATCTCCTGACCTCGTGATCCGCCCGCCTCTGCCTCCCAAAGTGCTGGGATTACAGGCGTGAGCCACCGCGCCTGGCTCTATCACTGTATCTTATACCCTGGATCTTGCAAGGATTTCTTTACAAAACCCTATTATTTTAATCCTGGGCTTTGATCCAGTGAAACTGACACTCAGCGGAAATAGCAGCATAAATAGCTACACAAAGGAATTCCAAATCGACACCAGGGTACTAACAAAAGCTAAGATTTGCTCCACGTAAACTAGCATTGCTCCAGAGAGAAACGGGGGCCACAGCTCTCTTACTAACCTTCCTGCTTTCCAGCTTATTGTCCTCTTTACTTTTTTCAGAGTAATATTCAATATCTGAAATTGTTGTGGTTACTTCTTTGCCTGCCCATCATTTATCCTCTGTTTACTCAGTAAGTCTTCTAAGAATAAGGACTTTTTTCCTCTTGTTCGCTGTGAAATTCTTAGCACTTACATCTCTCAAATTTTAGATGCTCATTAAATATTTGTTGAACGAATGAATGGATTTTAACACATTATTCCCCAGAGATCAAACATGAGTGAATTTGTGCTGAGTATTATCTTTATGGTACATGTACAACTTAAAACAGTAAAACCATTTGTTTCATGTATTTTGCCACTAAGTCCTCATAAAAATACAAAATAAAAATGAAAAAATCTGGGTAGATGACTGGAAATCTCTGTGTAGTCTGTATGGAAAACAATAGTCAAATTTTGTAATGCCACTAACATTAGAAAGCTAATGGTTTGGAATAGTAAAGGAAGACAAATAGATTTTTAAAAGTGTTGGCTGAGGCAGAAAGTTTTTCAAGGTCAGACTATAAGAATGTCACACATGACACAATAAGCTTAGAAAAGAATTTCACATATAAAGCAGAGATAGACAGAAGGAAAGGAGATTCCTCTTTCTGTATATGGTTTGATTGTCTCCTGCAGAAATGATAGCAATGGTTAAACAACAAAGGGCAAAGAACAGTATTTCTCACTGTGACTTCATAATCGCCTACACCAGTGATTCTCAAATGTTGATGTGCATGTGAATCAAAGGGAAATCTTAAAATGCAATTTCTATCACAGTAGGTCTTGGTAGTAGGATTAGGACCTGAGAGTCTACTTTTTTAACAAGCTCCCAGGTGATGTCCTTGAACTACACTTTGTATAGGATGGAACCAGTCTAGCGAATCTATTAGTGCCTTTGACAGAGTTTTTGTTTCAAAAGCTCTGCCACAGACTTCTACATATGTACACATAAACTATGCTAAATCTAGCTCAATATTAAACTGTTGAAGTTAGGTGAGGAACAAGAAGCAGGCCCAAATCAAGGACTTTTCCTGTAGACACCAAGATGTTCAGATATATAATCAAGAGTCTACTAACTGATGACTGAAAATAGAAGCTTTCTGGATGAAGTCAAGTTCTGTTTATTTAATTCAACCAGCGATGGAAAATGGAAAAATCGAAGGACTTTGAATGTCAAAGACTTGACACATCGATGGATATTCTCTGACTATAGAATAATTAAGTCATTGCAAAACACCTATCTAGGAAACACAAATGCATTTTTGGTGAAATTGGTAAGGCTACTTTGGAGAACAACTTGGCAATATTTATCAGGAGCCCCAAAATGCATTCCTATTATTATTTGGGGGATTCTATTCTCATGAAATTATCTTTTCACATATTTGCAAGTTCCAAATTGAAAATTCCATTTATTAAAATTGTTCAATAAAGATTATTGATAATAGGGGAAATTGGTAAAATCATGGATGTTAAATAAAATGTTTAAAACAATTATAAAATATACTTTCTATTTACTATTATTTATTCAGTTGGAAAAATAGAGGCATACATCACAGATACTGTGTTTTTTGCAATTTGAAGGCTTGTTTCAACCCTGCCTCAACCAAGTCTATTAGCACCCATTTTCCAAATGCACATGCTCACTTTATGTCTCCATGTCACATTTTGGTAATTCTCATAATATATTAAACATTTTTACTGTTATGGCTATTACGGTGATCTGTGATTAGTAATCTTTGATGGTACTTTTGTAATTGTTCGGGGTACCATGAACCTTGCCCATAGGAGCCAGTGAACTTAATAGATAGATATTGTATATGTTTTGATTGCCCCACCAAATGGCTGTTTTCTCTTCCCTCTCCCTGCCCTTGGGCCACCCTATTCCCTAAGTCAGAATAATAATGAAGTTAGGCCAGTTAATAACTCTAAAATGGCTTTTAAGTATTAAAGTGAAAAAAGAGTTGCATGACTCTTACTTCAAACCAAAAGCTAGAAATGATTAAGCTTAGTGAGGAAGGCTTGTCAAAAGCCAAGACAGGCCAAAAGCTAGGCCTCCTGCACTAGTTAGCCAAGTTGTGAATGCATAGGAAAAGTTCCTGAGAGAAATTAAAAATACTACTCCAGTGGACACGTGAATTATAAGAAAGGAAACAGCCTGACTGCTGATAATAGAGAAAGTTTTAGTGGTCTGGATAAATGATCAAATCAGCCATAATATTTCTTTAAGCCAAAGCCTAAGCCAGAGCAAGTCTCTAGCTCTCTTTAATTCTAGCAAAGATAGGAGAGGTGGGTAAGCTGCAGAAGAAAAGTTTAATGCTAGAAGAGGTTGCGTCATGAAATTTAAGAAAAAAGCCATCTCCATAACATAAAAGTGCAAGGTGAAGCAGCAAATGCTGATGTAGAAGTTGCAGCAAGTTTTCCAGAAGATCTAGAGAGAAGTCAACGCCTAGCTTCAAAGCGTTAAAGCACAGGATGACTCATTTGTCAGGGGCCAATGCAGCTAGTGACTCTAAGTTGAAGCCAATGCCCATTTACCATTCTAAAAATCCTAAGGCCCCTAAGACCGATGCTAAATCTATGCGTGTGTTCTATAAATGCAAGAACAAAGCCTTGATGACAGCCTGTCTGCTTACAGCATGCTTTACTGAATATTTAAGCCTATCGTTGAGAACTAATACTTTTAGAAAACAAAAAAACTTTGAAAATGTGACTGCTCATTGACAACGCAGCTAGTCACCCAAGAGCTCTCATAGAGATGTACAAGGAGATTGATGTTGTTTTCATACCTACTAAGAAGAGGCTATCAATGCAGCAACTTTGTTGTTCTTATTTTATGAAATTGCCACAGCCACCTCAACCTTCAGCAGACTTCACCCTGATCAGTAGCCACCAGCACCAAGGCAAGACCCTATACCATCAGAAACATTGTGACTCATTAAAGGCTGAGATGATCCTTAGCATTTTTTGGCAATAAAGTATTTTTAATTAAGGTCTATACATTTTTTAGACATAATGTTATTGCACATTTAGTAGACTATAGTATAGTGTAAACATAAAACTTTTATATATCCTGTGGACCCATAAAATTCATACGAATTGCTTTATTAATATTCACTTAATTGTGGTGGTCTGGAACCAAACCTGCAATATCTCTGAGGCATGCCTGTATCTAATTCAGCATCTCATCCAACTCTTCCTATAAACATTTGATTTCTGTGAGCTGTGAGTTGAAGTTCTTTACTTTTGTACACTGGATGCTTTTCTAAGCCAACACAAATTGTGAAATATCATCAATTACAATACATGCTCTAAATTCAGAGTCATTTAATGCGGAAAAAAATGTATTTTTTAAAGATTGATTTGTTTAATAGAATGTAGAAAGAACAAAACTAAGATCCCAAGTTTGCCTATATCTCAGCCAAAGCATTTATTTTTTTAATTACAAATAACAATTATCTCTCTATATATGTGTGTACGTGTGTGTGTGTGTGTGTATATATATAGTGTAGAACATGTTTTGAATTACATATTATACATTGTGGAATGGCTAAGTCAAGCTAGTTAATATATGCATGTATCTTAAAATTAATAAAGTACACCATACGATAAGGTATAGGCAATAGCTACTACAAGAATTCAGATGAGAAAATGCAGCTATTGTGGGACTTGGCATTCATGCAAGGCTCTACAGAGAAAGGAAGAGGAAGGAAAAATTTGGTGATCACTGAAGCATATGAAACACAGAGAATTATTGAAGGAGGAGTGTTAAGTAAGTTATAGTCTGATTGGCAAAAAGGATTATTGAAAGGGATTTGAAGGAAAGTTTAAGCTGGAAGAAAAGCCTTGCAGAAAAACAGTTAGGTGATACCTCTTATCAGGTAAGCCCTGTACTTATGCAAGACCTTCCTGATAAGAAAGAGGGAAATTATTCATGCTTCTCTACGTATTTTGCTAATTTATAAACTGTCATTGAAATAAGACTAACAATCATTTATTAGTTTTTCCTATGAGCTGTGTATTTGAAATGGTGTTTCATTGATCCCCTTTTAAGTACTCCTCACAATACCCTGCAAGGCAAACATCTTGTAGGTTCTGCTGTGTCCTTTGCCTGGCTCTTGAATCAATGAGAGGAACTCATGTTCTCTGCCTTCTATTCAAAAATTGCTCTGTCAATGATTTAAATGTTAACTGCAACCTTATTATTCTAATGAAGCTTCTCTGGTCCATAAGATTGACTTAGCCTGGATCCTTTGCATCTTCATTGTACTTTGTCCTCTCAAACCACACTGAGTAGTTCAGTCAGAGGATAGCAGCAAAGATAGAGAAAGTCCTTGAAGATTTCTAACTGGAGCAGGAGAGGCAAAAGTCTTTCCTTTGCAAGCAGTAAAATAAACTGGCTAGAAAGAGAAGACTAGGAAGACAAGGTGCAGACAGAGCAAAATTTGTCACAGGGAGAGTATAAAATTCTTTTCAATTTTTATGCTATAGCTTTGGATCTTCCCTGATTTTTGTCTCCAGGTGGCTTAGTGTCTTACAACCCTATGATGACATAGCTATCCCAGGATTACTCAAGGTATCACTAAATAGGGATCTTATCAATTCATTCAAAAAATTCCAAGTCAATGTCACACTTAATAGATGAAATAAAATGACCTTGTTATAATCACCCAGCTAGTGATATTGAAGCTGAGGGTTGAAATCAGGTTTGATTGATGCCAAAGACTATGTTCTCTCCTATCTTCCAGCAACATCCAAAATAAATGTCTACACCACCCAATGTGATATTCACAAGCTATGTGTAGCTACTGAGCACATGGTATAAGAACAATATAAAAAACACCTAGATTTTTAATATTATTTCATTGTAATTAATTTACATTTAAAGTCTAAAAAGTCACATATGATTAGTGGCTATCATATTAGACAGCACATCTCTCCCAACTATTATTGAGTTTCTATTTTCTGCCAGATATTGTACAAGCTACTTTCTGCTGGACACTGCACAAAGTACTCTTTTCAAGTAAACCCCCATTATAATTCAAATAGACATTAGAGATGTATAATCATGTATATGTATTTGACATAATACATATAATTATATCACATATAATACTAAAAGTTATAATGATTGGCAAAATGATAGAGCAAGGATTCTTAATTAGGATGATCATATTCCAAATCTTTGACTCTTTCAACTACCCTGTATTAGTATAGGATCCCAAAATGAAGAGTAACAAGAACTAGTTTGGTTTATTCTCCTTACTTGAACTCACTTGAATATAAATACCACTTTAAACTTCACACACAGTTTCTTGACTAGCTTTAGTCGTGGTTTATCTTCACAAGAAAGAATCATTAACTTTTGGTACGAGAGGAAGTTAACATTTCAAGACTACAGAACATAGGCTTCACTCATCCTACTTTGAAATAAAATGGGGTTTTATAAAAGATGAGGTATTTCTGTTTGTTGAACAGAAGGCAGCACAGGGTGTATGTAGAATAAATGCTATGAATGATTATAAAACCAAAACATTAGAGAGAAAAAGGGCAATTGCATACTAGGATTAAAGACTGAGCCAATAAATTAATATTCAGCTGATGACAAATAATATTATTAGAAGGAAGGAAGGTCATTAGTGATGAGGAATTGGTATCAATAGTCAAAGTTAAAACTGAGATTAGGTTCAAAAAACAGTGGCTGCTGTCACACCCCAGGGCATAAAAGATAATGCAAAAGAATCCATTATATTGCTCCATCTGTATTTGTAAATACCAAATTTTTTTATATTGAACTGAAACCAAGAAATACATCGGCGGCCTCAACAAGGAAGACAGTCCACGTATAATGTGAAGAATGTGAATTTTAGAAACTTCTGTAGGAAGAAAAAACACCTGAAGAAAATCCTGCTGTGTCTCTTTGTAGATGTAACAAATGGAAATTTATCAGGTGTGATATGTGAGAGACCATTTGAGTTTCTAAAAGGCCCCATTATCACTGAAGCAAAAAAGTAGGTTGACAGAGCAAATGGTTTGCTTCACCTAATAAAATAGTATTCCTTCACCTTGATAGAGCCTCATCATTTGCTGTTGTACCCATTTCAGGGTCATTCCACAAAAGAAAAGCTCAGGCTTGTTACTGTGATATAAAGTGCGTTGCTCGCAAAGTGTCATTCCTTATATTCACGGATGACTTCAGCAAAGACCTGGAACAATTTGATAGAGCAACTGAAACCAAAAATGTGTGCTTTATAAATATAGAGTGATTCACATAAAATCTGAATCTGAAAGCTTCAGGAAAAATGTGTGAAAAATAAAAATCAGTAACCCATCGTTATGCTTTCATGGGTGTCGTCAAATCAATTTCGTTTTTCGGGATAAAGAAATAGTTGAGAAATGTTGCTAATATAAGACATCTTTTCACTTTTGCCGGATAGATTTACCTGGTTCTAGACAGGAAATCACACATTGGAACAAAAATGGAATTTTGATCAAAGTGGGCAGAAAGACAGATAATATACAGATCAGTTAATCTATTTGTATAATTATGGTTATACAAATATATATGTGTATAGTTTATATCCAAGAAATGTATACACCTTTTAATCTTTGAAGTTGCTGTGTGTATTTTCAAATCATTCCAATGCATTTCTCTTCTGATTCTTACCACTGTAAATTTAACCCCTAAGAATTTAAATAGTCATAAACTAAGTGCTTACATTGAAAACGTCTACTCTTGGAGAAGACATACTGAAAATCACCAGCAGTTTTAGGTCATATTAAATTAGTTTACACACATATACACACACACACTAGATAGATAGTTCAATCAACTTATCAATAGATAGATAGAAGACAGATAAATATAGATGTAAATATGTAGTTATGTTTCTATATAAATCCATTGACAGCAGTCTACGTGAAAATGGCATATTATGGCGCTTTTGGTACATTATCAGTGGACAATGCCTTGCCAATATTGAAATAAAATTGTAACTGTTGTGAATCATTTCATTAGAAAGTTTAAGTCACCTTGGTACAGTGGCTCATATATGCACCTATAATCCCAGCATTTGGGGAGGCAAAGAGGGCAGGATTGCTTGAGGCCAGGAACTCAAGACCATTCTAGACAACATAGTGAGACCCAGTCTTTACAACAACAACAACAACAACAACAAAAAAAAAAAAAAAAAAAAACCTTTAGGTATCTAGATATCCATAAGATACATCCCCAAGATTTGGTAGGTGAGCAGTATTGAAATATTCATCTGAAGACTAAAAATACGAAGGACTATTTTTGTAAGCAGATAGCATTTAAAAAAATGCAATAAAATTCTGTCTAAAAATGGAGACAGGATTCTTCAATATGTATGATTAGAGGAGAATAAAAGACACTCATTGACCACATATGGTCTAGCATGGTTAAAAACATCTGGATTATGCATTTACTTTTGCTTCTTGATTCCAATAAATATTAGTAGAAAGTGATTAAGGAATAGTAAGAGTACTAAATGGAATAAAAGATAGGAGCCTGAAGTGTAAAAATTTTCTCTGTCCTTAGTAATTTATAGGTATTAATGAAATCATATTAACAATGACAAAACAAATCCTTCCTTCTTTCCTTCCTTCCTCACTTCACTTTCCTCCCCTTCCCTTCCCTCCCCTTCCCTTCCTTCCTCTTCCCTTCCCTTCCTTCCACTCCCCTCCCCTCCCCTCCCCTCCCCTCACTTCCCCTCCCCTCTTCTCTTCTCCTTTTCTTTTCTTTTTTCTTCTCTTTTCTTTTCTCTTCTTTTCTTTCTTTCTTTCTCAGGGTCTCACTCTGTTGCTCCAGCTGGACACAGGACAACAAACAGCAGCTATCTGGCATAACAATTCTCAGAATGGTGATGGAGATTATTTGAACACATGGGAGAATTTTCTCATTGCTCCCCAAAAGCAATGAGATTTCTCGTCACAGGAGTCGGAGGTCTTGCATAAGCAAAAGAGGCATGCAAGTCAGAAACAAAGTCAGATCTCTGCTGAAGTCATCCGTGAATATAAGGAATGACATTTTGTGAGCAATGCACTTTATATCACATTAACAGGCCTGAGCTTTTGTTTTATGGAATGACCCTGAAATGGATACAACAGGGAATGATGAAGATCTGTCAAGGTGAAGAAGTACAACAGTGTGATCATAGCTCACTGCAGTCTCAAAGTCCTGGGCTCAAGATCCTCCCACGTCAGCCTCCTGAGCAGCTTGGAGTTTAAGCAAGGTCTACCACACTTGTCTAGTATTTTATTTTTTGTAAATGTTTCTGACTTGTATACCTCTTTTGCTTATGCAAGACCTCAGACTCCTGTAATGATAAATCTCAATGCTTTGAGGGAACAAGAAGGAAAGTCTCACATGTGTTCAAACAATCTCTATCACTAATCCAAGAATTGTTATGCCAGATAGATGCTGCTTGATGTCCCGTGTCCAGCAAAGACTCTGGAGCCCTTCAGTTGCAAAAGCTGCTGAGTGTTCTGTTAAATCCTATTATTTTCCATATGGTAGAATGGAGAGTGGTCTGTTTTAAATAAATTTGACTATTTAATCAAAAAAGTAATAAATTAAAATTAATACACTTGGTTACTTAATTTAATTAGACAAAATATATATAAGCAGCTCAATGGTATTCACTTTTAATTGATGGTCTCCAGAGAAATGATAAAATTTTCACATCATTTTAATAAAAACGCAAAAGAGAATAGAAATGGGAATGAAAGCCATTAGCTTGAAATTCTTCATGAGATTTAAGACAGACAAAGATGTGTTGTGGCCTTGGATAGTAAATAATTTAAAGGTATATTACTTCCCTTCAAGCAAATGCATTTATGTCATTAAAATATTCCTCTTTACTTTTTAGTCGAAAACATAGTTTAGTGGTTGAGATCAAATCTAAGATGGCTAGACAATCTGTCACTTTTAAGTGAGTACAAATGACATTTTTTTTAAAAAAAAAGAAGAGACTATGTCATTCATACAGTAAACATTTATTAGAGGCTTGTCATGAGCATGATAATCTGTGTATGTTGAGATAACAATTAAAAAATCAGATTTGGATACTACACTTGAAAATTGTGTAATCTGATAGAAAACGTATGATCAAAATAAGATCTTTTAAAGTGAAGCGCTTTAACTAAACCTGTATATGCATGATAGCAACAATGGCAAATAAAGTGTTTACTGTGCACAGGTATTCTTTTTCTTTTAATGTATTTGTTTATTTATTTGCTTGTTTGTTAGAGAGGGAATCTCACTCTGCCACCCAGATTGGAGTGCAGTGGCATAACCATAGCTCACTGCAGCCTCGAATTTCTGGGCTCAAGACATCGTCCTGTCTCAGCCTCCTGAGTTGCTGGGATTACAGGCATGAGCCACTGTGCCTGGCTCTTGTATTCTTTTATATTCTTTTCATTTGTTAACTCAATGAGTCCTAATAAAACTCATTTAGTTAGGTGCTATTATTATCCTCATGGTTCCACTAAAGTTTGAGTAAGCTTCAAGTTCCCAGAGCTAGCAAATATTAGAGACAGATTTTGAACCAACACAGAGTTGCTTAAAAGTTTTTATTATTAAACACTATTTCGTAGTGTAATTCAGATTAAGGAATTACAATTAGCACAGAAATGTATTCAGGAATATATATGTGATATACAAAGGATGGTAGTTATTCAGTATTGATACTAAAAAGCATAAACATTGTATAGAAATCATTAGGGATGATTATAATACAGAGTTTTTGGAATAACCACTTCAAGACGTGAGATTATTTTCCAACTTGGTAAGAAAATTATGTGTTCTTGAGGAGAAAAATGGGGACATCTGACATACACAATCATAAGATAAAACTCATAGCAATGTTTACTTTGAGTTAAAGGAAGGGGTACACTGGAAGAAGTGAGAGCAGTTAGCATTTTCAAAAAATTTTCTTTTGTTATTAAACTATATTACTTGATTTCTAGTTCATTCATAATTTTCATTTATTATTCATTTTATTAAATTATTGATTTTTTTATTTTTCTAGATTCTTGAGTTGGAAATCATATCTTATCTTTAATAGCCCATGTTATGGCAGACAAAATTGGTCATCCATAGTGCAGCCATTTTCATGATCGTGGTATCAAGAGTGATGGCTTTGCTCAGATGGTCATCTTGTATTTAAAGAAAACATAAAAAACAATCGTGTTCTATCCTTTGCTCTGATTTTACTATTTTCTATGTTTAGTCTCCAGTGTGTATTTGGTTTCTTAAAATACTCTCACAAGCAAATTTATACATATTTCTATGATATTCCTATGTAATACTGTCCATAATTTAATCTTCAACATGTTAACTTAACTTTGCCGTATGTATACTTAAAACATAAGTTCTTCCACAGTAGAATGTGTTCCTGAAATCAGAGAAAAACCAGTATGTTACTGAAGGAAGTAAAGAAGTCAATAGAGACAGAGAACAATATTTGTAGATGTATTAACAAAGGCTAATTCTTGAGCTGCTGTTATCATGTTTTTTAAACTTATTTTAAATTTTTATTTACCCTTTCATCCAAAGTAAATAAATATGTTGATTAATAGTAATTCAATTTCTGTTACAAATGTTTTGTTATTTTCTTAAATGTACTTTTCAAGGCAATTTCCCAATGAGTATTTTCTGCTGTGAAGCATATACTAATTATTTAATGAAAGAAAAGTAGTCTATAATAACTCTCTCTCACTCTCCTCTTTCTCTCCCTCTATTTTCTCTTTCTCTCTCCCCCTCTTTTCTCTTTCTCTCTCCCCTTCATTAATCATTTATATACTAGGGAAATTTTTAAGCTTTCTATTAAATTTATCCTAGATAAACTTGATGCAATATTTCCTTAAAAAAACTTTATTAATAATAAATTAACTTCTCTGTGAACTAAAACATTACAGAAAACAAAATTGTCAGTTTCAGAATTTATTAAATCAAAAAGGCAATTGTTTTTCATTTCCAAAATGATATCTTAAGAATGAATGCTAAATATACAAACTGACAATTTCAATCTGTTAATAGAAATTATAAAGATAGGCAAAAATAATGAATAGTATAATAAATGCCCCCGTTTCCACCATTAAGATTCAAGAATTATCCTCATTCAGCCAATCTTGTTTTATCCCTATTTTCTCTACTGCTTTTTTGTTTTAGTTAGAGCACTGAAATGCAAATTTCAAGCTTATCATTTCACTCTTAAATATTTCCATATAGATAATGAACAGATAAGTGTCTTTTAAATCATAATCAAAATGCCATTATCACATGTCACCAAATTTGTAATATTTCCTCAATAATGTCCAATACAGCCCATGTTCAGTTATCTCAAAGTGTATTTTTGTAGTTCGTTTTATTGGGTTGCAGACAAGGTTCACATACTGGTTTACTTGACACATTTTTTAATTTTTTTAAAACTTAAAACAAAATTCTCACTTTAAACCGGGTCATTTGACTTATAGAATTTCGTGATTGCTTCCTCATCTTAACTGAGAAAACAAGAGGCTTGATTAGATTAGTGTTCATTTGTTAGGGATAGCAATGTTTCTTTAAAGGTGATATATTCCTTTTTGTACCATATCAGGAGGTTCATAATGTCTGTTTGTCCCTATAACTGAGAAGATTGAGAAGTAGGTTCAA
The DNA here is from genome assembly GCF_029281585.2 of Gorilla gorilla gorilla. Taxonomy (NCBI): domain Eukaryota; kingdom Metazoa; phylum Chordata; class Mammalia; order Primates; family Hominidae; genus Gorilla; species Gorilla gorilla. Next base: position 87,988,374 of record NC_073236.2, on the reverse strand, counting down.
GTGTTTTTAACCTCATCCATCCATTGTAAAGTTTGCCATTAACCTTCTGCCTAATGGTTTTAGCATCCACTGATGATCATAGCCTCAATATATTATTTAAAAGGGGTTTCAAAGTAGTAATTTTCTAATTTCATCATTCCTTTTGCATCTGCTAGCGCAATTATCTGACAAAAGGCAAAAGATGATTTTCCTTATCAAATATTAGGATATTCTGAGTTTGTTTAGAAAAGGAAGAATAATTAAATGTTTATTTTTCCCCACTTTTATTAATTTTGAGAAAAAATATATGATGCTTTAGAAACTTTCGTAGTTGAATAATAAATATATTTTAGTATCACTATGAACTCATATTTTTAGATATTTGAAAAGTTTTGGCCTCTTGCCCTCATAAGACGTTCACCTCTAATGAGTGAAAGCCCTTTCAGGGGCTCCTGTTTCCCTTTGGCACGGCCTCAGTAGCATTTGATACAGTCTGTACTTTGTCACATCGCCTTGTCTCAGGCTTTCCCAGTGCCATTCACAAGACCTGAAAGTGGCTGTTTCTCTAAGAAACTGTAATTACCTTAATGGGAAGTGGTCTTAAAAATCACATTATGGATTCTAATGGTACTTATTGTAAAAAAAATTTTAGTTTTTTGAGTTAGAAAATATATATTGATTAAAAGGAAGAAACAAAATATCAGTTTATACTGGTATTTCAAATTTATATTCAGGGTCACATTTTTTTAACCTATACGCTTATGTATGTTGTTATGCTGAAAAAAATCTTGGTTTCTAACAAAGTAAAATAATTAGTTGTTTAGTTGTGTTATCCAAAAATATGCACATAATCATTTATATATATTTATATATATATTTATATATATATATCATTATTACTGGGAACTAGAAGATGACTGAATGCAGCTTGGGATTGTTTTAATCCTTTTCATGTGTCTTACCAGAAATGTGCAGTCAAAAGATTGTACTTTAATATCACTTGAAATAATTCTCTGTTATGCTCCAAATGGATTTACATATTTAAGTACATTTGTTTCAGTTTCCTTTCAGTTTTTAGGAATTTCTTTTTCAGTATTTTATGATTTGTGACTATTATTATTAAATAAAACACTATTTAGTTCCAAATTCCACATTATAACATAAGCTTATTAAAAGAGAGTTCATTAAGAGAAGCCTAACTCTCGTCTCCAACCCTTCCATTCCTTTCTTCCTCATACCCTTTCTTCTTAAGTTTTAAGTTTATTCTCTCATATTTCCTTTATTGAAATATGAGTGAATATGTATGAACACATCTACACATATTTACTTCCCCTACCTTTTATATTATGATGGCATACTATAAGACTTCATCATGTAAATAATTAAATATAGTGTTTTATTATACTTAATAAAATGTATGGTTCTGTACATTTTCTCCCCAACCCCCATAACCATATATTCATGGAATAGGTGTATATTAATATTTAGTTTCCTTTCTTATAATCTTTGTATTCAACTTTTACTCTCGTTTAGGTAAAGCTACCAAAGTTTATTCAACTGGTGCATACTGATGGATATAGCTGCATATATCTGTCAAAGACATTGCTATTCAAACATAAATATTAGATCTTGTGAGTACAAGCATTCTTTATTAAAAAAACTTTTTTATGTATAAGAAATAAGTATAAGAAACAACTGTTTAAATGATTAATATTCTTTAGAATAAAAATATAGGGATTGAAAGCAAAAGCAGGTTAAGAAAAAGAAGTGAAGAAAGTAGGAAACAAATCACAGTAGTAATAGATTCTGCAAATCAAAAATATTTAAGGCATTTTAATTTTCACAGAAAATCAAGAATAAAATAATACCTTCTATAGGATAATAAACAAGAGAGTAGATATGAAGAAGGGATAGGTTGGTATTCCAAAATAAAAAAATAGTACAAATAGAATAAAATATAATAAAAATATGCAGGAAATGAAGATCTGATTTTTATGTTAAAAAACTAACCTGATATTAGCAAAGTAGAAAATTTCTCCTTTTTTTAACTTAAAACTTCAGGGAAATACACTTCAAATATTTAGAGAGAAGATACATTTGAATTTTGATAAATAAAGTAACATTTTCACGGTTTTTTCACTGTTGTTTTAGATTTCAAAAGGTAAAGGATTATTATTTAGGGAGAACTGCTTTACAAAAAGGCGTGACTAGGACAAAGCAGGAAAGATCTAAAATTAACACACTAACATCACAATTAAAAGAACTAGACAAACAAGAGCAAACCAATTCAAAAGCTAGCAGAAGACAAGGAATAACTAAGATCAGAGCAGAGCTGGAGGTGATAGAGACACAAAAAACCCTTCAAAAAATCAATGAATCCAGAATTTGGTTTTTTGAAAAGCTTAAGAAAATAGATAGATCACTAACCAGACTAATAAAGAAGAAAAGAGAGAAGAATCAAATAGACACAATGAAAAACGATGAAGGGGAAATCATCAGTGATCCCACAGAAATGCAAACTACCATCAGAGAATAGTATAAACACCTCTACGCAAATAAACTAGAAAATCTAGAAGAAATGGATAAATTCTTGGACACATACACCCTCCCAAGACTAAACCAGGAAGAAGTTGAATCCCTGAATAGACCAATAACAAGTTCTGAAATTGAGTCAGTAATTAATAGCCTACCAACCAAAAAACGCCCAGGATCAGACAGATTCACACCCGAATTCTACCAGAGGCACAAAGAGGAGCTGGTACCATGCCTTCTGAAACTATTCCAAGCAGTAAAAGAGGGACTCCTCCCTAACTCATATTATGAGGCCAGCATCATCCTAATACCAAAACCTGGCACAGGCACAACAAAAAAAGGAAATTTCAGGCCAATATCCATGATGAACATCAATGCGAAAATACTTAATAAAACACTGGCAAACTGAATCCAGCAGCACATTAAAAAGCTTTTCCACCATGATCAAGTTGGCTTCATCTCTGGGATGCAAGGCTGGTTCAACATATGCAAATCAATAAATGTAATCTGTCACATGAACAGAACCAATGACAAAAACCACATGATTATCTCAATAGATATAGAAAAGGCCTTTGATAAAATTTAACACCCCTTCATCCTAAAAACTCTCAATAAACTAGGTATTGATGGAATATATCTCAAAATAATAAGAGCTATTTATGACAAACCCACAGCCAGTATCATACTGAATGGGCAAAAGCTGAAGCATTCCCTTTGAAAACTGGCACAAGACAAGGATGCCCTCTCTTACCACTCCTATTTAACACAGTATTGGAAGTTCTGGCCAGGGCAATTAGGAAAGAAAAAGAAATAAAGCGAATTCAAATAGAAAGAGAGGAAGTCAAATTGTCTCTGTTTGCAGATAATATGATTGTATATTTAGAAAACCCCATCATCTCAGCCCAAAATCTGTTTAGGCTGATAAGCAACTTCAGTAAAGTCCCAGGATATGAAATCAATGTGCAAAAATCACAAGCCTTCCTATACATCATTAAAAGACAAACAGAGAGCCAAATCATGAGTGGACTCCCATTCAACTTCCAAAAAGATAATTTATACATGAAAACACTCAGAATGTATGCATCTTATACCTAGTATCTAATAAAAAGTAAAGCATCTGAATGATCAAGTCAGTTTAGTCCTGAAACAAATACTGTTATTTAAATGAAGCAATTTTAATTTTAAAAGATTAGTAGGACTATGTATAGATAAACATAAAATTGTTCTATTCCTTGCAAACATAATTATAGTAATTTCCATTAAAACATATATACTATAATAATTATTTAATGAAGTAGAAAATTTTCAAAATCTATAAAACAATGAAAATGAAGTGAAAATATATCTATAGACAGTAAAGGTGAAGTATAAATCCAGAGTTTATGTATAAGTAATATATATACTATGGTATATATTTTTAATGGGGATTTAGTTTTTGTATAACCTTTTTTATTTGGAAGTTAATAGATTCTTACATGAAATTTATTCAAACATATGATAATCAACATAATAGGTCTAAAAGATAGTTCAATAAGCCCAAAAATCTAGGGGAGGATATCAGGTTGGTGAGAAATCAAGGAAACCCCATAAAAGAAATTATTACCAAAAATAAAAGAAGCAATACTGGAAACAGAAAACAAAAGAAAGGGACAGAAAATGAAAGGAAGTTATGGTGTTGTAAGGAAATGCAAAATAAACTAAATTAGATAGTTTATGATTTAAAAGGAAGACAAGGAAACAGCAAACAAATGAAAGCAGAAGTACCCCTAAAAAAATGAATACATAAGCACCAGTATTTTAATATTAGCATCACAATCATAGACAAGGCAAAGTTATAGACATAAAAAGCCAATCAATTGAAGATATCAATATAATTAGAAATTCTAGGCAAGAATACATCATTGCTACAGAATATAGCAAGAAGTATTTGGAAATAGAAAGTTAACTTTTCAGAAACATATATGAAGTTGCTACACATATATACTTCTTTATGTAAAAAAGTGCCACAATGCAAAACCACAACATAATGTCACTTCTCACTCACAATAAATAGTAAAAATATGTTGAATTTTGCATGTTAAATGGGTAAATTACATGATACATAAATTATATTCCAATAAAACTGTTAAAAAAATACACCAGAGAATATCAAGGAATAAAAGACAAACTGGGAAAGCAAGCTCTGTAACACAAAGATACAAACACTTATTATTTGTAATAATGCCTATTGATCAGTGAAAAATTAAAATGGATGAAGGATACAGTCATTTTACAAAAATATACAAATAGCCAGCTAATAAATAGTTGAAAAAATAATTTCACCACTAACCTAAGAAATGAAATTAGAATTATCAATCAGATTTACTTTTATAAAAATAATTGCTGCTAAGCTTGGCATGGCTTAAAACAGTAATAACATCAACACTTGTAATAATGCGGAACAAAAATCTGTCAAAAATTTGTTACCGGTTATTTAAATTGGTAAACTATTAGAAATACATACATGTCAGTATGATACCATGAATTATGCAAACTAGAAAATGGCATTTATACTACAAAATCTTTATTTTTAATGTTTTAGTAAGGTGTAAATTGCATGTAGTAAAATACACTAATTTAATGTTTACAACTCAGTAAGCACAAGTATCTATGAGAGTGTAACAACCATATCAGACGAGAATAGAGTATTTCTAGAACCCAGAGAAGCCACCTGTATGTCAGATCACAGTAAACCATCCAAAGAGTAATATTTATTTTTATTTTTATAAATATTGATTATTCAAAATAATGTCTGTGAAATTCATCTATGCAGTGTGTATCAGTATGCTGTTCTTTTTTATGGCAATGTATTATACATTTAATATAACACCATGTATTTACTCATTCTATTGTTGAGAGGCCTATAATTGTTCATAATTGTCTCTTTTGGTCTTGTTTATTTGTGTTGCATGGATTGTAATGTCTCTCCTTTCCTTTTTGATTTTATTTATTTGAGTCCTCTCTTTTTTTCTTAGTCTAGCTAAAGATTTGTCAATTTTGTTTATCTTTTCAACAACTTGTTAGTTTTGTTGATTTTTTTCTTATTACTTTTATAATCTCATTTTTATTTATTTCTACTCTGATCTTTATTTCCTTCGTTCTGCTAACTTTGGATTTTTTTTCTAGTCCCTTGAGGTATAACATTTGCTTGTTTATTTGAGATCTTTCTTCTTTTTTGCTAAAGGTGTTCATTGCTATAATTTTGTCTTCTTGGAACTGCTTTGCTATATCCCTTAAGTTTTGGTATGTTGTATTTTTATTTTCATTTGTCTCAAGATTTTTTTTTAATCTTTCGATTTCTTTGATTCGTTGGTTGTTTAGGAGTATGTGTTAATGTGTATAGGTTTCTGGTAAGACTTCCACTAAACATTAGACTACTAGTAGTTAATTTTTGGCAAGTCAAAATTTATATTCAAATTTTCAAGTGTATGGGGGGTTGGCACCCCTAATCCGTATGCTGGTCAAGGGTCAACTGTATTTATATTCTGTACCTATTAATATATTTTTAGTGATAGTTTTTTTAATACTTTTGTCTTTTAGTTTTTATATTAGAATTAAAAGTAATTTCCCCAATGCTATTACAGTAGTACAGTACTCTGCATTTGTCTATATATTTATATTTACAACAACTTTTATACTTTGCCTTTGACTTTTAACAATTTGATTATAATGTGTCTTGGGCTGAGCATGATGGCTCATGCCTGTAATACTAACAAATTGAAAGCCTGAGGCAGAAGGATTGCTTGAACGCTGAAGTTTAGAACTAGCATGGGCAATATAGTAAGACTTGGTCGCTATAAAAAAAATTAAAAAATAGTTTATCCAGGTGTGATGGAGCATGTCTGTATATAATCCTAGCTACTTGGGAGGCTGAGGTGGGAGGATTACTTGAGCCTGGGAGTTTGAGGCTACAGTGAGATATGATCACATCAGCCTGCACTCCAGGTGTGGGTCCTAGAGTAAGAGTATATATACATACCCACATACTGTGTCTCAGTATGGATTTTTCTTTGCATTTATCTTATTCAAAATCTTTTGGGCTTCCAGGATCTGAATATTTATTTCTTTCCCCAGGTTTGAGAAGTTTTTAGTCATTTTATTTATTTATTTATTTATTTATTTATTTATTTATTATCTTTTGCATTTTTAGTGAAGATGGGGTTTCACTGTATTGCCCAGGCTGGTCTGAAACTCCTGGGCTTAAATGATCCACCTGCCTCAGCCTCCCAAAGTGCTGGGATTACAGACATGAGCCTCCACACCCAGCCAATCATTATGCTTTAATCAGCTTTCTGATTCTTTCTCTCTTCTCCTTCTGAGACGCATATAATGCATATATTGGTCCACTTGATGATGTCTTATAGGAATGTTAACCTATCTGCACTCTTGTCTTTTTCATTCTTTTTTTTTTTAACTCCTCCTCTGACTGGATAATTTCAAATGACTTGTCTTCATCTTCTCTGTCCTTTCTTCTGCTTGCTCTAATCTGCTGTTGTACACCTCTATCAAAAATTTTAGTTCTCTTATTACATTCTTCAACTCCTAGGTTTCTGTTTGGTTCATTTAAAAGTTTTGTATCTCTGTTAAAATTCTCTTTTAGTTCATGCATTGCTCTCTCGAGCTCATTGAACATTTTTATGACAATTATTTTCAATTCTCTGTCAGTAAATCACATAGCTCCATTTTATTACGATTTGTTTTTGGAGTTTTGTCTTGTTTTTTTGTCTGTTTGTTTGTTTGTTTTGATTTTGTGTTCCTGTTTCTTAAATTTCCTTGGCTCTTTTTGTTGGTGTTCATGCAAATAGGAAAATAAAACAAACTTTTATTTCTCCCAGTCTTTATGTATTGGTCTTGTAGAATATAAGACCTTTACTAATGTAACAGGTCACAGTTTCCCTGAGCCTCTCAGACCTTTGTGCTAGTCCAAACTGGTGTGCTTGTTCTATGTGGACCCCAGTTATCTACATAATGCCAGGTTTCCTCAGCAATCTGAGAGAGATAGGAGAGAAGCCAGTTTCCCAGGTAGCCCCCAGATGAGTTAGAACACTTTATATGTGGTTTAATCTTTTCCCTCCCAGGAAAAAGCTGGGAGCTTTTTTTCGTTTGTTGGTTTGTTCTTGTTCTTGTTTCTGTTTGTTTGTTTGTTTTTGTCTGTTAGTTTCATGTTGGACTGAAGGGTGCAGGGAAAAGCTGTGGTGATTGTTCTCACACTTCTTCAAACTACCACTTTGTTCTCTGTAGCCCCCAGGGGACTAGCTTATTATCTGGCCCAACATCACTCCAATGCAGACAATATGGAACCTTCTTGGATAGCACCCAGAAAAATCTGGATGCTAGATGTGTGGTTTGAAGCCTTCACTCCTCGGGGAAAGATTGGGAGCTGGAAGTTCCCTTTGATTTATATAGTGCTGTACCAGGGGTGGGAATTATGGACACAAAATGTCTCTGCTTTTCTTACAAGTTTTACTGTGTGGTTGGTTTTGTACTAGCTTGGATGTAAGAGCCTCTGAAATAGTTTTGAGACTTTTCACAACGAATATTAATCCATGTGTTGCAGTTGAATCAGTGTGTCTTTTGTGGAAGGGAAGTCCAGAGCTTTCTATTTCATGATCTTAGTGATGTTACTCCCTAAAACATGTCTTTACTTTGGCTGTATAAGTCTTCCTATTTTAAAAGTCTTTTGCAAGACTGTTTTGTCTATTTTATGGTCGTTGCATCTCCAAAATTTTTCTTGAACATTGATTGATATTCAAGTGAATGTTTAGCATAATTAAATCAATTTAGGGAGAGCAGAAATGTTAATACCAAGTCACTATATGAGCATTTATTGAAGTATTTTCTGATTTTTCTCAGCAATATATTAAGAGTTTCCAGTGTGGAAATCTTTCCCAAATTTAATTTCATAAATCCTAGGTATTTTATGTGATTTGATGCAATTTTAAATAATAATATTTTATATAATTTGCAATTATATGCAGATAAAATGTTTGTATATCAATTTTGTGTGCATTGACTTTACTGATTCACTTATTCTAAATTTTTATTTATTCTTCTAGAATTTTAAAGTAATAATGACATTCTGAAAATAATAGTTTCACTTCTTCCTTGTCAGTTTTTTTTATACCTCTTAGTTCTTTTTTTAAAATTTATTGCATAGGCTGTAGGCTAATACTTCTAGCAAAATGTTGATTAGAACAATAATAGTAGACATCTTTGATTTTTGCCCAAGGTATGAGAAAAACATTCAATAATTTCTCATTAAGCGTGATGTTAGTTATAGGCTTTCTTTGTAAATAACTCAGATTATAAAAGCCTGTTTCTATTCTTAGCTAGCTAACAATAAAAAACCATTTTTTTTGTTTTTTTATTGTTTTGTTTTTAAATAAATGAGTATCATAATTTATCAATGAACTTCATGCCTCTATTAAGATGACAATGATTTTTATTCTTACTGATTGGCAAAATGTTAAACCAATCTTGCATTCTTGGAATAAAGCCCATTTTTAAAAATTTTTATTTTATTTTTATGTTTTAATTTTTTGAGACAGAGTTTCACTCTTATTGCCCAGGCTGGAGTGCAACGGCATGATCTTGGCTCACCACAACATCCGCCTCCTGGGTTCAAGTGATTCTCCTGCCTCAGCCTCCCGAGTAGCAGGGAATACAGGCATGTGCCACCAAGCCCGGCTAATTTTGTATTTTTCGTAGAGGTGAGGTTTCTCCATGTTGGTCAGGCTGGTCTGGAACTCCCGAACTCAGGTGATCCACCCACTTAAGTCTCCCCAAATGCTGGGATTACAGGCATGAACCACCCTTCTGGGCCTGTAAATGTGTTTTTTTGTTTGTTTTTATTTGTTTGTTTATCATGTTTGTTTATTGCTACCCATAGATGCTAATGAAAGATTTTAACCTGTAATCTTGCTGTTTTATGACTTTTGATACCAGGGTTGTGCTAGCCCCATCAAACAGATTAAAAAGTAGTCTCTCATTTTACTTTTTAGATAACTGTGTATAACATTGGTATTATTTATCCCTTTAACATTTGAAGAAACTCATCAGCAAAGCCATCTGGGGGTAGGTTATCTTTCCTTCTTTCCTTATTTGCTTCTTTCTTGCCTCCCTGTCTTTTGCCTTTCTCTCCCTTTTTTGGAAATTTTTGGAATACAGATTCACTTACATTAATAGTTATTAAATTACTCAGCTGTCATAATATTTTTTGCAGTAGTCTTAATGCCTGCTACTCTATAATGACCACACTGAAGCAGTGTAAATTCTTTTCTAAATTAATAAAATGTTGTTAATGTATTTCTGTATGTAAATATAAAATATTATAGAACATTTTTAATTGAGGCAGTTTTAAACTCTGGATAGTGATTTAGTGATCATTCACTTTTGTCTTTGTATTCTTGTGTTTTATTATTTATTTTCCAAATGGAGTACATGTATCACAGTGAGAAAAGCAATGGGATTTATTCCTTTAAAAAAGTTCTAACAGGCTGGGCGCGGTGGCTCACGCCTGTAATCCCAGCACTTTGGGAGGCCAAGACGGGCGGATCACGAGGTCAGGAGATCGAGACCATCCTGGCTAACACGGTGAAACCCCGTCTCTACTAAAAATACAAAAATTAGCCGGGCATGGTGGCGCGCGCCTGTAGTCCTAGCTACATGGGAGGCTGAGGCAGGAGAATGGTGTGAACCCGGGAGGCGGAGCTTGCAGTGAGTCGAGATCGCGCCACTGCACTCCAGCCTGGGCGACAGAGCGAAACTCCGTCTCAAAAAAAAAAAAAAAAAAAAAAAAAGTTCTAACAAAAAAAAAAAGATATTTGTTACTTTTACACAGTTAATTATTTTAATTAAACTAATAGCAGAGACAATAAGCATGATGATGAATTTTAATAGAAGTTGAAAAGATTTGCTTTGTTTCCTCTTTGTGACAATCAGTGTGAGCCCCTTGGAAATAGAAACTGTGTGAATCCTAAACACTATAGTATAGCAGCATACTATGATTGTTAACAATTCCTATGATATCTATTACTTTAATAATCTCAGTCATTATCTTGATTTCTCAATTCCTGTGTATAGATGACAAATTTGATGGAGAATTCATTTTTGTATTTTATATGTCTATGCATGCTTGGAGGCAGAATTTAATGAACAGATCAATAAAGACTCTTTAGGTGAATAAACAGAGTAAGAAAACAAAATCCATTTTATCTACCACACTAGGAATGGAGAGATTATCTTTGTTATTCTGAAGCACAGGTAGCTAACAGAAGCAGCTATTTATCCCTTTAAAATACACAGCTGTATTCACCAATATTCTCATTCAGCAGGTCTAAGGAAGGGTCCTGGAATGCATGGTTCTCAAAACCTTCATATGTGGTTCTTATATCTTATCAAGTATGGGAACTACTGTTATTCTATTTATCACTTTTGCTTTAAAATACCTACAAAGATTATAGAGGGGCAAATCTGCATATTGATTGTATTGTTGTTAGGACGGCGTTTCTCTAGCACTATTGACATTTTGGGATGGCTAATTTTTGTTGTAAGGGGCTTTCCTGTGCATTATACATCGTTAAGCAATATCCCTAGCCTCTACCCACTAAATTCCAGTTGCATACTCTACTCTAATTGTGAAAATAAAATGCTACCAGTTGAGAACACTGGGTTAAAACAACTGCCCTTTATAGGACATAAAGAAAGCAGCTCTACAATTTGTGTAAATGGCTAAATTATCACGTAAATAAGAAAGCAATAAAACTCAGGAGCAGAGCAATGAATATGTCAGAGCTGCATAGCTTTTTTAACTCAGCAGGTGTGTCCCCCATTTCAGATACTCAGTATCACAGCCAGCCTCCAACACCCTTCCATGTTCAAGGTCCAGATTCCTTCATACTGACCATTTTTATATTAACTTCTTTTTTGCCCCATGACATCGTGTCTTTTTTGTTTATATCTGTACATCCTTTTTAAAACATATTTGGCAAATGAATCCCATTTCTTACATCTGGTTCTTGATTTCTGATAACAAGATCCCTTCCTTGACCAATACTTGAACTAACCATCTTAATTATACTCCTTCTAGTTTCTTGAGTGAAACACAGTATCTTTTCCAGACCCCATGCTCCCTACATATCTAGCACAGGTAATCACAGCTGTTGACTTTGAAGATTCATCCTAGTTCTGTACACATTTTCCAGTCACTTTGCTACATGGACAGGAATCACGGGGTCCTCCCTCTCATAGGAGCTGAAAGAGTAATGTGTCAGGCTTTGTTTAAGACTGATGCCAGGGAGCCCCTGGACTGGAGAAGGTGTCTATTATTTGGAAGTGTAGATTAGGGAAGTTCTTAGAACCTCACATATAGTTCACAATTCTTAATTAGGACCTGATATGATTTGGCTCTATTATCATCTTGAATTGTAATCTCCACGTTTTGAGAAAGAAACCTGGTGGGAGGTGACAGGATCATGGGGGCATTTCCCCCCATGCTGTTCTCGTGATAGTGAGTGAGTTCTCATGAGATCTGATCAGGTGGCGGTTTCCCCTGCACTCTTTGTCACCTGCTGCCGTGTAAGATGTGCCTTGCTTCCCCTTGGCCTTCCACCATGATAGTAAATTTTCTGAGGCCTCCCCAGCCATGGGGAACTGTGAGTCAATTAAACCTCCTTTCTTTGTAAATTACGAAGTCCCAGATAGTATCTTTATAGCATTTATAGCAGTGTGAGATCAGACTAGTACAAGACCTTAAAATTAAGTCTGAGTGAACAGGGAGATAATGTGCTGGTTACATGGTTAAGACGTTAATGAAGATCATACCTGCCTTGATTTGAAGTGAATAAAAGCCTTAGAATGGGGACACTTAGAACCACTTCCTTGAAGATTCTGCTGTGTACTGTTCATACAAACCCAATGACCCAAAGCACAACTGAATGAATGATAAGGAAGGTACAGAGGATGTACATCCATTTTATTGCTGGATGCACCTGTGCAGACACTAAATGGGTGACAGTAAAGGGGAAGATTTACCACTGTTTCCTTGCAAGGTTAATAACCAGCAAGTTGTGCAGAACACTCAGCCTTCTGGGATTGAAAAAATGCTGAGTAGACCAGAAAGTCCATCTGCTTTGTGCATACTAATCTGGCAAATATACTGTTAATCCTAATCTTTCTTACCATGTATCATTCACACCAAGCACCCCATGACAGTTTCAGTTGGTGGATGTTTTACAACACCCATTTCCAATACAAGCCTTAGAGGTTGCCTGAGAAGAATTGGGAGAGGGGATTCAAAACTCATTAGAGTTTATTTTTTCCCTCAAAAACACTAGCTGTTTTGGCTAAATTTTTGAGGTGGGCCTCATTTGAAAGTCTCACAAAAAAGAATATTTTGTATGTTTTAATATTCTGGAAATTGGTTTGGCTGTCAGGACAGAAAGAAATCTGGAGTATTATCCATGAGATTCTGCAAGCTATGAGCTCAAAACAGATATCATGTGATACTTCAGTAATGCTGACAGGGCTGGTTGTTTACTTGGAACTAACCTTATGTGAAGATCTATGGGAGATACAAAGATAAGTGACACCTCCATGACGTAAGTGAATATGATTCAGGGACTTGTGAACTCTAATAGAGACACTTTTAGCTCATAACCTTTGAGCACTCATGATGACTGGAGTGGACCACTGGGTCATTAAAGGGGCCAGCCCTTTCTTAAAGGAATAATCATACATGTATCAGTAGTAGGAATATAGTGGGCTTCTCAGTGATTCAGGACATGGGATAGACAAAGTTGACTTACACCAAAAAATACTAATATTGTGGATGTGTGGCTACATGCCATAGTAACTAGTCAGTCCTGATGTTTGATATGTGTAATCATATCATTCCAAGGGGTTGAAAGCATACCCCTTATTCCAGAACTATTAAGGGGTAGTGAATCATTAGGCCTGGTACCAAATTAGGCAAATACTATAGTATGAATGAAAAGATAATGGTGTACTTCACAGATAGCAAACAGATAGAAAAAAAGTGCATGGTGAGTATATGTGAAATAATTTTATTTCTCTAACAAGAGGAACCTAAAATGAGGTGAGAATACATGACGTATTAATACACTATTGGCCAAATTTTGGAAGAAGATGGTTGCTAACAGTTTGCCTGGAAATGTCAGAAGAAAAACAGATTGGTTCCCCAAGCCTGAGACTTTACAGAGTTTTCTTTCCTTAAGGTGCAAACATACTCCCTGTATATATATACATAATTAACCTGAGCCTTATATCTGGAGGAGTAGATCAGAACTTGAAACATCATGGCCCATGTAATTGTTTCTCATATTAGGCATTACAACATGAATTTGGGAAAAGAGTAGAACTTGTAGTGCACTAATAATTTGATCTACTGATTATGAGGATTTGACATGAAGCATATAAAAACTGGTATTAGTCTCTAGAATGAAGTTTTTGAGATTAAAATGTATTTTCTTATATAAATCCCAAAGTAGTAGGTGATTAAAGTCACACATGTGATTTGCGAAATGGCCACTATACTTTTAAATATATTTCAACCATGTGGTAACTGTCTTAGAAAAATACATCAAAGTAATGTCAGTATGAAAAATGTTCTGTGAAACTGCATAAACTCTTATGTATCATACGTAATAATGGAGGAATATATGCCTTTTAGGGGAAAATAGTGCAATTACAATCTAGACAACTTTCAAAACTTAGCAGAAAACATTTGCTGGTAGAATATACCTATAAGAAGTAATACAATTTCAACAAATCACAGATAATGCCTGAGATATGTGGTCCTGAGTTGCATTACTTAGATGGAAAGGAGAAATTTGCCTATTAGTTATATGTCTACTATTATAATATTATGTGGTCGTACATGTGTGTAGGCATAGAAAAAAATGTTTCAAAGTGATAACTAGTGAATGTTTTCATCAGCTGAAGGAGACCATAGCATGAGTCTGTGTAATCATAAGGTATTGCTCAGGACCTGGGGTTGACCATCCCCAGCCCTGCCAAAGAGGTCAGCTGTGATAAACTAATCAGTCCTGCTGTTTGAAAACCACCTATTCATTCTGGAACAACGCTAAATTGTCTGCAATGCAAACCTTAGGAAAATGTCTATACCATGTAATATAATAAAAAATATTGAGAACTCATATATTAGGTCCAGATGACATTGTAGTTAGAATGAAAGTTCATAGATTGAGATGTTACTGATGCAGCTTCAGGTTTCCCAAGAAGGGGATCCTCTAAGCAGACCAGATCCTTTCTCTATGTGGGTTATTTATGCCCATGATCAGAGAGCACTCTTGTCAAGAGACAAAGAGGCTGGTGAAGACTCATTCCCACTTAGACTCCTACAAATGTGCAAACTTCTAAGAGGTAGAATAGAGTTTATTATTTTGTATTAGAATTAGGTTATTCAAGGCAAAATGGAAGGTTTCACTTACATTCTCAATAGTCAATATACATTAGTAGAGTTTAAGTACAGTCTAAATGTTTCAGTGCATATGAAAAATATGCCTTTGCTCACCAAAAATTTTCTGGTTTTGTTTGATTTATCAGCCACTATTAACAGAATAAGTGAAAATTCTCAGGGTCTATAGTTATGCATTGGATTATCTTCAACTTATGACACTTTTAGGTACCTTTTTAGAGTTTTTAGAGATTTGTAGGAGATTAATTTGCCTGAATACACAGTCAAAAAAAAAGGAGGCCTCAGAAAATAATCCAATGTTGAAGAGCTGAGGAAAGCAAAAACAAGGAAGATTCAGAAATGAGAAATGAGGGGAAATACTAGAGGTAGTGATCCAGTACCCTGATGGCTATCAGATTCTTCTCGTTTTATTGACCATGTTCTTTTAAATGGGACCAGGGGACCAGAGTATTCATCAAGTATCACTGGTGTGTTGGACACTTATTTTGCCTTACTTCATATCTTCTCTGCCTAACCTTTACTCCGGACATTGTTAAGGCAAGCAGATGCATGCAGATGTAAACTAATAGCGCTTTGTCTCACCACGTTTACTTTCTTGGATTATTCTCCCGGGCTTTTGTAACTCAGTGCAGGGAAACCTGCATAAACCTACTTTTCACTTATGCATGTTTTACAAAAATCTCAATGCTGTGAACATCCTAATGGGACAGTTCCTGTATGATGAGAGAGAAGAGCTGATGAGAAATACTTCCTCTTTTTGTTCTTCTTGTGGGAAGTTGTGAGACTCCATATATTAATCTCCAAAGAAGGTCCCAATTAAGCAGCATTTTCCACATCAGGGAGCAATCCTAGAACTCACCCTGCTCTTGACTTTTCTTTTTCCCTCTTTCATTTTCTCATCCCCCCCACCAACTCCTGTGCCACAGGAATATTTCCCAAAATAAACTACTGCACATAAAACCTTGTCTGTGCTGCTGCTTTACCTAGGTTAATTCAGATACTCTACGGTGTGCCAGAAACTCTTAAGTCTTAGAAATACGAAATGAAGCAAACAAATAAAAGAACAAGAACTCTTTTTATATACAACTTTCAATTTGGTGGGAAGGTAGGCAATAAACAAATGAGGAAATGTATATGTGATATGTAAGACAGTAATAAAAAATAAATCAGTATAAGACAGAGAATGTCATTATGGGGAAGAACTTTTTTTAAAAAAACAGCTTTTAGATATAATTCACATGCCATATAATTTATGCATTAAAAGTGTACAATTCAATGTGGTTTTTTTTTTACTATATTTGCAGTGTTGAGCAACCAATGCCATAAACTAATTTTGAAATATTTCCATCTTCTTAGATGAAACCCTGTGTCCATTAGCTGTCACCTCCCCATTGTTGCTCAGCCCCCTAACCATAACCAACAATCTTATTTCTCTGTAATGGACAACCTCTTTATTCAGGACATGTCATGTAAGTGGAATCATACAATATGTGATCTTTTTGTAACTGGCTTCTTTTGCTTACCATAATGTTTTCAGGATCAGCCATGCTTCTGTACATATTAGTTCTTTAGCAAAATACATTGTATGACTATATCATATTCTCTTTTTCTATTTATCCATTCATCACTTAATGGACATTTTGATTCTTTCAACTTTTTGACTATTATAAATAAAACTGCTATGAAATTTAATGTATAAATTTTTGTGGGGAAATGTCTTTCTTTTTCTCTCAGATATATATGTTAAATAAAAATTGCACCTTAGGAAGTTAAAAGGCAAGGGAATCTTTATTCAAACTCTTATAACACGAAGGGTGATTGAACTCAATTCTGCTGAAACAAAGAATAGGAAGGTTTTTAAATGCTAGAGTTTGTCAATTGAAACATACTGATGGACATTAGAGGGGAGGTTGGTTAATGTGATTAGGTCACCTGTGTTCACTAATAGTCTTTCATTAAAGTTAGGATTCTACGCTCCCACAGAGACTGGGAGGTAGAAACAATATTTTCTTAAATTATTATATTTGAAAGGGGTGGCTCCTTGAGAAAGACATTCCTGGATTCCAAAATTGGCAAGAGGCTGGGAGAAAGTTGATATCTCAGAGGGGAAGAGAAAGAAAATGCAGTTGCAAGTTTTTCTTTTTTTTTCTTTTTTTTAATTAATTAATTTATTTTTTTTATTATACTTTAAGTTTTAGGGTACATGTGCACATTGTGCAGGTTAGTTACATATGTATACATGTGCCATGCTGGTGCGCTGCACCCACTAACTCGTCATCTAGCATTAGGTATATCTCCCAATGCTATCCCTCCCCCCTCCCCCCACCCCACAACAGTCCCCAGAGTGTGATATTCCCCTTCCCGTGTCCCTGTGATCTCATTGTTCAATTCCCACCTATGAGTGAGAATATGCGGTGTTTGGTTTTTTGTTCTTGCGATAGTTTACTGAGAGTGATGATTCCCAATTTCATCCATGTTCCTACAAAGGACATGAACTCATCATTTTTTATGGCTGCATAATATTCCATGGTGTATATGTGCCACATTTTCTTAATCCAGTCTATCATTGTTGGACATTTGGGTTGCTTCCGAGTCTTTGCTATTGTGAATAATGCCGCAATAAACATACATGTGCATGTGTCTTTATAGCAGCATGATTTATAGTCCTTTGGGTATATACCCAGTAATGGGATGGCTGGGTCAAATGGTATTTCCAGTTCTAGATCCCTGAGGAATCGCCACACTGACTTCCACAATGGTTGAACTAGTTTCCAGTCCCACCAACAGTGTAAAAGTGTTCCTATTTCTCCACATCCTCTCCAGCACCTGTTGTTTCCTGACTTTTTAATGATCGCCATTCTAACTGGTGTGAGATGGTATCTCATTGTGGTTTTGATTTGCATTTCTCTGATGGCCAGTGATGATGAACATTTTTTCATGTGTTTTTTGGCTGCATAAATGTCTTCTTTTGAGAAGTGTCTGTTCATATCCTTTGCCCACTTTTTGATGGGGTTGTTTGTTTTTTTCTTGTAAATTTCTTTGAGTTCATTGTAGATTCTGGATATTAGCCCTTTGTCAAATGAGGAGGTTGCGAAAATTTTCTCCCATTTTGTAGGTTGCCTGTTCACTCTGATGGTAGTTTGTTTTGCTGTGCAGAAGCTCTTTAGTTTAATTAGATCCCATTTGTCAATTTTGGCTTTTGTTGCCATTGCTTTTGATGTTTTAGACATGAAGTCCTTGCCCATGCCTATGTCCTGAATGGTAAAGCCTAGGTTTTCTTCTAGGGTTTTTATGGTTTTAGGTCTAACATTTAAGTCTTTAATCCATCTTGAATTGATTTTTGTATAAGGTGTAAGGAAGGGATCCAGTTTCAGCTTTCTACATATGGCTAGCCAGTTTTCCCAGCACCATTTATTAAATAGGGAATCCTTTCCCCATTTCTTGTTTTTCTCAGGTCTGTCAAAGATCAGATAGTTGTAGATACGCGGCGTTATTTCAGAGGGCTCTGTTCTGTTCCATTGATCTATATCTCTGTTTTGGTACCAGTACCATGCTGTTTTGGTTACTGTAGCCTTGTAGTATAGTTTGAAGTCAGGTAGTGTGATGCCTCCAGCTTTGTTCTTTTGGCTTAGGATTGACTTGGCGATGCCGGCTCTCTTTTGGTTCCATATGAACTTTAAAGTAGTTTTTTCCAATTCTGTGAAGAAAGTCATTGGTAGCTTGATGGGGTTGGCATTGAATCTGTAAATTACCTTGGGCAGTATGGCCATTTTCATGATATTGATTCTTCCTACCCATGAGCATGGAATGTTCTTCCGTTTGTTTGTATCCTCTTATATTTCCTTGAGCAGTGGTTTGTAGTTCTCCTTGAAGAGGTCCTTCACATCCCTGGTAAGTTGGATTCCTAGGTATTTTATTCTCTTTGAAGCAATTGTGAATGGGAGTTCACTCATGATTTGGCTCTCTGTTTGTCTGTTATTGGTGTATAAGAATGCTTGTGATTTTTGTACAATGATTTTGTATCCTGAGACTTTGCTGAAGTTGCTTATCAGCTTAAGGAGATTTTGGGCTGAGACAATGGGGTTTTCTAGATATACAATCATGTCGTCTGCAAACAGGGACAATTTGACTTCCTCTTTTCCTAATTGAATACCCTTTATTTCCTTCTCCTGCCTAATTGCCCTGGCCAGAACTTCCAACACTATGTTGAATAGGAGTGGTGAGAGAGGGCATCCCTGTCTTGTGCCAGTTTTCAAAGGGAATGCTTCCAGTTTTTGCCCATTCAGTATGATATTGGCTGTGGGTTTGTCATAGATAGCTCTTATTATTTTGAGATACGTCCCATCAATACCTAATTTATTGAGAGTTTTTAGCATGAAGCATTGTTGAATTTTTTCAAAGGCTTTTTCTGCATCTGTTGAGATAATCATGTGGTTTTTGTCTTTGGCTCTGTTTATATGCTGGATTACATTTATTGATTTGCATATGTTGAACCAGCCTTGCATCCCAGAGATGAAGCCCACTTGATCATGGTGGATAAGCTTTTTGATGTGCTGCTGGATTCGTTTTGCCAGTATTTTATTGAGGATTTTTGCATCAATGTTCATTAAGGATATTGGTCTAAAATTCTCTTTTTTGGTTATGTCTCTGCCTGGCTTTGGTATCAGAATAATGCTGGCCTCATGAAATGAGTTAGGGAGGATTCCCTCTTTTTCTATTGATTGGAATAGTTTCAGAAGGAATGGTACCAGTTCCTCCTTGTACCTCTGATAGAATTCGGCTGTGAATCCATCTGGTCCCGGGCTCTTTTTGGTTGGTAAGCTATTGATTATTGCCACAATTTCAGCTCCTGTTATTGGTCTATTCAGAGATTTAACTTCTTCCTGGTTTAGTCTTGGGAGAGTGTATGTGTCGAGGAATTTATCCATTTCTTCTAGATTTTCTAGTTTATTTGCGTAGAGGTGTTTGTGGTATTCTGTGATGGTAGTTTGTATTTCTGTGGGATCGGTGGTGATATCCCCTTTATCATTTTTTATTGCGTCTATTTGATTCTTCTCTCTTTTTTTCTTTATTAGTCTTGCTAGCAGTCTATCAATTTTGTTGATCCTTTCAAAAAACCATCTCCTGGATTCATTAATTTTTTGACGGGTTTTTTGTGTCTCTATGTCCTTCAGTTATGCTCTGATTTTAGTTATTTCTTGCCTTCTGCTAGCTTTTGAATGTGTTTGCTCTTGCTTTTCTAGTTCTTGTAATTGTGATGTTAGGGTGTCAATTGTGGATCTTTCTTGCTTTCTCTTGTGGGCATTTAGTGCTATAAATTTCCCTCTACACACTGCTTTGAATGCATCCCAGAGATTCTGGTATGTTGTGTCTTTGTTCTCATTGGTTTCAAAGAACATCTTTATTTCTGCCTTCATTTCATTATGTACCCAGTAGTCAGACAGCAGTAACCTCTGCAGACTTAAATGTCCCTGTCTGACAGCTTTGAAGAGAGCAGTGGTTCTCCCGGCATGCCGCTGGAGATCTGAGAACGGGCAGACTGCCTCCTCAAGTGGGTCCCTGACCCCTGACCCCCAAGCAGCCTAACTGGGAGGCACCTCCCAGCAGGGGCACACTGACACCTCACACGGCAGGGTATTCCAACAGACCTGCAGCTGAGGGTCCTGTCTGTTAGAAGGAAAACTAACAAACAGAAAGGACATCCACACCAAAAACCCATCTGTACGTCACCATCATCAAAGACCAAATGTAGATAAAACCACAAAGATGGGGAAAAAACAGAACAGAAAAACTGGAAACTCTAAAAAGCAGAGTGCCTCTCCTTCTCCAAAGGAACGCAGTTCCTCACCAGCAACGGAACAAAGCTGGATGGAGAATGACTTTGACGAGCTGAGAGAAGAAGGCTTCAGACGATCAAATTACTCTGAGCTATGGGAGGACATTCAAACCAAAGGCAAAGAAGTTGAAAACTTGGAAAAAAATTTAGAAGAATGTATAACTAGAATAACCAATACAGAGAAGTGCTTAAAGGAGCTGATGGAGCTGAAAACCAAGGCTCGAGAACTACGTGAAGAATGCAGAAGCCTCAGGAGCCAATGTGATCAACTGGAAGAAAGGGTATCAGCGATGGAAGATGAAATGAATGAAATGAAGTGAGAAGGGAAGTTTAGAGAAAAAAGAATAAAAAGAAATGGACAAAGCCTCCAAGAAATATGGGACTATGTGAAAAGACCAAATCTACGTCTGATTGGTGTGCCTGAAAGTGATGGGGAGAATGGAACCAAGTTGGAAAACACTCTGCAGGATATCATCCAGGAGAACTTCCCCAATCTAGCAAGGCAGGCCAACGTTCAGATTCAGGAAATACAGAGAACGCCACAAAGATACTCCTCGAGAAGAGCAACTCCAAGACACATAATTGTCAGATTCACCAAAGTTGAAATGAAGGAAAAAATGTTAAGGGCAGCCAGAGAGAAAGGTCGGGTTACCCTCAAAGGGAAGCCCATCAGACTAACAGCGGATCTCTCAGCAGAAACCCTACAAGCCAGAAGAGAGTGGGGGCCAATATTCAACATTCTTAAAGAAAAGAATTTTCAACCCAGAATTTCATATCCAGCCAAACTAAGCTTCGTAAGCAAAGGAGAAATAAAATCCTTTACAGACAAGCAAATGCTGAGAGATTTTGTCACCACAAGGCCTGCCCTAAAAGAGCTCCTGAAGGAAGCGCTAAACATGGAAAGGAACAACCGGTACCAGCCACTGCAAAATCATGCCAAAATGTAAAGACCATCAAGGCTAGGAAGAAACTGCATCAACTAACGAGCAAAATAACCAGCTAACATCATAATGACAGGATCAAATTCACACATAACAATATTAACTTTAAGTATAAATGGACTAAATGCTCCAATTAAAAGACACAGACTGGCAAATTGGATAAAGAGTCAAGACCCATCAGTGTGCTGTATTCAGGAAACCCATCTCACATGCAGAGACACACATAGGCTCAAAATAAAAGGATGGAGGAAGATCTACCAAGCAAATGGAAACCGAAAAAAGGCATGGGTTGCAATCCTATTCTCTGATAAAACAGACTTTAAACCAACAAAGATCAAAAGAGACAAAGAAGGCCATTACATAATGGTAAAGGGATCAATTCAACAAGAAGAGCTAACTATCCTAAATATATATGCACCCAATACAGGAGCAAGTTTTTCAAATAAATGATCTAGGAAAAGGGAGGACAGTGACCTATAGTCAGGAAGAAACCTAGCTAAAATTTAGTCAGGCTGAGGGGAACTTAAAGGTCATCCAGGCCATAAAGCTAGGAGCAGAATTAGCTGGTTCGTATGGTACCTCTAGGTTTAATTTTTGCTTTACAACCCCACTGTTTTTGGAAGCAGCTGCACCATTTTACATTCCCAGCAATGGTGTATGAAATAGTCAATTCTCCACATTTTTAGCAACAGTTGTGATTGTCTGTTGCTATGGTTTGAATGTTTTTGTCCCCTCCAAAAATTCATGATGAAGCTTAATCCTCTACAAAATTCAGGTGTTGCCAATGTGATAGTACATGAGGTGAGGCCTTTAAGAGGTGATTAGGCCATGAGGGCTGCTTCCTCCTCCTTAATGAAATTAAAGCCCTTTAAAGGGGCTTGGTACAGCCAGCTTGCCCTTCTGCCTTCTACCATGAGAGAACACAGCCAGAAGGCTCTCATCAAATCAAATGCAGGAACCTTGGTCTTGAACTTCTCAGCCTCCAGAAATACATTTCTGTTCTTTTTAAATTACCTAGCCTCAGGTATTCTGTTATAGCAGTACAACACTGCTATAATAGACTAAGATACCTGTCTTAAAAAATACATATTATTATAGTCATCCTATTGGGTATGAAGTGATATCTTAATGGGGTTTTGATTTGCATTTCTCTAAAGACTAATAATATTGAGTGTCCATGTGCTTATTGGACATATATATCTTCTTTTAAGAAATATCCATTAAGATCCTTTGTGTATTTCTAAATTGGATTATTTTTGTTTTTTTCTTGAGTTATCTTTTTATTATCAGTTGATAAGTGTTTATATAACTTTTAGTTTTACTAATTAATATATTCTGGGTAATGCACATGATGTGATAATAGATTCTCTCACACCTCCATTTCACTTCATCTCGTGGAGATACTGAAAAGATTGAAATGGAATTAAAAATAATGGTATGTTTTCTATATTAAAATAGTCGTATAAAATTTTATATTATGCTTATGTCAGCTAAAATGAAAGGAATGTTAATATTTCATTACAAATTTAAAAAGTTAAAAATCTTTGATAAATATTACCTGCATGATTGTCCTGGGATTCAGTATTGTTTTTTTCTTCACTTTTACCACAACTATGTTTGGTGATCTTTGGTTTCTTAACACATTACCTTGGCCCTAAGAGCTTTAGTCCTGTCTAGCCCTGTTGCAATGACACTTACTGTCTCAGGGGTCTGTGATATCAGTTTTACATCGGTCACCGACTCTGAGATTGCCCTGGGCTCTTTAGGCTAGTCATTAAACCTATTCTTCCTTTAGCCTCATTAGACTCCTAAAACCAGTATCTTGACCTCCTACTTAGCCAGGGTGGTGAAGAGGAAACTGAATGCAAGGAAAGTGTGTGTCAGATGGAAGCATTGTAGGAACACAGGATACAGTCTCCTGAGTGATAATATAATTGGAAAATGATAGATAGTATTAAAATAATTTTAAAAATTTTTGCTTTACAGGTAGGCACTTTTATATTAGCTTCCAAGATTTCAGTAACATACTGACATCATCAGAAAATAATAAAACAATATACGTTGTGTGAGTAGTGTACACATTTTAAACTAACAAAAAATGTAAATGATCTTTGTTTCTAATAACTTTTTTCCTACTTCCATGTGACTTTCTAATTTTCTCTCATTAAGTGCTGTGAAAAACAATCATTTCACTTCAGATAAGGTTTTAGTGCCTCAATAATTTCTATTTTCAACCACTGGAAAGACAGTCTCTAGAATCTCTGTTCTTGTATTTTGGAAATAATGGGGAAATTTATTGACTAAAGTTCCAACAGAGTCTCTAAACTCTGGAAAAGGTAGAAA
Source organism: Gorilla gorilla gorilla (assembly GCF_029281585.2). Classification (NCBI taxonomy): domain Eukaryota; kingdom Metazoa; phylum Chordata; class Mammalia; order Primates; family Hominidae; genus Gorilla; species Gorilla gorilla. The sequence continues at coordinate 87,964,247 of NC_073236.2, read as the reverse complement.
GATATATATGCACAAAGAAATGCTTCACAGATTATCAAGGAGATAAAAAACTAATAGACTGTTTCCATGGTAAGGCCCAAAAAGAAGAGATTTGCTCTAACATGAAACAATACTCAATAATCTTTTTATATGATAACAAGAATTCACAAAAATCTACTTTTGGCTGGTGCATAATGGGAAAAAAAATAGCAAAAAATTGAGCTTGTATGTGACCAGTTAGGTCAGTTTGTTAAGATGTGGCATTAAGTGAGATCAGATCACATAATTTCATTTTTAGAAATGACTTTTACAATTATCAACTTAAACCATTTCATTATAAAAATGAGAAAAATGAGCCTCATAAATGTCAAGTAAATTTTCCAAGAAAGGACTTTTGATTAGTGCTCTCCTACACATAAGTTCTATGCTATTTTCTCTATTTCATGCAGTTTCTACATGAGTTATGTTCTTTGCCCTATGCTGTTCTTTAGCACACAGATTTCTATTTTTTTGTATCAACTATATGCATGACATTATGTTTCAGAAAATGGATTTATTATTTTAAACAGTGAATATTTCAAAATTAGTATTCAGAGTTCATTCTCATTTTATAGCTGAAGAAACTGAGTCTCAGGGGAGTTATGCGGATTCTTTAACATTACAAAGTTAGTAAGTGGCATGGTTAAAATTCAAATCCAATAGGTTCATATCAACCAAGTCCATAGTCATTTTAGCAGACAGTGATGATTTTCTAGTTTTAGGTCTGTTAAAGAATAAAGAAAAAAGTGAAGAAATTTAAATCAGCAAATCTTACTTATTTCAGTAAATGTTAATTTCACTGCTTTGTAATAGGTATATTTAGTAAATTATATATGTAGGCAAAAACAAAGAAGCAAACTAAGAGAAAACAAAAACACAACTATGTCACTTGGAAACAAGTTTTACTATCACTTGGTCTTTTGTAATCTTTCAATAGGCTTATAAAAGTGAATGTATGTAGACTTCCACTTCAGTCCAGGAGGATTAACAGGTATTTGATTTGCCCTCACATCTTAATCAACTAGAAACCAGACAACTATATGAAACAATGGTTTTCAGTTATTATACAGCAGGCAGTGCAGAACTGTCATCCCAGAGAGGAGGAAAATAAATGAGATAATTCCTATAATTGCAATAGCTTAGTTTGTAGAAGTAGTTTCCAGGTAACAACAGAAGAGAAAAAGCCAAACAAACCTCAGAAATCTCTGTGAGTGGAGAAAAAAAAGAGGTTAGTGTTTGGGGATACTGAGGTGCTCATAATTTGTGGGACAGACCACTAGAGAAAAAGAAGCTTAACTAGGTATAAGAACAGACCTTGAAAGGCTCTAACTGATCCCCAATAACTCCACTGCATACCAGAACAAAGAGGGCAACATTATTTTAAAACTACCATACAGAAAAAAATAATGAAGAATACAAAATGTGCAGCATACAGTGAAAATCACCAGGCATGGCATGTAAAGAAGCAGAAGGATAAGACCAATAATAAAGATAAAATTTAAGAAATGTAAACAAATCTAGAAATCACCATTGCAGTTAGCAGAGGACATAATAGCAGTGACTATAAATATGTTCCAAAAGTTCAAAGAAGTAAGTGAAAAGAGGAACATGATGAAGAAAGAAATAGAATAGATAAAAAATAAAAAATTGTACTTTTAGATATAACAATGCAATATCTTTTAAAAGTATAATCGTGATATTAAGAACAAATTAAATTATGTATTTCAAAGGAAAAAGTGGTAAACATGAAGTCATGGGAAAAAAAGAAAACTCTCCAAAATAAAACATAAAGAGAATAGAACACCAAAAACTTGTGGGACAATTTCAAGTATAATTAGATCTACAGAATAAAGGGAGAGAGAGTCAGAAAAAAAAATGTTTAAAGAAATAATTGCCAAAATTTTTTCAAATTTAATAAAATTTATAAACCCATGAATTCAAAAGCTCAACAAATTTGAAGCAGAAAAAAGAAGAGAAAGAAAACACTACTATGGCACATCCTAATCAAGTTGGTGAAAACCAGAGTTAAACAAAAGCCAAATCTACTCAGTCCAGAATTTTACATAACATAGCATATAGCTTGCAAACAAACACAGCATAGCTTGACTCCTAAATAAACATACGGCATTAGATGTCATTTAATGATCACCTTTTTAAAAAAATTGCTGTAACTTCAGTAAAGAGCACAACCTTATTCAGCTTAATATGAAGCAGATGTATCAGTGTAACTATCACCCTTAAATTGAATATACATCATTCCAGAAGGTTCTTTAAAATTTATTTTTTTATATTTACATAGTAGGTGTGTATATTTTGGGGGTACATCAGATGTTCTGTTACAGGCATGGAGTGTGAAATAAGCACATCATGGAGAATGGGGTATCCAAACCCTCAAACATTTATCCTTTGAGGTACAAACAATACAATTACATTCTTTAAGCTATTTAAAATATGCAAAATTAAGTTATTATTGACTATAGTTACCCTATTGTTCTATCAAATAGTAGGTCCTATTCATTCTTTCCATTCTTTGTGCCCATTAACCATCTCCACCTTCCTCCCAACTGCTGATAACCATCCTTCTACTCTCTATGTCCATGAATTCCTTCATATCAAATCAATCAAATCATGATTTGATTTTTACATCCCATAAATAAGTGAGAGCATGCAATGTTTGTCTTTCTGTGCCTATTTCACTTAACACAATGACGTCATTTCCATCCATGTTGTTGAAAATGACTAGATCTCTTTCTTTTTATGACCGAATACTGCTCCATTGTGTTTATGTACCACATTTTCTTTGTTTATTCATCTGTTGATGGACACCTAGGTTGCTTTCATATCTTAACTATTTATTGTAAACAGTGCTGCAACAAACACAGGAGTACAGATTTCTCTTTGGTATACTGGTTTCCTTTCTTTTGGGTCTATATCCAGCAGTGAGATTGCTAGATCATATGGTAGCTCATTTTTCAGTTATTTCAGGAACCGCCAAACTGTTTTCCATAGTGGTTATACTAATTTATATTCTCACCAACAGTGTACGAGGGTTCCCTTTTCTCCACATTCTCGCCAGCATTTTTATTGCTTGTCTTTTGGACAAAAGACATTTTAACTGGGGTGAGATTATATCTCATTGAAGTTTTGATTTCCATTTCTCTGATGATCGTTGATGTTGAGCACCATTTCACATGCCTGTTTGTCATTTGCATGTCTTCTCTTCAGAAATATCCATTCAAATCTTTTGCCCATTTTTTGATTGGATTATTAGATTTTTTTCCTATTGAGTTGTTTGAGCTTCTCATATAGTCTGGTTATTAATCCCTTTTCAGATGGGTAGTTTGCAAATATTTTTTCCCATTCTGTGGGTTGTCTCTTTACTTTGTTGGCTGTATTCTTTGCTATGCAGAAGCTTTATATCTTGATGTGATCCCATGTGCCCATGTTTGCTTTGGTTGTCTGTGCTTGTGGGGTGTTGTTCAAGAAGTCTTTGTCCAGACCAATGTCCTGGAGATTATCTCCAATGTTTTCTTGTAGTAGTTTCATGGTTTGAGGTCTTAACAAGTGTTTAATCCATTTAGATTTGATTTTTGTGTATGAGGAGAGGTAGGGGTGTAGTTTCATTCATTGACATATGACTATCCAGTTTACCCAGCAGCATTTATTGAAGATACTGTCTTTTTACCAGTGTATGTTCTTGGCACCTTTGTCAAAGATGAGTTTCCTGTAGGTGTGTTGATTTATTTCTGGGTTCTCTATTCTGTTCCATTAGTCTATGTGTCTGTGTTTATGCCAGTACCATGCTGTTTTGGTTACTATATGTCTGTAGTATAATTTGAAGTCAGCTAATGTGATCCCTCCAGTTTTGTTCCTTTTGCTTAGGATAGCTCTGTCTATTCCGGGCCTTTTGTTGCTCCATATATATTTTAGAATTTTTTTTATTTCTGTGAAGGTTGTCTTTGATATTTCATCAGGGATTGCATAGAATCTGTAGGTTGCTTTGGGTAATATGGACATTTTAACAATATTGATGCTTCCAATTCATGAACATGAAATATGTTCCCATATTCTGGTGTCCTCTTCAATTTCCTTCAGCAGTGTTTTATAGTTTATAGAGATCTTTCATGTCTTTGATTAAGTCAACTCCTAGGTGTTTAATTTTACCTGTGGCAATTGTAAATGGGTTTACTTTTTAAATTTCTTTTTCACATTGTTCACTGTTGACATATAGAAATGCTACTGATTTTTGTATGTTAATTTTGTGTCCTGTAACTTTATTAAATTTGTTTATCAGTTCTAGTAGTTTTCTTTTTGAGTCTTTAGGTTTCTCCAAATATAACATCATATCATCAGCAAACAGGAATAATTTGACTTCTTCCTTTCCGATTTAGATGCCCTTTATATCTTTCTCCTGTTTAATTGTTCTAGCTAGGACTTCCAGTACTATGTTGGATAACAGAAAGTTCTCTTATAATCCTTCTCAGAGATAATAATTCTGCTTTTGAAAACTAAAGATTAAATTTTGTCTAGTCTCAAACATCAAATGAATTAAATCATATTATAATAACTTGTATGTCTGTCTTCTTTCATTCAACATATTATCTGTGAGAATTATCTATGATTTTGCATTTTTCAGGAATACTTTTTGTTGATTTTATAAATGCACTAAAATTCATCCATTCTGTTTTTTGTAGATGTTTGAGTTGCTCCCAGTTTTATGCTACCATGAATGAGGTCAGTAGAAATATTTTTATACATACTATTGGCTAATGTAGTCAATTATGTTTTTGTGATGTATACCTAAACATGGCATTGTTGGGTCATAAGATAGAAGTGTGCCTAGGCTTAATAGACATTGTCAAGAGTTACAGTAATTGAAGTAATTTATATTTCTGCTAACACTACATGAGAGTTTCGGTTTCTTCACTTTCTCACCAAGAGTTGACATTGTCTGTCTTCTTAATTTTAGTTTTTGTTTTTCTCTTGGAGTAAGTTGATAAATCATTGAGATTTTACTTTGTGTTTTCTTGATGCATAATGATGTTGAGCATATTTTGTATGCTTATTGGCCATTTAGCTATCTACCTTTTGCTTGTTCAAGTTTCCCAGTTTTTGAAGTGTGTCTTTGGTCATTTAATTATGAATTTGTAGGATTCATTTATAACCTAGATATGTATTCTTTGTTAGATATACTTGTTTTATGTATCTTCTTCCAGTTTTTTTTTTTTTTGGACTTACCTATTTCAATGAACAAAAGATCTTGATTTCAAAGAAGTCCAATTTATCAATACTTTGATTTTGGAATGAGCATGTTTCTGCTCTGTTTAACAAATATTTGTTCACCCAAGTTCACGGGATTATTTTCCTATACATTCTTGAAGATTTATTGTTTTACCTTCCATAGACCTGTAGATCTATTTTCCATTTCAGATTAATTTTTACATATGGCATAAGGAATGAGTCAAAAATTATTTGGTTTTCTATAAGGTTATCTGATTGTTCCAGCACTATTTACATCAAAGATTGTTTTTAAAATATTCAGTTAATGTGACCCCTATTTTATAAATCATGTGAATATATATTTATACAGTAATCCCCCCTTATCTGCAGGATATCTGCGAAGGATTTTTAATTTTTTCCTGATATATAGAAATAAAATTGAATTCTGGATATTTACTTCTAATCTAATGACTTTAGTAATTTGACGCAGGGATAGACTGTTTGGATTTAGATCAACTGACATTTGCTGAACTTCTCAAATCCACAAAGTCATGTCTTTCATCAAATTAGATGTTATTTAGTCAATATTTTTAAAATGTGGTTTCTGGCCTATTCTCTCTGTTATCCCATTATTAAACTCCAATTATAAGTAGGTTAGATATTTTGGCTGTATGGTATTATTTTTCTCATATTTTAAATATTTTTCTTACTTTTCTTTACACTTTTTTTTTGTGATATATTGTGCTTGTGGAGACTTTGCATTATCATATTCCTGTAAAGATTGTTGAGTTTCTATTTTGGTTTGTAGGGTTTTGCTTTGTTTTATTTTAAAATTGAAATATGAGGGTTTCATCTTGATTCTATTGATGCTTTACTTTAGGCTATGTTAGAGTGGTTCTATTTTAGTTTTGCCTTTACATTTAAGGCACAATCATTTAGAGGTCACAACTGAATACCCATTGTCTTTTGTATTGCATGTAAATTCTACTGGCCCTGGATTCTAACATATACCATGTCTTGTGCAACCTCTCTTCTTTGCTAGGTCTTCTAGCTGTCTGTTCTATGTGTGTGAAGCTTAGGAGTCAATCAAGGTTGGGAGAGAATTTTTTATACAGGTTTTTAGAGAATTTTTTCTCTGCTACTCTTTCCTGCATGTCAAGTTCCAACTGCATTGGCAAGCCAGAACTCTGTATTTCTTTTGACCAATAAACTTCCACTTTCTATGAAAAATGTATTTAAAAATGCAGTTAAAGAGAAATTCAATGTGAATATTAATCTCCTCTTGTGTGCTTCATTTGTATTAATTACTAGTGCTTTCTGATGGTAACAAAAGTTTGGTTTGGTCCAGCTTTCGTAATTGCCCGGGATGGAGGAGTCAGTCTGTTAGAGCTACTTTTTCATGGCCCATATCATTTTTTAAAAGGATACAAAATATACTGCAAATAATTGCAAAGAACACACTCATGCTAAGCTAATTGACATTTGTCTAATTTGTAGAAACAGTAAGAGGTTTCAGTATTTATTGCAAACACTTTACATCAAACACCTCAGTGATTGCTGAATCTCAAGATTAAAACCACGGATGAAAGTAAACATTTTGTATTTCAGAATTAAGACCCAAAACTATATACTCATACTCACCTTAAGTAATCAATATTAATTAATTTATTCATTCCTTGTTAAATTAATATTTGTTGATAAACTACCAGTTGCCAAGTAATCTTCAAAACTGTGTGAAACAATTAGAAAAGAGAGATCAAACTGATAAACTGCATCATAGTTAAGTTTAATGCTACTGTGCAAGATATCTTATTATCATCATAGATGTCAAAAATAAATGTATCCTTATGTTTTAGAACACGAATTAACCCTCAAAAAAGTAAATAAGTGAAAGATTAAGTAATAAGAAACTGTAGAATACTCTAGCAAATAGGAAAAGTTTTTAAATATTATAATGTCATACATTGTTAGAAATGTGAAAATATATACACACAGATAAGAAGCTTCTAGGATTGATTAAATCTTTATTTCAAGAAAACAGTAGGCCAGGTGCAGTGGCTCATGCCTGTAATCCCAGCACTTTGGGAGGCCAAAGCGGGCAGATCATGGGGTCAGGAGTTCGAGACCAGCCTGACCAACATGGTGAAATCTCGTCTCTACTAAAAATACAAAAATTAGCTGGGTGTGGTGGCACATGGCTGTAATCCCAGCTACCCAGGAGGCTGAGGCAGGAGAATCGCTTGAACCCGGGAAGTGGAAGTTGCAGAGAGCCAAGATTACACCACTGCACTCCAGCCTGGGTGACAAAAAAACATAATATAAGTACAGTTGTTCTCAAGGAAAATCAGGCAATATACATATCCACATTTTAATATTTATAGCCTTTGAAATGATCATTTCATTTTCAAGAATTATCTTAAAAACTATTTGATATGTACAAATATACATACACAATCATGTTCATCTGACCATTATTTATAATGATAAAAATAAAAAGCCACCTAATAAATATTTTCAAGGGACTAGCTATGTGATGAGACTATTTGCAGGTATTCTCAAAATATAGCTAAGATTATGAGAACATTCTGGATGTAAAATGTAAAGTAAAATAAGGTATCAAAAAATATTTTCACTATTGTTTTCATTCCTATATTTACATTTTAACAAGAAAACCCTTTAAAAAGTGTTTTTGATTACCCCCACCCCCACCTTATATTAGGAATGTTCACTACATGATGATGTAGTAAGAAATTATTTTTATGATTAGTTTTTTTTTTCATTTTTTTTTTACTTCAATAGGTCTTTGGGGAACAGGTGGTTTTTGGTTACATGAATAAGTTCTTTAGTGTACACTGTACCCAATGTGTAGTCTTCTGTCCTTTCCCACCACTCACCCTTTTTCCCCGAGTCCCCAAAGTCCAATGTATCATTCTTATGCCTTTGAGTCATCATAGCTTAGCTTCCACATATGAATGAAAATCTATGATGCTTGTTTTTTTTTTCTGAATTACTTCACTTAGAATAGTAGTCTCCAGTTTCATCCAGGTTCCTGTAAATGACATTATTTCACTCCTTTTTATGACTGAGTAGTATTCCATGATATTTATATATGTGTGTGTATGTATATATGCACCACATTTTCTTCATCCACTCGTTGATTGATGGGCATTTGAGCTGGTTTCATACTTTTGCAATTGCAAATTGTGCTGTTATAAACGTGTGTGCAAGAATCTTTTTTGTATAATGACTTCTTTTCATCTGCGTAGATACGTAGTAGTGGGATTACTGGATGAAATGGTAGATCTACTTATAGTTCTTTAAGGAATCTCCACACTCTTTTCCACAGTGGTTGTACCAGTTTACATTCCCTCCAACAATGTAAAAGTGTTCCCTTTTCACCTCATCCACACCAACATCTATTTTTTTTTTTAATTTTTTGATTATGGCCTTTCTTGTAGAAGTGAGGTGGTATCACACTGTGATTTGGATTTGCATTTCCCTGATAATTAGTGATGTTGAGCATTTTTCTATGTGCTTCTTAGCCATTTGTATATCTTCTTTTGAGAACTGTCTATTCACATGCTTAGCCCACTTTTTGATGGGATTTTTTTTTCTTGCTGGTTTGTTTGATTTCCTTGTAGATTTTGGATATTAGTCCTTTGTTGGATGTATAAATTGTGAAGATTTTCTCCCACTCTATGGTTGTCTGTTAACTCTGCTGATTTTTTTTTTTTTTACTATGCAGAAGCTTTTTTGTTTATTTCAGTCCCATCTATTTATGATTGCTTTTGTTCCATTTGCTTTTGAGTTCTTGGTCATGAAGTCTTTGCCGAAGCCAATGTATACAAGGGTTTTTCCAATGTTTTGTTCTAGAATCTTTATGGTTTCAGGTCTTAGATTTATGTCTTTGATCCATCTTGAGTTGGGTTTTGTATAAGGTGAGAAATGAGGATCCAATTTCATTCTTCTACATGTGGCTTGCCAATTACCCCAGCACCATTTGTTGAACACGGTGTTTTTTCCCCACTTTATGTTTTTGTTTACTTTGTCGAAGATCAGTTGGCTGTAAGTATTTGGGTTTATTTCTGAGTTCTCTATTCTGTTCCATTTGTCTATGTGCTTATTTTTATACCAGTACCATACTGTTTTGGTGACTATGGCCTTATACTATAGTTTCATGTCAGGTAATGCGATGCCTCCAGATATATTTATATATATATAATTTTTTTTGTTGTTGCTTTGTGTTGCTTTGGCTATGTGGGCTCTTTTTTGGTTCCATATGAGTTACAGGATTGTTTTTTTCTAATTCTGTGATGAATGATGGTGGCATGTTGATGGGAATTGCATTAAATTTACAGATTGCTTTTGGCAGTGTGGTCATTTTCACAATATTCGTTCTACCCATCCATGAGCATGGTGTGTGTGTTTCTTTTGTTCGGGTTGTGTATGATTTCTTTCAGCAGTGTTTTGTAGTTTGTGCAAGTAGAGGTCTTGCACGTCCTTGGTTAGGTATATTCCTAAGTATTCTTTTTTTTTTTTTTTTTGCAGCTGTTGTGAAAGGGGTTGAGTTCTTGATTGACTCTCAGCTTAGTCACTGTTGGTGTATAGCAGAGCTACTGATTTGTTTACATTAATTTTGTATCCTGAAAGTTCAGTGAATTCATTTACCAGTTTTTTAATAGTTAGATTTTATTGTTATCTCTGCTAAATTTATATTTTTGTATATTTTTAAAGCAGCAGCATACTTAGTTAAGAAGTTCAAAAGTATAAATCAGTCATGGAGGTCTAAATGGATTTTTAGTTGTGGCAATACATATTTGTTTGGTTACCAAAGAGATACTTTATTGAATACTGGATTTTAAAGGTAGTGACAAGATTTTGCCTACCTTCCAAAATGTTAAATTAAGGGCTGAGGTTTTAAGAAACCTTATTATTCATTCTACAACTTCCCCTGACAAAGGTTTTATCTACTGTCTTTGTCTGTCCTTCACCTATTGATCTGTTCATACATTTATACTGATGAAAATAGAAATGGTTAAAACCAAATCTGCTTTGACAATAACATGTTGGAAGACGATTAAGAACTTCAACCCATGATTGTGTATGCTTTATTATACATGAGTTAAACACACAGCAAACAACCTGGCATGTGACAGACACTTAAACTGTTTGTGAAATAAGTGGATGCACTGAACCTACTAAGATATTTTCTAAGAATTTTCATGTGACGACATATATGGGCAGCAGTTATGTCACTCAGAATCTTTTTAGTTTTTCCTTCCAAGGTCACCATTTCTACTGCTTCTGACCAGAAACCCCCAATTCCTTGTTGCTATGGAAAGTTACCTCGCACTCTGTTTTTTTTTAGATAATTCTTATTTTTCAGAAGACGTTAATTATTGCCCAGTTTTTAAATTGTAACGTCAGACTTTAAGTAGTTTATGTACTATCACTCACATCAGAACTTCAGGTTATCTGAAAATACAACTTCATTTCTTTCTGACAATCTAGATCTTTCAGAATACAATGTTATCAACTGAAAGCCAAACAAGACATTATGACTCTTGATAATACTTGACAGAGAGGGTTCGGCATCTTAATGCATCATTTTTTTAATGAACATTTTGGTGTGCTGTAGTTAATATCATGTTATATGTAAACATATATATAATATATTCACACAGAGGATACGGTAAGGTTAAATATGACACTATGACACAAGGTAGTTTTATTTTATGTGCTTTGTGCCCTTTCTTTCACTTATATGTTTGTAAGGAGAAAGATCATAGAAACTGCAACCCCAGAATCAGTTATTGCATTTAGGATTCCAAAAACTGAAAATGCAATATCAAGTTCCCACCACCAAATAAGAGCATTCCATAAATGGAAGGCAAATAATCCCTTTCAATTGCCTAATTTAAGGTAGGTTCTTTGGGGAAAAGACTACTGCAAATAGAATGTATTACTGAAAAAAAAGCATTTTATTTGCTAAATCTATTTGCTTAATAGAACAAGGATTTCGTAGCACTGGAAAGTGTGAAAAGCTTATACAGACATTAGTAATATCATAATTTTATTTTAAATTGAAAAAAGTTTAAAATATGCAATTTTAGACATATACAATGTCTTCATGGGTCATCAGTTCAAAGCTTCATTTTAATTGATTAGGAAATGATGGCTGGAACAATGAAGCTCCTGTCTGCCTGCATAGCTAACCAGTGACTACAACAGTACTAAAGCCAAAAATCTACATTGTTCCTACCACGGCACAAAAATCTACATTTTTAATCCAGTGCTTCTACTGCCACATTAAACTCCTGCATTGTGAAGGAAAGAAATATTTGGTTGAATGAAGCACCTTATGATAAAAAAGAACAGATTGAAGGAAGATTGATAACAGCGTTGCAAGATAGTGGCAGAACTTGGAATCAGAAACAGCAGGGTGATACTCCTGTACAACATTATTTTCTCATAGCCTGATACTTAAAAATACCATTTTAACTACAGCACACCAAATGTCCATTAAAAAAATTACAAGTCAGTTATACATATGCAAGGTTTACTCTAAAACTAATAACAGCCAACATTTTTGAAAGCCTACTATGTAAGAAATGGATGACAAATGCAATAAATGTGTTAAAGGAAAAACTACAAATTAAATTTAGTAGAGTGTATTTGAGCAAAGAAATGGTTTATGAACAAGGCACTACCCTGAACCAGTATTTAGAAAGCCCCACCCAGCAATGTGCACAGGCAGTATTTATCCACAGGGGGAAAAGAAAAGTAACATAAATAGCCTGATTGGTTGTAGCTTGATGTTTGCCTTATTTGGACATGTCTGAGCAATTTCCAGCCTGTGATTGGCTGGAAGCTTGGCTGTTATGATTGGCCGAGACCCAGTTACTTGTTACAAGAATACACTTTCGTTAGGTGAGGTCGTAGTTTTGGTTTTCTGGATTTGTTTTTCTAGTATAATTATCCTTTTATTTTATGTATGTATTCATTTTTTTGAAGACAGCATTTAATAAAATTTAAGTAATGCCTAAGTAGTTGAGCTCTGCTGGTTTACTAATACATTTTTTAAATTATACTTTAAGTTCAGGGGTACATGTGCAGAATGTGCAGTTTTGTTACATAGATATACACGAGCCACAGTGGTTTGCTGCATCCTCAACCTATCACCTACATTAGGTATTTCTCCTAATGTTATCCCTCCCCTAGCCCCCCACCCCCTGACAGGCCCTGGTGTTTGATGTTGCCCTCTCTATGTCCATGTGTTCTTATTGTTCAACTCCCACTTATGAATGAGAACATGCAGCGTTTGGTTTTCTGTTCTTGTAATAGTTTGCTGAGAATTATGGTTTCCAGCTTCATCCATGTCCCTGCAAAAGACATGAACTCATCCTTTTTATGGCTGTATAGTATTCCATAGTGTATAGGTGCCACATTTTCTTTATCTGGTCTATTACTGATGGACATTTCGGTTGATTCCAAGTCTTTGCTATTGTGAATAGTGCCGCAATAAACATACATGTGCACGTGTCTTTATAGTAGAATGATTTCTAATCCTTTAGATGTAAACCCAGTAATGGGATTGCTGGGATGAATGGTATTTCTAGTTCTAGATCCTAGAGGAATCGCCATACTGTCTTCCACAATGGTTGAACCAATTTATACACCCACCAACAGTGTAAAATCATCCCTATTTCTCCACATCATCTCCAGCATCTGTTGTTTCCTGACTTTTTAATGATCGCCATTCTAACTGGCGTGAGATGGTATGTCATTGTGGTTTTGATTTGCATTTCTCCAATGACCAGTGATGATGATGCGCATTTTTTCGTATTTCTGTTGGCTGCATAAATGTCTTCTTTTGAGAAGTGTCTGTCTGTTCACATCGTTTGCCCACTCTTTGATGGGGTTGTTTGTTTTTTCTTGTAAATTTGTTTAAGTTCTTTGTAGATTCTGGATATTAGCCCTTTGTCAGATGGATTGCAAAAATTTTCTCGCATTCTGTAGGTTGCCTGTTCACTCTGAGGATAGTTTCTCTTGCTGTGCAGAAGCTCTTTAGTTTAATTAGATCCCATTTGTCAATTTTGGCTTTTGTTGCCATTGCTTTTGGTGTTTTAGTCATGAAGTCTTTGCCCATGCCTGTGTCCTGAATATGTAGCCATGAGGAAATATACTTATTATTACCATCTCTAGCTTAAGTAAAGCTAAAGGAGAAAATGTGATTATAAGTATTTGTAAGTATTTTGGTATGATGCTAGTTGTTTTTGAATGTCTTCTCTGCCTAGCTGTAACTAATCAAAAAAGCTAAATCTTGTTGACATTTAAATAGGTGGCCTTAGTTATATAAGATGGCATTTAGCTTAATAATTTCATTTTTCTTCATTCATTCTACTAAATTGCTCCAACTGTAATATTACTACACTGTACTTTACATGAGGAGCAATATTATAGCATCCAAAACAAGTATTTACCCTGTTTTATCTTTCATGGGTTTTTCAAAAAAGAATACAACTTATTAACAAGTAGTCAAATGTAACATGCAAATGCTTTTTTTATTATGATTTTTAAGTATGTTCTGGCTCCCAATATGATAATTTTGCCTACTGAAATTTTCATTCCAGCCTAAGGTATTTGGTAGAAAGATGCTTAAAACTTACCTCTGAGTGACATTAGCTCAATTGCCCAGTTTGCAGGAGACAACCAAAGCTAACCTTTATTACCATGTTTTACTGTTTATAAAATGCTTCATGTGTGGTACTATTTGATTCCAGGATCTTTTTTTTTTTTTGAGACAGAGTCTCGCTCTGTCGCCCAGGCTGGAGTGCAGTGGCGCGATCTCAGCTCACTGCAAGCTCCGCCTCCCGGGTTCACGCCATTCTCCTGCCTCAGCCTCCCGAGTAGCAGCAGGGCCTACAGGCGCCCGCCACCACGCCCGGCTAATTTTTTGTATTTTTTAATAGAGACGGAGTTTCACCGTGTTAGCCAGGATGGTCTCGATTTCCTGACCTCATGATCCACCCGCCTCGGCCTCCCAAAGTGCTGGGATTACAGGCGTGAGCCACCGCGTCCAGCCTGATTCCAGGATGTTAAATCCCATTTCACAAAAAAGAGGCAGTGACAAAAATTTATCCGTGCATACAATTAATTAGTGAGAGGACAGGGACTTGAATCTGTGTTTTCTAAACTCAGTCTCCTGTTTTTGTGTTAGTCAGTCCACTTTACCCTGCAGTCTTATAGCCTATGCCCTTGTCATAAAACTCCTTTGCCTGACTACGTTTACTGTGTATGTATGTAAAGAAGCTGGTATCAAATCCTCCCATTACAAGCATGGTAAAAATCCCAACACTTTCAAATGTTCACTGTTCATAAATAGTCATTAATTGGAAACTACTACCAAAACATGCTGGATTTTATTAGGCTCTGAAGTATGAAGAGGAGAGAGAATTCAGATGCATAAGGAAAACTGCCCTTCTGAAAATGCTGCAAGTAACTGTAATTCCTTAGACAGTAATAGTTTCCAGGTTTATCTACATGGAACTCTACAATCCCAGCATGAACATATTCCTATAAAATGAAGTGTCCTAAAAGCAAAGAAAAAGAGGAAAAAGATTCTGGCACTGGTGGGTTGGTTATAACCCTAAAGAAGATGCAAATGACCTAGAGAAAACTTTGATATGGAAAATAGCTCAGATTTGTCCCAATGCCTCTCACAATTAGCTCTTTTACTAAATGGGCCTATTTATCTCAATATTTCCAGGATAATTGTTTGTGGCTCAGTGATAAATAGCATGGCACCATCTGCACATAAAATCTTTTTATGTTCTGATTCTCTTGTTATTGTATCTTGATGCTAATGCTATTCTTAAGGCCATGTATGCACTGGTAAAAGAAGTAGGTGCATACTTCTTGTTGACTTTTGGTTAAATTTACAACACTAAAAGTAAATTTCCTAATTTTACCTTTTGTGGGAAATTCATCTTCTGGGAAAATTAACAAAAATTAAGGATCTGTGGTCCACTACAAGTAGCAGCTCCAGTTTACTTTTACTGGGGTTGTATACATAATTTAGATAGTACAGACAGTTAAATGATTTAGGTGGCAGAATGCTAGAGACGTGTCTTATAGGTAACTTGTTTGTAAAACTGTATAGTACTTTCAAGTAATTTTGAATTGCATGACACTGACAGTCAGGGAAAAGAAAATATATGAATGTGATAAACCGTTTTCATGTTATTTATGACCAAATGGGGAATTTAACCATTGTGATATTCCACCAAAATAACTCAGTGCATTGATAACCATAGTGTATTTTATTTCTTATTATGAAAGAGGAACAATATTTCATGCTAAATTTTGTTAATACTGAGCTCAAATGTGTTATCAGTATAATTCATATCCTTCTATGGGGCAATGACTTTCAACACAGGGCTGAGGGTACATACATTGTCATAAATCTTGTATACATTTGTTGAAGTATCTGATTTTCCATTTCACAGAAAAAGTACAGATGTGCAGATGCATTGATCGACTTGTTAAAGATTTTTTTGTTGTTGTTTTATGTCTGTATTGACTTTTGTTTTCTCTTATGCTTAAAAGTTACTATTCTGTACATTTATAGAATGGAAGACCATACTTCACTATTTATTATCTCTTGTTCCTCATTTCTTTGTGTGGGTATTTGCTAAATGGAAACAGCTTGGGCATTATCTTCATACACTTTCTTTTCATGTGCCATTAGGCTTCAGCATCATTCATGCGTTAATTCATTCATTTATTTTAAAAGAAATCTCCAAAATATACTCTGTACTATGTATCTTGATAAGCAGATACACTTCTCTGTAAAAAATTCTTAAGACCTTGTGCTATAAACATGATAACCTCTATTTTACAAAACAGAAAGGAGAACCAGAAAACTTAAGTGATTTGCCCAGAGACACATATCCAGTGAATGAAATAGAATCAATTAGAAAGTTAATCTTCCAAAATTAAGACTAGGGTTCTTTTAATCATTTCCAGTTGCTTCAAATGAATGCTACAACTATATTCAGACATTTCTTTATGATGGGAGAATTAAAAGTGAGTGTTTAAGGTCTTAGAATACAGAAAAGAGGTAGAAGAATATTGTTCAAATTTTAGTGGGCAGCAGTAACTACTACAGACCTAGCTAGAGCGTAAATTCCAGAGAAATGACATCAGCAAAATGGCAAAGTAGGTGGCTCCAAGCTCTTGTGCCCTTATAGAAAAATATATATGAAATATATATATATATATACACACACACACACACACACACACAGACACACACACACCAAGGCAGAAATGTCAGTATTAACGTTGTCAGAACTTTGGAAAATATTCAAAGGTTTACAACAACCTTGCCTTTTTTAATAAAGAAAATGCCAACTTGAAAACAGTAGGAAAGCTTTCCCATATGTAAACATTCCCTTGCCTCACTGTTTCCCTAGAATGTCAGCAATCTGGAAGCAGTGATAGCCTTTCCAGTGTGGAATTCTGGTTCCAGCTTCTGGACCAAGAAGAGCAGATCTTATTTGTTCTTGTCTGTTCTAACACGTCTGAAGCCACCTAAAGCATTGATGCAAGTGCTCACCTTTGTTTTCCTTATATCAGAACTCAGGCCAGAAAAGTGGTGTGCATAGGTAGAAAATGCTGCAAGGTGAAATAACCTGAAAATGACTGAGACAGAAGATTATGGTTGAGAAATACAATAGATTTAAAAAAAAGAAAGCATTGGAGGAGAAGCTGGGAAGATTCTTTGAGAAATTAGGGCATTCCAAAGCCCAATGTATACAGGAGAAATTAGAAAGCTATGTACACCAAACAACAGAACCCCAGAATATATAACACAAAAAAGCCAGCATTATAGGGAGAAATTGAATAGGCAGATCTATAGTTATATTTGGAGATTTCAATGTACCACTTCCAATAACTAATAATCCTTCTATGGGCCAATCATTAATAAAATATCTAGATAAAAGAGCAATAAGGAAATAAAGGACTTTACCAACACTACAAAGTAGATCTAGTGGACATATATGGAATACTCCCCCCAACAACAGCAGAATACGCTTTCTTGTCAAGTGGATCTGAAACATTCTCCAGAATAGATGATACATTAGGCCACAGAGAAGTCTCACTCAATTTAAAGAGATTAAAATCATACCAGGTATCTTCTGTAATAACAATAGGATAAAGCTAGAAATAAATAACAGAAATAAAAGTGAAACATTCACAAATATGTAGAAATTAACACTCTCTTAAACAACTAATGGGTTGATGAAGAAATCAAAGATAATTAGAAAATACATAAAGACAAATAAAAAAACATAGCATACCAAATCTTATGGAATACAGTGAAAGCAGTGCTCGGGGAAAAATGGTAGCTGTAAACAGTTATATTAAAAAGGAAACATGTCAGATCTATAATATTGTACTTTGAGGAACAGGAAAGAGATGAGCAAACTAAACTGAACATTAGCAGAAATAAGGGAATAATAGGGATTAGAGGAGAGTTAAGAAAAATGGAAAATGGATAAACAGTATTGTGGACAGAGCAAGATGGTGCAACAGAAGCCTACACCATTGATCTTCCCAGCAGAAACACAAGATTTTAACAACTATCTGCACATAGAAAAGCACCATCACAAGAACCAAAAATCAGGTGACAATTATAGTACCTGATTTTAGTTTTATATCTCTGAAAATGGCATAGAAGACAGTTGGAGAGACAATCTTGTACAGCCGAAGCCACCCCTTCCCCGTCCCCTGGCAGCAGCTGTGTGGCATTGAGAAAGAATCTATTCTTTTGTGGGAGAGAGGACACAGTGGCTGGGGGACTTTACATTGAACTCAATAGTGCCCTGTCACAGTGGAAAGCAAAGTCCAGCACCCACACCCAGAAGGAGCATTTGGGCCAGACCTGGCCAGAGGGGAATCAATCACCCATCCCACCAGTCAGAGCTCGAGTTTCTTGGCAAGTCTTTCTACCATGGGCCAAAGTGCTCTGTAATCCTACGTAAACTTGAAAGGCAGCCTAGGCCACAAAGACTGCAACTCCTAGAAAACTCCTAGTGCTGGGCTGTACTTAGACCTGGTGAACTAGAATGGCGTGTGACCTAGTAAGACAACAGCTTGGGTGGCTGGTGGAAGGCTTGCGCCACCCCTCCTCTAACCTTAGGCAGTGAAGCCCACAGCAGCAAATGTTTTGCCATTTTGCCTTCTTTCTGCTTACAAGGAGGAGAGTGAAGAGTAAAGAGAACTTTTTTCTTGTACCTTGGATACCAGCTCAGCCACAGTAGGATAAGGCACCAGGCAGAGTCACTAGGCCCCCCATTTTAATCCCTAGCTTCTGGGTGACATGTCTGGGTACATAAAATGTGGGCCAAAAGGGAACTCACTGCCTTAAGGGAAGGACCCAGTTCCGGCAGGACTCATCGCCTGATGACTAAAGAGTCCTGAATTACCAGCAGTGATACCAAGTGTTGGCTTTGGGTTCTGAGATGTGCTGACTTCAGATATGACCCAGCACATTTCCAGCTGTGGTGGCTATGGTGAAAGACCCCTTCTGTTGGAGAAAAGCAGAGGGAAAATTAAAGGGGACTTTGTCTTACACCTCAGGTATCAGCTTGACCACAGTACAGTAGAGCATCAAGCAGGCCCCTGGTATCCCCAAGCACAGCCCTATGCTCTTAGACAGCATTTCTAAACTTGCCCTGGTTCAGAGGGGAGACCACTACCCTGAAGGGTGAACCCTAGACCTGGCAGCATTCACCACAAGCTGACTAAAGAGCCGTTGGGTCCTAAGTGAACATCAGTGGTGGCCTGGCAGAATCCCTGGTGGGCCAGTGATTGTGCTGGCCACAGAGAGAGGCTCCTCTGCCTATGGAAAGGGGAAGGAAGAATGTCAAGGACTTTGTGTTGTGTTTTGAGTGTCAGCTTAGCCACAGTAGAATGGAATATTAGGTAAAATCCTAAGATTGTTTATTCCAATCCCTGGTTACCAGACAGCATCTCTGAACCCGCCCAGGGCCTGAGGGAACTAAACACCCTGAAGGAAAGGAAGCAAACCTGGCTGGCTTCACTACCTGCTGATCATAGAGCCCTAGGACCTTGAGTGAATCTAGATGGTAACCAGGTAGTGGTTGGAGAGGGCCTTGAGTGAGATCCAGTGCTGTGCTGACCCAGAGCAGTCCCAGGGGTGCTTACATCACCATACCTCTAGTTCTGGGCAGCTTAACACAGAAAGAAAGACTGTGTGTGTTTGGAGAAAGCAAGGGAAAAGAACAAGAATCTCTGTTTGGTAATCCAGAGCATACTTCTGGATCTTATCCAAGGCTACCAAGGTAGAACCTCTATAACTCTGCATAAATCAGTGTTATTAGGCTGGGGTCCAAGCCCCTTCAAGTATCTGGAAGGTCTTCTCAAGAAGGAAAGGCACAAACAAGCCCAGACTGTAAAGAATAGAATAAATAACAATTCACTGCCCAGACACTGACAAACATCTACAAGCATCAAGATTATCCAGGAAAACATATCCTCAGCAATGAAGCTAGATAAAGTATCAGACACCAAGCTTGGAAAAACAGAGATAGGTGATCTTTCAGACAGATAATTCAAAATAGCTGTTTTGAGGAAACTCAAAGAAATTCAAGATAACACAGAGAAGGAATTCAGAATTCTATCATATAAATTTAACAAAGAGATTGAGATAATTAAAAAGAATCAAGCAGAAATGCTAGAGTTGAAAAATGTAACTGATATGTTGAAGAAGGCATCAGAGTCTCTTAATAGTAGGATTGCACAAGCAGAAGAAAGAACTAGTGAGCTAGAAGACAGGCTGTTTAAAAATGCACAGTCAGAGAAGACTAAAGAATGAAAGAATAACATTGATATATGCCTACTAGATCTAGGAAATAGTCTCAAAGGGGCAAACGTTAAGAGTTATTGGCCTTAAAGCGGAAGTAGAGAAAGATGTAGGGAAAGTTTATTCAAAGGGATAATAACAGAGAGCTTTTTTTTTTCTTAAGACAGAGCCTTGCTTTTTTTGTTTATTTGTTTGTTTGTTTGTTTTTTGGTTTTTTTAGACAGAGCCTCACTGTGTTGCCTTGCCCAGGCTGGAGTGCAATGGAGCAATCTTGGCTCACTGCCACTTCCATGTCCCGGATTCAAGCAACTCTTGTGCCTCAGCCTCCAGAGTAGCTAAGACTACAGGCATGTGCCATCTCACCCAGCTAATTTTTATTTTTTAATAGAGACAGGATTTCACCATGTTGGCCAGGCTGGTCCTGAACTCCTAGCCTCAAGCGATCCACCCACCTTGGCCTCCCAAAGTACTGGGATTACAGGTGTGAGCCACTGCGCTCAGTCAGAACTTTCAAACCTAGAGAAAAATATCAGCATTCAAGTACAAGAAGGTTATAGAACACCAGATTTAACTCCCAAAAAAAAACTACATCAAGACATTTAATAATCAAATTCCCCAAGGTCAAGGATTTAAAAAGAGTCCTAAAAGCAGCAAGAGAAAATAAACAAGTAACATACAGTGAAGCTCCAATACATCTGGCAGCAAACTTTTCAGTGGAAACCTTAAAGGCCAGATGAGAGTAGCATGACATATTTAAAGTGCTGAAAGAAAAAGTCCTTTACCGTAGAATAATATATAAGGTGAAAATATCTTTGAAGGATAAAAGAGAAATAAATACCTTCCCAGACAAACAGAAGCTGAGGATTTTGTAGACACTACGTCTGTCCTACAAGAAATGCTAAGGCAGTTATTTCATCTGAAAGAAAAGAATTTTAGCGAGCAAGAAGATATCATTTGAAGTTACAAAACTCACAGGTAATAGTAAGCACACGGAAAAATACAGAATATTGTAACACTGTAATTACAGTGTGTAAACTCCTCTTTTCTTAAGTGGAAGGAATAAATGGTGAACTAACTAAAAAAAGGCTACAGCCACTTTTCAAGACATAGACATTACAATAAGACACAAAGAGAAATGTAAAATATTAAAAAGCAGAGGTATGAAGATAAAGTGCAGAGTTTTTATTAGTCTTCTTTGTGTTTGTTTCTTTGCTTATGCAATCAGTGTTGTCATCGATTTCAAATAATGGGTTGTAAGATTATATTTGCAATTCTCATGCCTACCTCAAATTGAAAAACATAATGGATAAATAAAAAATAAAAAGCAAATAATTAAATTATGCCACCACAGAAAATCACCTTCACTAGAAGGAAGACAGGAAGGAATGAAAGAAAAAAGTGAAGACCACAAAACAACCAGAAACCCAGTAACAAAATGACAGGAGTAGCTCCCTACTTATCAATAATAACATTAAATGTAAATGGACTAAACTCTCAAATAAAAACACAAGAGTCGCTAAATGGATGAAACAAAAAAGATGCAATGATCAGCTGCCTATGAGAAATAATCCATCTATAAATATACACAAATAAAGAGATGGAAAAATATATTACAAGAAAATGGAAACAGAAAAAAGCAGGAGTAGCTATGTTTATATCAGACAAAATAGACTTCAAGACAAAAACTGTAACAAGGGACATTATATCATTTATATAATAATAACAGCTTCAATTAAGCAAAAGGATATAACAGTTATAAATATGTATGCAGCTGACACTGGAGCACCCAGATATATAAAGCAAGTATTATTATAACCAAAGAGGGAGATAGACTCCAATACAGTAATAGATGGAGGCTTCAACAGCCCACTTTCATTATTGAACAGATTATCTAGACAGAATATCAACTAAGAAACATCAGACTTAATTTATTCTATACAACAAATATACCTAATAGATATTTATGGAACATTTTAATCTATAACTGCAGAATATATATTCTTCTCCACAGCACATGGATTATTCTCAAAAATAGACCATATGTTAGGTCAAAAAACAGGTCTTAAAAGCTGTATATGACTGACACACAGTTAAAATCATATTCAGTGGGGAAAACTTGAAAACCATTTCTCTAACATGTAGAACATCACAAAGAAGCCCACTTTCACCACTGTTATATGACAGTACTAGAAGTCCTTGCTAGAGCAATCAGACAAGAGAAGGAAATAAAGGGCATCCAAATTGGAAAGGAAAAAGACATATTAGTCTTTTTTTGCAGATTATATGATCTTATATTTGAAAACACCTAAAGACTCCACACAGACACACACAAAAACAAGCTTATTAAAACTGATAAACAAATTCAGTAAAGTTGCACAACACAAAATAAACATACAAAAATCAGCAGCATTTCTGAATGGCAACAACAAACAATCTGAAAAAATAAGAAAATGATCTCATTTACAATAACTACAAATAAATTTAAATATCTAGAAATTAACCAATGTGAACAATCTCTACAATGAAAACTATATAACACTGATGAAAGAAAATGAGGACACCAAAAAATGAAAAGCAATTCCCGGTTCATGAATTGGAAGAATCAATACTGTTAAAATGCTCATACTGCCCAAAACAATCTACAGCTTTATTGAAAAACTTATCAGAGTAACAATGACATTCTTCAGAGAAAAAAAAATCCTAAAATTTATATGAAACCATAAAAAAACCAGAATAGCCAAAGCTATCCTAAGCAAAAAGAACAAAACTGGTGGAATCACATTAGTTGACTTCAAATTATACTACAGACATATAGTAAGCAGAACAGCATGCTACTGTCATAGAAAACAGACATACAGACCAATGGAACAGAATAGAGAATCCAGAAACAAATCAACACACTTAACAGTGAACTCATTTTTTACAAAGATGCCAATAACATCCACTGGTAAAGAGACAGTCTCTTCAATAAACGGTACTGAGAAAACTGGAGATTAATATACAGCAGAAGAAAACTAGAACCTATCTCTTGCCATATACAAAAACTAAATCTAAATGGATTAACGACTTAAATCTAAATTCTCACAAACTATGAAACTACTACAAGAATACGTTGGGGAAACTCTTTGGGACTTTGGTCTGTGCAAAGACTTCTTGAGCAATACCCCACAAGCACAGGCAACCAAAGCAAACATGGACACATGGAATCACATCAAGTTAAAAAGCTTCTGCATAGCATAGGTAATAATCAACAGAGTGATGACACAATTAACAGAATGGGAGAAAATATTTTCAAACTACCCATCTGACAAGGGATTAAGAACCAGAATATATAAGGGGCTCAAACAACTTGATAGGAAAAAAAATCTAATTATCTGATTTTAAAATGGGCAAAAAATTTGAATATATATTTCTCAAAAGAAGACATATGAATGACAAACAGGCACATAAAAGTGCTCAGTATTATTGATCATTAGAGAAATGCAAATCAAAACTACAATGAGAGATATCATCTCAATCTAGTTAAAATGGCTTTACTCAAGAGACAGGCAATAAATAATAAATGCTGGAAAGGATATTGACAAAAAAGAACCCTCATACACTGTTGGTGCGAATGTAAATTAGTACAACCACCATGGAAAACAGTTTGAAGATTCCTCAAATAATTAAAAATAGAGCTAGCATATGATCCAATAATTTCACTGCTGGGTGAAAGGGAATCAGTATATTGCAGAGATCTGCACTCTCATGTTGATTGCAGCATTGTTCACAACAGTCAAGATTTGGAAGCAACTTAAAGGTCCATCAAGAGATGAACAGATAAAGAAAATGTGGTACTTATGCACAATGGAGTACTATGGAGCCATAAAAAGAATGAGATTCTGTCATTTACAACAACATGGATGGAACTGAAGGTCGTTATGTCAAGTGAAATAAACCAGGCAGACAAACGTCACATGTTCTCACTTATTTGTGAGACATAAAATACAAAATAGACATTCTTCTAGATGGTTACCAGGGGCTGGGAAGGATGGTGGGTATGTGTGGGGGGCAGTTAGGATGGTTAATGGGTATAAAAAATAGTTATTAAGAATGATTAAGACCTAGTTTTTGATAGCACAACACAGTCACTATATTCAATAATAACTTAATTGTACATTTAAAAATAACTAAAAGACTATGAATGGGTTGTTTGTAACACAAAGGATAAATGCCTGTGGGGATATAAACACTCCATTTTCCATGATGTGATCATTGTGAATTCTGTGCTTGTTTCAAAATCTCTAATGTACCCCATAAATATATAAACCTTCTATGTACCCACAAAAATTAAAAATTAAAGAAACACAATGTAGAAAAACAATGAAAAAAAGCTGTTTTTTTTTAACTTTTAGTTTCAGTGGTACATGTGTAGATTTGTTATATAGATACAATGTGTGTCATGTGGGTTTGATGTACACATTATTTTGTCACCCAGGTAATAAGCACAGTACTCAATAGGTAGGTTTTTGATCTGCATACTCCTCCCACCCTCCACTCTCCAGTAGGCCTCGTTGTCTGCTGTTCCCTCCACTGAGTTCATGTGTACTCGATGGTTAGCTCCCACTTACAAGGGAGAAGTACAGTATTTGGTTTTCTGTTCCTGTGTTCACTCAGAAAAATGGCCGTCAGCTCCATCCATGGTGCTGAAAAGAACATCATCTCTTTTTTTTTATGGCTCCTAAGTATTCCATGGTGTTTATGGAATTTTTATTTATCCAGTCTACTACTGATGGGCATTTAGGTTGACTCCATGTCTTTTCTATTGTGAATAGTGCTGCAGTGAACATATGCACGCATATGTCTTTATGGTAGAACAATTTATATTCCTTTGGATATATACCCAACAATGGGATTACTGTGCTGAATGGTAATTCTAAGTTATTTGAGAAATTGCTAAACTGCATTCCACAGTGACTACACTAGTTTAAATTCCCACCAGCAGTGTTAAGTACTCCTCTACAATCTCACTGGCATCTGTTATTTTTTGACTTTTTAATAATAGCTATTGTGACTAGTGTGAGACAGTATCCCATTGTGGTTTTGATTTGCATTTATCTAATTATCAGTGATATTGAGCTTTCTTCATGTGCTTCTTGGCCATGTGTATATCTTCTTTTGAAAAGTATCCATTCATGTCCTTTGCCCACTTTATAATGAGGATTTTTGTTCGTTTGTTTTTAGCTTGTTGCAGTATTTAAGTTTTGTTTTTTTTTTTTTTTTTGTGACAGAGTTTTGCTCTGTCACCCAGGCTGGAGTGCAGTGG
This sequence comes from Gorilla gorilla gorilla, assembly GCF_029281585.2. Taxonomy (NCBI): domain Eukaryota; kingdom Metazoa; phylum Chordata; class Mammalia; order Primates; family Hominidae; genus Gorilla; species Gorilla gorilla. Next base: position 87,938,811 of record NC_073236.2, on the reverse strand, counting down.
CATGATCTCGGCTCACTTCAACCTCCACCTCCTGGGTTTAAGCCATTCTCCTGCCTCAGCCTCCCCAGTGGCTGGGATTACAGGCACGCACCACCATGCTCAGCTAATTTTTGTATTTTTAGTAGAAACGGGGTTTCACCATGTTGGCCAGGCTGGCCTCAAACTCCTGACTTCGTGATCTGCCCTCCTTGGCCTCCCAAAGGGATTACAGGCTTGAGCCACCGTGCCCAGCCTTAAGTTTATTATTATAGATTCTAGATGTTAGACTTTTGTCAGATGTATATTTTGCAAATATTTTCTCCCCTTCTGTGGGCTTGCTATTTACTCTGTTGATAATATCATTTTCTGTGCAGAAGCTGTTTAGTTTATTAGGTCCCATTTGTCAATTTTTGTTTTTGTTGCAATTGCTTTTGTCATCTTTGTCATGAAACCTTGGCTGAAACCTATGCCCAGACTGGTATTTCCTAGGTTGATTTCAAGTGTTTCTACAGTTTTAGTTTTCACATTTAAGTCACTATTCCATCTTGAGTTGATTTTTGTATATGGTGTAAGGAAGAGATCCAATTTCAATGTTTTGCATACAGTTAGCCAATAATCTCAGCACCATATATTGAATAGGGAGTCCTTTCCCCATTGCTTGCTTATGTTGACTTTTTTGAAGGTTATATGGTTGTACCTGTGCAGCTTTATTTCTGGGCTCTGTATGATGTTCCTTTGATATGTGTCTTTTTGTACCAGTGGCATGCTGTTTTGGTTATTGTAGCCTTATACTATAGTTTGAAGTCAGGTAATATCATGCTTCCAACTTTGTTGTTTTTGCTTAGGATTGATTTGGCCATTCCAGCTCTTTTTTTGTTCCATATAAGTTTTAGAAGAGTGTTAGCTAATTCTGTGACGAATTTCATTGGTATTTTGATAGGAACCGCATTGAATCTGTAAATTGCTTTTGGCACTGTGGCCATTTTAACAATATTGAGTCTTCGTATCCATGAGCACAGATTGAGTTTCTACTTGTTTGTGTCATCTCTGATTTCCTTCAGCAGTGTTTTGTAATTTTCATTGTAAAAATTTTTCACCTTCTTGGTTAGCTGTACTTCAAGGTATTTTTTTTTTTGGTATGACTATTTTGTATGATTTGATGTAGCACTCAGCTTGGACAATATTGCTGTATAGAAATACTGGTTTTTGTGCATTGATTTTGTATCCTGCAACTTTGCTGAAGTTGTTAATTAGATCTAGGAGCTTTTGGTCACAGACAATGGGGTTTTGTAGGTATTGAATTATATCACCTGAAAACAGAGATAGTTTGAGTTCCTCTCTCCTTATTTAGATGCCTTTATTTCTTTCTCTTGCCTGATTGCTCTGGCTAGGGCTTTCAGTACTATGTTTAATAGCAATGGTGAGAGTGGGCATCCTTGTCTTGTTCTGGTTCTCAAAGGGAATACTTCCAGCTTTTGCCCATTCAGTATGATGTTGGCTGTGGATTTGTCATAGATGGCTCTTACTATTTTGAGGTATGTATCTCCAATGCTTAGGTCGTTAGTGTTTTTGACATGAAGAAATGTTGAATGTTATCAAAAGCTGTTTCTGCATCTTTTGAGGTGATCATGTGATTTTGGTTTTAGTGTTGTTTATGTGATGAAACACATTTATTAAATTGCATATATTGAACCAAACTTGCAGCCAAGGGATAAAGCCTACTTGATTTTGGTGAATTAGCTTTTTGATGTGCTACTGGATTTGGATGGTTAGTATTTTGTTAATGATTTTTGCATCTATGTTCATCAAGAATATTAACCTGAAGTTTTCTTTTTCTTGTGTCTCTGTCAGGTTTTGGTATCAAAATGATGATGGCCTCACAGTGTGAGTTAGACAGGAGATTCTCCTTCTCAGTTTCTTTGAAATAGTTTCACTGGGAATATTACCAGTGTATCTTCTCTGTATAACTGGTAGAATTCAGCTGTGAATCTATTTTATACTGGGCTTTTTCTGGTGGGAAGCCTTTTATTACTGATTTAATTTCAGAACTCACTATTGGTCCACTGAGGGTTTCAATTTCTTCCTGGTTCAGTCTTGGGAGATTGTTTGCTTCCAGGTATTTATCCATTACTTGTAGGTTTTCTAGTTTTTGTGCGTAGAGATGTTCATAATTTCAAAGTTTATGAGGGTTTTTAAAAAATATTTCTGTAGGGTCAGTGGTAATGTCACCTTCATTATTTCTGATTGTGTTTATTTGGACCTCTCTCTTTTTTTTCTTTATTAGTCTAACTAGCGGCCCATCAATCTTATTTATTTTTTTAAAATATCTCTAAATAAAAAAGTAGTCTCAAAATTTTTTAAAATAATTTTTCTCAGGTGGACAGGCATTTCAAAATAACAAATTAATAATTTATATCTATATTTTAAAGTGATAAAATAGATATAAATTTTCTCTTCAAGATTAATTTATAATTTATGAATCAATATACAGTATGCATAAATTAAAATTAAAAACAAACATTTTACCCAAAATGCTAGGTTTCTTGGATATCTGTAACTCATTATTTAAAAACAAATAAGTAAATAAATAAACCAACTAAGCCAGAAAAGGGCAGACCGGGAGGAAGTAGGAAAGAGGAGAGAGAGAGAAGGAAGGAAGGAAAGGAAGAAGAAAGGATTGATTTGCAAGTGTTGAATAATTATAAGCATGAAATAGGCTTCTCCCGAAATAAGTTTGATAAAATGTATGTAGTTTATATATGTCCTGTATTCTTTCACATTTGCATCTTCAGTGAATGTCTTTGAAAACAGTATCAAGAACATCAATGGAGAAAATAGCATGTCTTTAATTGCATATCCTTGGAAATTTAAGTGCAATCAAACAATAAATTTTTTATATTTGGTCCAGAAACTTATTTGGGGAAAGTTAAACAATACCTTAGCTGGTTGCAGAAGATGCAGTAGCTTCTCTTTTCAGTACCCAGTGCCCTAATTGCTAACTTCTGAAGACATGTGTCATGGCTTTCAGTAGGGGACTTGAAAAGCTTATAAAACTAGTAAAACTGAAGGGAAAAATGCTTAAATCTTTACCTTCACAGAACTTGTCTTCAAATACAAGCATAATATAAGATGTACATCTTTTTATCTGTCCAGGCTATCCAAAGGAGCCTGTCTTTTAAAATATCTTCACCACTATTTATTTCTCTAAAATGTTTCTGTGTAAACCTTCATTATACTTACTACATCTGAAATTATTTTGTATGTATCAACTGTGTGTCAAAGGTATGCCATCCCTTAACTGAAGGTAAAGTGAATGAAGATTTGGTCTTTTTGCATATCGCTAGCACCTGGGATAAGACTTAGAACACAGCAAGACTCAAGAAATATTTTTAATTAAATGGTAAAGGAAAATGTTATTATCCCCATCATTCTACATACTGAGACTTTTTTCTAACCACACACCTATCTACCTGGCTCACACTTACTGACTTTTCTCTTTGTTCTATTTCTTTCCCACACGTTTCAGGCATTTTAGAGACTTCCCATCTGATTTTGGTTATTGATAGTTTTCCCATTCTTAAACGTGCTAGATATTCCCAATGATTAACTTTTAAATACCTATATGGTCCTGACCATGACATTGCTATGCTCAATATCATGCCAATAACATAAAATATTCAAGGCCTCCACAATTGGCTCCATTGTAGGTTTCTAAACACATCATCAGTTTCCCTAGAACTTCGGCTCAGGTACATAGAGTTTTCATTGTTTTCCTAATTGCAGCAAGAATAACAACTTCAGTCCCACAAGTGCTTCCTATGCACCAGGAACTATGCTAAGCACTTTTAAATCCATTATCTCATATAATCTTCATAACATTCTTGTAATTTAGTTACCATTGTTATATTCACAGTACAGGAACTTTGTCACAGAGCCAAGGAGTGTCAGAGCCAGATTCAAACTCCCATAACTCTAACCTCACATTCTGTTCTTCATGCCACTGTTTCTCTGCTCACAGAATTTTTTCCGTCCTTGTTTTCTTGCTGTCCCTGTTTTTACTGTTTCTCTTTTCCTGTGCATAGAATTTCTTGTATGCCTAGCTCTCCAGTTATTTACATTGACTCAATCAGCTTCAAAGCCTAATTCACATACTACTTTCAGCTTGAAGCCCAAGTTTTAATTAAAATTTTGTACTATGTTTTCATATCTCTTTATACTTCTTATATAGCAATGTCTATATTCTTTGTTGTGCTATTGTAAGGCCTATGTAGTCCTGCTTTTATAATCCCAAGTATATATGTATCCCCATTGATGTCTGGTTTCCAAATACATCCATTAAAAATCTCTGAAATAATTCTCTTAAGAATGTGAACAATGAACATAAAAGCAAAAAGATCTCAAATATTTCAGTAATATTTTCTCAATTTCTTTTGTTTAAAAAAAATTAAAGATGCATATAATGAAATGTCAGAACTTAAGGAGAATAGCAAGAGGGAATTGTCCAACTCCATTTCTAATAGCCTTAGCTGGAATCCCAGGGAGGCAAAAAGGCAATTTGCAAGTTAAATCACTAATAAGTCCAAACTCAATTTTGTAATCACTTTTCCAGAGCTGATAAGCTGAGGGTTCATGAGGGAGCACTGCCTATTTCCTGCGAGACAACAGACAACATGCAAACTCCTGTCATTCTGTTCCTGCCTAAATATGCTAAAACAAGGAAAGGATATTTATACAGTAAGGAAGGTAGCAAGGAAGGTAGGAAGGAAAATAGCGATAGAAGGAGGAATAAAGGGGGGAGAAACATTAGGAATTTTAAATGTATAATGTTTTAAATGTATAATTTTAAATGAATAATAAAATGTATAAATGAAGTATGAGAAAAATTATATATTTTTTTTCTTATCTTTCTTTTTATGTACCTGTTAAGTTTCAGTAATTTACACAGTGTCTATATTAGTCTGTTCTCACACTGCTAATAAAGACATACTCAAGACTGGGTAATTTATAAAGGAAAGAGGCTTAATTGACTCACAGTTTAGCATGGCTGGGGAGGCCTCAGGAAACTTATAATAATGGAGGAGGGGGACGCAAACATGTACTTCTTCACATGGCGACAGCAAGGACAAGTGCTGAGTCAAAGGGGTAAAAGCCCCTTATAAAACCATCAGATCTCGTGAAACTCACTCACTATCACAAAAACTGCATAAGAGTAACCTCCCCCATGATTTAATTACCTCACACCAGGTCCCTCCCATGACATGTGAGGATTATGGGAACTACAATTTAAGATGAGATTTGGGTGGGGACATAGCCAAACCATATCAGTGTCTTAATCCCTTTGGAGTGCTGTAACAGAATACCATAGACCAGGTGGGTTATAAATAAAACAAATATATATTTCACACCTCTGGAGGCTGAAAAATACAATATCATGGCTCAGGCATATTTGGTGTCTGGTTGGGGCTGGTTTTCTAGTTCCTGGTTAGATAGCTATCTTCTTATTGCAACTTCACAGGGTGCAAAGGCAAAGGAGTATGCTGGAACCTCTTTTATAAGGGCACTAATTTCATTCTTAATGTCTCACCTTCATGACCTAATCACTTCCTTAAGGTCCCACTTCTTAATATCATCACATTGGGGCTAAGATTTAATCCATGTTTTAAGAGAACACAATCATTCATTTTGTATCACACAGAATGTTATAAAGTCATGATGCTACAGTGATGTCAAGTATGAGATACCCACGTGGTACACAGAACTGAATAAAATCCAAATTAGAAGAATAGGTAGAATGGTCTCACTCTGCTCACCACCCTCTACCTTTACTGCAAGTCAGCACAATGCCAGACTAGACAGTATTTTCCTGGGCTTGCAGGGAGAAAAGACAACCAGAAGTAGTCATCCAGCTTCCCTAGCATTCTGAAACACTTCCCAAGAAGCCCAATCCAGTCTCACCTCACAGGGAGTACTAAGGGAAATAGCACAACTTGACTCTCCACCCACTTCCCCTGTACCCCTTCCCCTCCCCCAGGGTGGGGGGTTGGGGGCGGTTAGGTAGAAACAAAGAAAGTGAATAATGCATGTATTCTGGTTGAACCTCTGTGTTCCTGTGATCAATCAGAGGTATCAAACAAGCTCATACAGTACCACAAAGCTGAGCTGGTTGACTTCAGAAGCATTATGGGAAGTAAAATCTAGCTTGAGCTCCTAGACTGCTAGTCTCCCTGCCCAGCCTCAGAGCCCATGGCAATGACCTGCCCAGTCAGAGAGACTCCCACCTCTGTTGATTCTAGAGATTCAGAGGGGCTGATCCAGTTTGACCCAAGAAGGCAAGCATTCCATTGTATACTATTAAGCTGTAAGAACAAAACAAAACAAAACAAGAAATTCTGCCATTTGAGACAACATGGATGAACCTAGAGGACATTATGTTAAGTGAAACAAGACAGGCACGGAAAGACAAAAACCATATGATCTCACTCATATGTTAAATTTAAAAAGTTGAACTTAGAGAAATAGAGCATAGAATGGTGGTTTCCAGAGGCTGGAGCATGGAGGAAGAGAAAGGGGTAGATGTAGAATCAGAAGACATTGGTCACAGGGTACAAAGTTAGTTATTTAGGAGGATAAAGTTCTGCTGTTCTATTGCACAGTAGAGGGATTATAGTTAATAATGATGTATTGTATATTTTAAAATAGCTAGATGAGAAGATTGTGAATGTTTTCACCACAAATAAATGATAAATGAGGTGCAAATATAACAATTACTCTGATTTGTTAATTACAAAACGTATACATGTGTCAAAACATCACCTTGTACACCATATGTACAATTATTACTTATCAATTAAATTTTTAAAAAAAATTGTAGTAGTTTTCAAAATACATAAAACATAGTCTCTCTGGATGTGTGAACTAGTTCAAACAGGTATTTTCCAAAATGCATTGTGTAAAACACTTATTCAAGTTATATGCATTGAAAAAGATATTTCTAAGGCATAGTCAGAAAATGCAGCATTTTATATTCTACATGTGCACTTTAATGAAGGACATTAAATATTTTAATAATTCCTGCATAAAGCCCTTGTTTAATTCCGGTTAATCATGAGTTTCTCAAATTTGCTTGACAAAGTTAACCAACCCCTTATCTTTTTTTTTTTCCGTTTTGCATTTGAAATACACCAGCAGAGTTGGAAGGAGAATAGGGAATAACTGTCTTGGTTACCACCACAGAATATTGCTACATGACCCAAAAAGTCTTAAAAAAAAAAAAAAAGTATTCTGTTAGTGGTAAAAATGTTACAGGACACTTCAAATAAATTTGTTCTACAATTCGTACCTTGATTTTGCCCTTCCTATTTAGAGTTGTACTATCAGACAATAAACCAAACACAAAAGCTTTCATTTCAATGTTCTGATGATATATTTGGTCTTCTGTTGGCCTTGAAAAAGCCACTCTAGAGAAAAAAGACTATCTAATGATTTTTAAATGCCACTTACCCCCCCACTACTTATAAATGATTGCACCATCAGTGTCCTTATAATTGGGATAAAGATTGTGTGTTAACTGGCTCATTCTTGTAAGTGTGATCAATGAGAACAGGGGCTGGACCACATTGCCTGAAAATTATTTTAAGTTACTATTTTTTCCATAGAAGAAAAGAGAAACAATAAAAGAGGAAGTGGTCAGAGAAAGAGTGAACTTAAAAGAATATTTTTTTGTGTGTATATTTTAGTGTCGCCCTTCTGTGAATTTCAAGGCTAAGAATTTGAAATTATAATCAGTAATGTGTAGATATTTCCTAAGAAAAAAACTATCCCTATCCTGAGGAAAGTCTCTTTATTAGGATACTGTCATCCATTTCTTAAAGACAGAGAATTTTCAGTACAAAAAAGATGTAACTATTCTTAGATTGCTAAAGCATTATCGGTAAAGCATTGGGCTTTATTAAAGGCCTTTATCAGCATTTAGCATTTTGATATATTTTATATATTTAATATCCCTGCATTCCTGAGGTAAACTTACTTACTTATGGCATACTATGTTGCAACTCTTCTATAAATTTCAAATTGGTGGCATTTCATTAGGTAGTTTTGCCCCTATATACAGAAATAAGACTGGTTGTGAGTTTGCAATCCTGGTCCACATTAGATATATTACAGTTGTGCAGTATGCATAGAATATTTTTCCTTTCTTTTAATATTTAAAAATGTTTCTCAATTTAGATAATTCACTGATTAAAAACATCTGTACCCATATTCAATTTGGGAAATATCATTATAATATTTTATGAATCTCTTATTTGGAAATTGACAAATTCCGTTGTATTGGATGTTCTCAAGTTAATATTGATTCTTTATGTTTTTTAATAAGGTAAATATTTTATAGAGTTTTTCTAAATAAGCAGAATTATACAGTATCTAATTATAATTTAACTGTATTTGTCTTGTTCTTGTTAATTAATCTCTTCTTGTTTTAAACTTCACAAATTTGTGTGTATATTTAATATTATTTTAAAAAGAGCTGCCTATAAACCCCTGAATGGGGCTGCTGCCTTTCTTTCAAAGATGCGCTGTACAGAGAGGAGGAACCTAGAAAGGCAGTCTGGCTACAGCAGCTTTGCCGAGCTGTGGTGAGCTCTGCCCAGTTCGAAATTCCCAGCGGCTTTGTTTACAGTGTGAGGGAAAAAACGCCTACTCAAGCCTCAGTAATGGTGGATGCCCCTCCCCTCACCAAGCCTGAGTGCCCCAGGTTGACTTCAGACTGCTGTGCTGGCAGCGAGAATTTCATGCCAGTGGATCTTAGTTTGCTGGGATCCATGGGGTTAGGATCCACTGAGGTAGACCACTTGGCTCCCTGGCTTCAGCCCCCTTTCCAGGGGAGTGAATGGTACTGTCTTGCTGGTGTCCCAGGCACCATTGAGTATGAAAAAAACTCCTGCAGCTAGCCCAAATGGCCACCCAGTTTTGTGCTTAAAACCCAGGGCCCTGGTGGCATAGGCACTGGAGGGAATCTCCTGGTCTATGGGTTGTGAAGACCATGGAAAAACCATAGTATCTGGGCCAGAATGCACCATTCCTCACGGTACAGTCCCTCACGACCTCCTTTGGCTAGGGGAGGGAGTTCCCTGACCCGTTGCACTTCCTGGATGAGGCAACACCCCTCCCTGCTTTGGCTCACCCTCCGTGGGCTGCATCCACTGTCTAACCAGTCCCGCTGAGATGAGCTGGGTACCTCAGTTGGAAATGCAGAAATCACTTGCCTTCTCCATTGATCTCACTGGGAGCTGCAGACCAAAGCTGTTCTTATTCAGCCATCTTGCCAACCAACTCCCATCTCCCTGGGAGAGAGCACATCTGGGAAGGTGTGGCTGTGGGCTCAACTTCAGCAGACTTAAAGATTCCTGCCTGCCAGTTCTGAAGAGAGCAGTGGATCTCCCAGCACAATGCTCGAGCTCTGCTAAGGGACAGACTGCCTCCTTAAGTGGGTCCCTGACCCCCATGCCTCATGACTGGGAGACACCTCCCAGCAGGGGTCAACAGACACCTCATACAGGAGGGCTCTGGCTGGCATCCGGTGGGTGCCCCTCTGGGACGAAGCTTCCTGAGGAAGAAACAGGCAGCAATCTTTTCTGTTCTGCAGCCTCCACTGGTGATACCCTGGCAAACAGGGTCTGGAGTGGACCTCCAGCAAACTTCAGCATACCTGGAGCAGAGGGGCCTGACAGTTAGAAGGAAAACTAACAAACAGAAAGGAATAGCATCAACATCAACAAAAACGACATCCATACAAAAAGCCCATCCAAAGGTCACCAACGTCAGAGACCAAAAGTAGATAAATACCCGAAGATGAGGAAAAACCAGCATAAAAAGGCTGAAAATTCCACAAACCAGAATGCCTCTTCGAAAGATCACAACTCCTCACCAGCAAGGGAACGGAACTGGACAGAGAATGAATTTGACGAATTGACAGAAGTAGGGTTCAGGAAGGGGTGGGTAATAACAAACTCCTCTGAGCTAAAGGAGCATGTTAGAACCCAATGCAAGGAAGCTAAGAACCTTGAAAAAAGGCTAGACAAATTGCTAACTAGAATAACCAGTTAAGAGAAGAACATAAATGACCCAATGGAGCTGAAAAGCACAGCACGAGAACTACATGAAGCATACACAAGTATCAATAGCTGAATCAATCAAGCAGAAGAAAAGATATCAGAGATTGAAGAGCAACTTAATGAAATAAAGCATGAAGAGAAGATTAGAGAAAAAAGAATGAAAACGGAATGAACAAAGCCTCCAAGAAATATGGGACTATATGAAAAACGAAACCTATGTTGGATTGGTGGACCTGAAAGTGACAGGAAGAATGGAACCAAGTTGGAAAACATTCTTCAGGATATTATCCAGGAGAACTTACCCAACCTAGCAAGACAGGCCAACATTCAAATTCAGGAAATACAGAGAACACCACAGAGATACTCCTCGAGAAGAGCAATCCCAAGACACATAATCATCAGATTCACCAAGGTTGAAATGAAGAGAAAAAATGTTAAGGGCAGCCAGAGAGAAAGGTCAGGTTACCCACAAAGGGAAGTCCATCATACCAACAGAGGATCTCTCTGCAGAAACCCTATAAACTAGAAGAGAGTGGGGGTAAATATTTAACATTCTAAAAGAAAAGAATTTTCAACCCAGAATTCCATATCCAGCCAACTAAGCTTTACAAACATAGGAGAAATAAAATCCTTTACAAACAAGAAAATCCTGAGAGATGTTGTTGCTACCAGGTCTGCTTTACGAGAGCTCCCGAAGGAAGCACTAAATATGGAAAGGAAAAACTGGTACCAGTCACTGCAAAATCATGCCAAATTGTGAAGTCCATCGACACCATAAAAAAACTGCATCAACTAATGGGCAAAATAACCAGCTAGCAACATAATGACAGGATCAAATTCACACATAATAATACTAACCTTAAATGTAAATGGGCTAAATGCCCCAATTAAAAGACACAGACTGGCAAATTGGATAAAGAGTCAAGACCAATCAGTGTGCTGTATTAAGGAGACCCATCTCATGTGCAAAGACACACATAGGCTCAAAATAAAGGGATGGAGGAATATTTACCAAGCAAATGGAAAGCAAAAAATAGCAGGGGTTACAATTCTAGTCTCTGATAAAACAGACTTTAAACCAAAAGAAAGATCAAAAAAGACAAAAAAGGGCATCACATGATGGTAAAGGGATCAATGCAACAATAAGACCTAACTATCCTAAATATATGTGCACCCAGTAGAGAAGCACCCAGATTCATAAAGCAAGTTCTTAGAGACCTACAAAGAGACTGAAACTCCCACACAATAATAGTAGGAAAATTTAACATACCACTGTCAATACTAGACAGATCAATGTACAGAAAATTAACAAGCATATTCAGGACTTGAACTCAGCTCTGGACCAAGCAGACCTAATAGACATCTACAGAACTCTCCACCCCAAAGCAACAGAATATACATTCTTCTCAGCACCACATCACACTTATTCTAAAATTGTCCACATAATTGAAAGTAAAACACTCCTCAGCAAATGCAAAAGAATGGAAATAATAAACAGTCTCTCAGACCACATTGCAATCAAATTAGAACTCAGGATTAAGAAATTCACTCAAAACCACACAACTACATGGAAACTGAATAACTTGCTCCTGAATGACTACCGGGTAAATAACAAAATTAAGGTAGGAGTAAATAAGTTATTTGAAACCAATGAGAACAAAGACGCAACGTACCAGAATCTCTGGGACACAGCTAAATCAGTGTTTAGAGGGAAATTTATAGCACTAAATGCCTACAGGGGAAAGTGAGAAAGATCTAAAATCAATACCTTAACATCACAATTAAAAGAACTAGAGACACAATAGCAAACAAATTCAAAGCTAGCAGAAGATAGGAAAAAACTAAGATCAGAGCAGAACTGAAGGAGATAAAGACATGAAAAACCCTTCAAAAAAATTAGTGAATCCAGGAGTTGGTTTTTTAAAAGATTAACAAAACAGACCACTAGCCAGACTAATAAAGAAAAAAAGAGAGAAGAATTAAATAGACACAATAAAAAATGATAAAGAGGAGATCACTACTGATCCCGTAGAAATAAAAAGTACCATTAGAGAATACTATAAACACCTCTGTGCAAATAAACTAGAAAATCTAGAAGAAACGGACAAATTCCTGGACACTTACATACTCCCAAGACTAAACCAGGAAGAAGTTGAATCCCTGAATCAGCAAATAACAAGTTCTGAAATTGAGGCGGTAATTAATAGCCTACCAACCAATAGAAGCTCAGGACTAGACGGATTCACAGTCAAATTCTACCAGAGGTACAACGAGGAGATGGTACCATTCCTTCTGAAACTATTCCAAACAATAGAAAAAGAGGGACTCCTCTCTAACTCATTTTATGAGGCTAGCCTCATCCTGATGCCATAACCTGGCAGAGACACAACAAAAAAAGAAAATTTCAGGCCAGTATCCCTGATGAACATCGATGCAAGAATCCTCAATAAAATACGGGCAAACTGGTTCCAGCAGCACATCAAAAAGCTCATCTACCACAATCAAGTTGGCTTCATCCCTGGGATGCAAGGCTGGATTCAACATATGCAAATCAATAAACATAATCCATCACATAAACAGAACCCATGACAAAAACCACATGATTATCTCAATAGATGCAGAAAAGGCCTCTGATAAAATTCAACACCTCTTAATGCTAAAAACTCTCAATAAACTACTTATTGATGGAACATATCTCAAAATAATAAGAGCTATTTATGACAAACCCACAGCCAATATCATACTGAATGGGCAAAAGCTGGAAGCATTCCCTCTGAAAAGCGGCACAAGACAAGGATGCCCTCTCTCACCACTCCTATTCAACACAGTATTGGAAGTTCTGGCCAGGGCAATCAGGCAAGAGAAATAAATAAAGGTATTCAAATAAGAAGAGAGGAAGTCAAATTGTCTCTGCAGATGACATGATTGTATATTTAGAAAATCCCATTGTCTCAGCCCAAAATCTCCTTATGCTGATAAGCACCTTTAGCAAAGTCTTAGGATACAAAGTCAATGTGCAAAAACCACAAGCATTCCTATACACCAATAATAGACAAAGAGCCAAATCATGAGTGATCTCTCATTCACAATTGCTATAAAAAGAATAAAATACCTACAAATACAACTTCACAGGGTCCTTCACAGAGATGGGAAGGACCTCTTCAAGGAGAACTACAAATCACTGCTGAAGGAAATAAGAGAGGACGCAAACAAACAGAAAAATATTCCATGCTCATGGATAGGAAGAATCAATATTGTGAAAATGGCCATACTGCCCAAAGTAATTTATAGATTTAATGCTATCCCCATCAAGCTACCATTGACTTTCTTCACAGAATTACAAAAAACTACTTTAAATTTCATACATAACCAAAAAATAGCTCATATAGCCAAGATAATCCTAAGCAAAAAGAACAAAGTTGGAGGCATCACGCTACCTGACTTCAAACTACCTTTAGGATTTTGTCTAGCATACTTTTCTCATTTCTAGTTCATTAATATTGATATATGTCTTTATTATTACCCTTCTTTAGGCTTTATTTTGCACACTTATTTCTGAAATTAAATCCATTGCTTTTTTTCTCTTTCAAAAGACAATGCATAACTTAACTTTATGTATTTACTGTTAAATACAACTTGAAAATATACCATAGATTTTCATACGTGTTTCCTATCTTACTAGTTCATTGGTAATTCGTAACTTATGTGTGTATATTGACCTGACAATTACATAAGGTATTTCTTAAATTAAAAGGTACTTTGTTTTCCTTCTTAAAATTTGCATATGTTATTAATGAAAATAAGCCTTTTTGAATTAACTTTTATAATGATATATTAATTTGTCACTTGTAATTTCTTGTATGTATCTAAATATAAATAATAAAAATATATGCATTATATTTATATAAAATGATTAATGTAATAAATACTATTAGGTGTATCTGTTGGTCTAACTTTAATTTTTTGTTATTAAACTTCATACATCACTATGATTTAAATATTATTTTTATGAATATCAAAGGATTGGACATCAACTTTTAGCCCAAACTTAAAAGTGTTGTTATTTGGAAGTGATTTTAGTTTATTTCCAATTATAGGGGATCGCATCACATTTTATATTTGGATTTTTTTTTTTTTGCTTATTACAATTTCTTTTTATTTTTTATGCTGACTGCTTACCTTTTTATTTCCCTAAATATTTGGTATTTATACTTTACAACTTTTTAAATAATTGTGTTCACTCAGAAGTTTTTGACAAATTACTTTGAACAAGTTTTACCTTATTATTTCTGTAAAAACAGAAAGTATATGTTAGTTCGCTCACAGTATGAAATGGAAAATATATCATGCATCTTTCTCAAAAATCTTACATTATGGTTTAATTTTCTATAATCTATGATTTAAGAATCAAGTTTTGATAAATAGGCATTGACATAACATTTGGTTTTCTTTTAAAAAGTGAATATTTATAATATGTGTGTATAATCCTTATAATGTTAATAATCATTTATATATATATTTATATTTCTATGTGTATATGTACGCATGTATGTTTCCCATACAGTTGCCTGCAGAGTATTGGTCTGCTTTAATTTTTAAATTAAAATTGAGTATTTTCTTGTAGAAATTAATTATGTATGATTAAATACAAAGTTATAATGTTTTATATGTTGATATTATATTTCAATATGTGATAAAATTATTATTGCATATTATTGCATGTATAATGTTAACAAGTATTTTAATATGTTTTATAGATAATTGTCTGTATTTTTCCTACCACCATATTACACAGAATTATCCATGTCCATATTTCTAATTAGTTATTAGGATTGCTAAAAGTATACTTCAAGCACAGAATGGATATAGCATATTTAATTTCATCAAGATCTATTAGTAGATATAAAGGGTTTTAACAAAACTTAAATAATTTTTTGATGGATATTCTTACGTAGCCCACCTACATAGTTGCAAGTTACTCTGGATGATGGAGTAGAACTAATGCGTTGCAGCATGTATATATTTTTAGGTTTATGGGGCTGCCAAGTGAACTTTTGATATAGCATTGCTCTTTAATGCTTCTACCAGCATCGTGTCTGAATACCTATATCTTCACATCTTCGGCGATTCAATAACATTATTCTTTTTAAAACTGTGTTTACTCTAGTGAAATATAAATTTTAAAAAGGGAATGATTATCAATTAGTTATCAATCTGGAGGAACTCTTTAAAAAACTATTGGCTGTTTTAAATTCTCTCCAAGTGAAAATGTTCCATAAATTTTCTCACACAGAACATGTCTGTATACCAGATCAAGAAAGGGAACATGACCAGCACCTCAGAAAACCCTTTCATGCTCCCAGTTCTTTAACCACTCCCAGTAAGGGTAACTACTATCCAAATTCCTAAAGGTGTAAGTTAGTATAGTCTATTTTTTGTACTTTACATAAACAGAATTATGGAATATAAACTCCTCCATTTTGCTTATTTGGTTCAACCTTGTGTGTTTGAAATAATCCACACTGTTCTGTGAAGTAGTTAGTTCATTCTCATAGCTATATATAGCATTCTGTTGTGTGACTATCTCAAAATATGTTTACCTATTATATGTTCATTGGTGTTTAATAGTTTCCATATTGTGTGATTATAACACAGTATGTTTACCTGTTCTTTGTTGATGGGTGTTTGAATAGTTTCCAGTTTGAGGCTGTTAGGAGTAGTTATGCAACGATTATTCTTTTTTATTTTTGGTGAATATATGTACACATTTCTGTTGAAAATATACCTGTGAGTACAGTTACTGTGTCATTAGATATATTTAGTTGTAGTAAATATTATAAACACTTTTCCAAAGTAGTTTTACAAATTTAACATTCCAAATAATTTCTTTACAAGGCTGCCAGTATTTGGTATTTTCTCTTTTTTATCTGACACATTATTCTGGATATATAACGATATCTAATAATTTTAATTTGTTTTTTCATGATCAGTGATAAACTTTCACATGTTTATTGACCATTTGGATAATTTTAGCTCATTTTTGCTATTGAGTTGTCTTTTTAAAAAATGTCAATTTATAGTTTTTATTAAGAAGGTCTTTTATATGCCATGTATCTTCTCATACTCCAATGATTTTGTTATATTTTACATGATCTCTTTCTCTCTAGATAGCTGAAAATTATTCTCATTTTAATTTGCATTTTTTAGCTACTACCTACTATAAACATTTTTATGTTTATTGGCTATTTTATTTTCTCTCCAGTGAAATGTCTTGTACTATTTGCATAATGTTCTTAGGCCGTTTCTCTTTTTCTTATATATTTTCAGTAATTTAAAAATTGGGCCTGGATATTAGGTTTATTTTTTTCAGTTTCACACATTTCCCAGTCCATGCTTATCATTTAACATATTTAAATTCCTTCATAGCTAATGTATAAAGTCCTAACTTTATGGTGTTTGCAGTTTGAATATTGGTTAACATGGCCTTAAATGTCTTTCTCAGTAACATAAACATTTTATTTTTGTACAAAAAATTGGTTACTCATCTTTATTTACTTTTTGATTTATAAGATTGTCTAGAATTTGCTGTTATGAAGCTATTTGATGAATAATTTTTCTGTAAATATTATTGTTTTTCTATTTTAATTAAATGTAGTGATTTAGATGGGTTACATTTAGATAGTACAGGAAGAGATGTATTATAACAGATTGTCTCCCACAATTATGGAGCCAGAGAAACCCCATGATCTGCTCCCTATAAGTGACAGGGCCAGAAGAGCTGGTGGTGTAGTTCCAGCTTCAAAGTCTGAAGGCCTGAGAATAGGGTGTTGGAGGGTAGGAAAAAGTGAGGCCAATTGTGTAATTCTTTGATTTCCAGTCCTAGACCAAAGGGCTGAGAATTAAAAAACAAATGTCTAAGGGTAGAAGATGGATGTCCTATTCTAAAGTGAATCTCTTCTAAAAATACCCTCATAGACACAGCTATCTGAGGATATGTTAGCCTATTCAGGTTGACACATAAAATTACAATAATTCCCCTTTGCTTGCAGTATGGCTTTCCAGGGTTTCAGTTACTCACATGGTCAAGCAAAATCTGAAAATATCAAATAAAAATTCCTGAAATAAGCAAGCTGTAAGTTTTAAATTGTGCGCTGTTCTGAGTAGCATGATGAAATCTTGTGCCATTCCACTCTGTCCTGGCTGGGATGTAAATCACCCCTTCATTCAGCATATTTATGAGGTGTTATGCTGCCCACCCTTTAGTTACCTAGTAGCTATCAACTATCACAGAATCTCAGTGCTTGTGTTCAAGCAATCCCTATTTTACTTAATAATGGCCCCAAAGCACAAGACTGGTGATGCTGGCAATTCAGATATGCCAAAGAGGGAAGCTTTAAAGTGCTTTCTTTAGGGAAAAGGTGAAAGTTTCTCACTCAACAAGAAAAAAATATGTTACGCTGAGGGTACTAAGATCTATAGTAAGAATCTTCTTATCTATGAAATTGTGATTAAGGAAAAAGAAATCTGTGCTGATTTTGCTGTTGAATCTCAAACTGCAAAAGTGATAGCCACAGTGCATGATAAGTGCTTAGTTAAGATGGGAAGGACACTAAATCTCCAGACGAAAGACATAAACAGAATGTGTTCCAACTGACGGCAATCAGATTTGGTATTATCTGTGGTTTCAGGCATCTACCAAGGGCCTTGAAACATATACTCAATGCATAATGGGGACTACTGTAGTCATCACAAAAATAATAAAGTTTTTTAAATAGGCAAAAGAATTAAACAAACATCTCTCCAAAGATATATGGATTACAATAAAGCACATGAAAAGATAGCGAACATTAGAAATTATGCAGGTTGATGCAAATTGCAATTTGACACCACAATGAGATACTACTACATACCTATCAGAATGCCTACAATTCAAAAGCCTTCATAATAACAAGTGTTGAGAACATGTAGTGACTCTTGAAAACTGCTGGTGGGAAAATAAAACACTGCACCTGGCAGCTTTGTAAAACATTAAATTTATGCTTAATATGTGACACAACTATTCTTCTAGATGCTTTACTCAAGGAAAATGACTGAATCTATCCACTCAATATTTTCAAAATAAATATTTAGAGTACCTTTATACTACTAGCCAAAAACTAGAAATCAAGAAAATGTTCAAAATACATTAATAGACCAAGCAACTATGGTATAAATGGAGTTTAACTCAGTAATATAAAAGAATAAACTATCAATGCATGCAATAACCTAAAAGAATATAATTATCATGCTATTTGAAAGAAGGATATTGACAGTATCAAAATCATACTATATGATTTCATGTATGTAAAATTCTAGAAAATGCAAACTGATCTGTCATTTTGTTACCTGGATATGGCAGGTAGAATCAAGCAGGAGGGGGTTAAAAAAATTACACAGAAAGTTTGGGAATTGATATATTATCTTGAAGATATTGATGGTTTCGTGGGTGTATGTATTATGTCAAAACTTATCAAATGTTACACTTTAAATATGTGAAGTTTACTTCTTGTCAATTACATCTAAATAATGACATTTAAAAAAGACATGAAGAGTTTACAAGAGAAACGGAGCATCAGACACTGTATACCACTATCTCTTGCCTTGATTTAACCTGAGTTAAACTGAGCTTCTGGAGCTGGTTGCCTATTTTATTTGCAGGAAATACAGAAGGCAAAAGACCATGTTGAATGATACCATGAGCATATATCAGCAAAATTTTAAATGTTTTCAAATCTATGGGGTTAAATTTATGGCAATGATGGGATTTGGTTCAGGGATGTGATTAACTTTGTATCTTAACCTGGATGGTGTTTATAAGATATATTGCCTCTGCAATGTATTAAGATAAATATTTATTTTATATGGGTTGTGGTTTTCATTTTTAACCAAGAAGTGTTTTAAAAATGTAATTTACCATAGGAATGAATTTACTAAAAGATCTATTAAAATGGTCTTCACCTCTATTATAATTTCCATCCCAATAATCCATTATCCACAGGTGCCCGTTCTCCAGAGATGAATTTTAAGACTCTTTTCTCTCATACCAAGTTAGAACTGCAATTCCCGGACAACAAACAACAATTTTGTTTGTTTTTGCGTATTGCTTTCCACCTACAAATTTAAACTTTCCGTTACTATAGTCACTAAAATCCCTTTATCTGCTAAATCCAATGAGTGCTAATAAGTTTCATCCTACCAAAGTTACATGGGATGTGGCAGGCTTAAAAATGGCCTGAAAAGATATCCAGGATTAAATTCCCAGAATCTGTAGATATCACCTTATTGAGTAAAAGGTTCTTTTCAGATGTGATAAAGGTGAGATGAGGAGGCTATTTTTGATTATCTGAGTGGGTCCTAAATGCAATCACAAGTATCTTTATAAGAAAGAGACAGAGAGAAATTTGATACACACAGAGGAGGAGGTGATATAAAGACAGAGCAGAGACAGAGAGTTAAAGTTGCTGACCTTGAAGACTGGAGTCAAGTGGGCACAAGCCAAAGAATGCCAGCAGCCACCAGGTGCAGGAAGCAGGGGATGGATTGTCTCTAGAGCCTTTAGAAGGAGTGAAATCCTGCCTTGATTTCAGCCCAAGTTACTGATTTTGAACTTTTGGCCTTTAGAATTCTGAGAAAATACATTTGTTTTGTTTTAAACTATCAATCTGTAGTAATTTGTTCAGCATCCACAATAAACTCACACACGCAGCATACAGACTTACTCACTGCTCCACTATTGGATTGTTTTCTTTCTTTAATTTCCAGATATTCATGTTTCCCTCCTGCTTCTCTGAGCACTCAACAGCTCTGCATTTTTTAAGTTTAATGCTCAAATTTCCTTTTTTCCCTCCATTTTCCCTTATATATATATATATATATATATATATATATATTTAGCACTCTTCTCAATCCGCTTAAGGATTCTTATTCACTCTGTATTTTTCTCTTCTACTTATGGTAAGATGATCTTCAAATTCCTAAACCAAGTCTAGCCATTTCTAAGTCAAAATCCATAAATCTAACTTTCTTTCGACTTCTTCACTTGGATATCACGTAACCACCAACTCATACCCAATGTAGAGAATCTCCACTCATATTTTTCTCACAAAAATTTTTTACAGTTCTGCCCTCTATAAAAAACCATCAGTCATCTCAGAGAAGACACTTCATACTCATAAATTCTTCATTTCCCTTGTCTCATGTAAACAATCACTTCCAAATGACTGTTTCCAGTTCATATTAATGGGAAAACAAAGTTTGCAGAGCACACTATTTTTTCTGTTTTAAATTATAACAACTAAATTACTATTTTAAATTTCATTTGTAAAAATTATTGCTGACCAGGTGCGCTGGCTCACACCTATAATCCTAGTACTTTGGGAGGCCGAGGTGGGTGGATCACAAGGTCAGGAGATTGAGACCATCCTGGCTAACACGGTGAAACCCCATCTGTACTAAAAATACAAAAAATTAGCTGGGTGTGGTGGTGCACACCTGTAGTCCCAGCTACTCGGGAGGCTGAGGCAGGAGAATGGCATGAACCTGGGAGGCGGGGCTTGCAGTGAGCCCAGATTGGGCCACTGTACTCCCGCCTGGGTGACAGAGCAAGACTCTGTCTCAAAAAAAGAAAAAAAAATTATTGCTAAATTACTACAAAATAGAACTTTTGATTTCGTAACAATTGGCATTGATATATACTGGCAGGAAGTCTTCATCAATCTCAAATTTAGAACTCTTTGTAGTTTTGCCTTTGACCTTTACAAGCAGTTCTGGGAATATGTCATAGGAATAGAACATTGATGGATAGAAGGAATTAAAAATATTCTAGAGGATTCTAGGATAAAAGCAAAGCAGCAAGGATTCCTGGATACGTATACCCACCTAGACAACAATTGCATTGGCAAAATTAGTCTGATGTAAGTATTTGGGAGTTCCAGAGTCTATTCCAAGGATTGCAACTCCCAGGGGAAGATTTGCAAGGTAAATTTCAGTTAATGTAAGCCTATTTCAGCTGCTAGCAGTGTAGCAGCTATCCAACCCCTAGAATCCATGGCAGGCAACTGTGTATATGTTCCTGGAAAGGCTGAACATAGCTTGTGAGAGTCAGAGTGGACAAAAAGATCCTGTCCACCAAAAATTGGGGATTTATTTTCTAATTGTTGATTGCTTCTTTTGGTCTTGGAGGCCTAGATACATAAGTGAGCAGCAATTGTTGTACCTCTTGCTCTAATGTTGCAAGCCCCTCCCACTTTGATGAAGCAACTTCCAGGAAATTTAAAGGGCCAGAGCCTTTTTTCTCCCCATCTTCATTTTTCTCTTTTTACCCATTTAGGAATCAGACAGTAAAACCCTAGAATATTCAAAAGAAAACCAAACATATGGAGGAATTAGAAAGTTATTATGTACAACCAGTGATAGTCACAGGCTTAAAAAGGCCCTCAAAAGATCTAAAGTTTATATATCTGACTAATTTCTTGCACAAAGACAGCCTACAGCAGAAAAAAAACATACACCCCACAAAAATCAACAAAGCTTGTGGTAGGGGTAGAATCTGATGGTTAGAGTTATTAGGTTCAAAAGTTCTGCTTTTATCAATAAAAAAATCACAAAATGTACCAATAAATGGGAAAGTATGGCCTATTTTAAGGTAAAAAAGTAATCCAAGAGAAACCATCCTGAGAAGGACCAGCTGGCAAACTTGCTAGTCAAAGACATTAAAACAATTGTTTTAAATATGTTCAAAGAACTAAAGAACGATGTGGAGAAAGTCAAGAAAACAATGTATGAACAAAATTAAAATGTCAATAAAGAGATATAAAACATAAAAGTAATTATGAAACTTTGAAGTACAATTACTGCAATGAAAAAGTTGCTGAAGGGATTCAAAGTTAGATTTTAGCAGTAAGAAGAAAGAATGAGTGAACTCGAAGATAGGAAAATTGAAATTATTGAGTTTGAGGAACAGAAAGAAAAAGCACCGAAGAAAAGTGAACAGAGCCCAAAGGACTTGTATGTTACCAGCAAGAAGACTAAAATACATATTGAAGTTCCAGAAGGAGAAGAGAGAGACAAAGGGGTAAAGAAATTTTTCAAAGACAGAATGACCAGAATTTGCCAAATTTGATGAAAGACATGGATATAAACATTCAAGAAGCTGCATTAACTCCAAGTCAGATAAACTCAGAGACCTATATTGACACATTATAATCAAACTATAAAATGCCAAGGACAAAGAGTAAAACTTGAAAGCTGAAAGAAAGAAGTAAAGTAGCATGTAAAAAAGGATTCTCAGAGAATGTCAGCAGATTTCTCCTCAGAAATTTTGGAGGGCAAAAAGCAGTGTGCCAATATATTTAAAGTACTATAAAAAAAAAAATGAAAGACTTTCAACCAAGAATCCTACATTCAGGATAACTGTCCTTCAAAAATGAGAGATATTAAAACATTCCCAGATAAGCAAAAACTGAGGCAGCTTATTACCACTAGACCTGCCCTACTAGGTACTATAAGAAATCCTGTGAGTTGACATGAAAGGAGACTAAACAGTAAAACTTACAAAGGTGTATAAAGAAGTAAATATTCCAGTAAAGGTAAATACGTGGGTAATTATATAAGCTAGCATTATTTTAACATTGGTTTGTAATTTCACTTTTTGTATTCTACATTACTTAAGAGACTAATACATTTTTTAAAACTATTGTTAGTTTAAAAGTTAGTATTCTTGTAACTTTACTTTGTAACTCCACATTTGGTTTTCCATATAATTTAAGATAATAATACATAAGACATATTTATATTTTTGGAAACATGTAAAGATGTAATTTTGTGACATCAACAAATGAAAAGGGTCAGGATGAAGCTGTTTAGGAAAAGAGTTTCTGTATGTTATTGTAAGTTAAACTGGTGGAAACTGAAATTATAATGCTTTAACATTAGGATGTTAAATGTAATCCCCATGGTAACCACAAAGAATCTAGTTATAGAATATACGTCATGAACAAAAGGTAATGAGAAGGGAATGAAAAGCTTTCACTGCAAAAAAATAGACTAAACACAAAAGAAAACAGTAACGTCAGAAATGAGATACAAAATTAATGTAACGCATAGAGAACATAAATAACAAAATAAAACAAGTCTCTCCTTTGTAATTACTTAAATGTAAAGTTGTTAAGCTCTCTAAATGAAAAGACAGAGATAAGCAGAATGGGTATAAAAACATACTCCAACTAGAATGGCGTGAACCCGGGAGGCGGAGCTTGCAGTGAGCCGAGATTGCGCCACTGCACTCCAGCCTGGGGAACAGAGCGAGACTCAGTCTCAAAAAACAAAAAACAAAAATACAAAAAAAAAATTCCTCCAACTATAGACTATCTACAAGTGACTCACTTAGATTTAGAGACACAAATATGTTAAAAATGAAATATTGAAAAAAGACTTTTCTTGCAAATAGTAACCAGAAGAGAGCAGGGTTAACAATAATTAAGCCAGTCACAAAAAGACAAATACTGCATGATTTATGTGACTTATATGATTTATATGACTTATATGAGGTGCCTACAGTAGTCAAATTCACAGATAGAGAAAGTAGAATGGTAGTTGCCAGGGTCTGGGGCAAAGGGGTATGGGTAGTCAGTCATTCTTTAATGGGTAGAGAGTTTCAGTTTTTCAATGAAAGGACCTGTAAAGATGGATGATTTCGATGCTAGAAAAACAATATGAATATACCTGATATCACTAAACTGTACACTTAAGAATGATTACATTTAAAATTTTATTTTATATTTATTTTATTACAATAAAAATGTTATTTGAATAAAAATAGTATTTCAGTCTTATTTCATGCACAAAGGGCCACTTTACAGATGTATGATATTAGGATTTCATTTTATTTGACAAAAGACCCACTCAAATATATTATTTTTTTAAAATTATGCTATTTTAAAGAATGAAGAATTTTGTAATATAATAATGCCTTTTTAAAATATGGAGTTTAGGAAATGTATTGACCCTGTAATTCAGCCTCTTTTATATCATTTGAATGCATCTGTTTATCTCAATCTTAAATGCCACTGCCTTAGTTCAAGTTCTAATTTCTTTCTTGAATTATTGAAAATGATCATAATATCTAATTTCCAGCCTTGATTTTTTGCTTATATCTCTTTCTACAATATCTACCCAATTATGCAGTTACCTTGTTTGAATATTTCTTTCCCTTCCTACTTGCTTTGAGGTAAAATAAAATATTTTACCTACAGGCAAAGACAGCCTTTAGAGTCTAACTGATCTGACTCTCCACTTTCTCTTCTCATTAGCCTCCTTCTTGCAATTTATGCTTAACATGTTACGTTGACTATCTCAAAGACACCATGCATTTTCATGCCTTGTATGACTTTAAATTGCAGATCTTCCTGGAATGCCCATTTTTTCCCCTTCATCTTGACACTTACTATTTTTCTTTCAAGAGTAGTTGAGCCATATCATTTACCATCCAAACCAGGGCAGTTTGGCAGTGAAAAATAATACAATTAATAATTATGTCAGGACAAAGAAGCATAATCCAGGATTTTCCCAGGGAAAGCAGCTGTATGGCAACATTATTTATAGAAACATTTTCATGACTTTTTGTTTAATCATACAGTGGTATCTTTCTTTTTGTCTTGTTATGTATGTCTTCTTGTTTAACAAACTATAATCTCAAACAGAGTGAAAACTTAAATACACTCTACTTACCCTAGGGACTGACACATACTGAGTATACAGCACACTTTTTAAAAAATTAGAGCTCTCTAGAAAGCGCCTGGAATATACTACTTGTATAGAGACTTTGAGTTTATTTTCTTATTCTTTTGATTTGTGTTACGTCTGTTCTACTTACCTGCCTATATTATAATTTACTAATATTAAGCTCAGAGTCACAGATGAATTTGCAACACGAAAAGCCTACCAGTTTCTATGGACCTATTTTTAAGAAGCATAATGACATCTTCAATTTGAAGTAAAAATATAAAAAATATTTTTCAGAAGCCTGTAATGAAAACATTTCTAATTTATCTCAAAGGAAATTGGAACTGCCCTCACTGGTGTAAAATGTAAAATCCTTGATGATAATCAGTGCATTTCTCTGTATTTGGACATGCTTCCTGGATCCAAAGTCTTTGGTGACCAAAGTAAAAAAGAAGCGAAGACTGAAAGCAAAATTTTCTTAATAAAATAGGAATTTTGAAGTTTAATATGTAGTCCTATTATTTTAGAAATTGAGTGCCCAGGAAAAATCAGAAAGCACGTTTTCCTCTAAAAAGAGATAATGTGTATATCTTTATCATTTGAGAACATAATTTTACTAGAAGAAATGAATGATAGTGCTTATCTTATTTTAAATGAGTAAACAGGGTTTCCGATCTAAAGAATGCTTCACTTAACTAAATGTGATAGTTTCTTTTGAACCCCTCCTTTAAGAGTATGTAGCAGAAATGTACTAAAAATTTTAACTCTGTATATCAGCTTCTCAGATTTAACACATTGGTTTTTATCTTATAGAGCTACATTGCTTTGAATTGGATGTCATTTGCTATCAGAACAAAGAAGACATAGAATTGGAGGATATTAAAAATCCAATGATTCCTTATAACTGTAGGGATAAAGCAGTTAGAAAATTCAAATTTGTCAAATTCTCAAATCAATCTTTATTTGCAAATGAAGCGGTTAACGTATGAGGAAAGAATTTGCCTTCAATTGTAGTTGATCTGAAAATAACATAGCAGTTTTAAACATTAATTTATTATGTCACCTGAATTTATATTCGGCCAATATTTATGTCTGAGTGTGGAAATGCTGAATTATGTACATAAGAACTAAAACTTTTACAGGGTGATTACACACATTAGTTAAACCCTACCTGTTAAAATAAAATTTCCCTAAAATGAAAAATAAAACTTCAAGTGAAATAATGTGGATTTATTCTTCTGCAAGGAAAATAATTTATGCTTAAGATCTAAGGAATCTTTAATGTTCCAAATCTAAATAATACAAGTCTTGATTTAAGTGGATGTATTCATAATGGCAACAGTCATACAAATAGAGATACAATGCTACTTTTAAAACCACTAAGTCTTAAAACCTATATACATATAAAAATAAGTAAAATAACAAAGTTATAATGCTGACGTTTATTTTTATGGTAACCATAACTTTTCACTTTGGGCAAATCTAAGGTGTGTGGGCTAGAGAGGTGATGTAGAACTATAGAGCAGGAAAGCTATCTGTTCCTGTGTCTTACCTTTTCTAGTTGTTTATCATTGAACTTTAGCTTCATCTGAAAAACAGACTGCATGGATGGTAACATTTGCTCTATCTCAGGCATTTCCTAATTACATCACATTCTTGTTGTAATTAGCTTGGATTATGTTCTACAAGCAAGGTCCATGGCAGAAAAAAAGAATATGCTTTCTAATGTAGATTAAAATATCTGCCCTCAATTTGGGTCACAATGTTATCCAGTAGACATAGTGTTAGAAACATTCCAGCCCTAACTCCACCTTGCAGAAAGAGGGCTTAGTAGAGAATGGGAGGGCAGCAGATTTTGTTTTGTTTTGTTTTGTTTTAATCTAGCAGGAGGTCATTAATTTTTCCTCCACAGGTTCTTGTTCCTAGACAAAAGTGATGTTCCTGATTCATTATAGGTAGGACTTACACTCTGAAATGGTTTGGGGTTTTTTATGTTATTGCCTTTATTATTGTTACTGTTGTTTATTTCCTTTATTATTGTTGTTTTTCATAAATATGTAGGGAATTGTGCAGATTATGCACTTTCATTTGATTTCTAATAGGGCCACATTTGGAAAAGAAGATAATGTGTCTGTTTTTTGTGTCTATAGACTCAGTGGAAAACCACATTAGCAATGTAAACCTGCCCACAGAAAGGAAGTGAGAAAGAGAAGTGGTTTAATTTTTCTCCTAGAACTCTTCATGGACCCCACAGTTATTCTTTTCTATCCATTACAAAAAGAAATTTTATTTACCATTGCTATTTTCAGAGAAGCTCCACCTGTTTCTATCCACCAGTATTGTAAATAGGTGAGAATCTCTGATGTAATAAAAGAAAAATCTATCCACAGCTATCTGCGTGAATGATATAGTATATATATATAAAATATATATATAATGTATAAATTATATGCGAAAGTGTTCTTTTAAAACTTTTTTTATATTTTAAAGTATTTTCATCATGTTTTAAGGCACATAGCTATAAATAATTATTTTTCTTTTTTTGGAATTGCAGAAGATACTCTTTGGGTAGATAAATTCTAAAGATCTTGCAACATCAACACATTATTTTTGCCTGATACCCCCTTCTCCTAGTTTAATGTTTTTCTAGAATATGGGCTCAAGGATTCTTGAATTTCCTCTTTTTTTGGAGCTGACAGAAGTTCAAGGATGCATAGAAAAATTTACTCTGAAAAAAATAGTTTTAGTGTATAAAAATCACTGAAACATACTGAGAACTTAGCGTGAATATCACCTTGACCACAAACAGAGAGGAGTCTTAATAGATTTCACAGAGTGGCTTGTTACATTAGTAGATATCAATGATCAAAACTGAAGGGTTTATTTTGCTTCAGTATGTTATGATCATCCAGGTTAAATTTTGTACAATATTATCGTCAATAAATTCTTTGAGGACACTAATTGTGTTACACAATCTAAATCAAATTATCTATACCCTTAGTATATGGGAGTACATTATATAGTTGTGATTAATAGATAGCCTCTTTCATGCCAAAAGTTTCAGAATAATGGTTCTTCATCCAGAAATGAATGCATTAATTCTCATGGCATCTTTGCTGGTTTGAAAAGAAAATGTTAATAACATTATGCAAAAAATTATCTATGCATATTCAGAGAAAACAAATTGAGAGATGATAAAAAATTTTACAAAGATCACACAGAATGTCAATAGTAATAACTGCTATGTATTCAGTGTGGTCTGTGTATCATTCACTTAAGCTATTTACACAGAGTATTACACTCAATGTTTAAGGGAGCCTTCATGTTAGGTACTATTATGTCCACTGTAAAAGCGAGGAGGCCGGGCGCGGTGGCTCACGCCTGTAATCCCAGCACTTTGGGAGGCCGAGGCGGGCGGATCACAAGGTTAGGAGATTGAGACCATCCTGACTAACACAGTGAAACCCCACCTCTACTAAAAATTCAAAAAATTAGTCGGGCATGGTGGCGGGCGCCTGTAGTCCCAGCTACTAGGGAGGCTGAGGCAGGAGAATGGCTTGAACCCAGGAGGCGGAGCTTGCAGTGAGCTGAGATTGCTCCACTGAACTCGAGCCTGGGCGACAGAGAAAGACTCTGTCTCAAAAAAAAAATAAATAAATAAATAATAAATTAATTAATAAATAAATAATAAAAGTGAGGAAACTTTGAAGTAAGGAAATACAAAACTTTCGATTGACTTGTGAAACATAGCTTGTACTGTAGGGAAGACTTCAGCTCAGTGTTGCTAAATTTTATCAAATGCTCTTCCTCCTTAAAGATGAGATTTGTTATTTCACACTTTCTGTGACATTCCACTATAATATTATCTTTACTTTCATAACTTTAAAATGATATTTTTCTTAGTTTTCCATCTACATTGTCTCTTAATTTCCACATATTTTCTACCAACTTCAAAGGCTTCAGATGATATCTTTTTACATGTTTCTGTGTTGTAAGAGTAGCAATTCTCCTACAAGATATAACAACCTGGATTCCTAAGTAGCAGAAGAATTCCAAATCCAGGTTTGAATCTGAGATGGCAAATTAATGAATTACTAGGAATAGAAATTAAATATTAGCTAATAAATGGACATCTAACCCTGAATGAAGCAGATAATGACCCTCTTTCCTGATGATCTCTCTCCAAATAAAACCCCTACTTCAAATATTTAAAAAGTTACTATATTTTAATGTGTATAAGATTATAAATGTAAATTAAGATAAAAGGAAGCCAAGGGGGAAAGTGACATAAAATTGTTTTGACTATTCATCAAATGACCACACACCCTATTAACACAACAAATATTTATGTGAGGCCTATGTCTACTGCACAGGTCATACTAAGGCTGTCACTGGCACTACCACTAAGCAGGGATTTGATTAAAGATGAATTATTCATGCTAGATTTTGCTTTAGTTCTTAAATAGAGGTGATAGGTTTATGAAAACTCATTTTGTTATTAGGCTTTGTCCCGTAGATATGCTACATATATACTCTTGCATTTATCAGATACTATGTTTAGCAATATATATTTATAAAAATGAATTATTCATTAACGCCTGAGGCCAGTCTATCACTTTATAAATGACAGTGGGGAAGCATAAAATGTCGAGTAAATAATTTAGATTGAAAACCTGAGCATTTCTTTCTAAGATACTCAGGAAAGTGAGAGTAATTTGAATAAAGAAGTTGTCTTTTTCTTCCTTGACTTCCACTCAGGCGTGGAGGAGAGTCCAACCCATGACGATCTCTCTCTTCATGGCAGATATTGTATGATTAGAATGGTGAGGAAGGCTTGTGATGCTCAGTGCCTATGTTGGAATATCCTCTTCTATGGAAACAGGTTACATGATTTCCCTCTGCTTAAAATGCTGTTCTCTCACCCTGTTGTTCTGGTCATAACCCATTAAACTCAAATCTTCCACTGACCCAAATACATTTATAGACCTGATATAAAAGGTGTTTTGTGTAAAGACTCTTCTCAGTAAGAACATTTCACGTTAAATTATGACTCAAGTAGATCTTTGCTCATGAAGAAATTTGAAATAAAGCAGTTTAAGGACAGGAGAAGCAGAGACTGTGGACATACAGATGTGGCAGTCATCACAGCAGAAAAATTAAAAGAGCCAAGTTTATTTAGAGGCAGGTAGAGACAAAGCTAAGATGGACCCTGAGGGAGTCATCATTGGAATAGAAATAAATGGGAGCCCACTTTTGAAAGGACATCAACAGACTACTTGAGAGCTTCCCGTGCATCTCAGTGAGTTATAAGGTGCTCTGTTGCCAAGAACTCTTTAATCTCTTTTTCTGTCAGTTTGATTGTTTTAGATTTCACATATAAGTGAGATTGTGCAGCATATATGTGGCTGCTGAGGCACTCTCTTGGTGTTTGTTCACTAATAAATCCCTATCACCTATAGTAACTTGGATGTGTTTCTGATCCTTGTAAACTAAAAGTACCAAACTAATACCACAGTTCATAGGACAAATAACTTTCATATTTTGAAGAAACTACAGAGACAGATTATTTTGCCAGTTCCATATTGAAAGCTTAAATTCCCTCTATAATTTCTCGTAAGTGTTCTTTCAACTACTTTGCCTATTCTGTGATGGCCAACTCCCTGCCCCTCAATTGCAGCAAAGTTCAAAAACTAAAAAGTTGGCCATTGTGGTGGCTCACACATGTAATCCCAGCACTTTGGGAGGCCAAGTGGGTGGATCATGAGGTCAGGAGATTGAGACCATCCTGGCTAACCCAGTGAAACCCTGTCTCTACTAAAAATACAAAAAATTAGCTGGGCGTGGTGGTGGATCCCTGTAATCCCAGCTACTCTGGAGGCTGAGGCAGGAGAATCGCTTGAACCTGGGAAGTTCAAGCCAGTACTAGCCAGTGCAAAAACACACCAAAATATAAAGACAAATGACACTATGAAGAAACTGCATCAAATAGTGTGCAAAATAACCAGATAGCATCAAGATGACATAACAAATTCAAGCATAAGAATACTAAACTTAAATGTAAATGCAAATGTCCCAATGAAAAGACACACACTGACAAATTGGATAAAGAGTCAATATGGTGTGCTGTATTCAGAAGACTCATCTCATGGGGAAAGGAACACATAGGCTCAAAATAAATGAATGGAGGAAAATTTACCAAGCAAACGGAAAGCAAATAAATAAATAAATAAAAGCAGGAATTGCAATCCTAGTCTCTGACAAAATGGACTTTAAACCAGCAAAGATCAAGAAAGACAAAGAAGGCCATTACATAATGGTAAACGGAACAATTGAACAAAAAGAGCTAACTATTCTAAATATTTATGCACTCAATACAGGACTACCCAGATTCATAAAACAAGTTCTTTTAGACATACAAAGAGACTTAGAGTCCCACACAATAATAGTGGGGGACTTTAACACCCCACTGTCAATATTAGACAGATCAACAAGACAGATAATTAAGAGGGATATTCAGGACTTGAACTCAGATGTGGATCAAGTAGACCTAATAGACATATACAGAACCCTCCACCCCAAATCAACAAATATACATTCTTCTCAGTGCCACATGGCACTTATTCTAAAATTGAACACATATTTGGAAGTAAAACACTTCTCAGCAAATGCAAAAGAACTGAAATAATAATAGTCTCTCAGACAACAGTGCAATCAAATTAGAACTCAAGATGAAGAAACTCACTCAAAACCACACAATTAAGTGAAAACTGAACAACCTGCTCCCAAAAGACTCCTGGGTAAACAATGAAATTAAGGCAGAAGTCAAGAAGTTCTTTGAAACCAATGAGAACAAAGAGACAACATACCAGAATCTCTGGGACATGGCTAAAGCAGTGTTTAGAGGAAAATTTATAGCACTAAATGCCCACATCAGAAAGTTAGAAAGATCTTAAATTGACACCCTAACATCACAATTAAAAGAGCTAGAGAGGCAGGAGGAAACTAATCCAAAAGCTAGTAGAAGACAATAAATAACTAAGATCACAGCAGAACTGAAGGAGATAGGGACACAAAAATCCTCCAAAAAATCAATGCATCCAGGAGCTGATTTTTTGAAAAAATAAAATAGATAGATGGCTAACTAGACTAATGAAGAAGAAAAGAGAGAAGAATTAAATAGACACAATAAAAAATGATAAAGAGGATATCACCACTGACCCCACAGAAATACAAACTTCCATCAGAGAATACTATAAACGTCTTCATGCAAATAAACTAGAAAATCTACAAGAAATGGATGAATTTCTGGACATATACACCCTCCCAAGACTAAACTAGGAAGAAGTCAAGTCCTTGAATAGACCAATAACAAGTTCTGAAATTGAGGCAGTAATTAATAGCTTACCAACCAAAAAAAAGCCCAGGATCAATTCACAGCCGAATTCTACAAGAGGTACAAAGAGGAGCGGGTACCATTCCTTCTGAAACTATTCCAAACAATTGAAAAGGAAGGACTCCTCCCTACTCATTTTTTGAAGCCAGCATCATCCTGATACCAAAACTGGGAAGAGACATAACAAAAAAAGAAAACTTCAGGCCAACATCCCTGATGAACATCAATGTGAAAATTCCCAATAAAATACTGGCAAACTGAATCCAGCAGCATTTCAGACAACTTATCCACCATGAGCAAGTCACTGTCATCCCTGGGATGCAAGGCTGGTTCAACATACACAAATCAATAAATGTAATCCATCACATAAACAGAACCAAAGACAAAAAACAACATGATTATCTCAACAGATGCAGAAAAGACCTTCAATAAAATTCAGCATCCCTTCATGTTAAAAACTCTCAGTAAACTAGGTATTGATGGAACATATTTCAAAATAATAAGAGCTATTTATGACAAACCCACAGCCAATATCATATTGAAAGGGCAAAAGCTAGAAGGTTTCCCTTTGAAAACTAGTACAGGGAAGGACTCTCTCTCTCACCATTTCTATTCAACATACTATTGGAAGTTGTGGCCAGGACAATTAGGCAAGAGAAAGAAAGAAAAGGTATTCAAATAGGAAAAGAGGAAGTAAAATATAAAACAACATGATTTTATATTTGGAAAACTCCAGTCTCTCATCCCAAAAACTCTTTAATCAGATAAGTGACTTCAGCAAAGACTCAGGTTACAAAATCAATGTGAAAAATCACAAGCATTCCTTTACACCAACAATAGACAAGCAGAGAGTCAAATCATGAATGAACTCCCCTTTACAATTGCTACAAAGAGAATAACATACCTAAAAATACAGCTTACAGAGGATGTGAAGGACTTCTTCAAGGAAAACTATAAACCACTGCTCAAGGAAATAAGAGAGGACACAAACAAATGAAAACATATTTCATCTTCATGGATAGGAAGAATCAATATTGTGAAAATGGCCATACTGCCCAAAGTAATTTATAGATTCAATGCTATTCCCATCAAACTATCATTGACATTCTTCACAGAATTAGAAAAAACTACTTTACATTTCATATGGAATCAAAGAAGAACCCATATAGTCAAGATAATCCTAAGCAGAAGGAACAAAGCCAGAGGCATCACACTACCTGACTTCAAACTATACTACAAGGCTACAGTAACCAAAAGAGCATGGTACTGATAACAAAACAGACATATGGACCAATGGAACAGAACAGAGACCTCAGAAATAATACCACACATCTACAACCATCTGATCTTTGACAAACCTGACAAAAGCAAGCAATGGTGAAAGCATTCCCTATTTAGTAAATGTTGTTGGGAAAACTGGCTAGACATATGCAGAAAACTGAAACTGGACCCCTTCCTTACACCTTATACAAAAATTAACTCAAGATGGATTAAAGACTTAAACATAAGACCTAAAACCGTAAAAACCTTAGAAGAAAACATAGGCAACACCATTCAGGACATAGTCATGGGCAAAGACTTCATGACAAAAACAGCAAAGCAATGGCAACAAAAGCCAAAATTGACAAATGAGATCTAGTTAAACTAAAGAAGTTTTGCATAGCAAAAGAAACTATCGTCTGAGTGAACAGGCAACCTACAGAATGGGAGAAAATTCTTGCAATCTACCCATCTGACAAAGGTCTAATATCCAGAATTTACAAGGAACTTAAATTTATAAGAAAAAAACAACCCCATTAAAGAGTAGGCAAAAGATATGAACAGACACTTCTCAGAAGAACACATTTATGTGGCCAACAAACATAGGAAGAAAGTGTGATACATATACATCACTGATAATTAGACACATGCAAATAAAAACCACAATGAAATATGATCTCACTCCAGTCAGATTGGCGGTTACTAAAAAGTCAAGAAACAACAGATGCTGGCTAGGCTGTAGAGAAATAGAAACACTTTTACACTGTTGGTGGGAATGTAAATTAGTTCAACCATTGTGGAAGACAGTATGCAATTCCTCAAGGATCTAGAAACAGAAATACCATGTGACCCAGCAATGCCATTACTGGGTATATCCCAAAGGAATATAAATCATTCTACTACAAAAACACATGCACACATATGTTTATTGCAGCACTATTTACAACAGCAAAGTCATGGAACCAGTTCAAGTGCCCATCAATGATAGACGGGATAAAGAAAATGTGATACATGTACACCATGGAATACTATGCAGCCAGAAAAAGGAATGAAATCATGTCCTTTGCAGGGACATGGATGAAGCTGGAAGCCATCATCCTCAGCAAAGTAACACAGGAATAGAAAACCAAAGACTACATGTTCTCACTCATAAGTGGGAATTGAACAATGAGAACACATGGACACAAGGAGGGGAACAACACACACCAGGGTCTGTTGGGGGCTGGGGAATGAGGGGACAGAACTTAGAGGATGGGTCTATAGGTGCAGCAAACCACCATGGCACACGTCTGCCTATGTAACAAACCTGCACATTCTGCACATGTATCCTGGAACTTAATGAAAAATAAAAAATAACTGTTTGAGAAAAAAATCTTCTCTTATAGAATGTTTTGAAAATTTATATGAATAATAGCATAATCATCAGTTTTCTAAAAGCAAGCAAAACCAAAATGACTCTGCAAAGTAAGATATTACTATATATATAAGAAAGAGCACCATTTGAGCTGAGAAATATTTAACTACAAGATATTCTCCTGAAAAGTGGCAAGTGTAGTTAATAATCATCAATACTACCAAGAAGCATTGATCAAACATTTACTGAAGCATAAAACTGTTTATGACACGTACAGTATCGCTACTTCTTCCATGAAAGAGAAATTGTTTTGGTCCTGGAAGAAAGAATTATCATCCTTTAATTCTTTCCCATGGGACAAAGAACAGAAAATAGATAATCTTCCTCAGAGCAAAAAAAATACTGAAATGTATTGAAGCTTTCTGCAACTACAGGGATTAGAGAAAGTCTTCTGAAAATAAGACTGCAAAAAATAAGGAGACCCATTAGCTATTCTTTATGTTCTTATATAAAATACATAGACTTAAACTAAAAATTGTATTGCACCTTCTTGCATAGTAAAGTTGAACCAATTGTCTGTTGTCTGAGGTTGAAAAGTTGAAACCAGAAACATAGATTACATATTTCCATATTTGCCCAATTGTCTTAGAGTAGTTGAGAAGAACTTTTTTTAGATACTATGCAAAATACTTTACAATAACATTTATAATACTCCTGCAAGATAGTATTAGCTTGCCCTGTAATAAAACACCAAAAAGTGAATTAGTATGTTCAAAGGCACAGAAGTAGTAAGTGGCAGAACTTAAATGGGAACTTGCATAAGACATGTTGTAAATCCTGTGTGGTTACCACTTTCCTACAATAAAAAAAAGTGTGAGTAAGAAGCTTTTATAATTTGGAAGTTGCAACATGAAAGCCAGAAACACTGTGACCAAAGGCCTTTCAAATTTCACACAGTACATCTGACTGGAGCATGCGAGTCTGAAAACAAGACGTTTTGCTATCCAGACTCTGGATATCATTAAAATGAAATCCAAGTGGATGCTAACCAGCAGTCCACCAAATCCACTAAATTTTCTCATCAGTTTCTTTGAACAGCATATATTAGGTTGATTGAGAAATAATTGTGGTTTTTGCCATTTGAAAATAAAGGCAGAACTGTGATTACTTTTGCACCAAACTAATAGAACAAAAATCAGTGTTACTCATGTTATACAAAGTAAAAATATTCAAAATATTACTAACAATAAAAAATAGAATTATATGGATGTGAAAATATTTATGCAATATATGATTACCTGAGAAGAAAGAAAATGGCATTGATAATAAAAACCTTAATTTTGGGGAAAAAAGTTTATACATAAGTATGTTGTATTAATACAAAAGTCTTAGACATTCCCATATAGAACACTAACACTGATACCTCTGAGGAATAATGGGTGAGACAGATATTTTTACTTATAGCTCATATTTCAAAAATGCAAACACCAATAAAATCACTTAAATAAATTTGTATTTTATAAAGCCCTCTTGGACAATTTGGTACACTTTCCGTTGTGATGCTACAGAAAAAGAATCAATTTTTTTCACTTTTTATTTTTTACCTCTTGATGAGAAAGTCTTTAAAATTAAAAAGAATTTAAATTGAAAATAGGAATGGGAAAACTAAAACCATACTGAATTAATTAGATCACTTGACATCCCAGAAGACAGCTTTTAAAGGTCTTTTTCAAGATAATTTAGGATGTGGCAAGATTTAGAATCACAAATTTGGTAGTGGTGATTTTTGACAAATGTTAAATTTAGACTCATATTTATGTC
Organism: Gorilla gorilla gorilla; assembly: GCF_029281585.2. Classification (NCBI taxonomy): domain Eukaryota; kingdom Metazoa; phylum Chordata; class Mammalia; order Primates; family Hominidae; genus Gorilla; species Gorilla gorilla. The sequence goes on along the minus strand of NC_073236.2, from coordinate 87,902,132 downwards.
GATCATTTTTATTCAAAAAAGGAGACTATTATTATTATAATTCTTTCTTTCCTGTAACTCATATAGCTTTGCATATATAATTTATGCAATTTAGTATCTTGTCTGTAGTTTTTACAACAGCTTATTGAGAAGCTATGTAGATTAGGAAAAGATGTAAGATAATCATGTGCCATCTATACCAATTTTTGTTCTTTTTTTAAATCCTTAATTGTTTCAACTAAGAAAAGAAGCTATTAAATTGTCATATGTTTTTTACATTGAATTTAAAGAGTAAAGTACATTTAATAATAGAATTCATATTTGGCTACACTCAGTGTAACATTCTCATTGTATGATTCATTTAAAATGTTGCAACAGTGCATTCATATTAGAGACATTTTCATTCAGTTGGAAGTTATGATGACTAATTTATTAGGTAATGACATTCAGATGTTTTAGAAAAACCTTTGTACGCTTTTGCGTCTTCTCAAAAGTTAGCTTTTGGTTACTTTGTTTTCAAGTCTGGCTAAACTTAAGCATATCACTAAAATGTGATATATGGAATTTGAAATAATAGTCATGATGGTATCTTTCTTCATAACTATATTAAATTCATTTCCTTTTTAGAGTAATTTTTAACTACATAGTGTTTTCTTTAATATTTTTATTAAATGTTGTGACTATTATATGATAGATAATAAAAATGAAAGAGGAAAAAACACTCTCAAGTCATTTGAATCCTAAAAATTTCACTGAGATAGCAGGCCCTCAAATTTTGGGTGGTTTTGTCTCCTACTCTTTGCCCGTAATTGTCTTCCCAATGTGTCTGTCTTGAGTAAATTTCAACTTCCTTCTCAATTGGTCCATTGGTGTGATGTAATCAATAACATGGGCCAGCATTGTATCCTGTTTAGGGGAAAGGCAAGTCCCTGCTATGTAGACATGACATAGAGCTGGAAAGGATATATTCCCCCTAATTAATACTGTGAATGTATATTGCAGGTCTTGTCTTTTGAAAGCAAATTGCTCCACTTGCTCTTCATTATCAAATACCTAGAAAGCTAAAGCATTTGCCAGATCAATAGCCATATACTAGAGAATTTGTTGATTTTTCCCCAAGAAAACTATAATTTGAATAACAGTTGCAATTGAAATAACAATTTGATTTTTTATAATTCTGTACTTTTTTCCTTGATCCATTTATTCTTTGCCAAGGCCAAAAGATTAGTTAAAGGGGAAATAGTAAAAGTCATCATCTCTGCATCTGCCAAATGCTTAATGGTAGGAGGCAGCATTACTGTTAGTCTATTTTGCTCCAGGGATGCAGCATTACTTTTCATCTACTTCACTGATAAATGCACTTTTAGTGGTTTGCATTTGGCTTCTCCTACCATAATCATCCTCATTTCATGGGTCAAAGAAATAGTGTGAGAATTCTGCCATTGCCAAATATGTTTATTCAAATTGTATATTCTGGAATTGAAGAAATAACCACAGGGCGATTTTGTCCAACCACTACGTACACTGTGAAACAAAACGAAGCCAAAGTTCCACTGATTATCTGTGCCATCTATACCCTGTGGGACCACAGTGAAGATTTTTGTCCCTAGGTATTTGGGTCGAAGTGTTTAGTTACTGTCTTTGGTTACTCTCCCTAGTTCTGAATTTTTCCCCTTCTGAATGCACAGTCACCTCAGGAAGATTAACAGTATACATTTCCTCAAGGTGACTGAACTTCATTCAAGGGGCTCAGGGTCTGTGAACTGACTCTGTCCTTAACTTTGTGGAGGACCTATGACTTTCTATTTTGGTAGTTAAAGTCAGACTTCTGTTCTCTAGCCCTAGAGCTCTTCTGTTTATATAAATCAAGTAAGACTTCAGTAGGCTGTCTATCTACTTTAGTCATAAATATATGATCAGCTACCCAATGCCTAAGATACCTGCAAGTCATACTATTCTAATATGACTTTGCTCCACTCTCTATTATAATAAACACTCCATTACAGTAACTACATCTACCTTTTCTTGGAAGATTGACAACACTTGGTCCCTACTTCCCTGGGATGCTATTATTTCCATTGAACTCACAGATCTCAGTTTGATGCCATCAATCCCCCTGTCATTCTGATCTATACGGAAAGAAAGAAGAAGAAGAAAAAGAACAGGGGTTGGGTGGGGAGAAAGAAAGAAAGCTCTTCTAACATTATGGAGCTCCTCTTATAAATTTATTTCTTGCAGCTGTGATTAAAAGAGTGTCTTCTAGAATCTATACAATGTGTAAGCAGGTCTTACATAATACATCCACTTTATTATTTCAATCTCCATAAGCTTTTGGATAGTTTCCTTTGTAGTACACTAAGAAAATTTTGGTATTTAATCTTTACTTAATATAGGCCAACTCTGGGTCTATATTTCAGTCAACCAAAAAGCATATTGTTAGGACCATGCCTATCTATTTGTTCTAAAATGCTGTATCTAAAATCCTTGCTTAGTAAACCCATACAAACAAATTTGGTATAATCCAAATTCATATTCTTCTATTTGATCCCTTGATTGTAAGATGTATTTCTACATGATTCTCTAGATTTCTGTCATGTAAATCAGCAAAATAAAACAATTATTTGGCTGGCTATTACATCTTCTTATGGGTCACATTTTATATATTGCCCTTTTGGGCCTGCTAGGGAATGAGTCTGGTTATACAGGCCTAGAAGCAAGGAGAGATTGTGGAGGAGGTCCCGATGAGAATTAGGCAATGCCTTGCAAGACAGGTATTAATATTTTAGGAGAGACCATTACAGGTTTTTCAGGAGGGGAAGGCTAACCTTCCCAGACAGGGGTGGAAGAGCTGCTTCAACTAGCAAAGACGGCTTGGTGGACATTACAGACTTAAGGCCTCAGCTTTATAAGAATCTGCCATATTTGCAGTGCCTAGGTAACTCACAGGGAATAAGTTAATTCCCCTGGAAACTTGTATTAATGTTTTTAGGCATCATTAATTTTATTTTCCAGAGAGTTATTAACAAGGACTGCACTGTTTTATTGACATGGCAAGTTACTCATCAAAAATGATCAGATTCAATGCAACTATTAGATGTTTCCCACACATAATTAGACTCCAGATTTATATATAGTATATATAATTCCATAGTGAGTAAAATTAGTGAAAAATATTTATTTTCTGTTCTTGAATCTAGATAGTAAAACTATTACTACATTTACTATAAGATGATAGAATTTAAGTATTCAAGGGATAGTAATTTGGTTAATTTTTTAGAATAAAATAAAATAATCTATATAAATATACAAATTTCAATTTTTAAATATATTTATCTTAAAAAGATTGAAAAATGAGATTCTAATTACATTGAAATTATGGGACACAATCACCTGTACAATATCCCCCCTAAATAATTTCCAAAAAGGCATGTTTGTGTCTAAGGCAAAATTCTAGCCTTATCCTGATTACCTCAGAAATACAAAAAAAAAAAAAAAAAAAAAAACTAGGAAAGTCTCATCGTAAAATCAAGAACTTATAATACAAAATAGCTTTTAATAGAACATATTTAATTTCCAACTCTATACACTTAAATAAATTCTATTAAACCAGTTCTTTTCTTTAACTCTTGTTGTCACTCAGTGAAAAGTGCTTTCTTCTTAGGCTGGTATTGATGTTAGTTAGGATCATGTCCTGTGAACAGTAGCTAAGATACCGTAAGGCTGTTCAGTAAGATTCAAGGTCTGGGCGTTAGTTATATTTCAGGAAATTTTGGAATTCCCTGAAGTATTAAGGAGCTTTTGTCTCTGGTAATGACTTAGAACTTTTGAAAAAAATTCAGTCACTGAAAAAGTAACTATATTAGTATAGTAGTAATATAAACTGCATATTCATATGTACAGTATATGTACACATATATAGTAGTATAAAAGTAATATGATAGTGTTCTTTTGTTAGTAAGATTAATGAAGACATTTCTTAAATAGAAACTTTGCACTATTTTTAAAAAGGGTCTTATGGAAAAAAAGTTTTATTATTTTCTAAGGGAGAATGTTTATTTCATTTTTTAAAAAAGCTTTATACATACCATACAATTCACCCACTTAAAGCATACAATTCAGTGGCTTTTAGCATATACACAGATTTGTGCAACCACCACCACAGTCACTTTTAGAACATTTTCATTATCCCAAAATAGCTTTTCTTTTAGTAAGAGTCTGCTGGTGACAGAATCCTTGGCTTTGTTTGTCCAAAAACATCTTATAAGATATTTTTCCCTGTGTATGCAATTGTAAGTTGACAATTTTCTTTCATTCCAGTTAACACTGATTGTAGTTGAGACATCTGCTGCTGTGTTGCTCCTTCAAAGGTAATGTGTCTTTTCTCTCTAATGTTAAGATCTTTTCTTGGTCTTTGTGTTCTGCAATTTTATTACAATGTGACTGGTATGTGATAATTTTAAAATAAGTCTACAAATTCTTAGTCAGCCCTTTCTTCATGAAATGGAACCTAATTCTTCTCCCTCTGAGTGTGGGCTGAACCTAGTGACTTCATTCTAACAACAGAATTTGGCAAAATATTACTTCCAAAACCAGGCCAATGTTCTTTTCTGCTTTCTCACTTGGATTGCCACTCTGGGAAAGACAGCTGTCAGGTCATAAGCACACTCAAGCAAGCCCTGTGGAGGGGTCCATGTGGCAAGGCACAGAGGCCTCCAATAAACAGACATATGTGTGAGCCATCTTGGAAGCAGATACTCCAGCCCCAGTCCAGCCTTCAGATGACTACAATCTCACAAGTGACCCCAAGCTAGACCTATTAAGCTAAGCCACTAGTGATTCCTGTCCCACAGCAACTGTAAGATATTAATAAGTATGTGTTATTTTAAGCCTCTGAGTTCTGGGTAATTTGTATATAGAAATTGATAAATGTAAGATGTAAAAATGTTTAAATAAGTTTGCTTATTGGGCTAGAATAAACATAAAAAGAGTGCATAAAATATGTGATATGGTTTGGATATATGTCCCCTCCAAATCTTGTGTGGAAATATAATCCCCAATGTTGGAGGTTGGGCTTAGTGGGAGGTGTTTGGGTAATGGGGATAGATCCTTTGTGAATGTCTTGGTACCATCCCCTTGGTGATAAGTGAGTTCTCACTTTTTCAGTTCATCTGAGAGCTAGTTGTTTAAAAGAGCCTGACCTCCTGCTCACTCTTTCTTTCTCCCTCTCTCTCCATGTGATACACCTGTTTCCCCTTCATCTTCCACCGTAAGTAGAAGCTTCCTGAGACCTAACCAGAAGCCAAGCATAGGCTGGTGTTATCCTTGTACAGCGTGAAGAACCATGAGCCAAATAAATCTCTTTTCTTTATAAATTACCCAGTCTCATCTATTCCTTTATGGCAACACAAAATGGACTAATACAATATGTATACAGTTCAATAAATATTCATAAAGTAAAAATATCTAATTGATCACCACCCAGGTCAAGGAACAGAACAATTGGATATATATTTCTTTCTTTTTAGTAACCTGCTTGAGATTTGCTTGCCTTCTTGAATCTGTGGATTGATTTTCAAAAGTTCTGGAAGATTCTCAGACGTTGTCTTTTAATATTGTCTCTGCTCCATTTTTACTCTCTTTTTTTTCTCCTAGAACTTCAATCATGGGTTATGTTGAATCTTCTCATTCTGTCCTCCATATCCCTCAGCCTCTTGGTTTATATTATTGATCTGTTAATCTCGCTAGGCTGCATTTTGGAAAACTTCTTCAGACCTAGCTTCCTATTTATTAATTGTCTCTGCAGCTTTGTCTAATTCACATATACAAGGTTTTTCATTGCTATAATTCTGTAGTCACTCCTTGTCCATGAGGGATATGTTCCAAGACCCCCAGTGGATGCCTGAAACTGTGAGTAGTAATGACTCCTGCATATAAAATGTTTTCTCCCACGCATACAGAACTATGATAAAGTTTAATTTATAAATTAGGCAAAGTAATAAACAATAATGACTACTGATAAAATGAAACAATTATTAACATATACCAAAATAAGAGTTATTTGAATGTGGTCTCTCTCTCAAAATATCTTATTGTATATAATATTTTCAGACTGCAGTTGACTGCAGGTAACTGAAACCACAGAAAGTGAAACTGTGGATAAGGGGAGACTCTGCATTTTACATTTCCAGAACATCACTTTGGTTCTTTTGTAAATCTGCTTCTATTTCCACATCTTAGTTCTTAAATAATTTTAAAATATTTAAAATATATGACTGATAATTCTGATGTCTGAAGTCTTTGCAAGTCTGATTCTACCATGTTATTTTTTATGTCCTTTGTTCTTGATGCTTTATTCCTTCCTGTCTGGAAAGTTTTCCTGTAAGTTTTTCATTTTTCCTTTTATAATTTGAAGCTCTTGACTCATAATTCATTGCCCTCTTCTTTTGTTCTTTTGTTGCTCATTTCCCACAATGCCATCCTCCTACATAGGGTCAGGGTCCTAGTTGCACTGGTGGGAGGAGTAGGTGCTATGCTCCTTGTATTCATTGGTGGTTAGGAAGCACAGCATAGACTGGCCCAGGTCATGTTTGGAAATGACCTTCCAGGGCCTTCATTAATCCTGGGTCATTGAGTAGGTCCTAAGCTACTCATTTTTCTTGAAACCCTATCAGTGAGAATTATTTGAAAACTGAGATGAATAAGTTCATCCAATGCCACAGACAAACATTCTGCCTCTAGCAGCAATCTCAGGAGATGCAAAGAGCCTTTTCATTCTTTATTCCTAGGAAAGGAAGCCCAGCTCCAGTCCTGCCAACTGTGCAGAGGGAGCCTGGCTCCAGTCCTGACAACTCTGGGCATGTTTGCTTCCAGTCCATTGTGGGAGTCAGAGTCCCAGCCTTGTCTCACTGCTCAGTGCTCAATGAAGCTCTGACTGGTGCAATAGAGAGAGGGGCTGCCTGGGGCTAGGCAGAGTGAGGAAAAGCAGTGCCAGGGGCCTCAAATCTTAAGTGGCCTCAAATTGGGGCTTGGCAAGGCCCATTGTTCCTTCTTTTTCTTATACTATGTACGAGTCCACACAGAACCAGGAAGGGAGCCTCTCCAGCTGTCCTTCAGACTACTGAAAAGCCTAGACCTGGGGGAAGTCTTAAAAGAACTCTCATACCCTGTCTCTATCACCCAAGGGTTTTGAGATGACCACCACTGACCATGGACTGGACCAGAACTTGGACCCAGAAGGTCAACCCTGTGTCTTCCCCACCCCTCCAGCTTCAACATGGCAAGCCCTAAACAGGGATTATTCGTAGTAAGCACCACCTCTGAAGCCACCCTGTCTTGGAGCCTAAACCCACAGCACTGCTTGACCTAGGAAATATTTTACAGATTTCTGCCACATGGGGGAGTTTACTTGTGTTTATTTCTAGAGATTAAAAAAAGTTCAAATACAGATGTACAGACAAAGGCACATTCAGGGAGTTGTTGCTGGCTCTCCTCACTGCCCCTCCCCAAGAACGGTAGAGACCACTCAGGAGACAAGAAGGTGACTTCACTGGAAATTTCAGACATTAGGGAGCAGGGAGTCACTGCTCAGAAGCCAAACTGGAGATGACAGCAACCCAGCCCCCATCTCTGCCCAAGACCATCCACCTACAGGACAGGCCTAATGGGAGCAAGACAGAGACAGGGCACACCTCAGTTGTCACAGGCCTCTTGTTCAGTGGTGGCTTCCACTGTAGAGACTAGGCTGTCATTTGGGCCTTTTAGCCTCCCACGGATCAGGTCGGCAATGGCCCTCCAAGTCTTTTTGTTTAGTTTCTCTAGGTTCTTGCCCGCATCTCTCTTAGGTCCCAATCAGGCTTCTAGAGTACAAGGTTGGCCAGGTCCATCTCCTCAATGACAGGCTGTGCCTTGGCTGCCTACAGCTTCTCCTTCATCTTCTCCTCTACTGCAACTGGTTTAGCCTGGAAACCCTCCTCCTTTTCAGGTCCTCATCCTCTGGGACACGGTTCTGCAGCCTGAATTCCCTGAGCTTCTTGCTTTCCTCCTCCTCTTCTCTGAGCTGCTTGGTCTTTGGCTCCCCATTTTCCTTGTCTCTGTACCTGGTTTTCTCTAGGGCCTTCAGCTGTTCTTTTGCCACAGAGTGTCTTCCTAGCCAGTCCAGGTCCACAGCCGCCTTCTGCTGCCTTTTGCTGCCTTCCTTCAGCCATCGCCATGTTGCCCACACACCCCTCATTTTCTCTCATCTTGTATTACCCAGGCCCAAGGAGAGTAGACAAACAAAGTGCTATTATTTTTTATTTATTTATTTATTTATTTATTTATTTTATTTTATTTTGTTTTATTTATTTTTTTGAGACGGAGTCTTGCTCTGTCACCCAGGCTGGAGTGCAGTGGCATGATCCTGGCTCACCTCAACCTCTACCTCCCAGGTTCAAGTGATTCTCCTGCCTCAGCCTCCCAAGTAGCTGGAATTATAGGCACATGCCACCACGGCCAGCTAATTTTTGTATTTTTAGTAGAGACAGGGTCTCCCTATGTTGGCAGGCTAGTCTTGAACCCCTGACCTCAAGTGACCACCCGCCTCGGCCTCCCAAAGTGCTGGGATTACAGGTGTGAGCCACCATGCCCAACCACAAAGGGCTATTTTTAAAGTTACATTTTGCACCTTGTTGATGAAGAACATTACAAAAAAACAAATGGCTAGCGAACTCTCCCTTAACACTTCAATCCCTTTTTATTATATTCTACATTTCTCAATGTCAATTCAATTAGGAGGAAGAATTATGACTCCATTTTAAAGAATCAATGAGAAGACATGTTTTAAAGAATAAATATAGTACAAAAATATGATGTTTAAAACAACCTTGTAACTAAGATGTTAAATAGTTCTTTTGAATTGGCAGAACTTGAGAATAGAGTTAAGGACTTTAGGAATTTAGAAATTAAATGGAAATATTACCTGGTCCAACCCAATTTTTTTAAAGATATGATTAACTTTCAGCTAAACCTCTTTTTTCTTTATGCTTCTAAACCTTTAGACCAAGGTTTTGCAAACTATAGCCCACACACCAGCTGTCTGTATTTCTAAGTAAAATTTTGTTGGCATATATCCACACCCATTTGTTTAAATATGTCTGCTTTGGCACTGCAAGGGCAGAGTTAAAAAGTGTTGACAGAGAACTTATGGTCTACAAAGCCTGAAATATGTTTCTTACCTTTCAAGAAAACATTATTAGATCCCTGTTCTAGATTCAAGGTTTGCTGGGCTTTTGTATTTAGATAAGTGGTCATCACCAGAGATCACCACTACTAACTTCACTAGTATTTCAAACCAATACCGGCAATCTTTAGTATGCTTATTCTAAAACTATCTGGTCTAAGACATCTCAGCTTGCATTATAACAAAGGATTCATAACTAGTCTTAATGAAATTCTATATGTGTTAAGTGTTTTATAATTTTTTTATTTCTCTATGAAAGTGTTAACATCAAACTATAATAATTAGATGTTAAATTTTGTTTATTGGTCACGTCATTATAAAACTGTTTGAACAAACGTTCAAGATTTTTCTTGGAAAGTTGAGAAGCTTAAGTATTTCCAATGTAATTATATGCATTATTAGTATTTATTGACAAATCTCTTTTTTAGCATATATTGTACAACACAGACCTATGAACAGCCTTCTAAAATGTTTTCAAATTTGACTTCCACTAAAGAAAATTTCCTATAATCACTTTGTTATTTTTCTTCCAAGGATCTTAGAAAGTTGCATATATTCATATGAGTCCTTTGTTATACTTCAGTTTCTCTGTATTAGTTAAGTGTGTTTGTTTTCACATGAAATCAGGGGTACACAGACTAGGCTGTATGGTTAAAGTCAAATAGCAATACGTAGTAGAGCTTAGAACAGGTTAGCTTTATAATTTTTTCAAATGATAACATCCGTTTTGTCAATACAATTCTCATTTTTTCAGATGTGCGTAATAAAGGTAAAATTTAGTATTTTTGAGTACAAATTGACATTGTCAAGAATATAAATTAATGTTATAGCTAGAATTTTATAGCAACTCATCTTTTACTGTATCCTAATGTTTTTGCAATCTTTTTTTCCTAGAATTATGTCACAGCTAATAAATTGACTTGCGGCAGAATTCATAGCATAAAGCCATTTGCCCTGTCACAAATGACAATGAATTCCTATATCAACAGTCCTTAAACTCAATTCAGAAAATAGACTAATGAAAGTAAAGTCATTACAAGATGAGCCATTAAGTTAAAGCATTAGAATAATCTCACCTACTTCTGGTTTTTTGAAGATTCAAGTCCACATGTGTAAATGGACATTTTGCTTCCCAGGCCACAGATATGAAATGGTGCATAAGAAACTGCCTCACTGGGTTAGATCAGGATTTAGCTTTTCTAATAATATCACTAACAGAATGTGGGGCAGAAAAGTTGCCATTTAGAATGGTGATTCAAAAGATCAAAAGCGGAAATGATTATTTAAAACTCTCAATCTGTTGGAATTTTTAGTCAGAACAGGTCTTGTGAATATAAGTTCCATGTGTTTACTACTTACTGTGAAAAATAAGTGGTTACTCTATAGAGTTACAAAACCACTGCTTTAAATTCTAGGAGGTACCCTCTAATATTATGGGCTTAATAAAAAAAAAATAGATGTTTACTCTACCCTTTCATTCATTTTTCATATTTCAGAGCTAAAATTCCATTTGGAGATACTCAAATTAATTCCTCTTATTTTTCAGAGAAAACTTAGTCCCATAGAAGTTAGTGACTTTGTCTAAGTATCAGAGAATAGTGATATATTTGTCCTCTACTGAAATATTCTTATAACTCTTAAGCCTGCCTACTCATGTTTCAAATTGCTTCTCAAGGATTTCCTTGACTTATAATTTATTCAATAACAAATATGTGTTGAAAATGTAGTAGTTGCTTTTATGGAGTTTATGTTTTAGGAAGGAATAACAAAGAATAAACTATAAAACTAACAAATAATATAAATTATATGTGTATAATACACATAATTGTATAGTATGTATATATAGTATGTAAAGAAACATATATATGTAACTTGTATATTACATAAAGAGATGATAAATTCTATTCAAGAACTGCTATAGGGTAAAGAATATGTACAATTGATTAGGTTGGTGCAAATGCAATTGCGGTTTTTGTCATTGCTTCCAATGACAAGAACCACAATTAATTTTGCACCAGCCTAATAAAATGAGAGTATGCTTTATTGGCAAAATGAGAAAATATTTTCCTTGAGAAAATGCGTTGCTTTAGAAAATATATGGAGAAGTTGAGACAATTAGAAATGCAGGTATTTATGCCACAATGCAAGGTGATGGGGTGAGGCATTTAGCTCCTTGGAGCATTAGCAAGGAAGCCAGTATGGCTGGAGTGAGTAAGCTAATGGAGAGTAGTGGGAAAAGAATCCAGAGAAATTATGAAAGTTCACATCATGTAGGGTCCAATAAGCCATTGTAAAAAATGTGGCCATTACCTGTAGGAAATGCGTGGATTTGAACACAGTAGTTACATGACCTACCTGACTTATATTTTTAAAGGTTCACTCTTGCTGCAGCATTGAGAACAGACTGTAGAGTGTAGAAAGTAAAATCAGAAGCAGAAAGACCTTTCAGGAGCTTACTGCAATAGTACAGGAGAGACATAATGGTGACAAGGATTGTAGACATTTTTTAAATGTTTTTAATGTTAAGAACAGATAAGAGCAATAACAGTGTATTCAGTCGTTCAGATGATACTTAAATCTTTGTCAGCAAAGCTTAATGGCCATAATGATTGAGATTTAGATTCTAAGATCAGGCATTCTTGGGTTTACTGTCTCGATGATTGTGTGACCTCGAACACACTGACTTCTATATATCTTGGTTTTTACATTCCTGAAATTGGGATGCTACGATATAATAGTTTTGTGAATCTGCCTTTTCAATTCTGGTCTGTCCTTTAAGTTCTAGTTCTGTATTTCTAAAATTCTTATTGACTCCTGAAATTGTTTATGCCACAAAAGTTGAAGATCTACATGTGCAAATTTAAAAAGCACATACTATGAAAAATAGTGGAAAAGATAGACCTAATATCCTAATAGAAAAGAAACATGAAAAAGAAAAAAAAATTGTTTGGACTACAAGAAAGCAAGAAAGTGACATGATTAAAAAAATCATGAAAGTTTTCTATTTCTCAGAGGCTTCCTGGAGAGACCAGGAAGATGAGAGTCACTGACATGTGGAACAAATATTAACAAATGAGAGACAGGAGGTCACTCAGATCCAGTAGATAAATTGATTCCTACTCTTATTCCATAGAGTACTGCAGACTCAGTGACTTCTTGGGAAAGTCTTAAGTGACCAGGGAAGTAGAAGTATTTTATTATCTAACCAGAGCCAGCTCACTTACAGACACTTTAAATTGGCTTTATCTGTTTTCCTTCCGTACTTATGATTTTCCTTCCCTCTTCCTTCTTTTAGATTATAATCCTCCCAAAAAATTGGTAAATAAGATTATTTCAGGCTCTAAGAAATTCAGACTGTTAATACACTGACCATTGAAACATTTAATTGTTTCTTATTTTAATGAGCACAAACACTGGGATCTTTCACGTGACTCTGTAGTCATGTAATGCCTGGCATCTGCTACTCATTTTGAGTCACCCTTCTCCTTGTTCTTAAAGTTCTGTGTACTCTGATTTCTTTCTTTCTTTCTTTCTTTCTTTCTTTCTTTCTTTCTTTCTTTCTTTCTTTCTTTCTTTCTTTCTTTCTTTCTTTCTTTCTTTCTTTCTTTCTTTCTTTCTTTCTTTCTTTCTTTCTTTCTTTCTTTCTTTCTTTCTTTCTTTCTTTCTTTCTTTCTTTCTTTCTTTCTTTCTTTCTTTCTTTCTTTCTTTCTTTCTTTCTTTCTTTCTTTCTTTCTTTCTTTCTTTTTTTTTGAGACTGCGTCTCGCTCTGTCGCCCAGGCTGGAGTGCAGTGGCATGATCTAGGCTCACTGCAAGCTCCGCCTCCCGGGTTCACGCCATTCTCCGACCTCAGCCTCCGGAGTAGCTGGGACTACAGGCACCCACCACCAGGCCCGGCTAATTTTTTTGTATCTTTAGTAGAGATGGGGTTTCACCGTGTTAGCCAGGATTGTTTCGATCTCCTTACCTCATGGTCTGCCCGTCTCGGCCTCCCAAAGTGCAGGGATTACAGGCGTGAGCCATCGCTCCCGGGCTTCTTTTCTTTTTTTTAGTATTTCAAGTTCTTTCAAACCCCAGAAACTTTATAGCAATTTCTGTGCACTGCTTACCCGACTTTAACCTTCCTACCGCTATAATTTATATTCATTCTGCAGGTCTCAGCGTAAATTTCACTTGTTGAGGGTTTCCTTTATCCTCTATGTCTAGATAAAATTTCCTTGATATGCTCTCATATTATTCTGTACATATTATTCACAAATCTCCTTCTAATTCTAAATAAATAATCTGTGATGCAAGTATTTATCTGTTTAATGTCTGGTACCGAACTCACCCAACTGTAAACTCTATGAAGGAAGATATAATATCTTTTTTCCTTTTTCAGTAGTAAACCCAGTGTTTACCAAAGTCTAACAAGTAGTATACATTCCATGAATATTTAATAAGTGAACAAGTGAGTAAATAACTCAAAAATAAAACTAAAAACTAAAAATATCTTCTTCATATTTTAAAAGTGATGTGACTTGACAAATTAATGACAATGGTGCTTGAAGTGTTATGTAGTAAAAAAGCACAAGAAAATAGACCTCTGTAAGAACTGTGGCATAACTTGGAGAAAGTGTCTGTTTAAAGGTCTGTTAATGCTTCAATAATAGGGCCCAAAGGGATATTACTCTACTGGTTTTATCATTTCTTAATTAGAAAATAAAGCTTTTCTTTCCAAATTCATTAAAGCAAGACAGATTTATGTATCTTAGATGAGTTTGTGAAACATACATGCAAAGTTATGTACCACATAATGATGTTTCAGTCGATAATGGACCACATATACACTGGTGGTCTCAAGATTATAACATCATAGTTTCACTGTGCCCTTTTTATGTTTAAATATGTTTAGATACACAAATGCTTACTATTGTGTTACAGTTTCCTATAGTATTCAATACGTAACATGTTGCGCAGGTTTGCAGCCTAGGAGCAATGGGCTGCACCATACAGCGTAGGTGTGTAGTAGGCTACACCATCTAGGTTTGTATAAGTCAACTCTATGATGTTTGCACAATGACAGAATTGCCTAATGATGCATTCTCAAAATATTGTTGCATGCATTAAGTGATGCATGACTGTATTTAAAATATATCTTGACTTTTGTCTCATATGCCAAATCTGAAATGTTTATTAATTCAATTATAGTTTTAAAAAATAGTGAGTGTATTACACAGAAGGATTAGGAAATAATTTTTCAGGTTAGCAACAAATTTTGCTTGGGTTTTCTCCATCAATTTTCAAAAAGAAGAATTGAAAGAAACATATAATACACAATATCAGTGATTATAGGAAGGGAGATTAAATATCTGAGAAAAAAGTGATTTGTAAAAAATCAATATTTTGGCTCCTATTTTCAATTTTGATTTTATTTTTGATAGGCAGGTTTTCACTTTGTCACCTGGATGAGAATACTGGGATAACTTGGCAAGGAAAATATTGCTATAGGTTAAAAAAAAATAATGTGATCAATATACAATAGAAAAACAGTATGATGGGTAGAATTTTAAAATGGCCACCAATCGCCCTCACCCTTTTATACTCCCCTCTTGTGAAATGTGGACAGAACCTGTGAAAATGCTGTGTTATCACTATCAGGATTATATATTTGCAGATGTAATCAATGTAACAAATCAGTTGATTTGGGAATCAATACAAAGGGTGATTCTGACCTAATCACATAAGCCTTTTAAGCAGATGGGTTGTTTTTGTTTCTGTTTGTTTGTCCAGCTAAACTCAGAAGAGAAAAGCAAACAGTCATATTGCCAACAACCTACACAGAGAGGTGGCCTCTAGTTTCTGAGTGAAGTCTCCAGCTGAGGGCTAGTAATAAAACAAGGACCTCAGTCATACAACCACAAGGAACTAAATGAACCTGAATGAGGACTCAAGGCCTCAGATGAAAATTGTATCCCCAGCTAGCTAAAATATTGATTACAGCCTTGAGAGTTCTGAGACAGAAAGAGTTGTTTCCAACTAAGATATGTCTAAATTCCTAATTCATGGAGACTGTAAGATAATAAATGTATGTTGCTTTTACTTCCTGTGTTTATAGTGGTGTGCAGCGGTATAAAGTAATCTAGGTAGTATACTCTATTTTCTTTTGTCTTTTACTTTTTTCCTAACAAGCAAGCAATATTTTAAGTATTTCAAGCTAATTAACATCTTATGCCCTGGGCATATACCTTGCATATCAGAAAATATAGTAGGCAATGACAAAAGCCAGCTGAAGAAATGAGAATGTATTCTGTAGATTTCTTCCTCAGTGCCATGAGTACAGTTTATTGTTCTTATTTGCCACTTTATTTAAGAACATTTTCTGAGAATCTATGATGTATCAAGTGGTAAGTAGAGAATTGGGGGAAAAAATGGAAAGTCATGGTCATTATCCTCAAGAATCTTAAACTTCAACAGAAAAAGATGGAAAAATTAACCAGGGTTGCAGAAAGACTTGCAGATTAGCTTGAGAAACTCTTTAACAACCTACATCATTCAATGAAATTGAACACTCAAGGGATTAAGTATTTTAAAAGAGAAAACAATCTTCCTTCGTTTGTATTATAAAAATTACATAGAAATATGAAATTGGCTCATCATTCCATCTCCCAAGTCTCCTTTTCAATGTCACACATCCTCAAAAATCTGAGATTTTCCTCTCAGGATGAGTATAATTGGTGATTAATATGGTGTTAACTATTCATCTTCATTCATGACTCAGCTGCTGAATGCTACGTTTTAGGAGCCTGGACTGTTCTCATAGGAAATAGTCTTGGAGATAGAGATGTATCTTAAAGGATCACATGAGCACCCTCAGAATGCCCACCCACAAGAAAAGGCTAATCCTTTCACTGCGGCTCAGCAGAAGCAAACCTACTTCTAACTAGTTCATTCTTCTGCAAATTATTCCATCAGCTAGTCAGAGGATTATCTTTCAGAGTTGGTTCCACCAATATACAATCAGCAGTAGTAGGAGTTTAATGATTGTTTAGACAGGACAAGGAGTTAATTTGTATTACTGAATATTCTTGAGGCTATCTTTTGCTGTCCCATCAAGCTGTCTCAGATTTATTGTACACCAAAACATCTTCACTGTATACATTAAACCTAGTCCATGTGATTTTAATACCTTTAATTTCTCAAGAAATGATATTTATAACAGTATTCTTTGGAAATGATCCCATACAGTATAAATCCAGGTTTTTCTCATCTCTTCATGATGCCTGGCAGAGGTGGTTAAAAAAGAAATGGAGTTATACAGGCCTGTCGGTATCCTATGAGGACATCAACTTTCAGTGAGACAGTACTCCGTTCTGTAATAAGCTTCAAAGTAGGTAGCTCACTTATGCAAAACAGAAAAAAAAACTTTTCTGAGATCATATCCCACCACTCATCAGGTTCAGTGCTTGTGTAGCAAAAGAAATGTGGGCCAGATTTTAGGACATACCTGCACTAGTCTTGGTGGCAGCCCCAGACAGAGAAGAAACCAAAAACACTTCATAGAGAAGATGGTATTTTAATTTAGTCAAGAAAGTTAAGTAGTAATTTGGATGAGGGAAATAGAAAACCCGTGGTCTAGAAAAAGAAAAAAAAAAGTGCAAATGTTTGGAGGTTTGAGAGAGTTAATTACATTCTTAAACTTGGGAAAATGTTAGTTGACTCTGGCTAGAACAGATGGTTTTTCTGGGGTAATGGTAAGATATGAGGTAAGATGCATGCGGCAGGGTCATAGCTTGTGCAAATCTGTCACTTGGGACAAATATATATATATATATATATCAGTAAACATGCAGATATTCTGGATAGTCATACAATAACAGCTAATTTGCATATGTAATCAGAGTATCTGCTGTGGTATAGTGAGAAGGAACACTAAGGAAGGAAGGAATTCCAAGTACTAATTTCAACAACCAGAATGGACAGACAATTTTTAGTAGAACGTGTTCACAGTTACCCTAATTGTTGATGCCTGAATTCCAAAGAGAGGGATTATGATATGAAACATGAAACAAAAAACTAAACTAGGCACATATAGAATTAGCAGACTCAGCATCACTGGCACTGGTAACGATAGGTTGTCATAATCCTTTTCAAGATTATGAGCCTAAGAGGAAATATCCCAACATGGAAGGAGAGAAGTGGAATATGTTAGATACCACATGGCAATTGATGGGAGTATGCTCAACAGAACAAGGGAAGTGTGATTTGGGGATTCTGGGAAGTAGTTATCACAGATAGATCCCTATGAGAGAGCTGAGATCTAGTAAAAGAAATTCTAGTTTGTAACTGTGGTCTTGATTGCACCTGCAAATCACTATGGCCAGGGGAAACACGTGCCTGATTTGGACCAGAAAGTTCTTCAGAATCTCCAAGTATTTCATATTAGCTGTAATATATTCCAGGTAACGGAGATTCTTCAGATGATATATAAATAATATATTCATTTTTAGGTTTTTCAAATCAGAATATGAGAACTTTATTAAGGAATATTAAGGAGATGGGATAAGATTTTGTGTCAAGGTCATGATGTTAATAGAAACTGTAGTCCTATAGAATATGAGCAAATTTATTATGAGCTCTTTTATGCCATTTATTGACAATTTTGTTTAGTATTAGATGTTGAACAGAATAGAAATACAGCTAGTATACCTGTGGTAGATGTAATAGGTCATGTCCTTAGTCTTAGGCAAAAATGATGCATTTCCTCAAGACTGACATTGCTTATTGAATTATACGATACAGATTTTCAGCCTACCTATATCACAGTCATCTAAGTTGCATACTAAATTACAGATTTCTGCTTCACAAACCAGTGTACATGAATTAGACGTTCTGGGAATAATTTCAGAAAATCCTATTTTAAACAATCCCCTCAAGTAATTTTTTTAACGAGCATAAGTTTTGAACCATGGAACTAAGCTCAAAATTCCATGCAAGTTGGAGAGGGAATATCATGTCCCTCAGGTTTACTAGTATTTCTGTAAATACTAGCATATGCTGTCTATTCAAACATATTTGTTCAGGGAATTCGTACAATCAATAGAACAAGAAAAGTAAGTGATATCTTTTTGCCTAGACTCTTTCCAAATATACAGAATAAGACTTGGAAGACCTGCAGATATACAAATGCACAAATTCATTTATTCATACCAGCTTTGTATTTTTCAAGGCCACTGCTATGTCTTCCTAGTTATAAAATAAAAACTTTGAAATGGCAACAAGATAATGTTGGCTTTTAGAAAGTTGGCAAAACTTAAAATGAAACAGGTTTTAGTGAGTTTGTGAGAAAACCCTTCTTTCTTACATGGTTATTCCAAAGGGCAATCTGGAAATATTAATCAAAAGTGAAAAAATGCATATCCTTTGAATTAATTATTCCATTTATGGAAATTAGACATAATTGAACAAGTATGCAAAGGTGTAGATACAAGGATTCCAGTGCATAATTGTCTATAATAGGAACAAATCAGAAATAACCTAAGTTCCGAATAAGGGTGTATTGGAGAAATGGATAATGATACATTCATAATTCTGAAAAGTTTAGAGTTACTACAAAAATAACAGATTGTATTCTGATATAGATTTATAATAACTATTCTTTTTTTGTAAAAATGTTACTGACTGGCATATATAGCATAACACAATGTACAAAATATATATTTTAAATGTTCATGGTCTTTATATTTACAGAAAATACCTGAAAGCCTACAATAAATCTGGTAATAACAGTTATCTCTGTTGAATGTGATTGCTAGTGACCAAGATAGGTACATTTACATTTTACTACTTTTATAATTATTTGATTTTTTATCTTCAGGCATATATTACTTTTATAATAGCAAATTAATACATTGTTTTGATGATGTATACCAATATGTACAGGAACCCCAACATTTTACCATAGATAGCTTTCAGATGTGGAAAGAGATTTATAATAAAAATAATTCCCTATATAACACTGTGAGAAAAGTAAGGTAAAGAGACAGCATTTTTTCCTATGTCTAAGATATAGGTATGTGAATATAGGTGGTGATATAGAAAACTATTGATAGATATATGCAAAATATTAATAGCAATTTATTTTGGGTAATGGGGTGCCAGTAATTTTCACTTTGTTTATATTTCTTTTGATTCCTAAATCTATGAAGATAAATTAATGGGACATTCTCATTTTGTTTTAAATAACTGATTTAAAGTATTTGTATATTTATAATACTCTTCGCTTCTAAATTGATCCAGTCTATTTTCATAAGGAAAAAATTCATCTGCTGTTTTATTTTAAAACTCCAGGTATAGCTAGATGAATATTAAATTTACATCAATTAACACTTAAACTATTAATTGAAATCCAGTTAAATTTACTCATTATTTTTAGAAATTAAATATATTTCATATAATTTATATCCTAAATAAATATTAACAAAAATGCATAACATTTTCTATTACTCAATTTTAATATTATTTGTCAATTAGATTTATTTCTGTCATAATCATTAAAAGCTAATGCATTTTAGTATTCTAATAGGATTTTGTTTCAAGCCAATGCTGAAATACACAATTGATTCTCTCACTGGTTTTCTCATCATTCAGTGGGTCAAATAGTTAACTAGAGTAGAATCACTCTTAATTGCTATCATCTGTCAGTAGTTAACCCACCCAGATTTTCCAAGGCTACTGTCAGATTCTTGAATTAAAAGAGAACACCAGTGACTAATCAATTATTGTTTAAGCAGCCATCAAATATTCTAAGATAGGAAGAAGCAAGTAATTTAGGAAACAAAATTAAAAAGAATCACGATATGTTATTGCTCATATAAGATAATTTTCATAAGGCTAGCACTTAGAATACAAGTATGCCATTAGTGATATAGATCACACCAATTTCAATAAAAAGTATCATTGGTCTTCTAATATATATATATAGTTATTTTATTTTCTAAATCAAAAATGTTCATGTACATAAAAAGTCAATTTTCTTTTCTTTAGTTGTTTTACAAAAACATTAATGAAAAATCTTTAGGCAATGTTTTAGAACCTTGCCAAAATGTGGGGTGGCTTTTCTTCAGTATCATACTTTGAACCCTTTAACTGCAAAGATATGCAACTTTCAAGAACTAAGAGAATACCAATCAAAGGTTTTCTCCTGTCTAGTTTTTGGTTTTCCAAGACAGTCCCAACAACACAGTATTCTTTAAAATGTGTGACAATCCAGGACCCCAAGCCACTGTACTCACTCCTACAAAAAGGCAGAGGCTAAGAGCTCATAGCCGAGTTCTCAAAGTGTGACTGAACTTATGCTACAAGGATGTGAATCCTTTTATGGCTACCCCATTGGAACATTCAGTCGTGATTCTCTTATACTATGCAAAGTATATACGAGAATGATATCCCTTCACAACCTTTGATCTCTTCTGCTTACTAGAAACTATGTGACTCTATTATCTCATGGAAACATTACAAATGAGGTGAGGATAAATTTGGTACAAAAATAATTTTCCACACTAAATTTGAAAACATATTTTTCTTCTCTTTAGGCAATACACATAATTTGCTCTCTTGGAAGAGTTATACAGATTTTAGAAGGGTTATTTTAAAGAGAAAAAAGGGTTTTATTTTCATGAATATGTTTTTTAAAAGTATTAGGTTGGTGCAAAGTAATTGTGGTAATTAAAAATAATGGTAAAAAAATGCAGTTACTTTTGCACCAACCTAATATATTCACTGTATGATGAGTATTAGGAAGCTCTTTAAGTACCGTAAGTGGAGAATTGGTCAAGGATTCTTGATAGCTGTTAGATAGTTAACAAATTGCATTTATTGAAAAAAACAAAAAATAATAAATTCATTAACGTGGTCTATAATCATTCCAAATGTATTTTGGCTATGCAAATGGAAGTTGGAAACAACATTGAGGCTGTAAAATGGTGTAGTTGTTGGTGTTGGCCCTTAGAATGTGACGGTTAAGAACATAGATTTGTGTTTCATAAAATAACTGGGAAAAGTTGTGTGTACATCAGAGGTAGGGATTTTGGGGGCCATTTTCAAATTCTACCTATAACACATATATTATCTAATTTAGATGTCATAATGACTATTCAAGCAAGCCGTTAGTATATCTTTTTATTATGTAGAAAATAGAGAGGCTCACTGCATGTTGTAACATTTTGTAAGGTTTTATGAGCATGGTTTTGGCTAGAGTCCTGCTTAAATACACCGTTACTAAATTCTGAGATAGTGGAGACTTAACGGAGAACTGGGGATTATATAGACCTATAAAAAGTGGAAGTATTTAATTACACAGAGAAAGATGATGGCATTCCAGGTGAAAAAAATAACATAAGCAATAGGACAAGGATAATAAAAACCAGGATTATTTTATAAGAATGAATAGCCTTCCAACTGTAGAAAAGAAGTCATGTATGGATAAAATAGTGAGTGATATTAGAGGTGTTTGAAGCCAAATGTAAATGGTCTCCCATTCTAGACTAAAGAGTTTGCCCTTTGTCCTGAGAACAGGGTTTTAGGGATTCTACCAATGATGATGAACATTGGAGCCCAATTTCCCCTTTAATTAATTACAGTTACCCAAAAGAGATCAAGAGCTAGAGCAGGCCACTAGAATGACCACATCCAGAGTTATGCACCCAACTTCAGTTACAGTAAAGAATTCTCTGCTTCTGCCTATCATGTAGTTCTACCAGGGCTAGTTTGTTTGTATTTTATAATTACTTAGATTCCCTCACTTTGGGTTCTTAAAACATACATGTAGTCATTCATTTATTTAAATAACATTTACTAAGCTACTTGTCTATGCCAAGCACTGATGAATGTTTTATCTTTGACCTTCAAGATTTAGAAAAGTGTATAGAATGTGGTAAGTACTCTTTTTACACAATATATGAATATAGTAACTGGGACTTATTCTGCACTTATATAATATCTGTATCCATACCACTTGTTAGGGGAAAACATGGTTCATGCCCTTGGATAACTGGAGAAATATTACAAACACACAGGAAATAACTAAGAACAGTTTAACCTGTGAGGTACTAAAAATATAAGTATGACATATAATATTATATGAATTCTGAAAAGGAGGAGCTGAATTGGGCAGGATTTACCAGCAAAGGCCCCAACAGGGTTAACACTTAAATTGGGATCTTAAAGACGAAAAAAACGTAGCTCAATCATCAAGAGCAATTCAAAAATCCATTTAGGAAGGGGAAATTAGTGACACAAAATTGTGTGTTACTGAGGATAACCTAGTCTGTCTTAATATCAGATATTTAAATAAATATTTTCCGTGATTGCGGGATTTAAAAATCAGAATGATAGGAAAGTGCCAATCTCATCTTAAATTGTTATTTTCTGGGATGTCTTTGACAGCATTAATTTATGTGTAGCACATATTAATCCTGCCTCTAGAATGCCATGTGATATGGTTTGGCTGTGTCCCCACCCAAAATCTCATCTTGAATTGTAATCCAAATTGTAATCCGCATTGGTTGGGAGAGGGACATCATCAGAAGTGATTAGATCATGGGGCCAGTTTCCCCAAGCTGTTCTCATGATAGTGAGTGAGTTCTCATGAAATCTGATGACTCTATAAGGGGTTTTTCCCCACTTTGCTCTGCACTTCTCTCTCCTGCCACCATTTGAAGAAGAATGTGTTTGCTTCTCATTCTGTCAAGATTGTAAGTTTCCTGAGGCTTCCCCAGCCATGAAAAACTGTGAGTCAATTAAACCTCTTTTCTTTAAAAATTACCCAGTGTCAGGCAGTCATTTATAGCAGCCTGAGAACAGACTAATACAGTAAATTGGTACTGAGGTAGGGAAATGCTGCTGTAAAGATACCCAGATGTAAGGAAGTGACTTTGGAACTGGGTAACAGGCAGAGGTTGGAACAGTTTGGAGGACTGAGAGAAGATAGAAAGATGTAGGAAAGTTTGGATCTTCCTAGAGATTTGTTGAATGGTTTTGACCAAAATGCTGATAGTGATATGGACAATAAAGTCCAGGCTAAGGTGGTCTCAAATAGAGATGAGGAAATTCTTGTGAACTGGAGCAAAGGTGACTCTTGTTATGCTTTAGCAAAGAGACTGGTGACACTTTGCCCTTGCCCTATAGATCTGTAAAACTTTGAACTTGAGAGAGATAATTTAAGGTATCTGGTGGAAGAAATTTCTAAGCCGTGAAGTGTTCAAGAGAAAGCAGCATAAAAGTTTGGAAAATTTAAGGCCTGATGATGCAATTGAAAAGAAAATTCTCCCCTCTGTCTGGGGAGAAATTCAAGCCAGCTGCAGACACATGCATAAGTAATGAGGAGCTGAATGTTAATTACTAAGACAATGGCGAAATGTTTGCAGGTCATGTCAGAGACCTTCACAGCAGACCCTCCATTCACAGGCCTGGAGGCCTAGGAGGGAATAATGGTTTTGTGGTCCAGGCCCAGGCACCCCTGAGATGTAAAACCTCGGGACATGGTGCCCTGTATCCCAGCTGCTTCAGCTTCAGCCATGGCTAAAAGGGGCCCAGGTACAGCTCTGGTTGCTACTTCAGAGGGTGCAAGCCCCAAGCCTTGGAAGCTTCCATGTGGTATTAACCCTGTAGGTGCACAAATGAAAAGAACTGAGGTTTGGGAACCTCCAGCTGCATTTCAGAGGATGTATGGAAATGCCTGGATATCCAGGCAGAAGTTTGCTGCAGGGGCAGAACCCTCATGGAGAACTTCTGCTAGGGCAGTGCAGAAGGTAAATGTAGGTGCCCCCACAAAGAGTCTAAACTGGGACACTGCCTAGTGGAGCTTTGAGAAGAGGCCCACAGTCCTCCAGACCCTAGAATGGTAGATCCACTGACATCTTACACCATGCACCTGGAAAAGCCACAGACACTCAATGATAGACTGTGAAATCAGTCAGCAGGCCAGCTGTACCCTCCAAGGCCACAGAAAAGAGCTGCCCAAGATCATAGGAATCCACCTCTTGCATCAGTATGACCTGGATGTGAGACATGGAGTCAAAGGAGATCATTTTGGAACTTTAAGGTTTAATGACTCCCCTATTGGATTTCAGACTTGCATAGGGTCCGTAGCCCCTTCATTTTGACCAATTTCTCTCATTTGGAACAGGTATATTTACCCAATGCCTGTACTCTCATTGTATCTCGAAAGTAACTAACTAGCTTTTGGTTTTGCAGGCTGTAGGTGGAAGGGAGACTTTGGACTTAGACTTTTGGGTTCATGATGAAATGAGTTAAGAATTTGGGGGATTGTTGGATAGGCATGATTGTGTTTTGAAATGTGAAGACATGAGATTTGGGAGGAGTCAGGAGCAGAATTACATGGTTTGGCTCTGCGTCCCCACCCAAATCTCACCTTGAGTTGTAATCCCCATAATCTCTACTTGTCAAGGGTGGGACCAGGTGGAGATAACTGAATCATGGGGGTAGTTTTCCTCATGCACTTCTCATGATAATGAGTAAGTTTCATGAGATCTGATGGTTTAATAAGCATCTGGCATTTCCCTCTCTTCTTGCACTCCTTCTCTCCCCTGCCACCCTGGGAAGAGGTGCCTTCCTCCAAGATTGTAAGTTTCCTGAGGCCTCCCCAGCCATGTGAAATTGTGAGTCAATTAAACCCCTTTCCTTTATAAATTACCCAGTCTCAGGCAGTTCTTTATAGAGAAGTGAGAACAAACTGATACAACATGAGATGTCTTTTCAACAATGGAATTAAAGAAAAATAATATTTAAGAACTGCAAAATTAATGTGATAATTATACTACTTTATTATTGTGATTTTATTTTCAATAGTTCATGTGAGCTTTTATCTAGACTACTAATTTACATCCTATAAATTTACATATCCAGTCACATTTATTAATAGGAAAATAGTTGAGGAAGTACAGCTGACATTTTTCTCTTTAAAAAAAATGTGGTGAAATAAAATGTTTTCTGGTAAAATATAAATTAGGTCATTTATATTGCTTACTTGTTTGGAAAAGAAAGGCCAACCAAAGAACAAAACAAAGCTATTTATTACATATAAGGGAAAAAATCAAATAATACTTACATTTCTCATAGCTATATTTAATGGTTAAAAAATGATGGGAAAGTTTATGAGATCCTCAGGAAAAACCAATCTATTAAAGCTAGTAACTGTGTAACCAATCAAGTTGGTAAATTTAACAAATCAAACAAACTTAAAACATTATATTAAATGAAATAAGCCAGCCACAGAAATACAAACACTGTACAATGTCACTTATATGTGGAATCTAAAAAAAGTGATCTCTTAGAAGTAGAGAGTAGAATGGTGGTTTTCAGAAATAGCTTGTTGGTGAGAAGGGGTTGGGAAGATGTAAGTCAAAGGCAATAAAATTTTAGTTAGATAGAATGAGTAACTTTAAGAGATCTGTGGTACAACATGGTGACTATAGTCAATAACAATATATTTTATTCCTGAAAAATTCAGAGTGGATAGATATTTATTGTTCTCACCACAACAATGACCACTATATAAGGTAATGCATATGTTACTTAGCTTGATTTAGCCATTTCACAATGTATATTCATTTCAAAGCATCATATTATGTATTATAAATATATACAATTTTATCAATTTAAAAAAAATTTAAAAATACACAAACTGTAGAGAAAATATAACTTTGAAATTTTTAAAATAAGCTATTGGGTGTTGAAATTCTACAAACCAAAATACAGAGAAGTCATAACAAACATTGAATCTTTTTAGATATATAAATAAGGTTAATAATTGGAAGTTAGGAATACAGAAAAATGTAAAAGTTACAAATATTGATAATAGAGCTATTAAGAATATAGAAAAATGTAAATGTTACAAATTTTGGTAATGTAGCTGTCTATTAACAAAAATTGAGAGGAAGAAAGAGAAACATGGGAGAAACATAAGGATGCTGTTCTTCTCATTATATATAATTGAGTACTAAAGGTATTATTATAGATTATAAATCCAGAAATAATAGTTTACACATATAAAGATGTAGAAGTAACCAGTAATATGAAAGTAACATTGTTTTATTTTTGTAGCAATATTTATATACAACACTTTTATGATACCATTTATATATGTAAGAACAAAAACTTGAATAATGATAGTGTATTAGGGTTCTCAAGAGGGGCAGAACAAATAGGATCTTTGTATATAAGAAAGGGAGTTTATTAATGAAAATTGACTCACACAATCCCAAGGTAAATTTCCAAGATACGCCATCTGCAAGTTGAGATGCAAGGAAGCCAGTGGTGGATCAACCTGAGTCTCAAAACCTCAAAAGTAGGGAAGCCGACAGTGCAGCCTTCAGTCTGTGTCCAAAGGCCCTAGAGCTCCGGGAAAACCACTGAAGTAAGTCCAAGAGTCCAAAAGCTGAAGAACTCGCAGTCTGATGTTCGAGGGCAGGAAGCATCCAGCATGGGAAAAAGATGAAGGCTGGAAGACTCAGCAAGTCAAGTCCTTCCACTTTCTTCTGCCTGCTTTATTCTAGCCACACTGACAGCGGATTAGATGGTGCCCACCCAGATAAAGGGTGAGTCTGCCTCTCCCAATCCACTGACTCAAATGTTAGTCTCCTTTGGCGACACCCTAATGGACACACACAGGAACAACACTTTGCATCCTTCAATTCAATCAGTTGACACTCGATATTAACCATGACAAGTCCACCCCTTGTCAATTTGAACCCATGCACATCTCTTAAAATCATAAATAATCTTTAAAGACTATAATATGGTTATAATTATACCTAACATAATACAGCTATCCTTCATACAACTGGAAGCACACTATTTCTTAACCTAAATGTTATTACATAGAGTTAACAACACTTAACTGCTGATACGAAGTCAATAAATCTTACGTCACATGATAAAGGAAAAAAAGAAAACAAAATGAAGATATTTTCTTAGTACACATGTATACAGGAATAAACATGTTCATAACAAAATAAGGAGGAAATACTCATGAAAATTACAGTTCTTGTTTCTGCAACTGGTCACATGGTTGTAGCTGGTATTAATGACTACATTCTTCTACAACCTATTCTGTATTCCCTTTGCCTTCAGCAAGCACCTCAGCAGGTCATCGTTTTTTACCTGGTGGAGTGGTCCAAACCTTCATTCCTGAAGGGTCTGGGCCATTTGTAGTCCTGTCTTGATTGGGCTGTTGTAGTTTCCCATTGACCTTAATCACAGAACACGGTAATACTAAAAGATGCTGTAAGGGATCTCCTGTATTCCACACATACTCTTCCTTACCTCCGTTGTGGAGTAGTAGACTGAATTCATCTTTAAAGTCTGGGTCAATCACCCCAGCCAACACTATAACTCCCTTCTTAGCCTGTTGATTTAGAGGCAGGAGGAGCCCAAAGTGGCCAGGTGGTAATCTTAACTACCAGTTTAATGGAATCATTCTTGTGTCTTCTGGTGGTAGCATTCCTTCGTCTGGAACTAAGACCTCTAGGTCCACAGAATGTAATGTTGAAGGAATAGGAAGCAAAAATTTTGCTAGTTGGTCACTACGGGTGATGGTGATGGTGGGTGCTGCCACTTCCACTTCCACCCCTTGATTCATGGACCCATGAATCCTGACTATGCGAGAAACAGAGCCATTTATTGGATGCTAATTCAGAGCATACATAGCCTTCTGGAGAACTTTGCCCCATCCCTGCAAAGTATTGTCACCTAGTTTGTGTTGTAATTGTGACTACAAAAAGCCATTCTGCCATTCTGTGAATCCAGCTGCTGCAGTATTATGGGGAACATGGTAAGACCAGTGAATTCCATGAGTATGAGCCCACTGCCACACTTCTTTAGGCATAAAAGTGAGTGGCTTGGTCAGGGGCAATGCTATGTGGAATATCATGACAGTGCATAAGGCATTCTGTGAGTCTTGGCAGAAGCATTGCATGCTAGTTGGCCAACCCATATCCAGAGTAAGTGTCTAATCCAGTGAGGACAAACCATTGCCCTTTCCATGATGGAAGAGGTCCAATATAATCAACCTGCCAACAAGAAATTGGATAATCACCCTGAGGAATGGTGCCATATCGAGGTCTGTGTTGGTCTCTGCTGCTGGCAAATTGGGCACTCAGGGGTGGCCATGTCCAGGTCAGTTCTGGTGAGTGAAAGTCCATGTTGCTGAGTCCACGTGTAACCTCCATCCCTGCCATGATGGCCACTTTGTTCATGGGCCCATTGGGTGATGACAGGGATGATAATCTCATCTTAAGTTGTAGTTCCAATAATCCCCACATGTCATAGATGGGACCTAGTGGGAGGTAATTGAATCATGGGGACAGCTACCTCCATGATGTTCTCATGAGTTCTAGTGAGTCAGTTTTCATGAGATCTGATGGTTTTACAAGGGGGTTTTTCCCCCGCTTCACTCTACACTTCTCCTTCCTGCCACCATGTGAATAAGGACATGTTTGCTTCCCCTTCTGCCATGATTGGACATTTTCTGAGGCCTTCCCAGCCATGCTGAACAGTGAGTCAACTAAACCTCTTTCCTTTATAAATTACCCAGTCTATGGTATGTCTTTATTAGTAGCGTGAGAACAGACTAATTCACCAAGCTTATGAAATAACTATTGAACAAAAATGTTGGTTAAGTAGAAATCTTTTTTTTCTGCTCTAACAAAATGTCACAGATTGAGTAATTTATAATAAACAGAAATTCATTGTCTCATGGTTTTGTAGGCTGAGAAGTCCACAAGGGGCTGGCATTTGTCAAAGGCCTGCTTTCAGAAGGGCAGATAGAGGGTTAGATAGACAGGGAGAGGGCAAAAATCTACTTCTCTGATAAGCAATCTATTACTGGGATAATACTGATAGTCCATTTATGAGGGTGGAGCCCTCATGACCTAAACACCTCTTAAACGTCTTATCTCATAATACTGTTAACAATTGCAACTACATATTTATATGAGTTAAGAGAGAACAAATACTTAAACTGTAGCAATCTATAATCATAAAATAGAGAATACATCTCCTATTTTAATTACTCATAAAATATTCACATAAATCCATGGAAAGAAAAGATACATTTACAAAATAAGAAATGTATAAACTGTTTTTCTTGATGACAATGCAGTAAAATAAAAACATAATAATTACTAAAGGGTGTCTTTTTATTAAATTATTTTAATAAAAACCACAGAAAACCTGATTATGTAAAAGATCAATACCATACAGAAATGTACATATACAGTAAGTCTAAGAAAAAAGAAAACAAAATAATAGCTACACATGATAAAATACACAATGTAACTGAATATTATACACAGTTTTCAACAAGTAAACTTGGAGTTCTTAATGAAATTCATAATTAGTAAATAGAAACATTAATTCCACTAAGAGTAGTGGAAATTAAATTTTCATCCTCCTATCTATGCACCTATCTCAAATAATTTTGTAGGTTAAACCTACCAGTCTATAAATAAAAACAATTCTTACAACATTTATTTCAAAGCATAACAAAAATTAAAAGAATTTGAGTTAATCCATACCAAAATTAGATAAAGAACAAACTGTAATGATATGTGTGCAAATTTTTATGTATATGCAAACATTCTGAATAAATTTAAAATCTTAGAATTTCAAAATCTCTTTTACCTAGCAACTGGAAATCTATCAGCTCTAAAATTCTATTTGTGTTGTTGCAAAACATTTTCTGCTAACTTTTTAAAAATTTGAAACATTATTTTTAATTGACAAAAATTGTATGTATTTATTGCATGTAATGTGCTGTTTTGATATATGTATGCATCATGAAATAATTAAATCAAGCTAATTAACATTTTAGTCCTCTCACATACTTAGCATTGTTTTGTATTGAGAACATTTCAAACTACTCTCTTAGTAGTTATCAAGTACATAATAGATTGTTAACCATAGTCATCATGCTGTACAATAGCTCCGCAAAATATTTAAGTGAAATCATGTGATATTTGTCTTTTTTGTCCTAGCATAGGTCACTTACCATATTGTCCTCCAGGTTAACCCATGTTGTTCAAAATGGCAGTTTTCCTTCTTCTTTAGGCTGAATAGCATTCCATTGTACATTTATAACACATTTTCTTTATCCTTTTATCTATTGATGGACACTTACGTTGATTCCACATCTTGGCTATTATGACTAGTGCTGTAATGAACATGAGAGTGCAGAAACCTCTTTGACACACTGATTTTACTTTATTTGAATACATATCTGAAAGCAGAATTGCTGGATCATATGATAGTTCTACTTTTAATTTTCTGGGAAACCTCCATACTGTTTTTTTTATATGACTGTACTCATTTACATTACAATAGTATGCAAGAATTACCTTTCTTCCATGTCCTTCCCAACATTTGTTGTCTTTTGTCTTTTTGATAATAGTCATTCTAAGAGAAGTGAGAAGATGTGTCATTGTGGTTTTAATTTGCATTTCTCTGACAAACTATGTTTAACATTTAAAAAATATAACTGTTGGCCATTTGTATATCCTCTTTGGAAAAATGTCTGTTCAGTTCTTCTGCCCATTTTAAAATCAGATTATTTGTTTTCTACTATTAAGTTTTTTCATTTCTTTGGTTTCTAAATTGTAAATCCATAGCATACACACTCAAGCCTTGTATTAGTCTGTTCTCATGCTGCTAATAAAGACATACCTGAGACTGGGTAATTTATAAGAAAAGAGGTTTAATTGACTCACAGTTCCACATGACTGGGGAGGCCTCAAAATCATGGCAGAAGAGCAAGGGATATATTACATGGCCGTAGATGAGACAGAGCCTGTGTAGAGGAATTCCTCTTTATAAAACCATCAGATATTCTGAGACTTATTCACTATCACGAAAACAATTCGGAGAATACCTGCCCCCATGATTCACTTATCTCCCACAGGGTCCTTCCAATGACGTATGGGAATTATGGGAACTACAATTCAAGATGAGATTTGGGTAAGGACAGAGTCAAACTATATCAGGCCTTGATGACTACAGCAACTTCAATGATTGGTCTCTTTCCTTCTAGTCTTTCATATCTCCAATCTCTCCTACACATTCCTTTCTGAACAACCTTCTTGAAACAGTTTTCTTTTTCACTCTTTTCTCACCTGTGCTCAAAAATTTTTCTTATCTCTTCACCAACTGGCACTTAAAATGTCATTCAGTTTGCTATGACTTATAATTATAGCTTTATTTCTTAGGTCCCATCCAGAAAACTGTAAACATCAACTGCTTTTTACTTTTCTCTGAAAAGTTCTTGAATAGTCTGAGCACTGTGGATTTCTTTAGCTTAGTGGCATCACCTGGAATGCTTTATTTCTTTCTCTCTGTCTTTTCAAACCCTTCTGACAGTTACGATTTACCTTAAATCTTATAACTTATGAAAAAAATCCCACAATACCCCCAGTTGTTGTATTAGCCTATTCTCACACTGCAAATAAAGACATACATGAGGCTGGGTAATTTATAAGGAAAAAATGTTTAATGGACTCACAGTACCACATGGCTGGGAAGGCCTCACCATCACGGGAGAAGGTGAAGGAGGAACAAAAGGCACATCTTACATGGCAGCAGGCAAGTGAGCATATGCAGGGGAACTGCCCTTTATAAAACCATTGGATCTCATGAGACATTCACTATCACAAGAATAGTTGGGAAACCACCCCACCTCCATGATTCAATTACCTCTCACTGGTCCCTCCCAGAACACATGGGGATTGTAAGAGCTACAATTCAAGATAAGATTTAGACAGGGACACAGCCAAACCATATCATTCTGCCCTGGCAGCTCCAAGATTTCATGGCCTCATATTTCACAACTAATCATGCTCTCCCAACAGAGTCTTAAGGAATTTTAGCATTAACTCAAAAGTCCAGTTCGAAATCTCATCTGAGACAAGGCAAGTACATTTCACCTATGAGCCTGTAAAATCAAAAGCAAATTAGTTAATTCCTAGATATAATGGGGTAAAGGCATTGGGTAAATATACCCATTCCAAATGGGAGAAACTGGCCAAATGAAGGGGCTACAGGCCCTGTGCAAGTCCACAATCTGATAGGGCAGTCATTAAACCTGAAAGCTCCAAAATGATCTATGTTGACTCCATGTCTCACATCCAGATCATGCTGATGCAAGAGGTGGGTACCCATGGTCTTGGACAGCTCTGCCCCTGTGGCTTTGCAGGGTACCTCCTAGTCCTAGGTGCTTTCACAAGCTGACATTGAGTGTCTGCAGCTTTTCCAGGTGCACGGCTTAAGCTGTTGTTGGATCTACCATTCTGGGGTCTGGAGGACATTGGGCCTCTTCTGAAAGCTCCACTAGGCAGTGCCCAAGTGGGTCTCTGTGTGGGGACTCCCACCCCACATTTCCCTTCTGCACTGCCCTAGCAGAGATTCTCCATGAGGGCTCCACCCCTGCAGCAGACTTCTGCCTGGACATTCAGGTGTTTTCAAACGTCCTCTGAAATGTAGGTGGAGGTTTCCAAACCTCAGTTTTTGTCTTTTGCATACCCACAGGACCAACACCACATGGAATCTACCAAGGCTTGGGGCTTGCACCCTCTGAAGCAACAGCTTGATCTGTACCTTGACCCATTTTAGCCATGTCTGGAGCAGCTGAGACGCAGGGCTCCAAGTCCTGAGGTTGCACACAGCAAGCAGGCCCTGGACCCAGCCCAAGAAACCGTTTTTCCTTCCTAGGCCTCTGGGCCTGTGATGAAAGGGGCTGCCATGAAGGTCTCTGACATGGCCTGGAGACATTTTCCCCATTGTTTTGGTGATTAACATTTGGCTCCTCATTACTTATGCAAATTTTTGCAGCTGGCTTGAATTTCTCCCCAGAAATGGGTTTTTCTTTCTATTGCTCTGCTTTTTCTTGAACACTTTGCTACTTAGAAATTTATTCTGGTAGATACCCTAAATCATCTCTCTCAAGTTCAAAGTTCCACTAATCTCTAGGGCGGGAGCAAAATGCCACCAGTCTCCTTGCTAAAGCATCACAAGAGTCACCTTTTCTCCAACTGACAAGAATTTCCTCATCTCCATCTGAGAGCACCTCAGCTTTGACTTTATTGCCCATATCACTATCAGCATTTTAGTCAAAGCCATTTAACAACTCTAGAAGTTACAAACTTTCCCACATCTTCCTATCTTCTGAGCCCTCCAAGTCTCTAGGAAGTTCCAAACTTTGCCACATTTTTCTGTCTTCTTCTGAGCCCTCCAAACCACTCCAACCACTGCCTGTTTTCCAGTTCCAAAGTCACTTCCAAATTTTCAGTATCTTTACAGCAGTTCCCCACTCCCATTACCAATGTACTATATTAGTTTATTCTCATGCTGCGTATAAAGACTTACCTGAGGTTGGGTAGTTTTTAAAGAAAAAGAGGTTTGATGGACTCACAGTTCCACATGGCTGGGGAGGCCTTACAATCATGACGCAAAGCAAAGGAGTGGGGATGGCATATCTTACATGGCAGCAGGCAAGAGAGTGTGTGGAAGAGAACTGCCCTTTACAAAAACATCAGATCTTGTGAGACTTATTCACTATCGTGAGAACGGCATGGGAAAACCCACCTCCGTGATTCTGTTACCTCCTGCTGGGACCCTCCTACCACATGTAGGGATTGTGGGAGCTACATTTCAAGATTAGAGTTGGGTGGGGACACAGTGAAACCATATCAGTTATACACTATTTATTTATGTCTCTAATTTACATACAACCTACTTTCATTCTGTATTATGGTGCTTTCTGTATTATGGTGCTGTATTATGGTATGAAAGTAGGTTACATAAAACTTACTTTCTGTATTATGGTGCTTTTTTCATTCCTTTGTGCAAAAGTCATTTTAATATGCAGCTTTTGCCTTATACCAGGAATTCCTGAGGAGTAATGGTCATGCCTTAATTATCTCTGTAGATTCCAAAGCAACATGATTCCACAGAAAAATATGTTTAAAATGAAAGTATCTATGCTTACCACAAATCAGTCTGTAATATTTATTCTTAAGAAAAGCTGACAGTTATAACATTAGTAGAACTAATATACTTAAAAATTGGGCTAGTAAGAGGAAGGTGGGTTGTTGTATGTTTCAGGTTTCTCTCTTCACATCCATATGAACCTTCTTAATACTAAACATTTTCAAGGAGATTTAAGGAATATAGGTCTCTAATTTTTCAATTAGACATTTCCCTTAAAATCTGTGTATCATTTTTTTCATATTCAAGGATGGCATTTTATTCCATTCTATAATTTGATATTTTCTGCGTAATATTGGACTTATTTCATGTATGATATTTATTCCATTGAGCTTGCTAACAATTTGTATTTTTATTGTGAACTGTGTTGCTCATTTATTTAGCAAGTATTTGCAAAGCAAATACTAGATGGCGGGAACTGTGCCTCTATTATTCAGAGAACTTCAAATAGAATATTTGGTGTTGTATGGGAAAATATGATTAATTTAGCTGCTTATACAACTTTAAATGTTAGTCAGATGCTGAAAAAACAAAAGTCATTGTAATTTACACAAGTTATTTGTTTCTCTTCACATGAAAGCTGCTGCTATGCCTTCCTTGGCACATGTTATTTACCCTATGTATCAGTCTGCAGCCACACTGAGCAAGAAGTCACATAGTGATCAAAACAGGGAAACCTTAATATAGGAAACTATTCATTATAACTGGATGGGAATAACAATATATGAGCTAGTAAGAAGTAAAGATGCCTCAACATAATAATATAGGAATAACAGAGATAATACAATGTCCTAGGACATGTTACCATATGACATGGCCACTGCACTAGGCTGAGCATTGAAGGAAAACCCTCTGCCACAACCTCCCCCAAATAAGGATATGATCCAGATCTTGTTGCAGACAGCAAGGCTATAGCCCACACAATGGAAGGAAAGTCACTGTGATGCTTCTCTGGTAGAAATCTCTGGAAGTATACTCTCTGAAGCTTACAGAAAATCACCCTTCCTGGCTGCCAGAGAAAGTTGTTCACAGAAAAGTATCTCATCAGAGACCACTCAGCTACAAAACTACCTGAACAAGGATCCTGGGGAACTGGATGGCAGGTGGGTAGTACTGGCTACCCTGCTGTAGTCAGGCACTGGAGAAGTGGCAAGCACTTCTTAGGGCTTAAAGGCTGGAATTGTTGATCACCTCACAGGAGCCCAGTGCTAGGGAAACTAGGAGCCTGCAAAAGTATCCTAGTACGAGAAGCAAACCCTTTCCTTTTGCAATCTCTCTTCAGCACTCCATTAAGAAAGCTTAACATTGAGTCAGTTGAAAAAAATGAAAATACTTAAAAGGAACCATCCAATTTTCAAAGAATAGGGAAATAAGGGTGAATTTGGAACTAAGAGGCAATGTATTGGTAACCAGCACACCCTATTACCCAAAGTTGCAACTTCACCTAAATCATTGTGATCTTTTTCAAGACAACAGAAAGGAAGAAAGCAGAAAAATAAGGTTAACCCTTTGTTTAGTTATAAATCCTGGAATTCACATGTAACCCTTCTGTTTTTGTCCCATTGGTCAAAACTAGTCATATGTCCACACTTAAAAGCAGGTTGGAGGCCCGGCGCGGTGGCTCACGCCTGTAATCCCAGCACTTTGGGAGGCCGAGGCGGGCAGATCACGAGGTCAGGAGATCGAGACCATCCTGGCTAACACAGTGAAACCCCGTCTCTACTAAAAAAATACAAAAAATTAGCCGGGCATGGTGGCGGGCGCCTGTAGTCCCAGCTACGCGGGAGGCTGAGGCAGGAGAATGGCGTGAACCCAGGAGGCGGAGCTTGCAGTGAGCCGAGATCGCGCCACTGCACTCCAGCCTGGGCGACAGAGCGAGACTCCGTCAAAAAAAAAAAAAAAAAAAAAAAAAAAAAAAAAAAGCAGGTTGGAACAGTTAGTTTAGTTTTAAGCAGTGCAGCTAAAATTCTTAACTTAAATATTAAGGAAGTAGTTAGTAATCCATATTAATGAAAACTATCAGCTTCTGCCACATTTCAATTTTTATTTTTCATCTGGATTTGGTTTGTGTTATACAAGATAAATACAGTTAATTACTCATCACATAATTATCAGTATATTTGTTGATCTACTGTAAGAGCCATCTCTTTTCTTCACCAATAGTGATCTATTCTTTGCCCTATTTTTCCCAGCTTATAGTTTGCACCTTCACTCAGATATCACAGTTCATTGCCCTAACTCCCTGACACTTAGAAAAGCTGCTGATATCCAATGGTATATGGCAAGTGATTCCTGTTTTCTCAACTATTACTGCAAACAGGCACTTCTTAAAAATTCAGACATATTAGTGACTTAAATATAATGATGTTGACTGAAAAAAATCTTATGAAATGGGAATGTCACTGGAAGATTCAGCGATATATAACATAATGAACATCTGACTTAAAAGTGGGAGACAATAGAATTGTTTACAAGTACAGAGACATCACTGACATCAAAAGACTTCAAATCTATTTGGGATATTTAACATTGTTCTGAATTGACTTTGTAATAGTCTTCATACTCAATTCTAACCAAATATTGAGCCTTCACAATGGGCGCAAACAGTGTTTTTGATGTAAGATACACATCAACAGGCAAAACAAACAAACAGAAAACAACAAAAAAGTTCCTTCTTTCACAGAGCTTATATTGCAATGGGCTTGAGTGGTACCGCAGAAAAATTAAACAAACATATTGGATGCCACTAAAAAGAACAAGAATAATGAACTTCAAAATAGCACAAAGAGGAGAGGTTTTGTATTTACATTGGAAGACTAAGGTGATATATGTGCAGAGATAGAGAAAATGACTGAGCAAGCCATGTGGCTATCTGGAGAAAAAGGATTCCAGAAAAATTATGGAGC